>NC_088884.1:48476947-49101947 GCF_037157495.1 Lathamus discolor
AACCAAAACAAAGAAAGCTGGAAAAGGCATTCACATGTTTAACAAACTTGTGTTATCTGGGTACTCATAATGACAACTGGAGGGTAATTCTAAAAGAAAGATCCTCAAAATTTCTAAACATCTTTGTTTTGCAAAAATCTAAACCTAAAACATGATCATAACTAACCCAGCAAGTTGGTTATGAATCTGAAACAGAATTAAAAATAAATATGGGCAGATTTATAAGTGATCTTATCACAGAATTGGAGTAACTCAGGAGGATGGACCTCAGCGGGTCTTTAGTCCAACATCCTGCTTAAAGCAGAATCAACTCTATGATCAGACCAGGCTAATCAGGTCCTCAGTCAGAAAAACAGATCCAAGGACAGAGATTATCCAACCTCTCTGGAACCCTGTTTCAATCCTTAGTTAGGTTGAGATCATAATGATTTAATTTTTTTTTTCCTTATAAAACATTGGCATCTCATTTTATCTTACTCTCCTGACACACACCTCAGCAGAGAGTCTGGCTTCATTTTATTGATAACCTCCCCTTAGGTACTGGAAAGTTGCTATTAAACTCCCACAAAGCCTTCTTGTCTTCATGCCAAGAAAGCAAGCTCTTCCCTCAGTTTCTTCCCTCAACTTCCCTCAACTATTATCATGTTTCAGTGAATAACATTTACACTGTGTGTATGGGATAGAATACATAAAAGTAAAATACACATGTAATGTTTTTAAAAGATGCTATCATGAAGTTACAACCCACTTATAGCTAAATCAGATAGTAGGAAAAAATTATGAAGATATTAATGACATTTGGATACTACTTGAAAATATTTTACTTAATGATGCCAAGCTTGCTATCACACTATTAGAAAGACTATTCTTATCAAAAACAAAGATATGCAACTAAACAAAAGCCCTCAGCATTTAAAGCAAATATAAGAAGTGGAAGATGGGAAAAGCTAATGCTACTGGACATCAATCAGAAACTTCAAAGTATGGGAAACTCATAAAGATTAAAGGTGCAAATAGAAAGTTATAGCAGCAAGATTAACGGAAAATAAGTTATTAATGCACAATAGGAAAGAAAGGATTCATAAAAATGTTATAATTTGTTTCCTTAGTAAATAGATACTAGAAAAATTGCCAGCAAAACACCTAAGAGATCTATCTGTTCAATAAATGTTGAATAGTTAAAAAATTATCTGGGTATTTACAAGCCTGCCGATCCAGCTATAATTAAAAGCAAAATAGAAAGTGCTTAATACTGGACATAATCAAACATTGAAAGAGGGGAACCAAATTAATACCAGTCAGAAATGGTTTATAAAGCATGACAGTCATATATTTACATTAATATCTTTTCCTTACGAGGTTAAAAACATAGTTCTTAAAGATTTGCATAAAATGTTTTATGAGATTCAAAGCATAATTTTCAGAGATTTATGGAGAGGTGTGGCACTGAACTACATTTTCGTTTAGGTGGATTAATGTTCAAGCAACACCAGGAGTTCAGTGGCTTGCAAATTACAGACCTGCAATCCTAGGTATTTCTAATGAGGTCTTACATGAGCTTATTCTTAGTTCAAGACTTTCAACATACTTTAGAAATTATAAGGTATGAAATTACCACTGACAAAGTTGCAGTTGTGACACTAGTAAACACTTAGGAAGACAAATCAATGATACCTAAGATTTTTGATCACTTAACAAGCTGGATGTTATCAAAATATATGTGTAAAATACAACCAAGTGGAAGGTTGTGTTTCTCGTTAAAAAGACCAACTGCTTGGGGTCCAAGGTGAGAGTATATTCATCTAATACAAAGAACAGAGGCTTAAATTGAGTCAGGGTCACTGTGAAAGCATGTGCTCGTTGTACTGAAAAAGGATCAGGCTGCCGCTGGGTATAAAAATAATAGAATATGCTGTAAAGAGAAGAAAGACCATTTTGCATCACTCCTTTTGGCATTGCCTTACTGCAATACTGCAGCCAATTAGGGAATTAATAGCTCAAAAAGGAAGCTGAAAACTCAGAAACTGAGAAAAAGCTGCGAGAAGTCCAAATTAACATGGAGTTTATCACCTAGTAGAGAAGACAGAAGGAGGATGTGATAGTGTAGTCTTTCCTGAAGTTAATCTTTTCATGATGAAAAATAAATCTGCTCATGCTCTTCATTCCAACATATAAAACAATATCTACAAGCAAGAATGGAATAAAATCATAGACATATGTCAGTAGTGAAGGTAATTTGTCCATGGAGAAATTTACATAGGTACTGTATCAATTTTTTCTTCACTGGAAACTTTTTAATTGAGAATGCATTTGATTGAAAGAGAGATGCACTAACTCACCCATAGCTTTTGGACTGGATACAGTGGCTTGCCATGTTGCACAAATTAAAGAGGAACATAACCATCTTTCATAGCCTTAAAATCAATTAAATATGGTAATGCAAGGTGACATCTCCATATGGTCAATTCATTAAGATGAAGGTCTCGATCAGTGCTGTTTGTGGAAGGAAGACTCTACTGTTCCATTGACAATTAAAGTAGCTTTCTGGCATAAGTCTTGATATTGGTTAATAAGTGCTAGATAAACGTATCAAACAGCAAAGCTGTGCCTATGTTGCTTATCACTAAGGTCAGGGTGTGCCTTCTCTGTTACCGATACCTACTTGCTGTATCAAGCAGGCTGATACATGAAGATCTGACTGGGTTTTGGGGGGGATTTTTGGAGGTTGGATTTGGCACATACACAATACATGGTCTTGTGGACAAGTAAACACCATGATTTTGCTTTGAATGAAAGAATGAATAACATAGATTTGGAAACTTCCTATAAAATAAGAACTTCCTTATATAACATAAGAAGAATGTTTGTCTTTCTGGCTTGTTCAATTTTGAAAGATTCCATCAAATTTTCTTGTGAAATTGAATTCTTTGAAACTGAAATTCCTTATTCACCAAGGTCTAATTAATTGTATTTTGTAAAATGAGTTCCTTAAAGTATTTGATGGTGGCTGCTGCCTCTCTTTGTTTTGGAATGATGTTAGCTTCTCTTCAAGTGAGATGGTGAGCCTAAAAACATAAAAGCAGCCATTTGTGTGTTTAGTTTAAGTGAATGTAAAAAGATGTGTGAATGAAGGTGCAAAATAGCAAATGAAAGAAAGTAACAGGAAACAAGGGTGAGAGTGCAGAAAACACTTTCCACAATGATAAAGTGGAATTATACTAGTTACTTTTTCCAGCAAAAGTTATATAAGTTTGAAAGGTAAAAGGGAACACTGCTTAAGACCAGTTACAGTCACCAGCGCACTCCATAGATTAACATGCCTGTTTCAGTGTGGAATCTTTAAAATAAAGTGGACTATTATTTTATAAGGAATATGCTTGTTTGGGATGAATTTCTTTCAGAAGACTGATATAATAATCTTTGGTTATAATCAACTAATACGTTGCTGTTCTACAAACGTTTTTGATTACTATTGAATCAGGTAAGAGTTGTGCTTGTCTTCTTGTATTCCATTAAACATGGCTTATCAAGCATGCTGGACAACAGATAACAAATATAATTTATAGCCCTCAATGATTTTGGTTTTTCTCATTACTTCTGTGTATTGGCTTTGCATGGCAAGGTGTTGGTAGTGGTAGGGCTACAGGGGCAGCTTCTGTGAGAAGCTGCTGAAAACTTTCTCCATGTCCAATAGAGCCAATGCCAGTGGCTCCAAGATGTATCCACCACAGGCTAAGGCTGAGCCCATCAGCAATGGTACTAGTGCCTTGGAGATAATTAAGAAGGGGGAAAAAAAAGCTACTGGGCAGAAGCAATTGCATTCACAGAAAGTAGTGAAAAATACGTGAGAGAACCAACTCTGCAGACATGAAGTGAAGAATGAGGGAAAGAGGTGCTCCAGGCACCAGAGCAGAGATTCCTCTGCAGCCCATGGTGCAGCCCACGGTGAGGCAGGCTGTGCCCCTGCAGCACATGGAGGTCCATGGTGGAGCAGAACTCCACCTGCAGCTGCTGGAGGACCCCACACTGGAGCAGGGGTTTGCCCAAAGGGGGCTGTGACCACATGAGAAGCCTGCGCTGGAGCAGGGTCTTGGCAGGACCTGTGGCCACGTGGAGAGAAGAGCACACACTGGCACAGGTTTGCTGCAGGACAGGCAACCCTGGAGGGAACCTAGGCTGGAGCAGTCTGTTCCTGGAGGACTGCACCCATGGAAGGGACCCACACTGGAGCAGTCTGTGAAGAACTGCAGCTCATGGGAAGGACTCATGCTGGAGAAGTTCATGGGGACTGTCTCCCATGAGAGGGACCCACACTGGGGCAGGGGAAGAGTGTGAGGAGTCCTTGCTTAAGAAGAAGGAGTGGCAGAGACAGTGTGTGATGAAGTGACCACAACCCCCATTCCCCATCATTCTGTGCTGCTGGGGTGGAGAAGGTAGAGAATTCAGGAGCTCAAGTGAAGGCCAAGAAGAAGAGAGCGTGGAGGGAAAGTGTTTTCAATATTTGGTTTTATTTCTTATTATCCTACTCTGCTGTGACTGATAATAAATTAATTTCCCCATGTCAAGTCTGTTTTCCTGTGATGATAATGGGTGAGTGATCTCTGTCCATATGTTCTCCCCTCATCCAGCTAAGGAGGGGGCATGACAGAGCGGCTTTTGGTGAGCACCTGGCATCCGCCTGGGGTCAGGCCAGCATGTAGTGCTAAGAAATTGCATATGAGTTCAGCCAGTGATCTGAAGAGTGACAGAATTTCATTATAAGAAAGTGAAATAAAGTTCAGGGCATCAAAAGAACTGGTATGTTATAAATAGAAAGCAATATAGGTCATAAGGATTTCGATTACATGAAAGCTATTTTAGTGAAATATGTGTTATCTGGAAAATTATTTGATTTGCATATGTGATTAAGTGCTCCCACATGAGTGTCCAGGAAGTTCAAGGAATTACATGCAATATTTGAGACCTGACTTACATCATCCTTTGAAAGGATGATAATTATGTATTTGTATCTATACAATGGATATATGCATGGAAGGAAATTCAATAATTTGTTGTTTGCAGCTTGTTGGCTAGCACATGAACTGAATGTATGATGACAAAAATTGCTGGCGTTTGACTGTATTCTTAATATATGGATAATAGACAGTTAAGAAAGGAAGGATAAAAGTATGAAAGAAAGCTGTAACCACTAGAAGAATGTGTGCCATAGCATAATGGGAATTTAACTTGCCTGGGGAAGTGGGATGTTTTAATCTTTGTATTCCAGTCACTGCATGAGTCAGACACCATATTTTACTGTTTGATAACACCTATGTTGTTCTTGCAACCTCTCATACACTCCAGTTAACAACTTCAGCACGATCAAGTCTTAAGGCAAGCCTTAGCAAGTGTAATCCACTGAAACACCGTTGGAAGCAGACTCGGTGGTGGTGAACAGTGCTTTTCAATGCCTAAAGCACAGTGGAGCTCCTTGAGTACCCAGACTGATCAGTGTACAAAGTACTCCTGCTGTACATAGACAAAATATACCTGCCTTGCCCTTCTCTGGGACTCCTCAACTGGCAGCGATTCCGTTCTCAGGGAAGTTTCTTACAAGACTATTTTAAAAACTACTCTCAGTTTAGTTGTGTGAAACATTGAGTGTTGGTCTGAAATGTATGAATGAGAGTGCATCTCCATATGGTGATTTTGAAACATCTAAAACTCACTACCTCATTTCAACACCAACCAATCAATGCAATTCAGGCTAATGTTATGTTTAACCCTAATCCAGTTATTCTTATATCCTTTACACACTGGAGTTGGACCAGGAGCATTTTGTGTTTAGTTTCTAAAATGTCAGTGGCTTTTTTGTAGCTATAGTCCTCCTTTATCTGTAAAAACACCCCTCTTGAAGATGAAAGTTTCTCAGAGATTATAAATATTTACTTTAATAGTATAACTTCCTCCCTACCAAATAAGATCCTAATCAAAATGACTATTGATTACAAGATATTTCTTTAAAGCCAGAATAAGTTACCTGATCTGGGTGGGTGAAAGTGCCTGTGTCCAATAAAAAGTTATTATCCTGTGAGCTGCTACCTACATTTTGTATGACTTGACAACAGTTATTTTCTTTATAAATTCTTTCATAAGAACATTGTATCAAAGTATATAGAAGACATACCGATTTTTGCAAACAAATTGTCTTATTCTTTATCAAAAACCTGCATGAAGCAAAGCAGCGACATTCTGTTATCAGAGCACTGCTTCCATTTTTCAGTTCTTAGATAGTCACAACTCAGGAGAACTCTGATTTATGCAGTCCTATTCAGCAAATTCACAGCATAGCTTCCCAAAAGCATGATTTAGATGCCTGTTTAGATTTTCTTGTCATGATTTTGTTTCTAAATTCTTATGCACTTGAACAATAGTACTCTAAATAGTTGTAAATCTTCTAGACCATTATAATGAAAACTAATAACCTTACCAGTAATTCAGCTTAATGAAGTGTGTTGAGAAAATGCTGTTCTTTTTAGTACAGCATCACAGATGCATGTGATATATATATTCTTGTTAAACCATACTTGTTTTCTACAAGTTTGGTGATTTGTCACAGTTGTTGAAATTACTTATAAACAGCCTCTAAAAACCCAAGCAAATTAGTTAAGGTACTGTACCTTGAGTACTTTTAACTCAACAAACTCCATTGGTCTAAATTATTATCTTCACTCTATTGTTTATAACTTACCAGTTGTGGTCTTTTACAAGCTGGCAGTACTGTGGTTGCATGCAGAGAAATTTTGTCAAGTCAACTAAAAATCTGAAAATCCATTAAGCAGTAACAACCCATTTGTTTATGTGTTTGCATACAAAATAAGAATGTAAGCACCCACCCTCTTATAGGCATGCATTTCCATGAACTTTTAAATTGAGTTTTGTATTGAAATGTATGTGAAATAATGCATGCATATGCAGTAACGACTAGAAACTGCTTTTTATGTGCATGTTAGTACTATACCTGTTTAATTGCAATAAATGGTGCATTTCCACGAGACTTGGGTTTTATTAGTTAAGTTCTGAAAAAACAATCCGAAGTCCCTTCCAAAAGAAATGGAATAACTAAAACCACAGAACTTCATTTCATTATCTGAAACCCAGACCCTAAAATGAATTAATGTGTGCTCTTCCCCACTTTCTTTCTGCCTTCCAATTTCAGTATCATGAGTATTTATTTCAATGGGATCTTCATGTTGTGATGTCCTTTAGCAACTGTAGCTTGAGCCCTACTAATCAAAACCATTATACCTGGAAAATAACATACAACAGTGTGGTGGATGCCAGACAGCCACCCAGCCATTCTGTTACTCACCATACTCAACAGACAGGGGTAGAAAATACGATGGAAAAGATAAAGACAGGGAGATAACTCACCAGTTATCATCATGGGTGTAACAGACTACTTGGTGAAAAATAATTGAATCTGTTGCTGAGTGAAAAGAGAACAGTAAGGTGAAAAACAAACACAAAACCACCTTATTTTTGCTCATTTTTTGACTCTTCTCCCCAGCCCACCCTCCCTGAGCAGTGCAGAGGGATGGGGAATAGAGGCTTGCAGTCAGTGCACAGCAGTTCCCTGCAGCTCCTTCCTCCTTGGACTTTTTCCCTTCTCCAGCATGGGTCCCCTCCACAGTCCTTCAGGCAGCAGTTCCTTCAGGCATATTCACCTGCTCTGAATTGGGATCCTCCACAGGCTGCAGGGAAATACCTGCTGTACCATGGTCCTTTCCACCCGTGGCAGGCAAATCTCTGCTCTAGCCCCTGGGGCACGTCCTCCCCCTCCTTCTTCTCAGATCTCAGTGTTTGCAGGATTGCTTCTTACACATTTTTCTTCAGTCCTCACTGCCTTTGTGGTATTCTGTTCTTTCTTAAATATGTTTTCTCAGAGGTGCCACAGGTTTGGCTGATGCTCTCAGCTATGTCCTGTGGAGGGTCTATTTTGGACCTGGCTGTAGTCTGGCATGGGGCAGCATCTGGTTCTTCACATGGAGGCCTCCTGCTGCAGCTGCTTTGCTGCCAACACCTTCACACATATACCCAATGAAAAGTACCTTAAAAATAGTCAACCAACGCAAATCATAAAGAGGGTCATCTAGAAACTTGCAAAAAAAAAGAAAATTTTGCATGTTCTTCAGTCAGAAGAACTGTCACTCTAATACTTAATCCTTTATTACATTCAGAATACAATCTGCACTCTATTTTCATAGATTTTAATTATGTTAAATGTTATTGAAATAAGGTTTCATTTGGTGATAGTAATGCAAATGGATTTGTGCTCTCTATGGGAAATATTAAATTACCTCAGTTAAATGTGCCTGTGATAATATTACAGAGCATCCCAAAGGAGCCAGAAGCAATGTAAGAAGTGATGGTTAGAAATATGATGTGGTTAGCTTAATCTGTTTTCAGAAAGACTATTATTAATTAAATGTTACTAATATTTTTGCAAGGTACAGAAATGACCTTAGGAAATTTCTGTTAATCTTCTTAGACGCCATGATCTCAGTAAGGACAGTTCTACTTTTCCCTTTTAAGAAATTAGAATGGAGGTCAGAATGGAAAAAAGTCTTAACAATTTTGCCTTACAAATAATTTAGATATTTAAATCGAGTCAACCTTTCAGTTTCTTTTTGTCTGAATATGTCTCATTTTATTTATTCTTTTTTTAGCTTATCAGAATTACTGATGCATCAATAAGCATGCTTTGTCTTCATTGACTCTAAGTGAAATATATAGTTCACAGGAGCTTTTCTAGTAGTATTATTAGGACTCGGTTTCTGGAAGCAAAAGTAGCTGCCCTGGATATGCTTATAAATAAACAATGCATTATAAAATATATCTCTGTTGTCTGTTTGTGGGTTGGGTTTTTTTCTCATTGGAAATATTTTGCAGAACAATTCTGGGTTAATTTATTTATTAAATGTTTGAAATATCTTTTTTCACTTTTTTTTTTTAGTAGTTTGGTTTTGCATATGCTCTTCTTAATGTCCTAGAGGGTTTATTACAAGAACAAAGTAGACTCTGCCTGCTTTTCCATTGTTACCTGAAAAAATTCAGAAGTTGTTTTTTTTTTTGCTGTACAGCCATAGTAACTATTTCTTAGACACTGGGAGCAATAAATAGAAAGGACAAAATATCAATGCAACTGCTATCTGACTTCCCAACAGAAATTGTAAGCACTTCCCTGAAAATGCTTTTCGTTTACATGTATGAGTGCAAACATTCTAAGAAGAAGGTGCATATTATCATATCCAAAACATGACTTAGACACATACATACGTCGGGTCCCTGAATTATGTTAAAAAGAATAAAGAACCCAAAGGACTTGATGCTGGCATTCTATTTTAGGGAGACTTCGACGAGAAAAATGCACCAGGTCTTTTACTTTCAATGCTGGAGGGTTTAAATAAATTACAGGTTTCCAAGAAGGTCCACACAAAATATTCAGGTGAGAAAACATTCTATATGTGGAAATCCAAGATCAATTTAGTTGGTTTATTACAAGGAATGTTAAGGTTTGATCATGAATTCAGTAGCAGGGCTTTTCAATTTATTATGTGAAGTTAACATCAGTAACTATGGGTTAAGATTAGGCAAAGAGATTCTAGAAATAATGTACCTTTCATCACCACTGTGCTGAACTGAAGAAGGGTTCAAGTGAAAAGGGTTCTTCATCACTCCATTACATTTTCACCAGCCATCGCCAAGAAAGCAGCTCTCCATCACATGTAGCTGTTGCTTGGGAAGACAATCACCATTATTCTGTCCCTCTGTTTCTTTATCTTCCCCCAGATTTCTCTGTTGAGCATGACATCAGGTGATATAGAATATATCTCTAGTCAATTGGGGTCAGCCATCCTGGCTGTGTCCCCTCCAAACTCATTGTGCTCCCAGCCTGCTCACTGGTGGGGTGGTGTGAAGAGCAAAAAAGCCTTGACTCTGTGTGAGCACTGCTCTGCAATAGCTAAAACATCTCTGTATTATCAACACTGTTTTCAGTACAAATTCAAAACATAGCCTGATACCCACTACTATGGAGAAAATTAACTCCACCCCAGCCAAATCTAGTGCAAGCTGAATGTCCTCTATGAACAAGATTGTTACTTCTTTCAAAGACTGACTTGTAAGACAACACCTCCCTCCCCAACAAGTGGCATTCTGAAGAACAGAGATAACTCATTCAGCGTTATATCACAATAAAAATGTCAGTTGTTATCTGCTTCCTGGTTTTATCTTTGTAAAGGCAAAAGTATGGCTTCATTGCAAAAGAGTTCAAAGCATTTCTATTCAGTAGACGGGAAGATGTCATTCTATATGAATAGAGGTCATTGAGGTAATTGAGATAATCTTTAATTTTTGTATTCATATTGGTTATGTCTGTGGGACCTGATGGAATCCATCCGTGGGTCCTGAAGGAGCTGGTGAATGAAGTTGCTAAGCCACTGGCCATCTGTCGTGGTTTAAACCCAACCACAAACCTCTTTTGCTCACTCCCCCCCTTCTTGCCCTCCCCCTGCTTCTGGAGGGACGGAGAGAAGAATTGAAAAGAATGCAACTCCCACGGGTTGAGATAAGAACAGTTTAGTAACTAAGGTATAACACAAATCACTGCTGCTACCACCAATAGTAATAATGCTAAAGGAAATAACAAGAGGAAAGAATACAACACCTTAACACCAGCCGACCAATAACTCGCCCCACTCCCCCCAGCCGAGCACCGACCGATACCTCGTCCAACCCTGCAGTCCCTCTAGCCCTTCCGGGTCACTTCCAGTTCCCCCTCCGGGCATGACGTGCTATGGTATGGAATACCTCTTTGGCTAGTTTGGGTCAGGTGTCCTGTCTCTGCTTCCTCCCGGCCTCCCTCGTCCCCAGCAGATCATGAGACTCACAGAGTCCTTGGCCAGAATAAACATTACTTAGCAACAATTAAAAACAATCGGTATTATCAGCTCTCTGCCCAGGCTGGAAGTCAAAACACAGAGCTTGCACCAGTTACTAAGAAGGAGCAAAACGGCTCCTGGTAAACCCAGGACACCATCGTATTTGAAAAATCATGGCAGTCAGGTGAAGTTCCCGACGACTGGAAAAAGGGAACTATAACCCCCATTTTCAAGAAGGGGAAAATGGAAGACCCAGGGAATTACAGACCAGTCAGTCTCACCTCTGTGCCTGGCAAAATCTTGGAGCACATTCTCCTGGAAGACATGCTAAGGCACATGAAAAACAACAAGGTGCTTGGTGACAGCCAGTGTGGCTTCACTAAGGGGAAATCCTGCCTGACCAATTTGGTGGCCTTCTATGATGGGGCTACAGAATTGATGGATAAGGGTAAAGCAGCTGACGTCATCTACCTGGACTTGTGCAAAGCGTTCGACACTGTCCCACACGACATCCCTGTCTCTAAATTGGAGAGATATCAATTTGATGCATGGACCACTCGATGGATAAAGAACTGGCTGGATGGCCACACACAGAGTTGTGGTCAATGGCTCGATGTCCGGCTGGAGACCGGCAACGAGTGGTGTCCCTCAGGGATCGGTGTTGGGACCGATCTTATTTAACATCTTCATCGCTGACATGGACAGTGGGATTGAGTGTGCCCTCAGCAAGTTTGCCGATGACACCAAGCTGTGTGGTCCGGTTGATATGCTGGAGGGAAGGGATGCCATCCAGAGGGACCTTGACACGCTTGTGAGGTGGGCTGATGCCAACCTTATGAAGTTCAACCACGACAAGTGCAAGGTCCTACACCTGCATCGGAGCAATCCCAGGCACAGCTACAGACTGGGCAAAGAAGAGATTCAGAGCGGCCCTGCAGAGAAGGACTTGGGGGTGCTGGTCGATGAGAAAATGAACATGAGTCGGCTTCAGTGTGTGCTTGCAGCCCAGAAAGCCAACCGTATCCTGGGCTGCATCAAAAGAAGCGTGACCAGCAGGTCGAAGGAGGTGATCCTGCCCCTCTACTCTGCTCTTGTGAGACCTCACCTGGAGTATTGTGTGCAGTTCTGGTGTCCTCAGCATAAAAAGGACATGGAACTGTTGGAACAAGTCCAGAGGAGGGCCACGAGGATGATCAGGGGACTGGAGCACCTCCCGTATGAAGACAGGCTGAGAAAGTTGGGGCTGTTCAGCCTGGAGAAGAGAAGGCTGCGTGGAGACCTAATAGCAGCCTTCCAGTATCTGAATGGGGCCTATAGGGATGCTGGGGAGGGACTCTTCATCAGGGACTGTAGTGACAGGACAAGGGGTAACGGGTTAAAACTTAAACAGGGGAAGTTTAAATTGGATATAAGGAGGAAATTCTTTCCTGTTAGGGTGGTGAGGCACTGGAATGGGTTGCCCAGGGAGGTTGTGAGTGCTCCATCCCTGGCGGTGTTCAAGGCCAGGTTGGATGAAGCCTTGTGTGGAATGGTTTAGTGTGAGGTGTCCCTGCCCATGGCAGGGGGGTTGGAACTAGATGACCTTGAGGTCCTTTCCAACCCTGACTATTCTATGATTCTATGATTCTATGTTGTGATGAGAAGCTTATTTGAAAATTGAGAAGAAGAAGATCATGCTTCACTTGAAAATAAATGTGATGTACTTCAAATTCCAAAGAATGATGGGTAAGCTATTCATAATGAGAAAAAAACATTGAAGTGAAGCTGAAAGGGATAAATAATTTTTGAGGGAAATGTCTACCTAGTGTAATCATAGTGGTAGCCACACTACTTGTCTGATTTTTATGTTAATGATTCTCATGGAGAACAGATTCTCATGCAGAAACTAGTGGAAATATCATTTTAAGTTTGATGATTAACTAAGTTCTTTTTTTGTGCTTTTTCAGAACACAGATATATTTATGTAACCTAATATTTGGATTGTATACTCCCACTGATAATTTTTATGTAGTTAGTAAGAAAGTAGGCAATTTCCTCCCATATTCTTCTCTCATTTATGAGAATTCATTCTACCTATATATTTTTACAAAAATGAAATATATGTAGATATCTAGCTATTCTTGTCATTGACAGCTATTGTCTTCCTAATTTTTCTGAATCAAGACACATACTATTTGCTTTTAGCTTTCACTTCGTGTTTCTAAATTTCAATTAATTTTATTTTTTTATTGCTAATTGTGAGTAATAAAACTGACACTTTTGTAAAGATAAATCAATATTTAAACTTGTAGCTAGGGATCTTCATAGAATCCCAGTTCACAGGGTTCTCCATAAGGGTGATTACACCTGAAAACTGAGCCTTAGTTTGGCCTTTCCTCAGTTAACCTAAATTTATTCAGAAGACTAAAACCACCAGGTTATCAGAAACAAAGGGCTGATAGTTCTGCACAGATTTAAAATGTGTTAGTGTGAATAGGTGTTCCTGGATATCCAGTATGTATTAGTATATCTGAGCTAGTATCGCCAGAAAGAAGGCCATGCAACCAGAAACTAGGTAATTAGTGTAATTGTGCTTCTCTCCAAATCAATATCTCTAACTGATTTTGCTGTGTCCAGCATCAGCAACCATGCAGAAAGCACGTAATAGTTGAACCACTTTGAAACAGTTATCTACGTAGTAAGAATAATCTTCTTAACAAACATCTGAAATATTTGTTGGACAGAATGATTAGTTTTGGACTGGAACATGTACTGAATTGACGTAGATGCAGAAATGGGCAGGGGGCTGTATGTGTCACCACTGTACATCTCCAGAGGTGAAAGTTTATACAGCACTGACCAGTGAGAATCTGACAAGAATAAAAGTAGACACTAAAATGCTGCAAGCTTCTTCTTTTTCCCTGTCACCAGAAAATCTTTCCTCACTGTCACATTCTGAAAACTGTTCCCAATCTGTTTGCTGTGCTTTTGGTGCAGATGAAGTTCCCCATCTTTTTTTTCTGAAAGTTTCAAAGCTTTTATTTTCTCTGTGATACTTTGCCTGAAGGTATTGCATTAAATCTGTGGTATGCTGAGGTTTCCTTCATATGTTTCATTATAGTTGTTGCCTTTCTCTGCAGCAGAAGCCTATGTTTATAACTTAGCAGCTCAGTTTGTTTGCTCAACTCCCTTTGCATTCCTGGGACTTACAACTCACTTCAATATTAGTTCTTGTTGCCAGGGCACTTTGTATAACACTTGACTCTATTTTAATGTACACCTATTTTTGGAGCAGTGCAATGAACAGAGCTTTGCCTTAGTCGTTTATTTTGCTCAGACATTTATTTGGAAGATATTAGTTCTGTTAGGATATCCACAGATGACAGATTTCTCCATTCATCTGTAGTAGACCAAATATGGCTAAGACTAGATGCTCACGGCTTAAATGTGAGCACAGAAAGCCTTATACTCTGTGTGTTAGATTAGTCCCAAATAATCTGCATTAATAATACGTGCTCCTTCTTTTGCACTATGTTCAGTTGCCTGTTTGTGAGGACAAGTTGGATGTAAGCGGCTACTACTAGTGAGTGGAGCACTTGAGTTTGGTGTCTTATTATACCAACTTTGAACTAATATGGCTAACATAGCTAATATTCAGTAATATAAAATGGTGTTCTGAGATGCTAGCACAAAGCTGGTTAGCCTATGCTGTGCACTTGTATAACCAGTATACTAACGCTTGCCTTTGGCTGAACTGTCTGATCTCTTCTCTACATGCTGTGCAGTCTCAAGTGAGGCTGCCCCAGGCTCTTTCAAGCAGAAAGTCGTGAAATTTCTGGTTTCTTTAGCATGTATTAAATTAGCTAACAAATATAGTGTCTGTATGTGGGTGACCTGGACTGGAGGCTAAGATGTTGGCTCTCCCAACTGTGCTGTTTAAATCAGAGACAAGCATTCTCACCAGGGGAAAAAGTAACCAAATGCTGTCACGAGTTAAATAAAGGACTGTTTTCTCCAAGGAATCTTTTGTGTTGCCTGTATTTGATCAAGGCTCAGCTTTAAATCTCAGCTGAAGAGAGGTACCTGCCTACAGACAGCAAGGCATTCCATAAAAATTGGAATTGTGAGTTAAATGCACTGAGTGACAATGAAACAGTTATGATGGCATGAATTATGCCTTTATGGAAAGACTGTAATTCCTGTTCATTAGAAGGCAAAATAAAATTAAGGCTGGGTGTGGTAGGATTAGGAAACTAATCTGCATTTTCACACCATTATAAAATGCCTACATTTGCTTCTTCTGATTTTATACAAATAGCACAATAAACCTCTTCAAGCATTCACCACTGTTAAGTTTAACTTAACCATACAGTCAGTAATTCCTGCTTCACTTTCTTTCACCTACTTCTTTCTTGTCTACTGTTTTCTCCATACTATCTCAGTTGATGCAAACTAGTATGTTAAAATGTTTTTCTAAAAATGAAATGCTTCTCATCAACAGCAGTTACTTATTGTGTAATGATATCCATATTTTGCTGTTACTCAGTCCATAGACCGCTGTCTTTGGTAGACTTCAGTGCCTTTCTGCAACAGCATAGATTGACTGATATTAAAAAGAAATGCAAAAATCAAAGAAACTGTTTCAATATGAATGGAATATCTGAGGCCAGCTTTCCCTAAGAGATAGAGGGTGGTATGGAAATGGAAAAAGGGTTGGTTAATACAGAAGGGATATATCTGCCTGGATTTTTCTGTACAGGAATCTATCCTATTATCTAACTAGAAAAAATAATTTTTAGGTTTAAGTAATAACTTCTACTGTCCATAACGTAGATGTTAATGAGAGCATAATATATGAACAGTAGTTCAGAAAGGCGTTATCCTCAAAAAGTAACAGAGGCAAAAATGTATCTAAGCACATGAACATGATCAGTGTTATCAAACTGTTCTCCCAACAACCATACAAAACAGAGAACTGAATTTTGTCTACTCAAAACCACTGTTTCTTCTTGTACAACAGTGCTGGTAACATTCGCTGTTCCTCCTTTTCAGTGGGTGCATCTGATAATGGACTTCCGTGTAAATGTGCTGCAAAGCATCTCAAAACCTAGGGAAGGGCAGTGTTGCTTTGCACAGCTATTTTCTTAGATGAAACGTTATTGTTAGCGCAAAGCTTTCCAACAGTTTTGGAATGTATGTTGTCACTGTATATCTCTCTAGGAGAGATGGGAAGATGCACAATGACACAAAAAGAATAACCATGAAATCAAAGAAAACAGTTAACCAATGCAACTTTTGAATAGATTTATGTCTTCTGACCAGATTTTATTTGCATATCTGAGTCAATTATTCTAAATGTAAACCAAACAGTTGCATATTCTACTATTACAATTGACACTCCAATGGCACAAAGGTTTTGGCAGCAGATAACTCATACTTCATCCATCTTTGAATGTGGTAATATACCCAGAGCATGCCATTTGTCAGCATAGTGACAATTCTTGTATTCCCTGACTGCCTAGAGGAAAAGGTTTAAATGCAACATTTTTTTCTGGCTAAGGGGCAGTCAACTTAAGCCGCTCACTAGTTTCACAATATCTGGGAGATCTGGTACAGTATGTTCTTTCAAAAGTCCTGCTTAAATCTGTGGCCAGTTTTCTCCTAGGCTATTATCAAGACAGATAGTATGCATAAATTGTTTTATTTAGGTTCTATAGCAATATATTAAAGGACCGAGGTAACCTGACAACTGATCATTTTGAGAAAAGATAGTTAAAATGTGTTAAATCAGCTGGGTTCTGCAAACGCTCAGGAATTCATTCCTTTGTTAGCACCACAGCACTGGAGACCATTTGGTCAGAGAAGGATACTGTGAAACACAACATCCTTCTCTCTAAATTGGAGAGATATCAATTTGATGGATTGACCACTCGGTGGATAAAGAACTGGCTGGATGGCCGCACACAAAGAGTTGTGGTCAATGGCTCGATGTCCGGCTGGAGACCAGTAATGAGTGGTGTCCCCGAGGTTGTGAGTGCTCCATCCCTGGCAGTGTTCAAGGCCAGGTTGGATGAAGCCTTATGTGGGATGATTTAGTGTGAGGTGTCCCTGCTCATGGCAGGGGGGTTGGAACTAGATGATCTTGAGGTCCTTTCCAGCCCTAACTATTCTATGATTCTAAATGTAGAAAGGAGCAGACTGCTACAGTTTGCTTTTCTCCTTTCTAAAGTGTTTCAAGTGTTGGTATGGGAAGTCCAGAAACTTCAGACAGAGGTATCATTATGAAGTTAAAAGGAAACATGCAATAAGCTTCCTTTAGCCTTTTGTCTGTCCCTGGTGGGGCAATTTGAAATCCAAAGTAGGTCACAAGCCGATTAATTTTGTAGACTTGACCTTGTACTCAATGGACATTTAATCCCATCACAAAACCACTGGATGATGTTATAAATATCAATTTTGAAATAGCCCTTTTGGGACAGTATCTTTATCTTGGCAACTGGTTTCTGCTGAAAAGGGTCCAAAAGAGTTCAGGATAAAAGTCTTCTAAAATACTGTTCTTCTCTTGCATCATGTGCACTTGTATATTGATAGTGTGACAGCTGGATATTCCAACTATATTAATTTCTTAGCTATCTGAAGACATATGGAAAATGCCACTAGATCTACGAAGAGCAGAAAATGACTGCTCTCTCAGCTCATCAGCTCATTGTTGATTTAGGTAATCATTGTTTTATATGCTTTGCTTCTCTTATATATTTTCTTTTTTCCTTCCTCTGTTATCTTCACTGCTCTATCTGTTCTGCTACTGATGCTTAGCTGTAACGACTTAATAGCCCTTTTATGTGAATAGCATTAGAAGGGAGTTCCTTATGAAGACTTCACACCAAATGGAAGAAGGACCTGGAGTGAAGGACAGGATCTGGCCATTAAACCTTATATTTATTATCAAAAATGATCAAATATAGAACATTGAGATCTGGGGTTATTCCAAGGATGAACTTGTTTCTTTTTCTTAACTTGTGTTCTTACTGAGGGAAAAAAAAATGTAAACCAAGTGCTTTGAGCTGAATTAACTGTAACTGAAATTCTTGGCAGCTTTAAAGACAAATAGAAGCATAGCCAGTGCTTCATACCACCAAAGGATTTCATATTGAACTTCCTTGTTTTCTTTTACGTTTATTTGCATTCCTTTCTATTTTCAAAAATAAAATGCTGTAGGGTGGCACTTTGGGGTTGGGTTATTTTGTTATTTTTTTTATTGGTGTTATTGGTGCTATTTTTTTCCTCTACAGATATACCTAAGCTGGAAATTAAACGTGAGGTTCCCTAGGATACCTTACCTCCAAATTTAAAACGTCTTCAGAGTTCTTCTGTTAACCAGATAGTGCACATAAGATACCTGGAGTGAGGAATAAATTATTTTTTCGAGTTTTCTATTGAAGCTATAAAACTGATTTTACTTTATTCAAGGTCAAAGAAGCCCTCGGTACTAGATAGCTGTTGAGAAGCAAACTGCCCCTGTAGGAGAATTAGGACTTTCCTGAATCTTCTGGCAATGCAGGAGTGTGTAGACCATGAGGAGCCATTTCAGCACTTTTACATCTGGATGTAGGGCTCTACCAAGACTGCACTCCAAATGCCTGAGTAAGTTTTACCAAGAATCCAAATAGGGAGGACAGGGCATCTGCACATAGCAGAAATTCTGTGTGAAGAAAAGTTATAAGGAAAGTAAATAAAATAAATAATACCCACCCACCCACCCCCACCCCCCCCCCAGATATGTTAAAATAAATATTAGACTATTGAAAACAGTTAGGTAGTTTTCATCAGATTCAGGAAATCAATCCATGCATTTTAATGAAGAAATAGAAGCCTTCAGTAGATGATACTGCTCATGTATTAATAATATACTTTAGCTTCAGGCCTGTAAAGGTTTAAAGGTTTTGCTTGACTACTGATCCTGTTGATTTCCATTTACCTCACCATCTATTTTTGCTATTAATTTTTTTAATAAAGAAATAGAATGGATATTGTAATTTAGCAAGTGATTTCTGTTTGATAATTCAGATATATGAAAGTATAAGATTAGACATACATAGGTGTTCAGGCTTTCCCTGTACCTGACAGAGATAGACACTTTCAAGAAGTAACTCAACCCCTTCATAACATACATAAGAGACAAGTGGAATTAATTAAATAGGATTTTTCTTTTTATTCCTCTTCACTGCAGAGGGAGTCTGGATAACTAGTGTAGACCATTTGTCCATCTTTTAGACAGTGGAAATGAGTAGAAGTGAATCCAAATTCTGCTGCATGGCTTGAGTAATCCTTCATAAAGTACAGCCTTGAGCTGGTTGATGTCTCCAGTAGTTTTTGCAACCTAAATAAAAGCAATACATTTAGCAATATTTTAACTGGAACAGAATGAGAAGTGTCTGTATTTTGTCTGCTGCTGTGTAAGTATTTCACATCAGACCACATATTAATCCTAAGAGAACTAATAAAATAACAGTTCCAATATGTTAAATTATGTTTAATATTACCCCTTCCCCTCAAGAAAGAAATGGTGATGCCTGTGGTCCTTCTAGGAGGCACTAGTGCCCGTTCTTAAGATCGTAATATGATGTAGTGACAAAGCAACTGCAGAACAGAGCTGTGGAAAAATGCACTAGGTCACAAAAACACTTATCCATTAGGAGAAAGTGCTGAAAAATTGATTTTAGGTGCCTTTTCTTCAAAGGGTCATTAAACGTTTCTGATAATAATTGACCTAATTCACTTTAAGACAATTAGGAATTGGTAATCTTTAACCAATGCCAAAACGGTTAAAAGAAATGAAGAACAACACTAGACCACACGCAAATACATTAGCTGCACCAGCGGCATTCTGTCCCTCTGATGTCAGTTCGCGTGAGCTCAGCAGTGGTCAATGGCAGTCTTGCTGGTCTAACATGGTCATTGCTGGTTGTCTTTAGAACAAATTCCATTAGAGTAACTTCTTTTGCAATACATTGCACAATAATTGTAAAAAAAGGAACATGTTTTATTACACCGTATGATATACTTAAAAAACAGGCAAGGCTGAGAGTGCATGATGGATGAAATAAAAGCTTCTGGGTTTTATATCTAATAAGAGATAGTACTTCATACCTATCAAATAGGAATTTCTTGGCTCCTTTGCTCATTTCTAGTCTCATACCCTGAGAACATAAATCCAGTATTGTTGGCCTCTGAACTAAATAAAAAATTCATGTTTACCTAACACAACACTTTATTTGTAACCATTGCCAAGGAATAAGCAGAGAACACCTGGTTGTCCTTCTAGATACTCCATTAGCATGTCCACAATTACTAGCATTCACATTTCAGACTTCACTGAGTTCTTTCAAAGCATCAGCAAGTCACTGGCCAAAGATGGGTTTGTTAAAATATATACAGGAAAATATAATAATACACTGAGAACAATAAGAGGCTGCTATACTACAAGGACCATTTTAGGATTTTCCCTCAAACACCAGGAGAGCTACAGCTGTGGCTAGATTATTTCTGTGAAACTCCTTGGTAAACCCCACTGTATATATTCCGTTATATAGCAACATTATTATTTTGCTTTCTGTGATTAAACTTAATTATAACTTTGGACAGTATTGAACAAATTAAAGAAAAGCAGCAGCTGTGGCAATGAATTTCCAGATTGAGTTTCCAGATTATCTCTATGTGTGAGGTTTACTACTTGGCAAGTACTAAAAGATCACAGAACCACAGAATAGTTTGGGTTGGAAGGGGCCTTTAAAGACCATTTAGTTTCAGCCTCCGCTGCCATGGGCAGGGACACCTTCCACTCGACCAGGTTGCTCAAAGCCCTGTCCAGCCTGGCCTTGAACATTGCCAGGGATGAGGCATCCACAGTTTCTCTGGACAGCCTGTTCTAATGTCTTACCACTCTCCTAATATCAAATCTAAATCTACTCTCTTTCAGTTGAAAGCAAATACCCCTTGTTCTGTCATTATGTGCCCTTGTAAAAAGTCCCTCTCTAGATTTTTTGTAAGCACTTTTAGGTACTAGAAGGCTGCTGTAGGGCCCCCTGTGCCTTCTTGTCTCCAGGCTGACTAAGCCCTACTTTCTCAACCTGTCTTCATGGGAGAGGTGTTCCAGCCTTGTAAGAACAAAAAAGATTCTTTATATCCAATCTAAATCTACCATTGAGTTTAAAAACATTGCTGCTTGCCCTGAAGCTGCAGACCTTTTCTCTATCTTTCTGTCCTGGGTTCAGCAGTAGCAGCCATTTTTCTCCTTCTTAGTAGCTGGTGCAGTGCTGTGATTTTGACTTTCAGCCTGGGAACAGCGCTGATAACACCGGTGTTTTCAGTTACTGCTCAGTAATGTTTACTCTGACCAAGGACTTTCTGAGTTTCATGCTGTGCCAGGGAGGAGGATAAGCCAGGAGGAAGCAGAGACAGGACAGCTGACCCAAAGTAACCAAAGAGGTATTCCATACCACAGCACGTCATGCCCAGTATATAAACCGGGGGCAGTTACCCGGAAGGGCTAGCTCACTGCTCGGGTCTGGCTGGGTATCAGTCAGCAGGTGGTGAGTGGTTGTGTTCTCTTCCCTTGTTGTTTCCCTTATCATTGTTGTTATTGGTGGTGGCAATGGTAGTATGTTGGTTGCTGGACTGCTCTTGTCTCAACCCATGGGAGTTGCGTTCTTTTGATTCTTCTCCCTATCCCTCCGGGAGTGGGGGGAGGAAGAGGGGAGAGTGAGCAAGCGGGCTGCGTGGCTGACTGGACTTGAGCCACGACACTTTCTTATAAACCCCTTTTAAACATAGAAAGAATGCAACAGGGTCTTTTCAGAGCCTTATCTTCTTCAGGCTGACCAAGTCCTCTCAGTGTTCTACAGTGGAGGTGTTCTAGCCCTCTGATTATTTTCATGGCCCTTCTATGGGCCTACTCTAAATGACTTATGTCCTTCTTGTACTGCAGGCCCCAGAACGGGGGGCAGTACTCCAAGTAGGTTCTCATAAGAGAGGACTAGAGCAGGAGAATCACCTCACTTGACCTGCTGCCAACACTTCTTTTGATGCAGCTCAGGATAGGATTGGGTTTCTGGGCTGCAAGCTCATACCGCTGGCTCATGTCCAATTTTTCAATCAACCAGCATCCCCAGGTCTTTCTCTACAAGGCTACTCTCACTCAGTTCGTCACGCAGTCTGCAGTGAAACCAGGGATTGCCCCAACCCAGGTGCAGGGCCTTGCACTTGCCTTGTGGAACTTCATAAGTTTTGCTTGGAGCCACTCCTCAAGCTTGTAAAGGTCCTTCTGGATGGCATGCCTTCCCTCCAGCACGTCAACGTCATCCGCAAACTTGTTGAGGATGCACTCAGTCCTATTGTCTATATCATCAATAAAGACCTAAGCTTTATTAATAATGATCTATAATCCCTTCATGAATGCAATTCTGAAGACATCATATGTGTTAAGTTTCCCGTGGAAAATTATGTCAGCTTCAATATTGTCAGTAGGCATAGGCTCGTGATACCTATAACATGTGAACTGATTTTAGGCACAGAAAACTTAGGAAGCTGGCTAGGACAGCAGACTGCCATAGACACAGCTCATTCTTTGTCTTACGGTTAGGTAATATGCCACTGGTCACTAGGAGAGAGCAGAACGAAGGGTATGATAGCACAGTGAACTGCAGCTTTGGCTGCAACTATATTGGCAAAGCTGAGAAGGCAGACAGAGAGCAAAAATAGAAGCATCAGACAATCACTCCTAACGCCTACTTGTCCAGCACAGGCTCAGGTTCAAGTCCTTCTCCTCAAAGTTTCCTACAATTCAATTCTGCCTACATTACTGGCAAGTTCTGAGACAGCTCCAGCTTTAGGTAGAAGGTGCAAGCCCAGAGAAGCTAGGATTAGAAAGAGCAGGGAGCATGGTTGCCACCTACTGTTCATGGTAACTGAAGCATCCTAAAAAGGTCGCTGGAGTCCTGTGAGTGGGCTGCAGAGTAGGTTGATATTACCCTCTCCCAAATGATAAGAAAAAATGCGCCAACAGAAACTTCCTGGGCTAGCTATCTAGATATTTGGAGAGCATCTGTGGAAAGCAACAACTAATCACAATGTCTGTACATTGAAGCAGATAAATGAGTCAGAATTTTTAATGCTTATTTTGGCAGCAATTTTGAAGCTAAAAGCCTATTGTTAAAGGAGACAGGAGGCATTTGAAAAAGACGGGAAGCAGGCAAAGGAAGTCTGAGGAAACTACAATAAAAGAAACTGAGGTATTTTCCCTCCACACATTTAAATACCAAAACTTTTATTAGGCAGTTTAATTATTGCTCAAGCAGTTTAGCTTAGCTTGCCTAACTGTAGTCCTAGTTTCACTTTCTCTAGCCAGAAAGAACCAACAAAGCACGAGAGCTGAACCTGTTTTCTTGGTTCCTCTTAAATGATCTAACACTATGTGAAACTATTTTTAAAACATGGTCAGTCCTGATATGTATCACCTGCTGTGAATGGAGGTGCTTTAATCTGCAAAAGAGAGGGCAAGTCTAATAATTTGCAAGGTTAATTGTTAAAGGATAAATTCTATGATGATTTTAGGCTCTACTGTCTCATTTACTCACTCCATTGACCTGCCTTCCCCAGCCTCATCAATTGGCTGCATGAAGGTTCTGCCTTTCTGTCCATAATTACTATCTGTAGCAGATAAAAATAATCCTGGGACTTGTCTCTCTCCAGGAAAAGTTTATCAAAAAGTTCATTTTCTCCAGAAAAACAGTGAATGATGAATCTCTCCCACCACTGTAGTCCTCCTCTCCTTCCGTCCCCTTTTCAAGAACACATAACCGGTCTATGAACAAACCACGCCTTTGCGATTTAACCTACTTACTACTTTTAGCAGAGTTGTTCAAACACTAGAATTTAAGCTTTAATCATTAAACACCAGAATTTGAAGTCTTAGGATTGATGGTTGCCCAATTTAAGATAACACAGAGAGTTCTGCATTTCAGAAGGTTCCGTAAGGTCAAACCAGCTCCTCAAATGTAGCAGAATTTGCACAGCATTCACACCGAGGCAGTTGTGAATACTTTGGTGCGAATGAGTTGCTGCATTATAGAAGCAGACAGGGATAAATAAGCTTTAAATCAACTATGCTAAATGAAGGGAGGAATACTGAAAGGGTTTTCAAATTCACTTTTCATTTTGACATCCGTTATATCCTTTGGTTCTGACCACCCAGTGGAATTCTAGGTCCTAGTCAAATGGAATTTTTGTTGGTATTTCCACTGTGATTCGGCTATTAAACTAACTTTTTCTGTAAAAACTAAAAAGAAAAATAATTTCTTTATTAAGAAAGTAAAGACTGCAGCTTTGAAAGCTGTTACAGATTTTTGTGAGTTGAAAATTAAACTAAATTATTTTTTTTCATCTAAAATGAAAGTTCATGTTTGCATTTATAAGGAAAAGAACACGGGTCTTTGAATCATGAGTTTCAAATGACAATCAAATAATATACATTCAAACTACGAGAACATAAAAAATGGAAATATTACAAATTTTGTAATTTAAGGAATCTTATTCATCATTTCATCAGTTTAATTAATTTGCTTAGTACTTTGGATTCAAAGTATATATTAGTACCTCCTAGGATAAGTATGTTGTACCAGCTGCTCTCAAATGGTGATCTCTGCACACCAGTATTCTGCAAAGCCAAGGAAATTACTTGGTTGTACCATTTGTTTTAGCATATTTAATCTTAGTCATTTAAGGTGCATTTAAAATGAAAAAAGTGTGGTCTCCTTACTCCAGAAATAGTCTACTATAAAGTAAGATTAATCTCCTTGCTCTAGTGTACAATATATTACTGACTGTGGCTTCCTCTGATGAACTGAAAACATGCAAAAAACCCCAGTAAGTACTCAGAACTCACCAAGATGAGGATCTTTATTTCTTGCAAATCATACATGATTCAGAACAGTTGTTCTCAATTTACAGTCTGTGATCTGCAAAGAACACAACAAACATATGGTGTGACTTCCTTTCCTTCTAACTATTAAGTCACATTAAATGACAGTAAGGAACAGAGAAAATTCTTTTCCTAATATTATTTTTCCATATAAACACATGGTGCCATTGCCTTAGGGTAGTTGTTTAACTGGAAAAGGATGTGGTCTGCAAGCCACATTCCCTTTTAAGTATGGTCCATTTATCAGAAGTATTGGTCAATTCTGATGCATGTTATGCATCGTAGCATGATAGAGAAGCTAAAAGAGTATTTTTAGATCAATAAGATTGTCTGAGCACTGTTCATGTATTGTACTCCCACTGATTTCACATAGACTTTGATATTGCAAAGAATACAAAGTGGATAGCTAGGATGCAGGCGGATCTCTTCAGGTATCCTCAATAGAGAAGCAGTGGATCACAGTTGTATGGCTTGATCTTACTGCCTTTTGCTTTGTGGATATATCAATAGAGAGCCTGATTTGTTTCTTTCTCACCCTACCTTTTCTAAGCTCAAAAATGAGTTTGAATGAGAAGCACACGTGTTGTTTATATTAGAAAAATAGGTGGCTAGAATATTTTGTAAAGTAGAGTTAAAAATGACACCACTTTCTCTGGAACCATTCCATAGACCTAACTTAATTGCAAAATATCTGTGATTGAGAATATGTAGTCAGAAGCTTTTTTGAAATTGAATTTATGTTGCAGTCACCTTGAGATATAGTGTTACCTAGAGCAAAAACCACTTACTTAGGGTTAGAAACATAGTACCAGACTTAGTCCTCTTGTCTGAGTCTGTTTAAGCACCATGTGACTGAAAACTTTATTGAAACTGGCTGTCCAAAGAAAGTTTTTGTGGGCATCCATGAGAAATCAGTGCTAGAAGTGCTAACTGACTTAGTTTACCCTTGCTTTAAGATGATCGTACAGGCACGTTATGTACAACCTGATTTAAAGATATACAAAATATGGCTTAACTAAGTCAAGAATGTCTGGAAAATATATAAAGCAGTTCTAGAGAACGTTATTTACTGGCAACATCTTTTCACATTTATCCGAACTTTCATTTTCATAGAAAGCATCCTTATTAAAGTGGAGGCACAATAGTGAGACATGTTCAACATGTTACAGAAGTCTGAATTTGTCTGTGCATAGACAGATACTGATGGAAAAAATAACCCTATGCTGCCTAATAAGCAATTTACTGATAGCAAGAGTGGTGGAGTGATACAGTTTTCAGAAAGTTAGAAATACCTATTTGCATATTAATGACAGGATTATTAAATTCCACACCTTTCTGTGCAAGTTTTGGGAAATGTTTCAGCTAGTCTCATTTTTTTTGGCTGAATACTATGGTAATGGTGTCCTATTTAATACTTAGCATACGAATTAATTAGATCAGGGGTTTGATTTCCTCATGTAAATACATGAATGCCACAGACCTACTTTCATGTGCCAAAATCTTATTTTTATGTTAATCTATTATCCAGTCCATGATATATCGCCTTCTGAACTCTCCTGTGCCTACAACTGTCCCACACATGTAGTTCACATATCTCCTTTTCAGCTGGGTGCCAGCACAGCTCCTCCCTGTCTACCTGTCTGAACTCACATCCTATTGCTTCTTTCCACAGCTTTTCCTTTGTGGTCAGTATCTTTTGCTCTACTAGCTGAATTGCCTTGACTCAACATAAACCTCACCCAGTTCTTATCACAGCACCATTTTCTTCTTTCTGCTTAGACGGTGACTTGAAACATTAGCTTCTTTTTTTACGCATAGGAGCTGGGTTAAACCAACTAACTCAGGGTACTTCTATCGTGTACAATTACAGTGTCGATTTTGGAATGAGTTGAATTCCTCAGCATAATTAGCCTGAAAGTGACCTCACATCAGTGCTGCTGTAATGTCTGTACAGAAGATCATCCACATGCTGATAATGCTTCACTTTGATTTATATGATATTTCATTGTTTAAGATTTTTTTATTTTTCTTTCACCAGCTGGTGTTATTTTCACCCAAATATCAATGAGGGAGATTATTTTTACCATATGTTTAGTTTGTAAACTGAAGAACTGAGATCTAGGAGCCTCACTTTTCAAATGCCTCATTCATAGTAGTTTTCTATACTCACATATAAATGTTGCAGTGTTTTATAACTGGTACTCCAAATGCAACTTTTTCCTGGGAAATGATCAGAGGAAATTTTCTTTAGGTGGTCATAGGTCTTTTAGTGGGTCTAAGCATTAACATTTGCTTAAGAGGACCTTAAAAATACAAGCTAACTTTATGGACTGTAAGCATGCTTAATGACTTTGAAAGTTCATGATACATTCTCCAACCATTAATCATCTTATTCTTCTGTAGCTTTTAGGAGAATAATAATAATTAGAAAAATCTGTTAAGTCAAACTATTAAATTTCTTTTCCTTAAAAAGTTTTTTCCAATCTCTCATGCCACATTCTGACTTTATTTGCAATATGTCTCTGAAGAACTTCACTCGAGTCAGGAGATTTACTTAGGATTTATACCACTTGCAATCAAAAGTGTTTATAAATGAATTGGAGATAGCATATATTTTTGCTGGTTTTGGGAATATAATTTAATCCACTCAGCTGTAAGATTTTAGATTAGGTGGTTTTTTTGGAGAGAATTGGAAATGTACTGCAATTACTTTCCTGTAAATGTTGCCCTTCTGTGGATTTATTCCAACTCCAAATACTCGCATCTTGAAAAGACTTTTTTTGGAAGAATGTTTGAAACAGGCAGTTTTTCTTTTTCCACTTTCTGGAATAATTTGAAAATGTTCCTTTCTTTGTGTTGTTGTGTATAATTGAGGTGGACTGCAAATTTTATGCTACATGGTAAAACGGTGAAACGATCTTGATTTGTTTTTTCAAGTATTTTCCACACACAGCTTCAATAAGACGAACATTTAAAAAACCCTTTTTTAATGAGAAAACTTGACACCCATTATTTGTCTATTGGTGTCAGTTGGACAACTTATTTTACAGGGTATATGAATACTCGCAGGCACTGGTGACAATACAGTGCATTTTCACATTGCTGCCTGTCGCATCATGCTTAAATGATTTATGCAGGAGAAACATGAGGGTAAGAAATGGTGGAGACTGCCTTTTTCTGAATATTATTTCCTCAGTCTTGGCAACTGGCTTCCTGTGGTAACAACTAGCATTTTGGAAGCTGCTTATTCACAGGTATAAGTGCCTTAGGACTGCTTTAAAACCTGAAAAGGGAAAAAAAAAAAAAAAAAAAAAAAAAAGTATTCAGAGATGCAAAACACTTCGTGCAACATTCCCTGGAGTGATTAATCATGATTAATCACCCAGTGAAACTGCCTGTAAGACAGAGCAGCATTTTGTCTTGAATACATTTAAAAAGTGGGAAATATAAATTGTTTAAGATAACAATGATGAGTTTAATATTCCCAAAATTAAAAATCTGCATCTGCCAATGAAGGCATATGAGAGCTCTGGCAAGATATAACTGCAGGCAAACCTACATGGCTAACTGCAAATAGCCCTGTCTATGGTACTTGCGTTTCTCTGGCCAGAAGCAACCCAGCTGCAGTATGGAAGCCATGCAGCCTTCTTGCTGGAGGCATAATAAATCAAATACATTGCTAACATGACTGTACAGCTTCTAGACCAGATGTTTTCTATTGTTAGGTTTGGGAGCTTTTACACTTGACTTGCTGGGTGCGTAGGCAGATAAACTTGACTATGCCTTGACATGTCCCTGTATCATGACTGAAAAGAAGCAGAAGTCCTTTGGGAAAAAGGATGTGATCATTTAACTTTAGCCTTTATTATAATCATACACATAAAAGATTAATTAATTTTGTGTAGGCAACTTCAATATTGGCATTCTCCAGCTTTTCTGAAATTATGTCCTAATTTTAATAAAGTTCTGTTAATATCTTTTGTGTGTTTAAAATCTCACAGATTTATACAACAATGTTCTTTTTACCTCTTTAATTATCTAGTAATTTAACAATTTCTATTAAATTTTTAATTTGCTACAACTTTGACCCCAAATGCAATTACATGTTATGTAAAAAAAAGTTTCTTCTGTTGACTTTAAACCAGATGCCTGACAGTATCAGTGACTGTTCTATTTTGAAGAAAAGATGAAAGAGGAAGGCCTGTTTTCACAATTGACATTACTTCGTGCAATTATAACATTCCCGTTCATTTCTAAGAAAATATTTCCTACTGCTTCCAGTAATTATCATTACTTAGTCCAAACTCTGCTCTGTCAGTTACTATTCCAATATAAGTGCCTGGCTGAAACTGAACTTGCTACTCTGGATGATGTCATACTATTGTTATATATTATTCATTGAAAATATTTGCATTATTTTTTTTCTACTCATTTTAATGCAGACAGATTGTTTACTTTTAGAAGACACAAACTAAACAGCTGCAAGCAGAAATTCTTCTTGACATTTTGAAACATTTTTAGAAGCAGCTATGAGTCCCATCAATGCCTATCAGTACTTCACATCATTCTCTTTGTCGTACTTCCTTTTGAACTAGCAACATGGAATTTTAAATCACCTTTAATTTCAATATTTAAATGGAATTGAAATTCAAGAACTTCAAATCCTGTTTGCTGAATCCTTTCAAAAGTTCTAGTCAGCTTCTCTGTGCCACACAGTGAAACAGATTATGGATCACTTGTGATGTTTTTCTATTCTCTTTGGTCAGTTCTGTTTCGCAGTTATTAATTCTGTAAAGTATTAGACACAGCAAGCAATTCCAGAATATTTATTTTGGATAAAATACTAATTCTTAATATATGTAGACATTCATGAAACATTCATGAAAAGGTCCTAGTGAGATTATTCTTCATAAAAGGTAACACATGAAAAAAAGCAGGAATATCTGTCCAAGAACATAAAATAAATATGGAGGTGGAAAACTACAGTGGAACAAAATGAAGGCAAAATACTGCTTGACAGTGGTAGGCATGCAAAGCACAATGGAGTCCTGCAGAGCTTCTAAATGGTGGTAACAAGTGCAAAGCTGAGGGTATAACTGAAGTATTAAAGTGAGGTAATAACAGACAAACAGACAAAGAAAAGGAATTCAATACCTTAAGCAGTTCTCACTATTTGCCACCTTTGTGTAGCATTCTATATGTTTATTAATGATGGGAAGAAGAGCTAAACTGAATGCACCTTTATCTTTCATTATTTGATCTTTTTTAATTAAATAGTCTGCATTTTGTAGTCCACTCTTTCTGTGTCTTTAGTTTTGCTCTTGTGCAGCCCCATTATCAGTGCCAGATTTGCAGCAGCAGTGAGGGGTAGAAGAAGGAGCTGAGGTTGTAACCTTTCATTAACACCATGAGAAACATTCATCTTAATACATTTATTTTAAAATATCCATTAGCATTACGATAAAAATTACTATTTGGGAATATATGCAATAGTCTTCTATATGCCAATGCTCTGCATGTTAACATTTGTACTTAAATTAGTTGATTTCTGAATGTGGCATATTTTATTCTGTTGAAAATTTAATCCAGAATTTTTGCTGTTAGTATTTTTAACTGATTGCTTTAACACTATATTAGTTTGCTTAACAGGTATTGTAAATATACAGAGGATGTAACAGGAACAGTACAGAATCCAATCCTAGGACAAAAAAGTGCTATGAGTTAACCCATCAAATTATGAAGAAAAAAAGATAGAGAAAAAAGGCTCTGCACTCTAAACTCAGTAAATATGTCTTCTGTGCTTTAAGGGTTGCCAAGCTGGCCCCTACTGACCTGACGAATTGTTTTAGCTTCAGCAAGAAAATATACTACTTGAAAGGTCAGATCACAGACAAGGCAACTGAAGAATCAGTAATGAGTGAACCTAAACAGTCATCAGATCCCAGCCAGTCATCAGGGGAAAGGTTATCAGTCAAAGCACAGGAGTACACAACTGGTTTAGAGTGAAACTCTTTTAACAAATGACTTTTCCATTCTAAATATTTTCTTTATTGTGTGGCAATAATTACTCAAGGGGATGTTTAGACTGGAAAATATGACAACAGCAACTGAAATGTACAGCAAGAATGATAGAAGGGCATGAAAAAAATTTTCAAAGAGGCATTCTTTCCTTCCTTACTAGTAAAGTAGACCAAAGTCTCATATTTAACTCCTTAAATGAATACACCAGTTTTGGCAAGGTAGATGGCTGTAAGTAAATTCATTTCTAGGTCTAAGAAGCAGTGGGAGTATTTAAATTCATTTTAGTGATGATATGTTTACTTCTGGGTTTTTTTAGCTATACCTACTTTAGATTACATAGGGTAATTGTATGATGTCAAGAACACCCTCCATTTGACCAGTGCAGCACTAAGATCCAGATCCAGCTCAGCTAAGTTCAGGCAATCAACTTACGTGTACTGGAAGTCTTTTTTCCTTATCTCTGGTGTGGCAGCTTTTGCACCTGGATGTGGTAATAATACCTGCTGTAGTCACACATAATAACAACAGCTCTGTTGTGCCTGGCTGGAACAAACCATATCAGATCTTTCAAAATAGTAAGATGTTTATTTACAGAATCCTTGGTTAATGGAGTATATAACAAGTAAGTTCTTACTTCAGATATCCAAAAGGAAGATAAACTTAAAATGTAGTTCTGGTAAAACCTTTCAGTCTCCTTTTATTATTTTTTTTTTTTTGTTTATTTGGGCAATCATTGGTTGTTCAGCATGAGAATGAGAAAATTCTGACTCTCCTCTAAGTAAAATAGATAATTCAATGCAATTTTCTCAATGAACTCCTGAGAACACACTAAAATGAAAGCTTCACTAATTCATCTAGTGAAAAAATACCTGTGAGTTCTTGATAGTTTTGGTTCATTCCTCTCACCACATGTACTGCAATTTTCTGGACTAGGGTATCTGAAATATGAAAAGCTGTTTTATTTGCTGTTCCTTAAACACAACCTGTTTACTCTCAGTGTCTGTAGAATTAATTTCCTTTTTAAGAATCACCGAGTCCAAAAGTCCAGATACCCTTCCAGCTATGCAGGACTTTGAATATGAGGAAATCCTAATTCCCAAGGAGAATAAAGGGTTCTCTAAATGACCACCGCATAATAACATAGTGTGTTAACTCTGAAGTATAAAATTAAAGCTACTCTGCAAAAGGACCTGGGTATTACAATGTCTCTCTGCACTTTTAAGGACAGGATACTTGTGCACAAAATCCCAGTTTGACTGCTGATTGAACCACAAGAACAGTTGCATTCTGCAGGCACACAAGTTTCTACAACTGCTTGTCTGGAGTGCTTAGGTTCATAAAGGAGCCTCAGATATCACAGCACAGGCTGGTTCTGTGCTTTAATAATTGACTGATAGACTTACAGCATCCAAGTTAGGAACCTTTCTTTGCACAGTATGTCGGTCATACAAAGCATGACTAAAATATGCATATACAAAAAATGCTTTGTTCATCTATGGGTTTAGATGCTTCATGTAAGACTTTGTGGTTTAGCAGCATTTGTCAATAAGGGATACAGACATAGGACTCAAATATCATTTCAGAGTTTTACACAAAGTACTGCCCAGCACAGGGTCTAGAAATTAGCTTCTGCTTTTTGCCCAGTGAGTGTCCAAACCCATAGGAGATTGCCTTTATTCTTGCATCTGATGTAAACTTCATTGTTTCATCCAAGATAGAATACCAACAAAAGAAGGAATGCACTCCATCACACTTCACAGTTTGTCGTTTGGATTGTCCCCTAAGGTAAAAAATAATATTAAAATCACTGCAAGAAATACTTGAACCAGTTCTTCCCCCAGGGAAGGTATGATGATTAACAAGCACTCAACTAAAATAAGGATCTTTTCCTACATTTTAAGTAATTTCTTCAGAGAAAAGACAGGATATTTAGGCTATAAATCCTGATTAAGGAGGAACATATTCCTTCAGCTAGCCATACAGATGGAGGAAAACAAAGTTTTATTGCTATTCTTTGTGTTTGCTATTGGACAGTTATTGTAACCCACCACTAGCTCTGTTGCCTTCTCAGATACCACTCTCAGACAATTAGCACCTTCTGTTTGTTGTAGGGACAGTTCACGGGCACACTGAATACTATGGGAGCTAGTGGGATACAGATTCTGTGGGTGATCAAGGGTTGATGCAGTGTTCTCCCTGAGGACACTCTTGATCTTTTGCAGTTTTCTCTAGCTCAGATGCTCAGGCAGAAATGGCTGTGTGGGGTGATGCAACTGTTCCTTGAAAATAACAACACCCAACAGTAAGTTACCCCCCTTCCACTTCTTCCATTACCCAACTCCAAACAACGTATTTCTGTGCAACATGCCTTTCCTGAGTTCACAAGTTGCTTATACTCCTGCCACTTTCTGATGGGCAAAGAGAGCAAGGATCTCTCCATAGAGCTCTCTGACCCTGGCATAGCCTTCTGAACTGTGTCATGACTGGGCTATGCCTGAGGCTTTTTCTATTGCCTCCTGAATAGTACCAGTCTTTGTTGCCCTATTGGCCTGTGCTTGAATGAATCTTTTGGGTGAATGACGTATTCCTTGACATTATCCATGTTGGTTTCACAGAGAAGGATATTAAAATGACCTAGACTTATTATTCACATGATAGTCACTGATAAACCTCCTGTATTTACTAAATTATATCTCACTATGATACATGACAGCCCACATTTATTGTAAGCAATATGTGGGCTTTTAGAAAATGCTTTCTCTTTTCAAACAGCAGAGCTTTATAGAAAAATACATGAATCTCTGCTTTTGCAGTTCTAAAAGCCAAAACTGGATAGTGCAATAAAGCAAAAGATAATGAACACAGAACTGGGGTATTGCTGGAAAGACAAGGTCTGGCTAGAAAGAAACAGGAATAAACTACATTTTACATACCTTAGTGTTTGCAATCAAATTACTGAGCACTATACATCATCACAAAAAAGTCCTACCTGCCTTCAAAAAGCAATAACTTGCATCATAGAGCATATACACTAGATTGTTTAAGTGGCGCAGTATGGATATGTATGCATTTCTTAGTCTTAATAAAATAATAAGACATGGAAGTTGTGTAAACTCCTATTTTTTAAAAAGGGAAACCTGAAAAAGCCACAAACACTGCCAAATTGACACTAGGATGGTTAGGCAGGAGACCTGAAAACTACATTCTACATAAAATCCTGTCCACATAGACTAAGCAGGTAACTCACAAAAATTTACTCATTATTATACCATAAACCTTAAAAAGGGAAAACTGCACACAAACATGTAGAACTGAGTCTAATGAAAAGATAGATAGCTTATTTGGACAGATCTGTGGCTACTGAAATACATTCATATGGAAGATAGATATGAAAATTAAGTGCTCATGACTGACATGACCTTTTTCAGATGTCAGAAGAAAGACATGTACAGTTTTCAGTATAAATATGATATGGGTGGTTAGTTATCTTGCCTGCCTTTGAGAAATACCAGACTACATGGCTTTCTTGTCAAATGGAGAAGATAAAAACATTATGAGGTGAACTATTTCTTATAATGAACTGAGAGTCTGAATCTATAACCTGAGTCATTACCAACAATCTATTTATCTATAAAGTGCATGATGTAACTCTAGATTAAGTGCATAATTATGTAACTATATTGAGTACTACAATGTAATGGTGCACACATACACATTATAAAGCTTAAAACAGAAATAATTCCTGATAAAGTTCTTCTAAGAATTTTTCTTGCTACATTCAGACAAAATGAATGACACCTGGGTCAGAGCAATCCCAGGCACAGCTAAAGGCTGGGCAGAGAAGAGATTCAGAGTAGCCCTGTGGAGAAGGACTTCGGGGTCTTGGTTGATGAGAAACTGAATATAAGCCGGCTTCAGTGTGCACTTGCAGCCCAGAAAGCCAACCATATTCCAGGCTGCATTAAAAAGAGTGTGACCAGCAGGTCGAAGGAGGTGATCCTGCCCCTCTACTCTGCTCTTGTGAGACCTCACTTGGAGTATTGTGTGCAGTTCTGGTGTCCTCAACATAAAAAGGACATGGAACTGCTGGAACAAGTCCAGAGGAGGACCACGAGGATGATCAGGGGACTGGAGCACCTCCCGTATGAAGACAGGCTGAGAAAATTGGGTCTGTTCAGCCTGGAGAAGAGAAGGCTGCGTGGAGACCTCAGAGCAGCCTTCCAGTACCTGAAGGGGGCCTATAGGGATGCTGGGGAGGGACTCTTCACTAAGGACTGCAGTGACAGGACAAGGGGTAGCGGCTTAAAACTTAAACAAGGGAAGTTTAGCTTGGATATAAGGAAGAAAGTCTTTCCTGTTAGGGTGGTGAGACACTGGAATGGGTTGCCCAGGGAGGTTGTGAGTGCTCCATCCCTGGCAGTGTTGAAGGCCAGGTTGGAGAAAGCCTTGGGTGGGATGGTTTAGTGTGAAGTGGCCCTGCCCATGGTGGGGGGGTAGGACCTAGGTTATCTTAAAGTCCTTTCCAACCCTAACCTATGATTCTATGAAAATGAACCAAACTACTACTGAACATTTGGGTACGATTCTATGATTTTATAAATGAAGGAGATTAGGCTAGATGTGAGGAATAAACTCTTTACAATGAGGGTGGTAAAACACTGGCACAGGTTGCCCAGAGAGGTGGGGAGCGAGCCATCCCTGGAGACATTCAGGGCCAGGCTGGATGTGATTCTGGGCGACCCGATCTAGCTGGACATGTCCCTGGTCATTGCAGGGCAGTTGGACCAGATGACCTTTGAAGGTTCTTTCCAACCCAAACTATTCTATGATTTTATGATTCTATGATTCTACGATTCTATGTAAATATGTTATGCTGTGAGGTATTACTGAAGCAGTGTGACTCCTAGGAATCGTCATATATTTTAAAGTTTAATGCTTATTTTAGAGTCAAGCAAATGGATCAACATCATGTTCAGTGGCATCAGCAGAAGTATAGAGCCATGAGCTCAGCTCAAAACTTATATGCAGGCTTGGTATTTCTTTATGACCCCCTTGTTTCTGTATACAAATTATTAGGGACCTACCAGTGAAGCCAACTGCTACTTGAATGATCTCCTAAGTATTTTAAATAATTACTTAATAAAGGTGTGAATTTATCCAGAATGTCAGTTCCTTAACTAATTCAATAATTGTGTTAATTCAATAAAGCAGCACTGAAATTATAGGAAATTCCAACTGCTATGAGCAGAAAGGGAAAGGCTTTGTGAAAATAATAGCAACAAAAATCACCCTCTGAAAATTGTGAGAAATCTATATGGCTCAATCTGTTTAGCTTTTAAATACTATCAAACAGTGATTTGCTTTTAGAATTTAAATACCATAGAATTTAAATACTGTAGAAACAATAAAATGCAAAAGATTTCTATCTTACCAGCAAGATAAGAAGCATTCATGACTGGATGTTAAAGAAGGTGAATTTGTAATGAAAGCCATGAGCTGACTTACTTTTCAACAGTGACCAGATATTTTCTGTCTTTTCCTGTCTTCAGGTCAAGAGTTGATACCTTTTTGAGCATTTGGAAATGAATGGTATTTTCACTCTTAATTCCTATGAATTTATACATGAGTCTTCCATGCAGACATCACTAATAACAGTATGAGACTGACATTTTGCTTGTGAGTCTCACACATATTTTCTGATAGGAGGGCTGACAGTAGTAAGGCCCCATTCAAGATTATGGAACAGTGTGATTTTTAATTAGCACTGACTCTTATGATTTTTTTCTCAATTTAATTCTCTTTCTCTCTTCAATCCACCCCTTTTCTCTACCATTTTCCTTACACCGTGTTTTGTGTCGGTGTCTGCTCTTTGTCTATTTCACTTCTGTCACAGCAATCCTGCTGATCTGGGCTTCAACTCCCTGCCCAGAATTTGGTCCACTTTGCTATTTTCCTCCTTCTCATCTTTCTAGACCAGCTCATCCCAGTGGCTGTCCCACATCCCAGCTCTTTGATGAACTTGTCTTTCCATCTCTTACCCCACCTATTTTCCATACATGTTTTCTAATGTTATGCTAATTAATAGTCAAGTTCTATTCCTATCTCCATTACTTGTTCAGCCAGTCATTTTCTTTTCATTTCCCCTGTTGCCTTCCAGGACCAGAGGCAATATATAATCTCAACGCTTTTTGTAACTTATTTCCTCTCCCTGTGAAAAAGATTTTTAGTCCTAGGCTACTTCTAGGCTAGTTTTCATAGGCTAGCTTTTGCCTATGTGCCAGGGTAGCAGGGGCTTGGGCCTCCTGATGTCCATTTGTGTGCTTGAGTGCATCCCTCATGCTTCTTAGCCTTGAACTGTGTACAATAAGTCACTCTTTGGAGCTGGAGCAAATGCAGACTTGTCACACATGCAAGCCCCAAGGTGGCAGAATATGATAAATTCTTCTTTGTTGGTGGAACAAGAGCTTTCTGACCAGCATTGCCATCAGCAGGGCAGTGGTAATATGCTTCTTGAGCATGAAGATTTTATCTTTTAATATTAAGGTCTCTACTGAAAGTATGTAAATTCAAGGTCTTTTAACTCAACAAAATTTGGTAAACCAAGGAAAAGAACCATAGTTTTAAAAAGCTTTTGAAGGTGACGAATTAAGCCCCATGTGCCTCTCCTCATTTCTCAGACCAGTACATATTACGGGTAAGACTTTCAAACAGCATGAAATTGTGCCAGATGCTAAAAGCTCCTAATGGGTCACTTGGATAGAGTCCGAGTTCAGTGCAGCTCAGTCACATTCATTTTCATAGCTAGGCCATATGAAGATGGGTACAAGGTTTCAACAGCTCTTTTCCTGCTGAGAGTATCCCCAGTTTTAAGGGAATCCCTCTCTGGAAAGATGTGACCTCTGTTTACGTCCTTTACAGCAGGTGAATAGGCAACACACTGTCTCAAAGTCGCTAGACTGTTTTCAGCTAAATGCTAACACAACCACTTTTGTGCCTTTTTTTTAATGTTTATTTTTTTGAAATCCATCCCTGTGTACAGGCCATTTCCTTTTCTAACTTGGCACCATACCAAAACCACTTTCTTCTCTGTTGATTCTTCTAAACATCTTAATGACTGTGTCAGCTTCCTGTAATTGTTCCTCCAGTATAGGATTTCCTCCATCTCCCCCTGCTACCTCAGGCAATGTCCTTCTGGTTTATGCTTTAAAGTGCTGGGACATGAGACACAGACAAAATGAAGAGAACACTATATATCAAATAGTCTTAGAAACAAATGGGAAAAACAGAGACCTGAATTATTCTTGTACTTGCTAGGTTTGCTCAGGATCTGTGAGCAATCTGTTGCCTTTAAATAGTTGCTTTATAATGACGTCTCAGGAAAAGGAAGAGGAAGCATGAGAACACTGATGAGCAACCGAAAATAAGATAGTGATGTAAAAAATAAAGAGACTAGTCGGACTATGGTAACTTCCGTTATTGTTTAGAACTTAGGCAGCATTTTATAAACATGAGTTAACTCTCATAACCTCCGTACCAGCTCTCACAGTGACAACTGAGTATCATCTTCACTATATAATGGAGGTAATGTGAGAACAAAATCTCCAGTGGCTTGAGTGTCAGTAGTCTTAATTCCAATCATCATGGCAGTAGCAAACTGACTTGAAAGCCAAAGGTCTTTGGTTAAAGCCATGCAAAGTGTCTACAGCAGAAATTCTACACATCCCTACTTACATTCTGATCTCTCAATATGGATCTCAAATCCTCCTTTTCTTGAGGATTTCACAGGTTTACAGAAATGCACTGTATTTTGCATAAGAAACTGGTTCTCACAGGGATATAGATCACAAAAATATGATGTCATGCTGGGAAAGTGACCAATTTGTTGAACATCAGTATATTTAAAAAATATCTAAAAAAGTTACCATGCCTCAGCATACAGCCTTTCACAACAGTTGCACAAATTATTAGTTCAACAGGAAAGAGCTAGAAACTGATAAGAGTGTCCTTCCTGTGTTAGGTGAGGGTCCCATGGTTCAAAGAACGACCCAGTCTCTTTGCCCAAGATTACTAACTACTTTGTACTTGCTGGCTACTGTTGTTTGCTGAGTATGAGGAGTATTGCTCCCAATGGAGGATAAACCAGCTTACCTTCCAGCACCTCCACATCCCCAGTCAATTAGCTAGTGGATTGTACTCAAATGGAAGTCTCTTTGCTGTGTGAGCTGGTCCTTAAGCTTAGTGCTTTTATTTCTGAAACCTCTATTAAGATGCCATCTGGCTCTAAAGACTCTCAAAGCATAAAGTGCTTAAAGTTTCCTCAGTAACATCTTTGCACACTTAAAGTATTTTTGTGAGAATGGCCTTGTTGGCAATACTGAGACTATAGGCATCTCAGGCTTGCTGAAACCCATAGACTGCATGGTCTTCAATCTATCCACCTACATGGATAAATTGTGTGGGTTTTTTCTGAAGAGGCCTCCCTGGTCAGGCCTTGCACAAGCAGTGGAAAGGGCAGTGATGCTCCTTGCATTCCCATGTATGTGGCCAGGTGATTGATTAGAAATCTCTGGTGGACTTTGGGAGACTTGAATTCATAGCCTTCTGCCTAAGGGGATGTAAATGTGCATGTTCAATCAGTAAGATCAGTGTTCCAGCCACCTGGCCAGGATGCCTTAGAAAATAGGAAGGTTCTGCAGTGTCTCTTGGTAACACTCTCCAATCTCACAGTGAATAACCATTACAGAGATAGAGTCCAGTATCCCATCAATCAAATAAACAATTGTCAACAGTATCTATGACTCCTAACTGGTTTATGCAAGCACTTTTGTTCTTTTTCACTACCATTATTTTTCTTCTATGTGTTTAAGTATCTTGTCATATAAATAAATTGTAATATCAGGTGAGTCAGGTCTCTTTATTCATGAAAAGAGAAAGAAATGAAAGTCAGTTGGATGAATTTGTTCTACTACTGAGTATGACAAAAAGTTAAGTAATTAAAAAGACAAACTGGTTGTTTTCACTTTTAAATGCATACGATAGGTAGCATGTGAATATGATGAGTGATAATATCTGAATTTTCATTATAGAAAAAAATAATATTTAACCTGAACTTTTTATCATATATTCTATTCTTATGATTTGAACTCTAAAAGGAAGAGAGAAAGAGTTGATAGTTCATGATCTGAGGGGTGACCTCATCAATGTTTACAAATATGTAAAGGGTAGGTGTCAGGATGATGGAGCTAGGCTTTTTTCAGTGATATCCAGTGATAGGACAAGGGGCAATGGGTGTAAACTGGAGCATAGGAAGTTCCACGTTAACATCAGGAAGAACTTCTTTACTGTAAGAGTGACAGAGCACTGGAACAGGTTGCCCAGGGGGGTTGTGGAGTCTCCTACACTGGAGATATTCAAGGCCCGCCTGGACAAGTTCCTGTGTGATGTACTGTAGGTTACCCTGCTCTTGCAGGGGGGTTGGACTAGATGATCTTTTTAGGTCCCTTCCAACCCTTGGGATTCTGGGATTCTGTGATGATCTGATGGTCCTGCACTGACCACACAAATACAGTGTTTTAAAGTAGAAGGAAACAGAATCCTTGAGAGCCTAAATGGTGTAACAGACTCTTACACAACACAATTTCTTGAAAGTGAGTAAGTGAAACCTGCCTGGAGGATGAGAAATTCCGGTGTGAAATGGGTGCAGCTACAGTTGCAAATTTAATAAGACATGAATTTGTGTTTTCCTTCAGTGTGTAGTATTGACATGTCTGTGGCTGCAGGCATATAAGAGACTGAATATAAATGAGGTGTTGGCAGCAGACAGAAAATTGTAGTATATTAAACATTTCTGTGTAATTAATACAGTTTTGATTGCAACTTTTTTTTTTTAAATACTAGTAAATCTCACATTTCTGGGAGAGAGAATGAATGTCTTATTTAGCTGTATTTTGATCCATTACAAATACTTTTCATACCATCACAGCACCTTCAGTAGTGTAGTAAATACTGAGACACACTGTGTCAGGTACAGCTTGTTTTCTCTTTCTTGGCTGGGTGAGAAATTCTGTTCTCAGTGCACTGTTTAGTTTTCTTGGTCTGTTTTTAAAACCCACAATGCTCTGAAATGCCTCTGCGGGTATGACCCACTGTCCTGAATCACACTCAGCAGGTCAGCTGGAACTGTAAATGACAGACCTTAATGCAGGCCATGACTAAGATTGGTAGCTGTACTAGAAAGAAATAGTTGAGTTTCTTGCACAGAGGGACTGAAGGTATACAGAAGGATGAAGACAGCTAAAGCTGAAATCTGAATTTCCTACTCTGCGGTCATCTGATACAGGAGACAGAAATATTCTGCCATGACAAGAAATGACAACTGTGTTAAAAAGGCAGGGTACTTAGATTTCCTTCTTTACAATCAGGTATTTCCTGTTTATTTCTGTCTTTTTTTTTTTTTCTTTTTTTTTTTTTTTTGTCAAATATCTCTCTGAACTCACATCTCAGTTCCTGAACTATCTAGGTAAAAATGAACAATATATCCAGCCTCAGCTTTTAGTTGCCCACTGGGTGAGCCTTTCCTTTAATCTCTGATCTTCCGGTCTGCATTTTTACTTTACTCTTGGTCAAGCTCAGGAACTCACGCTTTCTGTATAAGTGCCCTTATTACCATGTAAAGGGATCTGTCTATCGTTTAAAGAATAATCAAGGATTCTACACAAAATAGACTAAGTTGAACAACAAAATATACTAGTTTGAACAAAAAAAGCATTTCTCAAAGATACCCTGTAACCTTGAGGACAGCACATTAATTCATGGGTGAGAAGGCTAGTGTTGAAATCTCTGCTCATGCATGTGAGTGTAGAGGAGAACTCATTTTTAGCAGAGTGCTGGGGACTTTCGAAACCTTGGTAGGTTTTGATTATCTCAGGAGTCACTGTTATAAATTTCGAAAGACAAATAATTGCGACTCTCTATGTGCCTTGGTGAGAGTAAGTACAGGAGTCTCTTGCGGTTTTGCCACAAGCTCAGTTAGACAACTCCTTGCTCAGTACATTGTTTTTTTTGACCCACATCACACTGGAAAGGAAGTCAGGGTGCAGGACCCACAGCTGCTGGTCCTACACCATTAAGGAAGTCAACAACAAGGTTAAGTAAGTGTTGCAATGAGGAGTGGGGCCTGTTTCTGCAGAGAGCCTAGACACTGAACTTCAACTTGATACTTTGAGGAGGCCAGTGCAGAAAGCAGAAGGTTTTGTTTCTATGCCTTGTGCCTGCTGTGTATCTGGGAATGTTCAATGTCAGTTTTTTTAGGGACGGGAACAGTAATGAAAAATGCATTGTGACCAACTACTGTCAGATAACTGCTGCAATCATAAAATCAGGTAAGCACACTGAAGGAAAGCCCTACGTACAGTGCTACCTTGGACACTCACATATGAGATCAAGCAAAAGGCCTTCAGAAAGTCTGCTTAAAAAAAGAACTCAGAATAAAATCTAGTTCTCCTTCAGAAAGGGGACAACTTCCAGCATGGTCCATTTACCTTTTCTTTCACTCCGTTTGTGGTAGAATATCTTCACAAGGTTTCTCTGAGGAAATGAGCTTTAAGATCAATTTTCCATTACCATCTGTGCATGGTGGCAACAGACTTGCTAACTTTTCTTTCTGCCAGGAGACATGAACTCAGCAATCCACTTTTTCTTCTTTTACAGACTTCTTTGATTGCCCAGATCTCTAGGCTTTGGTAGCTTACTATTTGTAAGAAACTATTAACTTGAGGAAGGAGGAAAAAGAGACAAACTAAACTGAGACCTCAAGCAATAAGCAGATCTTAGTGGTATCTCAGATGCCTTAATGTCACGAAAACAGATCCCATGATTCATATTTGCGGAATTTAGTTCCCACCTTCCATGCCACTTCATTCTTATGTAGCAACAAAAAGTACGGAAGTTCCTCAGGCAGTGGGTGATTGTATAGGGGCGAGACAAAAATGTGAAAGAAATAGGTACTAAAACCATTTTGATGTATCACAGAGGATGGAAATTCTTCATTGAGAAGAGCTGAAAAGGAGACAAAGATGAAAATACTGTATTGTGCCTTTGGCCACCCTTTATGAAATATCTGATAGGAACAGGTGCCCTCAGTCTTTTCTTCTTTCTGTCATTCTATTATCTGCCAACAGAACGCGTTTTTTTAAGTAGCCATGATTCAGCACAGTATGGAGGCTAGAGTAAATTACACAGTTGATCACAATACTAATCCCCTCCTTAAGTGGGTTCACCCCCAACTTTATTGTTAAACTTGCAGTCACATGTTTAGAAGTTGCTTGAAGCTCACAACTGCAGGTTCTTCCAGGAAAGAACTGCATTTTACTATATATTTATGCAGTAGATATGTTTATGACATAATGGCCCCAAATTTCTTTTGGCACCTCTAACTACCTTTAAATATAAAGCTTAATTATAAGGTTTTGGGACAGGAGCCAAAGGATTTCTGTGTGTGTGAGGATTTCTGTGTACGCCTCAGTGTACTGGCCCCAAATTCTAATTGTGGCCTTTGAACTCATTTGCACTGAGATGCAGCTGAAAGTCAGAGTAACCAGGCTATTAGGGGGAGAATTCATTACCATTGAACACCTTCAAGATTTAGCTGGACAGGGTCCTGGGCCATCTTTTCTAGACCATGCTTTGCCAAGAAAGGTTGGACCAGATGATTGCTGATGTCCCTTCCAACCTGGCATTCTATGTTTAAGAGTAATGACAATGTGAGGGCATCAAAGCACTGGGTGGTAGAGAACAAACAAGAGGTTTAGATTTATGTTATGATAATGAGCCTGGGTGCCAAGAGCTACAGTTTCTATTCACATAGCCTGAGTTCCAGCCAAGTCAGAGTTCTAGGGAAAATTAACTCTTTCTGGAAATTTCTTGAAGTATTTTTGGTATCAGTCTGTATATAAGGTAAGTTTTAAAAAGTAATTAAAATCTGTGGGTCCATGACTAGAAGCCTGAGGTCTGAGAAAATGAAATACAGGGCAATACAGGGTAGAAGTCTGGGGATGAACTGATTTTGGATATATGGGCATGTAGGGGCAGCACATGGGATTCATGATTTTAATATATGTAAGATTTTTCTTCTTCAGAAAGTCACACTTCAGTCTAAGTTAAGGCCATTTCCATTTTAAGGTACTAAGGCAGGTCTACAGAAACCATGGTGCTGGCAGAATTACTGAAGGAATGTGTTTCTCTTCTGTTGCTTATCCATCTGTTCAAACAGAAGAAGTGAGCTGTCAGTGCACTGACCTGCACACACTGTCTGCAGGTGGCTGTGGAGCAATGACAGACAGCACTGGGTTTTTGACTTCACTTGGTCTCCCTAGTATTTTGTAGGTAAAACCATCACACTGCTGCGGTGTCATAATGGAAAAGAAGAGGATCTTTTTCCCATGTTTTCCTTTATGTCAAAATTTAGCTGTAGTTTAGCCTTTCTATTGCCATACTGCTCTGTTGAACCACCCTATAACCCTTTTGCTAAATGAGAAAGGAGCAATTTTCTAACCCTGAAAGCAGGTGGTGCAGCCTAACCACAATTGTGCTACATAGTGTTTAGCCTCCTAGGAGCCTTAAAAAGTACCCTGCTAGGGCTAAAGCATAACTAGTTTCTATGAGGGGTTTTTTGTTTTTTTTTTTTTTTTTTCTGTACAAAGCATCTAAAAAAATCTAGGGATTATGCTGGCCTGTCATTGGAATAATGTTTCCTACATGAAATGTATGATGTTTTCATGCATGTTGTCATACATTGTTTACTCTAGGTTACAGCATGGGGAATCTTTGGAGACGCAAATCTGACATGATGCTGGAAGACTGTTGAGGCTGTAGGGAACAAAATCTGGTGCCATGGTGTCTATACTGCCTATTGGCATTAATCCCTGCATGGGCTATCCTTCCAGCCAGGCTTAGGAGCCAGAGAACTAGCATAAGCCAAAGCAGCCTGGAAGCATTCTAGCAATTAAACAGTGTGGGTGATCACCAAGCCAGTGCTCAAGCTTGTTCCTTGCCCTTGTTTTCTTTAGCAGTATGGAAAGAGCTGAAATATCCACACACCCTAGGATTAGGTTGCCAGGGGAACTGCAAACATTGGGCTTAATTGACTGGGACACTTGACAGCAGATTGCTTTAATGCTATTATGCAATACTGTTTTTCACTAAATCTAGGGGTCAGTCTTCATATGTGGGGGTGGGTTAAGATGAAGAGCTTGAGAGGCACACTGTAGCCAGAAATATCCAGGGTTTTGGCAAAGCCTGAATAGACTTCCCTGTCACTCCTTTGCTCAGACAGATGCCTTGCTCTTCTCAAGCAAGGTCACCTTATCTCTCTTACTCCCTCGATCTGGGAGCCAGCCTGTCTTTGGTGAAGCTTTACTGCTGTTTCTGTTACTTCTCTGAAATGGAAAAGCTCTTTTTAAAGCAGTCAGAAGGAAAAAGAGAAGATCTTGGCTTACTGCCATATGCCTTGTTTATGGAGGCTAATGTGATATAGAGCATGGGAACTGTAGGACAAAGAGCTGTGATCTTGCACTTGTCAAGTCTTGTCCCTGGTGTTCCATGCTGACCCTGTGGGATCACCAGTATGGTCTTTGTTCGGCTGCTCAATACATGAGGTATTTCTGCACCCAATAAGGTCTTTTCCCCTCCTTTTTCATTATCTCTGTCAGAAGGGGTAGCTGAGTGCAAGAGCATACAAGGATTCTGACCTCAACTGATGCTTAAAAGCTGTGCATACTCTGAGTAATTTTATGCATGCTTTTCTGCCTACATGAGTCAAGTTGGCCCTTTCTTACTGTTTCTGACCATATTTTCAGCATTCTTGTCTAAATTTGCTTTTAAAATCTCTTTTAGTTGAGGTCACATTATCCTACTGTACTTTTCTGTGATTATCAGTTTCTGATCCTCTCTGTACCTAGCCTTTACCCTGGTTAAGGGCAGACAGAGTCGTTTAAATGGTTAATATTCCCTGAAGCACTTTTTCTGGGACACATCCCTTTGAACCCTATGCCTCCAAATGCATTACAAAGTCAAATAAACAAAATAGATGGATAGATAGATAGATAAACTCAAACAGCTTAACCAAAAAATAACAACTCAAACCCAGGCTTGACTAGGTATTAACTTTGCCAACTCACTTTCACAATTCAAATCATGAACTAAAGCTGTTTGCGGAACATACAAAAAATGTTGTGGGGGTTTGGTGTGTTGTGTTTTGTTTTGTTTTTTTTTTTTTTTTTGTGATAGCTATGCTTATGTGCTATTTATGACTAGTGCAACCAATTTCAATGGAAGTAGCTCTTTTTAGGAGGTACATGAGACAGATTTAACAGATGGATGGACAAGACAATGATTGCTCATGCTTCTCAATCTTTACAATAGAAGGAAAGATGGGAACATTTCGTATATATGTCCTTCCGTGCCCACATACTGGCAATGCAGCGTGGGAAGGCTGGCACTGCGTATCTTTTCCACTGTTTATAATGGACTTTAACCTACCTGGCACACTCCAAATCACAGCCAGAAACTTTTAACTGAAGAATGGCAGAAGGAGAAATCATCAGGTAAAGCCTGATCTTCCCTCTGGATTCATCACTAACAAAATTTCAAAATCTCTTGACAAGACCTACAATTTAGCTGCAGGATTTAATACCAGAAGATTGATGTGTTTACTGTAATGGCAGTAAATTGACTATCCAGAAAGAGCTGTATATCTTTGCAGTGCAGGAAGTGTCTGTGTCTGAGAGAGATAGAAGCAAATTACATCTAAAGGCAGATAATCAAAACAAAATTATCATGCTAAACTCATAAGAAATAATTAGAGAAATTGATTGGGAAGGATGGGAGAAGGAAGTACAGAAGCTACTTTGAGCCTCATCCTTTTTGTTTATGTTGACCTGAAATTATGGTCTAATTTTAGAAAATGACACAGTCTTCTTGAGCCGTGAGGTTCTGAGGGAACAATGTTTCTTGTTTTAGGCTTTTACTAAATGGAAAGTCTCTGTCAGCGACAAATAATGTGTTTTAAAAAAAAGAGCAAGAGATTATTTCAGAAGCCTCTGCTACAAATTGCCTTTTATTTGAACTAGAAAATCTTGGCAATTTAAGGAGTAAAAATTCATAGTAATCACTGAGATTCTTTTACCTGTAAACGTTACGCAAGATGAGATAGTTGCTGACTTCTACATGCAATTATTGATATATTATTTACAGATCTATACACTGAAGACTTTCAGTCTTTGGAGAAATTTAGAAAACTTAGATAGTCAGATAGAAATGTTAAATCATTTCTGCTCCCCTTCTTCCTCTTTCCCCTAGATTATATGCAGTACAGAAGCCTAGAGGAAGAGAACAGTGCAAGAAATACACGGTACTCTGTATTCTTCTTAGGCATCTGCTATGTACATTCCTTGCTGTGTGATATTTTCAAAGCTGCTATGAAGAAAGCTGCTTGCCAAAGGGACAATACCAGAAAGTGAAATATTTCTGCCTCTTGTGCAATCACAAGGAAATGATCTCGAACAGGAACTTGGAATGAACTTTCTGTGTGCAGCACATGTGTGTGGTCATAAAAAGCCACTGCAAACACAGAACTTATGCCTCATCTGCTGGGTCAGTCTTTCTGTTATTTCATTCCTGTATCTCCTTTTCTCACTTGTCCATTACTTTTAGATGTTGATAATTCCGTCTTTGGACATGTGTACATTCTTCTCCCCTTACATTCCTCTCAGAGATTATTTTTTAAAGTTTTATAGGTACTGCTTAATGTCTTTGGCAGCTATGTTATAACTGATACAACTTAATCAGCATTACATAAGAAGATTTCTGGTGTTCAAGTTGAGTTCTGTGTGATACGCACAGAATTTTACCACAAAGTTTTCAGTCTCTAATAATAAAGTGTCTAGGTTTTTCTATAGTGCCTTCACCTTTTTGTTCATGTCTTTTCAATCATTTTTACACAGTAAAGTGAGGAATGAGATAGAGGGTTTATTGTAAAGGTACACTCTGAAAGACAAGTTATGTCATTCTCTGTATCAGGTCTGCCAGTGATTTTCTCACATTTCTACAAGAATATTTCAGCAAAACCAAGATGAAATGATGGGACTATAATAATAATCATCACCCTATCTGATAATAGACTTCTCAGAGATCCAACTGGCAGCTTTACAGTCGTCTGCTGTAGTTACTACACCCTGCTGATAAAACTGCTGTTGCTGCAAATTGATCCTGACAAAAGTAAGGTCATCTCTATTCTGAATTTTAGGCTTGACCTTGGTGGATTTACAAGTTTAACCACCATACTGGGCGTGAAATACATAGCACAAAAGCCATATACCTAAAAAAAAATATCCCAGCTTTTCTCTTTCCTATTTTTATTCTCTCTGTTGCATGATTATTTTAGACTCCTCTGTGGTATGGCTAGAAGTCAAATTCAACAGTTTTTAAAGCACATGAAAATTACCCATTGCTACTTATAAAACTTATTTACCTGGGCACAGAATCTGTGTTCTTAACCAATCTGTGACTGAGATACTCTAGCTCTTACCAACGGTAATATGGGGAACAGTGTCATAAGGCAAAAATTGGAACAATAAGGGTGAAAAAACAGGGAAAAGAAATAGATAAGTTGGGCTTACTGCAAAATCCTGCCAAAACAGAGGGATCTTTTGTTTTAAATATACACTGTAAATACAGTGTATTTACAAAGTAAATGCTGCTTAAATACATTGCATAAATACGATTGATTGCATAAATAAAATTGTGAGTGTAAGGCGGCACCGAGATCCTTGAATGAAAACCATAAGTCTTGATAAATTTTGCAGCATTTACTGTAAGCTTTACTCAACTTCTGGACTTGAAGAGAACCATAATGAAAAGCATCGCCAAAAAGCCACCAACCTATTCTTGGAATTACGTGTTTTGAACTATGTGGATTCAAAATAGTAGTGCAGAGGTACTACTAGAGGAACACTGGGAAAACTACTTGGAATTCCCAACTCTGTGAAACCTTACTGCTACATAAATTTTGTACCTATAAAGTTATTCAGCATGCAGATAGAAGGATGGAAGCATCCATATCTGACTTTAACACTAGGTCTGAAGTACAGACCTTCCACCAGCTCAAACCAGCGTTGTCTATCATCTGGTTTTAGGACTCATTCCTGAGAAATAACAGCAATGTGAATTCCTTAAAAGACAGAATTAAACCCGGGCCTGCCACATTGTGGTTAGTCTCATTTTATGCTTGAATTCTGGTAACACCTTGAGCATTTCAAAAGAAAGCAACACATACCTTTATTTTTTGAGATCTGGGCTGCTCAGCCAGTGCTGGTAAGTGTATTGCACTGCCCAGAACTCAAAATCATGTTTAAATACTAGCAAGGTGCTGATCTGCAGCATTTCAAATCTGGAAAACCTGAAAGAGCAATTGGTTTAGAGGTCATCAGGATTGTGTAGCACGGGAAGTTTTCAACAATGCAATTTTGGACCTAGGCATTTAAATTTTATTCCATTTACTCGTGTCTGTTATATAAAATCCTGTCCGCTAATCAGTCCTGATGCCAGGGCTGTGCTCATGTACTTGTCCTGGACTTTCAGTAAACCTAAAACACTTGTCGCGGAACCATTAGCTATCTCGCACAGCTCCCAGCATCCAGGCAGGAGAGCAGTGAGAGAGCTGGGCAGGAGAGGCAGTAACCACCAGCAGAGGCACGAGCAGAATCTTCTTTCTGGTGGCACTGGGAGAAGAAATGCTGTGGCGATGGGAAAGAGGGTACAATTTTTAGCTAGAGACAAGTAATGAACTTGTTACATCAAACAGGGGAAAATATGTATATTAACAAAGGCAGAAAAGAGAAGAAAATCAAGCACTGAGGGAAAGTTGTCCAAGTGAAAGTGCGAAGCAGATAAACGAGAGAAGTGGAAAGAGAGGGTGTGTATTCTTTGTGGAGGTACAAGTGATTCAATGGATCTGTAATTGACATAATCAGGAGAGAAAGAACGGAGATGAGCATTTCTAGTGAACTGAAAAGCGAAAAAACAGCACATGGAATAGGGACCTTGAACCTTGGGGATCTTTCAAAAGAAACTGCACTTCAGGAAAAGTCTCTTCAAGTGCTCAGAGGGTGTTTTCAAATTATCTGAGCATTTGTTGCTTCCCTTAGCACTGCTGGAAACACCTGAAGCTTAACAACATGAAGGTGAAAGGAAAATCCCTGATTTTGCAAAAACAATACCTTTTCCATCTCTCAGTGAGAAGTACTAATATACAATTCTTGACTATCTGAGCTGCAATGATACGACAGCATTCTCTCCCAAGGCATGATGTCTGGTGTGTATATTGCCTAGGCAGCTGCAAAAGGCAAATTGCAGACTGGAGAGAGGTGAGAACCCAAGCTCATTGTGGATAGGCTTGTGTGTAAAAACATCTGTGAGTTCCGAAGACTAGACTGTAGTATTTCTGTTTGTTGATTTATAGCTTAGGAGGTGCTTAGGGCTCTGGAGCAGCCATTTAATGTTTAGTCTGAAGAAAAAAAAAAAAAAAGAAAAAAAAAAAAGAAAAAAGAAAGAAAGAATAGAATACCAGATAATTAGGGTAATTCGGCTTCATGGAGAAATTAAGGTGTTTGATGGCAAAGTTGAGATTAAAATCATTATTGTTGGATACATCCAGGCTAAGTCAGAGTCTTGCCTTAATAGCACATTAATCAGTTACTTTGATATCTGTTATTTCTCACAAGTTCAGTCTGTGGGTAAAGAATGTGTGAGGGTACATCACTGCAATGTTTTTACAACCTTAAAGAACGACATAACACAAAGCTTTAAATACCTGTGGTTTTCAGACCAACACTGTTACTTTAGAAGAACAAAGTCAGAGTCAGTTTAGGTTTCCTTTTAAACAATGGCTTATGTCACAGTGCAAAGGATTTGTCATTTGCTGTGGGAAAGATAAAAATAGCAGTTTGCTAAGACTCAGGTCAGAAAAGGACTTTACTAACCAACCTGACTGTTTCTTTCTCTCTTCTCCCTTGCAAGGGATGACATCATGGGCTATATGCCTGAAAAGGGTAATGGAAAAGAAGAATTATCTGGTGATTTTTTTTAAAGAACTTATATATCCATTTCCATAAAAGCACAAAGGAGAAGATTATATTATTATACCTGTATTTAGTCTAGGCATGTTTGTGATGCTCTTCATATTAGTATATATCTCATTCCATAAATTACCAACTACCTCAAAAAAGTTGTTTCATCATCTACTCTTCCTTTCAGCTAGGTTCTTACAGATAAAAGGTCTTTTGGTTCATTCCTTCTGTACCAGGGATGTTTGTTTTTTTTTTTTTTTTTTTTTTTTTTTTGTACTAATGCTTTGCTTAAACAGATGCTAAACAAAACTGCAAGCACATTGTATGTCTACAAACCAGTCCTGGCAAGTTATAAATACTGATAATTCCCACTAAAGTGAGAAGATACCTGAGACTTTGAAGACATCCATCAGATCCTGAAGAGTTTACCCGTGTCCTTGGGCATCCTTCAAAACCTCCACTCACGCAGTTAAATTTCACTGAGGTTAAGCTAATGGTGTACTTAAGGCTATAGCTTGAGCTGCGGTGTTCTTTTTATCAGTATTGGTGCACAGTTCTCTTTGATCTGCAATGCATCACCTTCCATCTCAGGATCTAAGATGGCTTTTCAAATGTTAATGAATCCTACCTGTTTTACCCTAGGGAAACTGAGGTGATGAGAAGTTAAAGGAGATATTTATGTTCACAAATACAACCTATGACTAAACTGAGAACAGCTCTGAGAGATCATTTATTCCCATACTGTACAGGTAGTACAGGTATCTGTTGCATAGTCTACGCTTAGAGCATCCTTTGCTATCAAAACACTTCCCTGGTGAACAGAGATGTCTGGTGCTGATGGCGGGGAAAATTTTGCTCTCTGTCATGCTTTTCCTGTAATACAGAGCCTGTAATTGCTGCTGGGAGTTGGTGGGGTAGTGGTGGTAATCTTTCAAGTGTGATGAGCCAGACCATAGTTTCCATTCTCCAGTTAGTGATTCAGTGTGACAACCGAAACCTAGCAGGAGCTAGAAGGGGGATTGATGCACACAGAGGCAATATGAGACCAGTTGGCTATGTGAGGTATGAGAGTCAGCTTCTAGAGACTTAGAAATTCAGGAAAGCTGGAAGTACCTGCCTCTCACTGACACTGATTTGGAGGTGCCTTAGTTCCAAAGGCTCAGATCTGGTCAAAAACCTGCTCAGGCTCTGGTGCACACCCTGTAAAAGCATCCAGCCCTTGTATGGTGGTTTGAAAAGTGGCTTTCAGCAGTAGAAGTACTGGGTGCACATTTGGTTGAACAAAAGCCCAGTCACTAGCATGCATTCATCAGGCTTCATCTTCATAGTTTCAAGAAAGAATAAGTAAAAAACATGCTTATTGTTTGTTAAAATGTTCTGAAAGAAAAATATCTACTTTTCAGCCTTTTGCTGTTTGAATTTCCATGTTGTGCTTTAGATGTGTAATATCTAAAGAGTGCTTGCACTATAAAATAGGAGATGAATGAATATGGAACATTTAGTTTATGTAGATTTCTCTGTGGGAGAAAACCATTCTAATTTACAGTCTCATTCAGTTGAATCACCGGTATAAAACCTGAGCCTTTTTAAGGAGACCTGAAAATGAAGGCAATCCAAAACCGTATGCTTTTCACATTTTTGCTCCATCTCATTTGCAACAGTAGCCTAGTTTTTCAACATGACTTTTTTGTCTGAGGATGACTGAGTAGGAAAGATTTGAAGACAGTCAGAATATCTAAGAACTGCAGAATTAGACAGTATCTAATTTGTATGAAATGTGTATCAAATATTTGTATGTCCAGTACAAATGCAGACATGCAATGGGAAAAAAGTCACATATGATATGGTATACAATTTAAATGTTTTGAAATTTGAAAAGGTTTATGTCTAGACAGCTTAGAAATGCTGATTCACCAGCTCTTTGAAAAAAATTGTCAGCATATTTGAGTAATTGCTTAACATATTGGAAAAAAATAATATTTTTATGAATAAGTAAAAAACAGAACAACAAAAAACATATTTGAGGGGTATTGAAAATGATGTTTAAAATATCATAAAGTTTGCCACATTTTGTATTCTTTAAAATACATAGATGGTAAAACACAAGTCCATTAAAATATGAGAAAATATTTCGAGCCCAGTCCTTTGGCTTTCATTGAATGTTAGAGTTTGAAAGATTAAAGTTCCTGGCAAGCAATGTTGTAAGCTGAAAATAACTTAGATTTCTTTCTTGCTTTTTAACTAGTTTTACTCTAGGTTAATTTTGAAAGCATAGGAAATCTGTATACATGAGATTGCAAGATTGTCTCTTTTAATAGTACTATAATATTCTGAAATAATAACTCTAAAACTGAGGCAAATGTGTTTTACCTACCTAAATGCTAAATCTTACCAACTTTTTAATTATAAAGCCCTTTTCCACACAAAAATGATGAAATGAAAATGTGTTTCAGTATAAATTCAGAATTCTAGATTTATCCCATAAAAAGAAAAAATATTACAAAGAATTAGTCCCATCTCCAACATACTACTTCAGTCGATTACCTGAAACTTTGCACTCCTATGTGTTATTAAACAGATGATATGAACTTCAGACCATAATATGAGAGGACTCTAACCTTTTCTCACCTTAAATATAGCACAGGTGACTCAGCTGTGCCTGTTAGGGGAGACTAAAAGTGCAGGAGATGGATATCTGAAGAAAACTCCCAGGGCAGAACATATAAACAATAATCATAAGCTTTCAGTGCAGAGGGGAGGATTATGAGAAAAGAAATATGTTGCTAGAAATATTTCTCAAATGTAACCTTTTAAAGCTTTATAAATCTGAAATAAAAATTTGATATGGTAGAAAGAAAAACATTTCAAACATTCAATCACTTCACTTTTTTTAATTCAATGGCTTGCAAACTAAGCAGAGAAAATGCATCATGGCTTTGCTGCAGTAGCTTTTTCAGTATAAGGAGGCCTTCTGGTGGTCAAAACAATGAACATTTCCTCCAAAGATAAGCATTACTTATCCAAATACATGTGAAATTCTACTCAAATTTACATGCATAGACGTTAAAATTCACATTGTGTAGCTACTTTAAGGATTTAAGCAATGATTATTTATGTCTTGATTTTTTTGCTGTTACTGCATGAATTTTGTACTTTTTCAGTCAGCATGTGAAGAACTAAGGAAACTAGCGTATGAATAAGAATTGCAAAAACTTTGCTTAAGTGAGACTGTAAGATATACACACACCGACCACTGACCCTCTGCATTTTATTTGAAAAGCTAAGAGTCAAAAGAATTGTAATAAAACACTTTGCAACAAAAATATTCTTAATAACATGACTAACCTGACTATTGATTATCTGAACAATCACATTTCATATTTTAAAACAGTTGCGGGTTTTTTTCCATATAATGGTAGAATTTCCTTTGAGCAGTACAGCCAGATACTCATCACAATATCTGTTTTCTTATATTTCATTTTAAATAAGATGTATTTTAATATACAAACCAAGAAGTATTTAATCCTAAAATATTTATGTTCTCCCTAAATTTTGAGATTACATTATGACAAGGCATTTCATCAGTGCCGGTGTTTCAGTCATAATAAACATTTCCAGCTAACACACCCCTTGACATATAGAGAAAAGGGAAGTTTTCCAGTGCATTGATAATGAGAATGTCTTCCAATATGTAGCAAGTATAGGTGCTGCTGGGTGATGCAGTTGGATGAGCAAAGATGTTCTTCCTAGTCTTGAATCTGATTTGTACTGCTCCTTGAACTGTGAAAAAATAGCTCCATAGATACCGGATATTTGTTGATAGTTTCTCAGCTGGCTTGTTAAACAATGCACATTAGATCTTAGCTATAATTGTCACAGTTATCAACCATTTCTGTCAGTTTCTTCATCACTGAACTACTTCATGTTTCAGCCTGGGAAGGAAAGACACATCTACTTCTCAAAGAGCCCTACCCTCTGTTAACAGGGCTGCCACCACTAGCTGTGGCCTCATGTTCTCCCTATTGTGAAAGGCCTTCTTTGATATGCCCAGGGTAAGTCATAAAACCCTAGCAACAAGAGGAAATTGTGTTCCTTTCCAGAAAAGCTCTTAGCCAGAAATATATAAGCTTCGTGAATGAATTGTGAATATTCTACTCAAAGTCACAGCTGTTCTGTAAAGCAACACTGTAATTTTCAAGACATTCTTCACTGTAGTGAAAAATCAGCGATTCAACATGTCCTTCAGCATTATTAACTACAACCATCAGATGGCAGTCCATAGTCGAGTAAAGAATATATTCCCAGTGTTGTGGGGAGCAGCTTGCTCTCAATCTTTTTCTAAAATCCGCAGGAAAGAAACAGATTTCAAGATTCTCCTTGGTTGCCTCAGTTTTTGCAATCCTTTCTATCTCTAAGAAATGTTCTTTTTCTTCCACACTTGAATTGCAAACTCACTGTAACTGCACAAATACATCCTGAGAGTTAATGATTTCTCCCTGTAGGTTTTGCCAAAGGTTCTTGCTCTCTTACCTGTAATTTTATTGGTAACATGCCCCAAAATTTAAAAAAACTCCTTAACTCCTTTATTAGTGACTTATCTAATAAAAACATAAAACAGAAAGTGATGGTGCAGAGAAATAGCATGAATTGATATAGCAATGATATAAGCATAGATATACAAAGGCAATTATATGCTATGCTTGCATGAAAAACTTCAGTGTCTGCTGGTGTGCGATTGTAGTGATTATCTTCATTGTTCTTTGGAAATTCCTTTTTCATTTTTTTATTTAAAGCTAGTAGATGGCTGGGTCTGCACACGAGATTTCTCCTGGATTTCTTTCCAGTTCAGGACTCTTTCTTCAGTAGCTCTTCAGGGCCAGCACTCTTATGAACAACTCTAAAGCCTCTGCTTTAGAGTGGACAGGTTGAGCAGGCAGTTCTTGTCAAACCATGAGAGAGAATTGCAGATGCACTGACTCACAGTATGTCCCAAAGATGCTATCAACCAGTGATAGATAGGACTGTAAAAACTGAGAACAGGAAATGCTTTGCCTTTTGATCCAGGACAAAAGACATCTGAGATCCATTCAAGCCTCTTTTTTTCACAGTAGGGTCTGTAACATTTTACACATATTTGTCTTCTAGCCTTCCTGACACCCTGGCTACACTGGCAGATCAGACAAAATTTATTAGAGCCATGAATATTTTGTAAGTCCCAGCGTCCAGAGTTTGCCTTGCCTTTAGTTTATCCTCCAATACATCTTCCTTTCCAGCCCAAATCCTACAACATAGAACAAAACGTCTGCTGCGAACGCAAAAGCAGCCTTCCTCAATGCTGTGACTTGGTTTCTGGCTGGAAGCCAAGCTTGGAAGGATCATGGTTCTCAGAAATACAGATTATCTTAGCACACACTAGAAAAGACCCGGGCTGGCCAGAACTGTGAGATTTACCAGCTGGTGCAAACAGACAGTGGTAATTTATTGGTACCCAGCTGCCTAACATACTGGCCCACTTACACTCTGTAAAACATAATGATTACCCATGAATTTGGATAGCATGTATTCGGCCGTTCCTTCTCCATAATCACCTCAGGACTGGGCAATCCCACTATATTAAAGGATGTTACCAGGATCTTTCTATCAGTCAGACATCCTTTCTGCCCATAAAACCTTAATGTTATTCTCTTTGACTGGAATGGAAGTGGAGTTATAACTATAATCCTTTTGCCAGGTTTATCTCAAAAAGCCCACTTAACAGTGTTTACATAAAACAGGAAGGCTGTGGAGACACTGGCCTTGATGATGTGTTTATTCAAACAATATATCACTTCTATCCAATCACAGTCTTTTCTTGAAGTGATTACAGATTTTTAGACACAAGTAAGTGTTAGACTGAGTTTAGGCTTATTCCAATGCAGTCATCTCTCAGGCCAGCCTAAGACCTATATTAGCGGTCCCTGGAGACCATCTGCAGAATTTTTGTGTCCCGTTTCTTTCTCTGATATTCCTAGAATAGTCAAATAGAAGTAAGTATACTTCTGACAAAACATTGCGATTTTAAGAGGTAGAGGTCTTTCAGTAATGAATGCTGTATCACAGTCTCTCCTTAACTCCAAATTTTCAGGTCCATTACTTGTGACTCGCCAAGACTGGATATGTATGTGTGTGTGTCTGTGAATAAATTTTCAAAATAAGGAAAACACTAATTGTAGAGTACCTGAATACCTTCAGGGTCTGTTCTTCATATGTGTATAATGACCAGTTCATTCTCCTTCATTGTTATCATGGTATTCTGGGCTTAGAAGCATCTATGCCCTTGCTCTCTCCATGAGGTCATTTGTAGACACATGTACAGCTCCAGTGAGCAGATGGCAGACCAAGAAACTCTGACTACAAAAGCATAAGACACATGCAAACCAAGAGTAGGATTTGGAGAAGACATTCTGAAGAATACAGATTATTGTACGGATGAGATATTTCTCCTTAGAATCATTGCTGTATGAGTAAAGAGACTCCATTCAGGTGTGTTTTTGTTAGGGGGTTTGATTTGATAATGTCTGTGTAAGTAAAATAATGTAACTTGTAATTACACTGAAGAGAAGCTTGTGTTTTGTTAATCTGACTAGTTAACTGTGAACAAGTAGTTCAGTTTTTTAACAGGACACTTCCACAAAGAAATAATGAAAAAAATGATACTATATTAATGCTGCTACTTGAACTTGACATGTAAAATCATACCAAATTACAATCCGACCATTCATGCAGATGAGTCAAACTGTTATTTCCAGTTTCTTAAGTTTTTAAGATGGCTTATACAGTCTTAACTTGTAATTCTCTCTATTTAATTGGCTTTCCTTGCTTGAAAGAATCTTGGTTTTAGTGCATTAAGACAGCTGCATTTCCAAGAAACTTGATTTCCCTTATTCTGACGTCCAGCCAGAAGCCAGAAATAAAACTTGGTTCATGTCCAGAAATAACTCTGTATAGGTTTTTATCAGTTACACCTATCAATTAATAGGTCATAAGGACTCTTCAGAGAGTAAACAGGCAGTACTTACTTTTTGGAGACATTTAAAGAGCCTACTTTCTTCCTCTGGAATTTAATTTCTCTTTTGATCTTTATTATCCACACATTTGGTTTCTCATCTTACTGAAAAAATGTTTCTTTTTCCAGGTTATCTTAGGTGGAAGTGGAATTAGCAGGTAAAGTTGTTCTGTGTTTCTTAGCAATTTTTATAGAGCAAAACATACAATACATTGAATGGCATTTGGATGTTCAAATATTGTTGCAAAATGGAATAATGGCCCATTCATAAACTGAAATAAGTAAATATTTCAGTAATTGACCATCCTTATGTTGTCTTACTTCACTGGGGAAGGTATTCATGTTGCATATTGCTGCTGCCACATCTCATACAAGAGACAGCTGCAGGTCATTTGTGAATTGTTGTCTTAGTGCAGCTATGCGGGGCTTCTGCATATAAAATGAACACTAAATGCTTGGGTGTGTATCACATCTAAACAAGATCCATCATATATATATATATATATATATATAAGATCCATCATGTATATATATGGAAAGTTTTTTCATATTAAAAAAAAAGAGAGAACTCTTTCAATCTGAGACTTCGACTAATTATTAATACAAATTGATTTAGGAAGAATCCAGTTCTCATGTTCTTCTCCTGTTTTCTCCCAGTGCAGAATGTATATATTTTTGGCAGCCAGAATTATGTGCCAGAAATTCTGTATTCTTGACAGTTCCGATACACTTTTAGTAACATACAATGATGAGAAGTGGGCATGTGCTACCAGTGCTGTCACATGCAGGACTGCTGAAGAGCTGATATTCGAAGTGTTATTCCTTGTATGGCTCTAAACCTGTCCTTACCCAAAGTCAGCCGTGAGGCCATGTTGCAAGAGGGCAGTAGGCCATCTGAGCAGGTGGTTGTGAGCATTGACACAGAAAGATGCTCCTCACGTGTGCTTGCCAAGGGCATGATTTCCTGCTGGACCATTCTGAGCTCATGCACAGTGAGAGGGATGTGTGCTTATTAATCCAGCTCTGAGCTGTATTAACTTTAAAAATAGCTTTTGTGACAGCATGGTGAGAGTTTCTGACCCATTTAAATTTAGCAGAATGGCATATAAGCAACAGAAATTTCTCATAAGTCTTCAGTGTTCAGCAGAACAGATCAGAGAAGTGCAGACTAATTTAGACCAGCTAGCAGAGAGACAAGCACTAGTACTCCAGAGTGGAGAGAAGAAAGATCAGCAAGATTTGAAACCTCAGCAGACACAGATCATCTCTGAATGAGTTTATGTCCTTGGAAAGGACCAGTGTATTATTAATATAAAACCCCATCCTGTAAATCTAAATATAGTTTCGATGGCAAAAGTGAAAAAAGTGCTAAAAAAAAAGAATGTTTCAGAAAAAAATACATTCATCCCAGTAGAGCAGTTTTCATTCAAGAAGAGGATCAGTTTCGTACACATTAAGATATCACATTATAAAAGGTTCAGGTAGATAAATTCATTTGTTACTGCTTCATGTATTGCTGTAATCTAGCCCTGAGAAGTAATGTAAATCAATTAAAGGAAACAGGCAAATGAGCATACATCCTGAGAAACAGCAGGAACAGGATCATCTGTATTGCATCAATTTAGAGGTCCATCCTCACATCATATCCTTAGTCTCAAATATTCCAGGAGGGAAAGAAAGGAGTCTGTGAAGGTCATTTCAAAATATGTTATGATGTGTAAAACACACTCAGCCTTTTTTGCTATATTCAGTAGGCCCAGTTGTGCCAGGGGGACCCATCCTACATTATGTGGAGCAGCTCCAGAGAGGCCACTATTTCAGAGACACAGCTGTGCCAAAGATTTCCAAAAATACTAATGCAGTTACTTAAATGAAAAGTCAATGTTATCAGAGAAGCCACATCCACTTTGACAATGTTTTTTCTTTAAAAAATCATGATTCTCTGGAGCTCCTACATGTACATTTACCACTGATTTAGTCCTTACACATTCTTAACACAGTATGTGGCATTTCACAGATGTTTCCCACCAAAGGCATCTTGACATTTCAGAACTTGTTATAATAATAGTAGGTGTCTGTGAGCTAATAACTTCTCAGTTTCACTTAGCTCTTTTGCAAAACCTGTTCTTGGCTGAAGCTATTCTAAACTCAAGCCGCTAGAAGGCAAACAAGCAACGTCTGGTTTTCCAGGGTAGGGGCTGAAATTGCTTGGAGGGATGTGTGAGTTTTCATCCCTGCTAGCATTGCTCCCATGTGTTCTCTGCTGTCCTTGTGCACATGGGGCTTGCCGAAATTCAGGTACAGATAAACTTCTAAAAATACGAATGTTATATTTAAAATACATGCAATTTTAGTTGAAGTGTTTTATTTCATATACAACCAAACAATGATAACTAGACAGTGCAAGAAGTTCAGCAGGGTCCAACTCATCTCCACACAGAAGTCCTAACAAAAAGACTGTTGATAAGAGTTAAATGTGCCTTGTAATTGGGCCCATGCATACTTGCATTTATCTTGTGTCAGTAGCTCTGGAAGTAACAGCAGAAAATATAGCAATGATAAGATTATAAGGGATTTTTGTGGTCAAGCCTGCAATATATATAGAGTGTAGAAAATGTCTCACTGTAGTAGCTGATTTCAATAGCTATAGTTAAAATGGAGAAATATATCTCATAAATAGGCCTATGATTTAAGAATGTAAGAAATGAGAATTCACTCTAAGGTCTAAAAATATTTCCACTGCTTAGCAGCCTTCACTTTTAAAAATTACATCTTATTTCTAATCTAGAATGGATTTCTCCAGCTTTACCTTCCATTAGGTGCTCTTACACATTTGTGGAACAGATTGAGGAGCTGTCTCTTTTCGTGTTTCTCTTATAGCTATTCATAGGCTATGTGCCTTTACCTTCCTCCTTTCAGTAAGCAAAATGGATCTAAGCTTCTTAAGCCTTCTATTACACAAATGCTTTCTAATTCTTTATCATTCTTATGGCTCTTTACAAATTTTTTGTCATCCGTCTGGAATGCAGATACCAGAACAAGAGCAATTGTAAGAGTGCCATCATGGAGGAGAGAATGAGGGAAGAAGCGGATCACAGAATCACAGAATCCCAAGGGTTGGAAGGGACCTCAAAAGATCATCTAGTCCAACCCCCCTGCAAGAGCAGGGTAACCTACAGTACATCACACAGGAACTTGTCCAGGCGGGCCTTGAATATCTCCAGTGTAGGAGACTCCACAACCCCCCTGGGCAACCTGTTCCAGTGCTCTGTCACTCTTACAGTAAAGAAGTTCTTCCTGATGTTAACGTGGAACTTCCTATGCTCCAGTTTACACCCATTGCCCCTTGTCCTATCACTGGATATCACTGAAAAAAGCCTAGCTCCATCATCCTGACACCTACCCTTTACATATTTGTAAACATTGATGAGGTCACCCCTCAGTCTCCTCTTCTCCAAGCTAAAGAGACCCAGCTCCCTCAGCCTCTCCTCATAAGGGAGATGTTCCACTCCCTTAATCATCTTTGTGGCTCTGCGCTGGACTCCTTCAAGCAATTCCCTGTCCTTCTTGAACAGAGGGGCCCAGAACTGGACGCAATATTCCAGATGCGGCCTCACCAAGGCTGAGTAGAGGGGGAGGAGAACCTCTCTTGACCTACTAACCACTCCCTTTCTAATGCACCCTAAGATGCCATTTGCCTTCTTGGCCACAAGAGCACATTGCTGGCTCATGGTCATCCTCCTATCCACCAGGACCCCCAGGTCCCTTTCCCCTTCACTACTTTCCAGCAGGTCAACCCCCAACCTGTACGGCCATGTGTGTATTTTCTTTTTTTTTTTTAATCCCTAAATCTGTGCATATCTCATCATATAAGCCCTTCTGACCACATTTTTCACTGTGAGCTGAACCTTAACTGATTTCCTAGTATGATTCCAATTCTTTTCCAAAGTAAGAGAGGTGGAGTTTCCATAACTTGAAGTGTGCTGGTAGTTAACTCTTACTTTCATGCAGCTGGGTGTTAACAACTGCTCTTCACTTATCTTCATCCCTTAGTGAAGTTTAGCCTCTGGGCAGAGCTAAACGTGTGTAGAAATGGCAATGATCAGTGTTAGGAAAAAGTCAATGATGTAGGTCTGCAGAAGAAAGGCAGTGAGAAAACTACTGTTACTGTTGTATATTCAATGAAAATATCTATGTGGTCTGTATTTGGAAAGTTATGAGTTCTTGACCTCAGCAGACCTAGTGTTTGGCTGCTGCCAAGTTAACAAAAAATTCAAATTACTTAATACCTAATAGTAAAACAACATATCCATTATTTACTACCTCAGCATTCTTTGTGTGGCTGAAAATTTTTGGTGATGGTTTTGTGTTTTTCAAGTCAATAAGAAAAATGCAAATAGAAGAAATACATTTTTTATGATTCTACTTTTTAAATCAAAACAGAACATGATAACAGGTACTGAACATCGTCTTCCTTTATTACCCAAACTATCAGATTGCATGTATTTTAGTGCAATGCAAAGGACCCGTTTTAAATGGGAGAAACCTGTCAAACCTGTCAACAGTGGAAAAGTTCTCAGAGTCTGACAGACTGATGTGATGCAGCCTCTGATGGCACATACTACAGGTAAGATTACATGTTCTTGTGAAAATGAATGGAAAGAATAGCATGCTTTAAAATGTGTTACATACACACATTTTTTTGTAAGCTTACTTCTGAATAGGCATGGCTTTTGTTAAAAAGCCCTACGAAAATAGTTCATGGAATATTTCTGAAGGATACTGCTTCTTACACTTATTAGAGATCTTGTTTTCCACTTTCTTTGCTACAGACAAATCATTTCCCCAGATTTCTCCTGGTTGGTTGCAACTTTAGAAATTATGTTAGGTGCTGCTCATGCGCCATCACAACCATGACTATTAGGCTCCCAAGACAGCACACAGCACAGCGTGAATGGAATGGGGACTGTTTTAGTATTATCATACTATAATTTCCAAAAGTACATTTCATACACCAGGTCTGCCAGTTATGATCCCAGGAATGAAGTGTTGCAACTAGTTCCAAGGCACACAAACAGCACCACAGAAGGGTCATTACATGGATCAGCTGTGTTTTGCCTTGCTGTGGCACTGAACACCTGAAAGCTGAAATAGCTTGGTGAATTGCAGTTGGCTAAGCAGTACATCAGCTTAGGACCTTGTGGGTAATAGAACCACCATGGGATAAATTAACAAGCCTCATGATTCCGTACTACCACCAGCATGTTTTGGATCTAGTGTCTGTATTGGCACTAGGGAAAAAAAGTTATGGACAAATTAACCCTATCTTGAGTTGGAGACAGGGTAATGGACCTGTTTGTCTTTATACACATATATGACCAACCCTGGTGAGGAGATGGGTCTGATGATATGTAAGAATAGTGTGAATTTGAATTCCAAACTACCCAGAAACACTTGGTTGGCCATTCAGAAGCACAATACACCTCTGGGATAAACTGCTTTATTCCTGATCATGTTTAGAAGATTCTGCTGAATACTTTAATAACAATTAAAATGTTGGTTTGGATGTGCTGACCTAAGGGAATCTGCAAGGCGTTTTTTGTACAGAGAAGTTATCTTTTATCAGAGTAAATGAGAATCGAAGAAAAATAGACTAGCATTTGGTTAGAACAGTTGTTGAGCTCAAAGTTTGCTGATTTTTCCCACTGCATTGATGAGTTAGTCTAATAATCTAATCCATAACTATGACAATAAATCCTCACAGGAAATTTTTTAAGCTCAGTGGGAAAAGAGCGTAAAAGTCTTCAGAGAGCAGTAAGGAGACTCTTATATTGTGATCTTGTTATTTAAGCAGGAAACAATGAGTCAGAAATAAGTAATACCCTTAGGTGTTCTGAAGGTAAAATTATGAAGTAGCAGCAGATCCATAGCTGGATGAATTTAACCTACCACTAAATGCAACAATCACACTGAAATACATTAATGAAAAAGTCAAATGTGCTAACTGAAGAGTCAAATGCATAAGCCAAAATTGTGAGATATGGCCCCAGATTTAGAGACTTGTAATCTGTTTTGATGAGCTTCTGTAGGAACAGAGACCCCCAACTGAAGAGTTACTCTGAATTTGGCATTTGATTGAGACTAAGAAATCTGTCAAAGCTCAATGAACTTGAGACTTGAGTTGCAGTGCCAGTCCATAGCTGCTCTGAGCACAGTGTTACCCTCTAAATTTGCATTTAGGAGCATTCCTTTGAAGAAAGCCAATTTTTGAAAGACTGCATATAGAAGGCAGAAAAGAGTATGACCAATTTGGTGGCCCTCTATGATGGGGCTACAGAATTGATGGATAAGGGTAAAGCAGTTAACGTCATCTACCTGGACTTGTGCAAAGCGTTTGACACTGTCCCACACAACATCCTTCTCTCTAAGTTGGAGAGATATCAATTTAATGGATGGACCACTCGGTGGATAAAGAACTGGCTGGATGGCTGCACACAAAGAGTTGTGGTCAATGGCTCAATGTCCGGCTGGAGACCGGTAACGAGTGGTGTCCCTCAGGGATCGGTGTTGGGACCGGTCTTGTTTAACATCTTCGTCGCTGACATGGACAGTGGGATTGAGTGCGCCCTCAGCAAGTTTGCCGATGACACCAAGCTGTGTGGTCCGGTTGATATGCTGGAGGGAAGGGATGCCATCCAGAGGGACCTTGACACGCTTGTGAGGTGGGCTGATACCAACCTTATGAAGTTCAACCACGACAAGTGCAAGGTCCTACACCTGCATCGGAGCAATCCCAGGCATAACTACAGACTGGGCAAAGAAGAGATTCAGAGAGGCCCTGCAGAGAAGGACTTGGGGGTGCTGGTCAATGAGAAAATGAACATGGGCCGGCAGTGTGCGCTCGCAGCCCAGAAAGCCAACCGTATCCTGGGCTGCATCAAAAGGAGCGTGACCAGCAGGTCGAAGGAGGTGATCCTGCCCCTCTCCTCTGCTCTTGTGAGACCTCACCTGGAGTATTGTGTGCAGTTCTGGTGTCCTCAGCATAAAAAGGACATGGAACTGCTGGAACAAGTCCAGAGGAGGGCCACGAGGATGATCAGGGGACTGGAGCACCTCCCGTATGAAGACAGGCTGAGGAAGTTGGGTCTATTCAGCCTGGAGAAGAGAAGGCTGCGTGGGGACCTCATAGCAGCCTTCCAGTACCTGAAGGGGGCCTATAGGGATGCTGCGGAGGGACTCTTCATCAGGGACTGTAGTGACAGGACAAGGGGTAATGGGTTAAAACTTAAACAGGGGAAGTTTAAATTGGATATAAGGAAGAAATTCTTTCCTGTTAGGGTGGTGAGACACTGGAATGGGCTGCCCAGGGAGGTCGTGAGTGCTCCATCCCTGGCAGTGTTCAAGGCCAGGTTGGATGAAGCCTTGTGTGGAATGGTTTAGTGTGAGGTGTCCCTGTCCATGGCAGGGGAATTGGAACTAGATGATCTTGAGGTCCTTTCCAACCCTAACTATTCTATGATTCTATGATTCTATGATTTCAGTAATGGTCTAGCAGCTTGCTTTGTGAAAAGGGGGAGATACACTTTCTCATTATCTTCTGTTCTTGTCACCCACACCCCTTTCTGCCTTTCTTCACTCCTGATCTCATGAGCCCAAGCATGTTCCTTCCTTCCACTGGTTTTAGTGTTCCGCCCTCTGTAAGCTAACCCAGCTCATTACAGAGGAAGAAAAATAGGTCACATCTTTTTCTTTGTTAATTTTCTACTATACTGGTGAGTTAAAACAGGTCATGGAATGGACCAACATCCTTTGCTCACACAACATAAACATTAGAGGAGAGGAGGACGGGGGGTATGGGACAGGGAGGAGAAAAGACTGCCCTTTTTTGACTACAGTTAGTTGTTGATTTATGTCATTTTTATCTCATGAAATCTTACCCCAAGAAGAATCATACTTATCCAAACTGCTCTGAGATCAATGAAGATTAATCCTTTTCTATTTCAAGCTCACCCATTACGTTTAATGAGAATTACATCAGAATTGCAGTAGTGAGATACAAGTTCACTGTATAATGAGATGCAATGCTCACGTGGTAGTGAGATACAAGATCTTCATGTTCTCCATGAAAAATGTGCTTATGAATGGGGTCTGCAGAATCAGCATTCTGACTGTTAACCTGACATTTGCTATTCAGTGGGAAACACTGAATATAAAGAGAAGTTTACAACACACCTTCTGCTTGACCTGTGTGCCTGCTTTCCAAACTTTTCCTGTCCTTTCACATGTGCAGTTGTTCCTGAGTAGGAAGTTGAAACCCTTTCTTTTCTAAACTAAATAGCACTTTACCCTTTTTGCTTTTTTTCCCTACTGAGACAATAGGTCTTTTCACCATTTACCATTTACCAAAAATAATGCGAGTGCTCATTTGTTGCAGCACTCATATTTTTGGCACACGTGTGTTCATTTTCTCCTTGTGACTAATGTGATGTGAAGCCATACCTCCCACATGTTTGAGATGTTTAGCTCAGAATACATACTGTATGTATACACGTATACAAGTGATCACAGCCCTTTCTGCAGAAATTGTTCTGGATTGCACAGAATAACAAAGTATTCAATGGACCGTACAGTACAAGCAACTGTCACTTGGCACAGTAGTCCTTGGCACTTATCTACCAGAAAAAAAGTTCTGTGTTCTTACCCTTGTCCTAGTGAACATTTGGGATACATAACCATACAAATTTCATTTCCTACAGCATTTCCAACAAACATTATGCTTCCTACTGATGTAGGAACTGGAACGCAGAACTTTTCTCCTAGTGAGAATCTAACTGCTAAGCACAGTGTGGATGTCAGGCACTGCCCCCCACGCTCAGAAACAGAACTCCAGCATCTGGAAAACTTCACTGATAAAAAGTAAACTCCTTTGACACAGATAACAGTTTAAAAAAGGATTTTCAGTATGTGCTTTTTGGATTCTGAAATATAAAATTATGATCAATCATCTTTGTTTTAAAATGTAGATCTACTCTTAAGGCATACATCAACTGCAGAGCTTCTCGTACTATGTTGCGCATTTTCTTCCAAAAATTAATTTCTCTTCCCTTTCAGCGCGAGCACTGTGAAACACTGTTTACTTGAACTTCCTAAGCTTTATTCGAATCTCTACTTGCCAATGAGTAATTCAGAAGCATGGAGCAAAGAAACCAATAGTACTGTTAGACTCTGCAGTCCTTTCAAGGACAAGGAAGTGAGTAGCATACACTGAATAAGGAGTTTAGATGCGGCACACTAAACATGGCACACTCTCATGACGGCTGAATGCCTGACTGGATGTGTTGCATGGTCCCAGTGAAGCATAGCAGGGAGGTCATGCTGGATGAGGATCCTGAGACTGAGTGATTGCTGAGTTGTTCTACCCAGACCTGGCAATAGTTTGTGCAATGCAAGGCCTAGGAACTTTGTTCTAACTTTGACACTACCCTACCTACTCTGACCTTTACCAACTTCTGTCAAGATTTCTTAAGCTTCTTTGTCCAGTTTCTGGTCAGAAAATGTGAAGAGCAGAAGGAAGGAAAAGGAGTATGCTCCCGAGTATCACCAAAGTAAAATGACAAGGGAAAAGTTGAATGAGAATATCTGCTTTGTTTGAGGGTCTGAGACAGCTTTTGAAAGCCCTGACACTGGCAACAATACTTCCTGCATACTACCAAATTTCAGAGATTTTTGCTGGTTTATCTTCACAGCTTGTAGGCTGGCAGGGTCCACTGAGGCCATCTAGTCTGCCACCACCTTGCTAAAGCAGAGTCACCTAGACGTGTTGCCCATGACCATGTCCATTTAGGTTTTGAATATGTGCAGGGATGGAGAGTCCATAGCCTGTCTTTGAAAACCTGGTTCAGCATTTGAGCATCTGCACAGTAAAAAGTGTTTTCTTGTGCTCAGATGGAATTTCATATATCTTAATTGGTGTCCATTGCCTCTTATTCTGTCAATGGACACTACTGAGAAAATTATTCCTTCCCTTCCATCAGGTGGATGGGACATGGATTGGACATACACATGGATAATAACTCCCCTGAGCTTTCTCTTCTCCAAGCTGAACAATCCCAGCCCTCTCAGCCTTTCCTCATATGAAAGATGCTGCATTTTTCCCTAAGTGCTCCCCAACCTGGTCCCTCTCCACTGCGGTTAATTCATCCTTGCTCCAGACTTTCCTTTTTGAATCATCCAAGAAAATAGTGTCAGATATTCACAACTTAATTTATGCTGTAAAAACTTTGTATGTACACATATGCATATGAGATAACATTCTGCAAGTTTATCACATGAGATAAACAATTGCATGAAAGCTAAAGAATTAGGCATTGCATAGACCTAAAAATAGCGTATAGGCAGAGTAATGAAACAAAGATTCACAGAGAGAGTTATTTTATGATTTTTGGAACATTTACACCAGTACTGCACAAACATCCACACATGGCATGTTTTCTTCTCTCAAGTGTGGTTAAGGAAACTTATCAGCAAATAGTTTCAACCTTCTTTGGACTTGGAGAAAAACAAAAAGTTACATATGCCCTCATATGCTCTCCAAGAAGAGCGGTGCTAAAGCCAATAAGACCACAGCAATTTTTAGAACAGTTCATGTCAGAAACTCAGGTTGGCACAGTAAAATGATTCTGCAATCCATTTTTTGGTTAAAATTTCACCAAAACTCTGTTCTGTTGTCATAAGCTATATCATCAGCTTCTTCACTGACAAAATTGAACAACTGAAACAAATTAGTCTCTTAAGCATTTAACCTGTCATTTACTTTGTAAGTATGGTATGAATTTTAAGCACCTCAGTTGTGCCTGGCCACTGTTCATGACAGCTTTTAATGAATGAAGATTAAGCAGCAAAGATTTCTAGGAAGCCAACAATCAGCTTCATTCACGTTAATTGTAAGAAGAACTTGAAAATGACTTAGCAATTTGAGTAAATGATGGGGAAGACACAACAGACAGGCTTCATCACTATAATAAGGCAAACATCATTAAAATCTTTATCTTGATCATACTTCCTGGTTTTGTTTGAGTTCTTCAAACAAACAGTCCCCACACTGCATTACCAATGCATCCATCTCAACCCTCCGGCTACTCCTCTGCTGAGCAGGGAGCTGGCAGACATCGCTGGCTCCACCAGGGACAAATTGTCATTCCTTGGGGGCAAAAAGCAATGAGGTATCAATCATCTACTGTTTACAACTGAAACTGGAAAATAGTGCATTAAATAAGGCAGTAGAGTCATCTTTGAGACATTTTTTAATAATAAAGATAAGTAGTAGAGAGCAGTGTGTCTGAACACAAAATAATAAAACACTATTGAAAAAAAAAGAGCTCATATAAATAGTGCTCGTTGCTTGTCTTTTGCCACAGACATCCTTTGGTCTATGAAAATAATCTCTCAAAAAATCTGAAGCCTGTTTATAGACATGCTGTGGAAAATCAGAATGATTTTTCACCTGCTTTTTTTATAAACTTGAAAACTGTTAAAAACTTCAGACTTCGATCATGCCAGTTAATCAAATTACATGCTTGTCATGAGAGTACAGCATTGCTGGATGCTTCTGAATGTGGTTTTGAGGCATTTGGCTGAAAAACAGTTTCTAAAGGTAGTTCATTAAAAAAATTCATTAATTTATTTTAAAGATAAGACAGAAGAAATCAACTCTGAATTCAACTAAAGAGAATTACTGAAGATTTACACATTACCTTTTAAGCTTAAAAAATCAAATATGTCTTTATTACATGCATTCAATCTCTGCCACAGAATGCAGGTCTGTGTGTCTAAGTATGTTGGCAGACAAGCTACAGGTCTATGGTGAAAGAACAGCTATAGATTACTTACATACTGTGTTTTATTATTGTCTTACATATACTAGAGTGACAAACAACTCTGATGTGTGGTCTTACTCTACATGAAGAAAAATGTACCTGTGAGAATCCAGAAAAGTATTGATTGAAACATATATGGCATCATTATGAGCATACCTATGATTATACAAAATATATAATCAAAAGCCTGCATATTAAAAGATCTGAGCTGGTGTTGTGTACATATATTTATATATACATATGCACATATACATATCTATACACATATACATATATTTGTATACAAAACATCAATATTTTAGAAACTGCCAAGGTTATTTTTTACATATTTTGTATCATTATATGCAAAGTTTAAGGTTGCAACAGTATGTATCTTAAGTATTTTAATCAACTATAGATTGTAAGATTTGAGTATTTGAGGGAGGGGTACTTGTGTATCTTTGAAGTAGGGGTACTACTTCAATACAAAGTTGAATGTATTTTGCATTCAATAGTCCTTGCAGCAAACAAGTAAATCAACAAAAAATTGTTGATATGTGACTCCTAATGCAATGCATTGATTTTACTATGAATTCTTTTTCATTTTTCATTTCAGAAACATAAACTGTATGCTTTCTGAGAAGTTTAATTCCAAAGAAGTCATTCTTTCTCTGTACAAACCAGTGGCCTGCAGTAGAAGCAGAAATACCAGAAGTGTGGTGCTCCTCTGTGTACAGAAATGTACTTCCACATGCAAGTACAACACTAACACAACAAACAGTATGCTGTTTGGCTGACACAGATGTGATGGCACCTTCCCTTCTGAAAGGTCCTTCTTCTCACTCATTTGTAGCCATAGGGCTCACAGGAAAATTACCAGTTTGTGAGTTTTATACCTGGAGTGGAGAGAGTGCAGGCTGCTTTTAAATAGAAACAGTTGGTAGTAGTTACCAGGCTAGGAAGCGAGACATTCTGGGTGAGCCTAAGAGGAGAATTTATTCATTTGTAGCTCTACAGTATTTCTAGCCTTTTACTGTATATGTTACACCTGCCTCCACTAGAAATAGCACTGGGGTAAGCTCTCTGCCCCTCTCTGTCATCTGCAAAATGTGCTCGAAGGCTGCGGTTCTTACGCCCCACAGAGCCTAGATGTGGCCAGCAGCCCCGGAGCCGTGGGATGCCCTGGGAGGAGCAGGGACTGGGATGACAGTGGAGAAAATGCTCCTCAACAAGCCTGTCACCAGATGTCACCTACCAGAAGGTGAAAATGGAAGGATGAACTTTAACCTGCCAAGGACAGTACTGTGGCTGTTCCCAGGTGAAGAACAGCATGAATCCTCACCAACATAAATCAGTCCTCAGCCCCACAAAGGTGCTTTCTAACTGGAGAAAAATTAAATCCCCACTACTGTAGCAGGGTTTGTTCTGGCAAGCAGTGTTACTCTGCTCTGGCAGAATAATGGCATCTTTCAATGTTGTCTGGGAGGCCTGTCTGTCGAGGTGAGAAAAACATTTTTTTTTTAATTTTCAATGCTTTTCCCTCCTATTAACAACTGAAAAGAGATGCTGCTTTACAGCAAGTGCATTAGTGAGTTTTGATTTGACAACAGTTACTATCCCTTGAGATTTCATTTGAAATCACCTAGTTATTCAGTGGAATTCCCTTTTATTCATTACTGACACAAGGTGGAGTTAAATTAAGATTTAAAAGCATAAACATCTCTCATTTCTAGGCTTCTGAGATTTTTTTGTTATTTTTTATTTTTATTTCTGAAAAACCCATAAAATATTAACATCACCTTCCAGATTGTGCTTGTGATGAATATGAGTAATCTGTGCATTTCAGCATATAACATTGCCGGAGGTATTAAAATGAAGGTCTTTCTAAAGGTGTTTAGTGACTCATCTCCCAGTGGTGTTGTAAGAATTAATTAGCAAATGCCAGTATAGCATTATATAAATGCTAAGTATTATTGTTGACAGACTAAGGCTGTCAGTGCCAAGTGGCAACATGAGCTTTTTTACTGCCAGTTGTCTCCATCTCCAAGCAGAAGAGGCCCGCTTTCAGGAATGACATGGTAAATCACTCTTCCTGACTTTTCAGTCATCCTCTCTCACAGAATTACTGAAGACAGCAGAAATCATACTGGTGTGTTTTTGTGTCACCAGTCCAAGTATTCACAATAAGATAAAAATCAATTAGGTAGAAGTTTCCCCTACTGTTAACTAAATTGTAGAGCAGTATTGTGCAAAGAGAAGCATCGAGTCCCATTTGTCTGCTGGTCAGCAGACACACACTGTGCAATCTAGGATCAGTAAACCAAGAACTGGAAGGGGCACAAGGTACAACACTCATTTTTGCTGTAACAGGCATTTAGAAGCATGCATTTATGGTTCCAGTCCCCAGAAGGAATCAATGCAAGCAGCTGTAAATGTATATTCAGCTCATATTCCACTTGAACAAACAGTGGTCATCAGTCTTAAATGATGAGTGTTAGCTATGACTGTTTAACTACTCTGATTCAAGTAGCTACTCCCCAGTGTGCTTATATCTTTATATTCTAGAATGTACTGTGACAGAGCTGATTTTCTTCAGTTTATATCAATTTAGCAAATATAATCAGCCACAGTGATGGATTGGTTAGAAAGGCAATTGAAGATGTTAGAATCTGCAAGAAAAAAACCTAAACAGTCATGTGCACATGAGTTACAGGTAGCTTCTTTGTTTTCCCCTTGTCCCAGCAAACACAATGCGCTAAAACACAATTATTTGAAAACTTGCTGACTTTCACTAGGGAAAAATAATGAGGCTGAGCATCACATAGAATTCAAACATGGCAAACTGCATTCCCCTTTATTATAGGTTTCTCTCTCCCTCATCTCCTTCTAAATGTCTTAATTTTACATATTTTCCGTGTGTTCCTCCATCTAAAGATGCCTCTTTGCCAAGCACCACAAAATGATAGTATACAAGACACATCAGCATATCTCACAGCAAAATAGCAATCAGGTTTTAATTTTCCACCTGAGAATACCCTTGGGGAAAAAATTACTGCATTAGCTAACCCATTGCTTACAATTTCATTTTACAAAATTCCCACATTTCGCCTTCTGCCTAGTTCCATGTTACAACAAGAACAAGGCGAAAATAGAGTTTGTGAGCCCAAAAGAAAGAAAGCATAGGAGGGTTAGACTAAGTCTTGCCTCTTGAACTAGAAGTACAGATCAGGCTCTACACTTATGATTACCACATGATAGGCTGTCCAAAAAGGGGAACCAGACAAATGAACTCCACTGAAAATACATACATTAAATGCTTGTGTAGAAACAGGATGTTAAAGCATCACCTGCAATGAATGCAAAAGTCCTGGGGATCAGAAAAGAAGTCATTCATTGCACAAATCTTAACATTTTTTTTTCTGATTGCTTCAGCATCAGGCCCAATTCAAATGTTAAACTAAAGATATTAAAAACAGATACATTGGTGTTTTCCTTTGAAGCGTTTTCCAGAAGGTAATCACCTTCAGTATTGGGGAAAAAAGATAGCTATTATTTCCAATTTAATATCACATGAGTTTTCCTTGCATTCTTGATTTTTCATTATGCTCATTTCTGCCAGAATTAAAAAACCCTCTGGTAATCACTAGTTTCTTCCTGATTGTGGTACTTACACTCTCATTAACTACTATACCATCTTGTTTTAACAAGCTAAACTCTGAATCTTTAAAGTCTTTCAGTTTTCTTCAGAATCATTTCTGAGGTTCTTCGTAATGCCCTGTCCTGTGCAGCATCACCCATGCGATATGAAAGAGGAAAAGTCTTTTGCCACCTACTATATGCTGTTTCCCTCCCTGTGTTAACCTCCACAGTTCCTACTTCCAGTGTTAACCTCCACAGCCTCACAGTTAAAATTCACTGATTATTTTCTGTGACCACAACATGCTCCGTAGAGAAGTGTGTTTCTGAATAGTGTCTAAATGTTGGGGAAAAAAATGCTTTGATTTCTTTTGTATTTCCTACTTCTGCGCAGGCAGTTTTGCTCTGACTAAACTATTAGATGCTTTGTTCAACAGAGAATTATTTAACTACACAGTGCAGGTTGTTTTGTATGACTGTCCTTCCCTCTTCCTTAATTACGATTCTGCCCATGTTTTTCAGGGAAAGAAAACATTGCAGGTTGTTATGGCTTAACACCAATCCCTGCAAAGCTTCAGTAGAAACACCTCTATTTGAGGGCAATTCCCATTGGTGATTGTTTTTGTGGGCCTACCAGTTAGGCAGTTCTTCATACATCTTATGCAGTATGCTTTAATTGCTCTGTGTAGCATCATTTGTTTAATCAGAAAGCCATGTAGTACTAACTCAAGTGTCTAGAATATGTCCTAACAGACCATGAGTTTGGTAAATAAGGAATTTGCATGGAAACAATCTTCCCAGAGAATGAAAATATGTTTGATTGACCATTTTCTGTAAAGTAACATAGAGCTGTACTGATTATATATATAATTTTTACTCAGTGAAATACCAGCTTTCTTATCATATTGTCTGGGAACAGTGACATGCGTAATTCTCTACAAATATCTGGGTCACTCTCTCTGACATTTGGAAAACTGTTAGTATTATTAGGACTCAGAATTCTTGTTCCAAGTATGCTGCAATTTAGTTATTATACTTAAATGAGGAATTACCTCCACCAGTTTCTTCGGGCTAGCAAATGCAAACTGACTGTTCCTAATTGATTTGAAATGCCAACCTAACATGAAATTTGAATAAACATTGCGAATATGCCTAGTTGCTGTTCCCCTAGTCCTCTTCCCTTTGCTTATCTTGTAACTCGCAATGTATTTCTTCAGACAGCAATCCCAAAGAGCTGTGCTGAAGTCATATGATAAAAAAATATCCATGTGGTAAAAATATATTCACAATGAAAGATGCAGTTCCCCAAACCCAAAATGGTACCAGCACAGTTAGCCCACTGACTAACCTGTTAGCTGCGCACATGAGTGAGTGAACATGAAAATACTCAGGTTTACCAGTTATGAAGTTTGTGGTTTGGTTTGGGGTTTTTTCCCAAGAAATTCATAAGAAGTTTTGCTTTTACTATGGCATCCACTTTTGGAAAACAGTGTCTATGTCCTAACCTCTTTTTAATCCCCGTGATTCCCATAATCCTGTGATATATTAGCTGAGATACTTTCCACCTTCTTGACTGCCTTCGAAAATTTTCTTTGGGCAACATCTCTTGTCCAACTTTATACTTTAAATCTTATATTCCAGGATCTCTACATAGTCTAATAATTATGTATCATGATTCTTATCTGCTCATGATTCACCTTAATTCATTCAAACAAGGCCTTTATATGGCATTCTTTCCTGCAATTTCTATGGCACACTGAACATGCTAGAATTAATTTAATTTTATGCACTATTTTGCTGAAAGCTGGAGTAAGTGTTGCTATACAGAAGACTGCTTTATGGTTGTGTGCGGCACAGCAAATGCCCACCACCTTTTACTTGGAGACAAGAAATGTGGGGGCTCCAGTGATACATTGCCAGGGGATGCAGGGTGGATGCTTTCAAGATGAGAGGAGGGAAACAATTTGTGGAATACTCTGTATCGCTCACAGTTAGCGTGTAGGCTGCTGCCAAATGCTGGTTATTGTCTTCCTTCCTGAAGCAGTACCGCTTGAATACTGCAGCATGATGCTATTTTCAGCTCCTTGATGAGATGATTACAATGTAAAGTCATGCTGCGTGACCAACATGCCAGGTGTTTGCTGTTCTAACTCCACTTTTATTACTTTGGGGATGAGAGAATGATGAAGGGAGGGATCGGAGTTACTTAGGAGATTTTCCAACAGCAGGTCAAGCTTAGATAGCTGGGCTATTTTTGCTTAAGGCATTGGTATACTGCATGACCTTTTTTTTCCTGTTTCCTGTTTTACAAGATAACTATATCAATAAAATTAGCCAAAATAAAATGCAGTCTGTTAAGAATTTCCAAAGCAAAATTTGCAGTTCTGAAAAGTTAAGATAGTGCCAAAGGGTTAGGGTTTTCCTCCGCAGATTGGGTATTGAGAAGACTGCAGTGGAGCAAACTCCTCAGACTACACTGCATACGTGCTCACTGGCACACAGTGCAGTGGAAGGGAGAGATGTAGTACAGATGCCTTTTCCTTTCAGACCTTAAGTGCCCTCCCAAGTGTATAAAAAGTAGAAAAATTGAAGATGGTCCTTGTGATTCTGGTTTTTAAGATGCTTTCTTTTGAATAGGAATTCAGGAGATCAGATAGAGTGCTTCGAAATCAAATAGCCGTAACAATTTATAACTAGTACGTTTCTTCTGAATGTGTGTTTCATATACTGCAGCCAAAAGACATAATTCCCATTCTCATCTCATAGCAGCAAAATTTTCCAAAGGGTGTCTCAGAACTAGGTGGTAAATACAAATATAGAATCATAGAATAGTTAGGGTTGGGAAGGACCTTAAGATCATTTAGTTCCAGCCCCCCTGCCATGGGCAAGGACACCTCTCACTACACCATGACAAACAGGTAGGGTTGAAACCATATGTTTCCATATGTTTCAAGATATTTATTTTATATCCAAAAAGACTCAAGTCTGACTGCATTGCTGGATCCAGACACATTTTGAGATGTCTGGATTGCATTAGCAATTTTTTTCTGATGGAAACGGGCCAGAGCCCAGTATGAGTGGGCAACAGTGGGTCCTTAGGGGTTAAATGCATGTAAGTAGTTCTAAAGGAAAGGAAATACTGATGATATTACCTAACAAGGACTTCAGATATTCTTTCATAAATTAAGGCCAAACTGATAAATGGAAAAAATAAATGTATGAATCTACAGATAGTAGAGATATCTGCAGAAAGAAAAAAAAAAATAGTCCCAAAACCATTTGTGATATAGTAAAATAGCAGGTTATTAAATTTGAGTCACAAATTTTGATTGCCTTTGAAAGAAATTCCAGGAAAGTTTCATTACAGCTCTAAACTTGAAAAAGCCTGTAGGTTACAAAGTTATCACACAATTGAGGAAAAAGCCTCATGGCATCAGAGTAGATAGAAGCTTTTTAAAACTCTATCTTAAAACTATGGCCTAATAAAACAAGGACAGCTCCTATTGACACAAACAGCTTCTTTAGAACAATTATATGCATTCAAAAAATCTCTGATTGATAGTGACCAAACCAGCTCAGCAGCCTGAAACACCTCAATCTAGCCTTCTAATTAGTCTTCTAATCTTATTTAACCGTATACAGCAACTCAAGTGAGAACTATCTTTACAAGGGTTGTGACACAGAAGAAGAAATTCACCAAACACACTATATTTTGGCATTTTACCTGCACAATTATGAGGATCACTCAGCTACCAGATTTCGGCTGCAGCTGGTGTTATGGTGGAAAATGAAAGACGATCTGAGCTTCACGATGCCTCGATTCCCTGTGCCACACTGAACTGGACACATACATGACTTGTATTCCTTCTCCAGGTTGAAAATATCTACAATCTCATCAAACAAGCATATTTTATAAAATATCTCCCATTTTCAATAAACTGCTGTTCCACCCAGACTTTTAGCCACAGGTGACACTCTTGACACATCTGTTTCAGTAGGAGAAGCTGTTGGTTTGGGCTGGATGATGTTTCTGTGGTGAAATCCTGTCTATTTGCAAAGAATGTACACAAAAACTGTTTCCCTGAGTGTGGTAGGAACAAACAGTAGAAGGTTATTTCCTTGCTTAGAATTTCAACTCTCCTTTTTAAGTAGGTGCTCTGCTCAACAGAAGCTTTTACTCTTGGCTTTCTCCCTGGGCCACCCACATCGCCTATTAAGTATTTTTTTTTTCCCAGCTTCCTGATTACTTCTAAACACATAGCTCCTACCAGCTGATGTTTCAGCCAGTGAATATATAATAATTTCCCAGGAAAATTCTTTGTTCTCCACGAATTAATTCATGCTGCAGCTTTTCTTTGTAGGATAACAGCCTAGGTGGTGGCTTCTATTGTTTTCAGCAGTTTTACTTTGTACAGGAGCTTAGCTACTGCCGCTTGTTTAGACTGAATGGAGGATGCCCGCCATAACCAGGGGATTAATGAGTCCTGGAGTTTTCTTCAGATCAAAGGCAAATTTATGGCAGCCATTAGCATATTCCAGCACAGCAATCGCATTCCTGAGAAAAGTCAAAGAAAAGCTGATAATGATCAAGCCTCAACATCACCTAATCACCTGTTTCTGCTGGTTGTAGTATTTCCCTCTGGTTGTAATGCAAAGTTATACTTAGAGTAAATTAACTGAAAAAAAGCAGAGAAGGGAGGGGGAAGTCTTTTGAAAGGTAAAGGTAAAGGTAAAGGTAAAGGTAAAGGTAAAGGTAAAGGTAAAGAAAGCTGAAGGACATAAAACATAAACAAAAAATTGACCAGGAGGAAAGGGAGATAAATAATAGAATTGTAGATTTGCGTACATAATCTTCAGCATCTGTGAGCTCTGATTTATATATGGCAATAAAAGAAAAATGCCTAGCAGCAGCATGTATTGTTATTTAGTCTTCTCCCCAGCATCCCTCTGAACATGACTGCCTCTTAATAGCTCCTAAACTATGGCAGTTTTGGGCCTCATTTCATGCAGTCAGCAGAAATTCATAGAATCATAGAACCACAACATGGTTTGGGTTGGAAGGAACCTTAAAGATTCCACCTCCCCCTGCCAAAAACAGGGATACCTTCCACTAGACCAGATTGCTCAAAGAGCTGTCCCATCTTGATCACTTCCAGGAATGGGACACCAACAGCTTCTCTGGGCAACCGGTGCCAGTATCTAACCACTCTCACAGTAAAGAATTTCTTAATATCTAATCATCTAAATCTACCCTCTTTCAGCTTAAAGCCATTGCCCCTTGTCAGATCACTACAGGCCCCTGCAAAAAGTCCCCCTCCAGATTTCCTGTAGGCCCCCTTTAAGTACTTGAAGGCTGCTGTAAGTTCTCCCAGGAGCCTTCTCTTCTCTAGCCTGAACAACCCCATCTCTCTCAGCCTGTCTCCGTAGGAGAGGTGTTCCAGCCCTCTGATCGTCTTTGTTGACATTGGTTTATCATTTTGTGAAATATTCCTGCAGTTCAGGAGCTGCTTATGAAGAAGTCTTCCCCTCTTCAAGGAAAGCAACCTCCACCAGAGAGATGGAGAACATACTCAATCCATCATTTATCTTTAAACCACTGGAGTATCTACCAGAGTCCTAAGACAGACAGATACTTCCTGGTAAAAGAACTGTGAATAGAATGATCTCAGCCACTGGAAAGGAATTAATGATCTCTGCCTTTCCCCCTGTCTCTGAGTAATGAAAAGAAATAACTCATCCATCTTTCACCTTCCTTTCCCAGAAGAAAACCAAGCAGAAACAAAAACCTAACAATAAGAAATGTCTGCTCTCCAGAACGCATTCATAGTGCAGTGCACAAGTAGAAGCGCAGAAGTTTCCCTAGGTAGAAACCCAACCTATATTCCCTAAATGCTTGTTATCTGCACAAATATAATACCAGCAAAGACTGTAATTATGCTGCTGGAAGTGTCAGAACATGAGCACAGCAAGCAAATACCTTCAGTCTGTACTCTATTCGTACGCATAGCATACTTGATAAGCTGGTGCTTGCATGCTTGCTCAGAAACTCAGTGTCCTGGTAGCTGTCTATCAAGCTATAGCAGCTGGATGTCACACCAGGGCCCAGACCCTAAGAGCCCTGAATCCATGCATTATGAACAGCAGTGAGTTTGCCCACAAAACTGTAAGGTATTCTGAGGAACATGCATATACAAGTTGTCTCAGATTGCTTCCAGAAAAGAGCCCTACAGGAGCAGAGATACAGATTGGTTTCCCCATGATGTAGTCCAAATAACCTTTCTCTTTTTTGTAGTGGACATAACACAAAAGAAATAATAACAAACAAGATCACTTACCCATTTTTACACTGGCAAACTTGTTCCTTAGCAAATTAGTGTGGGCTAAGCAGTACTAACTACACAAGACTGTGTTCGCAGTAGCACTAGTTCGTAAAACAAGTTAATTATTCTTATACCAAGCAAAGCATTCCTGCAGTGATAAGGCTTTCAGTGAGCTTTGTGTCCAAAGTGACAATGACAGTTTAGACAAGCCTATGAATAAAACTGAAAAGTGGGCAAATAAATAAAAAAATAAACCAGCATGCCTTATCTAGGCACTTTTTCCCAGTATTGTACTCTTATGTTCATTTCATTTAGGCATGTAAGTTTTTTCACCTAATTGCCTAATTAATGTCTATTCATACTTACAAAGAATGTAAATAAATAAAGGTAAAAATACAGAAATAAATCTGTTAAAAAAAAAAAACGGATGAAAAATCATCTTGCAGGTTCTTTTCGGTTTCAAATTTGAAGACTAAATGGATAGGCAGATTCACAGATTAAAACTCCACAGTCTAGATGGGCTTACCTGACACACACAGCTTGGTGCCAATTGTTTTGAAAACTGAAATTGGAAATTAAAACCATCTTCAAATACTAATAAATAAAATAAATAATGAAAATAGCTCTTTAGCTGAATTTTTTTTTTGTTTTGTATAACAGTGCAAAGGATGTTCTCAATAAGAGTTTTGTTTTGCTTAATGTTTTGTCATGAATAAAAAAAAAATGTCCAGCATTTTAGAAGTGCAATGAGAAATTTCAGAGAGAAAATGGGTTTGGTTTCAGCTGTGTTAGACGGAAGCAACTTTGACGTTTTTTGTTGTCTTATCTTTTTTACTATCTCAACTCTGAAGTAGACCAGTTTGTATGCCTAATATATGGCCGAGGCTCGGGAAGTGTGACTCATCTGGGAAAAGCAAGAATTAAAAGCATCTAAGGTTGCCACCAGGTGGATTCTTACATTTCTGAGCCTCAGGGAATCTTTTAAAGTTGACAGGGCAGTGGTTTGGCTGCCCTGGCAATATATGCTGCCTAAGCAGTATGTAAGGTACAGCTGTAAGCATGCCAGAAAAGCGTGCCTGCACTGAGGCAGGAGTCATCTGCTGGCCAGGTAGATTAGTCTTGATTTGTTGATGGATTTAGTCATTGGTTCAGAATGGCAGTTTTATAGTTTCCTGTGGATGTGTGAGAAGCAATGAGAAATAGTCATCCAGATGAAGGAAAAACATGACAAAACAAGCCCAGGCTGTTATCTCTCTCAGGCAATGAAACAGTAACTCCTCACACCCAGGTTTATTCACAGGTCTATGTGAAAACCATTCTCCTTGTGTGTCTCCTTCCCACTGGAGGTACAACAGGGGAAAGGCAACACAGAGGAGAAGCAACACATTGGGCCTGTATGGCAACAGCTGTATTGATAAAGCAATATTACTTCTGCACAGTATCCAAAAATCAGCAAGATAGCTAGGATTGGGGTACTAGGAGAAATAGGCGTTTCAGAGAAGTTGCAGAGAGCTTGTAGGATTCTTCTTTATGTTGAGCTGCTGAGTAACCTGCTGGAAAGCAGTAAATCCAAATTAATTTTCTTCCTCTGCCAGAGGGGAATTCAGCTCCCTCATAGCATCTCCAGGAACAGCTACAATCACTTGGCTATGTTTGATGGCTGATAATGCTAAATAATTCTCATTGTAGGTGTTCCATGTTGCCTGGAGTGCTTAAATTGACACAAAGAAGATGTGAATGAAACAGACATCATGGTCACACTTAGGACGCTTAATGAAGGTGGGCACGTACTTGTGTCATCACCTGCCCTATTGAACAGCTTAACTCAATCCCTGGATCCAGAGAACCAATACAAAATATTTCACACCTCCATGTAATGTATTGTGTCCACCCAGATGGCCTCTAAATCTGGCCGCTAGATGACTTGGGTTGTAACCTTAATGGCCTAATAGCAAGAACACTGAGAAGAGCCTGGCTACAACTGCTCAGCTACCTCCTAAAGCATTTTAGGTGGCTGCTGTTGGGACACCTTGAAGCCTTCTCTTCCCCATCTGTTTTGCAAACCTATTTTCAAGAATTATTTTTCATATTAAAACCTATTCTTCAAATTCATGTCAAGCTGATTGACGCTTTGGTAATCCCCATTTTACACCTACAGTCTGCATAGCAAACTCTTCTGATGAGTGCATAATCTGGTCCAGGTCTGCGCACAGTCGTGGGCAAAGGGTGCAGAGGTCTTGTCCCAGCATTCAGACCGAATATTTCCAAGAAATGTATTGTCCAGCACTAAGGAAATTTTCTTTAGTTCTAGTTCCCTAACATAGAACTCAAAGCCATCCACTGTCTGAGCTCTTTTCTGCCAGACTGCCATCTGAGAAGATGGTGTAGGCAACAGGCATAACAACAGTATTGCTTCAATTTATACATGAAGTGGATCTCTGAAACAGAGGTTCGGGCCAGTTTCCACCCCTTTTGGCCCTGGGAGGCCTTGGTGAAATGTGACCCATATATATCATGCACTTAAATATATCCTTCTTTTCTCTTTGACAGTGTGTGCTTTGTATGTGAGTGGAATATGAGACATTAGGAACCGTGCTGTTCAGTAAGAACATGTTCTAATGAAAATCCAAGATGTAACACACATATACTGCTTTTGTAAAACCTATGCAACTGAAGTAAATTCATGGGAAGTGCACTTAGAGAAATCAGAACAAAATCTTGGAGAAAGTCTGGTAGTATAACTGATATAATCATTTTTGTTTCTACCATCAGTTTTTATGCAAAGCAATTCTTGTGAGGACAGGCACTTATCACATATTTTTAAACCTTTGAGGAGAAAATAACATGGACAACTACACATAAACATATCTGAAGATTAAGTGAAATTACCTGACCTGTTTCACATGAATGCAAATTATTTAAAATTACTTTTGAACACAGAACAGAATATACTTCCCATTTCCACCCCTGCTCCTTTTATGGACTTGGTGCAGTGGAATACAACTACCATTCCTACTATTACTCCACAGTAGGTTTTTCCTACAGCTCTTTGCACTCTTGTTCATGGCAGATACACACTTGGGTGGGTATTTAGGCACTGAGCAAAGTAGCTACTAACCTGTGGGACAAATTGTACTCGATATTAGTGAGGTGCCCAGCTTCTATTGAAGATTAAGGAATGAAACCCTAGCTGCTGAAGAGACCTGAAGGTAGTTTTGAATTAATGACCACTTCAGGCCAACCATCTCATTACCCCTCAGAGTATTCAAACTGGATTGTCATTTTCAAGACTGCAGAGGAGCACAAGTCCCATTTTTCCAAAGGACTTTGGGCCAAATGCAGCTTACCTATTTTTATCACCTCATTCGAGCATTAATAATTGATATAGAATCATAGAATCATAGAATAGTTAGAGTTGGAAAGGACCTCAAGATCATCTAGTTCCAACCCCCCTGCCATGGGCAGGGACACCTCACACTAAACCATCCCACACAGGGCTTCATCCAACCTGGCCTTGAATACTGACAGGGATGGAGCACTCACAACCTCCCTGGGCAACCGATTCCAGTGTCTCACCACCCTAACAGGAAAGAATTTCCTCCTTAGATCCAATTTAAACTTCCCCTGTTTAAGTTTTAACCTATTACCCCTTGTCCTGTCACTACAGTCCCTGACGAAGAGACCCTCCCCAGCATCCCTATAGGCCCCCTTCAGGTACTGGAAGGCTGCTATGAGGTCTCCACGCAGCCTTCTCTCCTCCAGGCTGAACAGCCCCAACTTCCTCAGCCTGTCTTCATACGGGAGGTGCTCCAGTCCCCTGATCATCCTTGTGGCCCTCCTCTGGACTTGTTCCAGCAGTTCCATGTCCTTTTTGTGTTGAGGACACCATAAACATACAGGCCCCAGGAATTCATCTAGCATGTGGGTGAAGTTTCTCAATACATAGTTGCTAGAACTTACTGCTTTTTTTACTGTTGCAGTTCGTCAGTCTAGGCACCAAACTTACTTTGCAAAAGAAGTGACTAGGTTACTTAGTCTGTATAGAAGTGTTTTTCTACCTGTTTATACTATGTATTCTCTTTCACAGAACCTTCAGACAGAATCTGACATTTGTGTGATTATTGAATTATTTAATAACATACTTCCATTCAGACTAATCTGACACGTTGAAGTAATGCATTATCAAGCATGTCACATGTCATGCATTTAAAAGCTACTTCAGAAATTCTTTATTGTGATTGTTTTTTTCCCAGAAGGTTTAGGTATTTAGGAAGCAGGGAAGTTTACCTCTTGTGTTTAGAAGGCACAGACTATCTTGCTCCAGCATATGTCCCCATGGCCCTGGAGCAAAATTTTGTTCTCAGAGGAGTCTGAAAGTCTTGACAAAACCAGTATTAATTGGATGATGTAGCTGTCTGAGAGGCAGATTAGGTAACAAGAGAGCTTGAAATCCCTGTTGCTTGAAATCCCTCCTTATGCATATTTAGACAATACAGTAATCCCAGTCACTGCTTTAGGAGCAAATTAAAGAGGACGGCACATTACAAACACCTGCAAAAATCAATTTTTTCCTGGTTTGTGTGTCTTTTTAAGGAAACCTACTAAAAGTAAAAAAAAATATCTAGCAGGAAAGCAGATGAAGAAATATATTTCTGCCAGAGTTAAGCCAATCCAAGTAGTTTATGATTGTTTATTACTTATAATCTCTCATTATAGTTTCATGAGAGCTGTTTGAAGATGAGAAAGCTGTGCCTCCTAGTGTATAACATGGAACAGATTGCTGGCACTCAATAGCTAGTAACAATTAATAGTAGTAGACAAGTCTCCAAGAAAGCACACCTGCTAGCCACTAAACAGTTAGCTGCCAGGTAGCTGCTAGATGGCCTTGCACATAGCAGGTGAAGATACCTGCTTTCTGGGTCTTTTTCTCCATTTATTTGCTAGCAGGTGTTGGTGCACACTTGTTTATGTGGGAGGAACCAGACATGGCAGGGCAGGATACGGGCTTGCCATTGGCATTAGTGGGCAACGAATACTGCCAATGGGAAGCTCAGGGACTTCGAGAGCCTGTTGCAGCTGAAACCAATGTCAGTGAAAGGTTAAAAATACCTGGAATAATCTTTTGGTGATCTTTTGACAATATATTTTCATGTCATTATCTGTTTTAAGCCTTTGGGAAAGCACAGCCTAGTGTGTTTAACCAACGACTCACAAAGAGCCAGTGGGGGAGAAGGTTATAACTCCCAGTGTGATCTTTTAAGCAAGATGTTTCTTAACAACAGAGAGAAAAAATCAATTGCAAAGCCATTAGCTGTATTCCAGTCTCATAGCTCCAGCCTTTCTCACCAGCTATAACGTGCACAGCTGACTTGGGAACGCAGAGATCTGAGGTACAGGAAGCAGCTGAGAGTGGCCAGCTGAAAAAATCTTACATGCATTGACAACTGTGTTTCGCATAGCTTGAGTAAAAGCAGGAGGACTTCAATAGAACATTTTGTATTAATTGCTCTCCCTTTTAATTTGCAGTTTTCAATGTTTATTTACACTTGGCTGGCCAACCTGTTGACTGGATTTGCAACACGATGGGGCAGGATGTCCTACATACACCCCATTGTGTGCTCCCCTGAAGCACCAGAGCCTGCCATCCTTAAATGCTTTGCTTCATGGGAGCTAATGCACATGGATGTACTTCCTACCTGAGTTCCCCTATCTGCATCCGAGAAGTACTCAGGAAAGAAGAGAGTCAAGAACAGGCTGCCATAGGTGTCAGAGCAACTTGTGCATGATAAAAGCACCTGGTTTACATGGTAATACTGCCAAGGGATCCCATCAGAGACTGAGGTCCCTTAGGCAATGGACCATATAAGTCTGTGGGGAGAAGCAGCCCCTGTGTACAAGAGTTATGAATGTAATTAAAAATAATAATAAGTGGTTGGCAGAGGCAAAAAACAAGCTTGACTTTCTGCAGGTCACTTGGACAAACTACTTCTCATAACATATTGCTTTACTGCATCAAAACTTTATTCTTAGTTTTCCACAGTTCATTCAGAATATTCCACTCTATACCTCTGTTGTGTCACACAGAACCAGGTTTTGCTCTTGAGTTGTGAATTCATTTTGCTGTGAACTTCAGGCTTGAACTGTAGCACAAAACATGTCAGCAACATAATCACAAATCTGGTTTCTAAAAATGACTTAAACTCAAAATTCCTCAGTCAAAAGGCATGAACTCCTCTGGCTTGCTCAAAGTCTGTCACTCAGGTTTTTCTTCAGCTAATCTTAAAGTGTGTTGTCCTGTGTCCTAAGTTAAATCCAAAGTGTCCTTACTGAGGTCATCTCTGTTCCTCTGCTGCCTTTCTGCTAAGCAGGAACAGAATTTTTTATTTTTATTTCAAGAATATTTTTACTCAGCCTAGAACATGGTCACAATCACAGCAAAACTCATTGAGCTACCTCAGGAGGACATATATGGAATTACACCCTAACAAAAGCCTCTCTGGAAAAAAGTGACATTGGCAGCAAGAAAAAGAGAAAACAAACATATGAGAGAAAGTAAGATTCTCTAAAGACTGTCTTGTGGAGAGACAATAAGCTTCTGCAGTGTCAGACCTTCCCTTTCACAAGCCTGTAAGAACCATTTAAACAGGAGGAGGGAGAGGCAGCGTGTGCAAGTGCACAGATGGCCTCTGCATGTGCTTCTTAGAGAGATCACCTTGTGACTCTATCCTAACAATCCCACCCCAAAAAAGCAACTGAAAACAAAGCTCATGTTAGAAGTGTTCGAACATCACAAGCTTCTCAGTAATAAAATCACATCATAAAAAAATTAGATTCATTCTGCTGTCTCCTACTCTGCACTGCAGTGCCTATCTGGCACATCTGTAAAGCAGAATGCTGTCCAGGAGAAATTATTTCCAGAAAGCCTTAATCTCTAAATCTAAACCAGGATTTCCTCACTGAGCAGAGGCAGCACAATCCCCAACACCACCCCCGCCAGTATGCCTTTGGGCAGTGATGCAACCACCAGATGGTGGCATTTCCACTACATGAGGTACTATTACGGCATTTGAATTGGCATGTAATTAATGTGATTCATACAACCAGTAGCATGTTTGTAATTTTCACTATAAAAGGCAGCAGTGTTTTAAAAGGATCTATGACTATAAAACAATGGACAACAGTCTTGCAGAGCAGGCTCCAACTATTCACCCACGATAACTAGCAATGCCAGGAAGCCAGCAATTGTGAATTAAAGTGGCTCTGAGAACCAGCAGTGACAGACAGAGAGGAACATACTTTTCCTGGGTTACCTGATGACATCTGGGTCATGTCCCTACTCCCTCAGATGTCTCTCTTATCATTAGCAACTGAAGTTTGCATCCAGTTCAGGGAGAACCTGTTGCTTGGGATACAAGAACTACAGGTCAGCAGTGAGAACAAGAACCTCTGAATTGATATATATAAATTTGCTTTCATTTCTTTTTCCTGAGAAGCCCATCAGTTGGTGTACCTCACAAAGGGACTTCATGCAGAGGGAGGAGAGCAGTTGGTTATGTACAAACTGCTGCAAGCTTCCCCTTAAAAAATAACTTCATCCACTTAATTTCAAGCTATTTTCTTGCATCATCTTATCATCAGCGGCTCAAACATTCTGTAGCCAGGAGAAACAATGTGGAGTAGTGCTGTTCACCTAGCCATTTTTTGAAGCTGAGACTCCTTTTCATTTGATAGCTGGGAAACTGTGATGTTGTTTTCCTAAATTCTGTCTTCTGTGGTAACTCCTAAAGAGTTTTTGGAACATAAAGCTGGAAGGGTCCTTCTGGGTTATCAGGTGCATTGATGACCAGCCTCCTACTGTATGTCTCTCAATAGTTTATATTTCTTGCCCCTACCATTTCTCTGCTGGAAAGCCATTACGGGATGTTAGCTCCCTAATGGTTAGGAATTTTCTTCTGAACTCCAGACTAAATTTGTTTGTGTCCAGTTTGTACCCATTTGTTCTTATGCTTCTGTTAATGTTTGGGCTGTTAACATTTCACTGTTCGTGGTCTTTCCCTCCTTGACTATTCCATGGGATGATGCAATTCCATCTCAATACAAAATATAAAATGGCAGTTGTCTACAAGAATTGAACCTCATATCTCTAAAAGCTCCTAGAAGACAACTTTTATTGCCCTTTCTCATTGTTCCCACTCTTGAACCCCTTTTCTTCACACATGCATTTACTCAGAAACCTACAGTCTGAGCACAGAAATATGGAAGGAGTATTTTACAGTTTTCAGCTCCTTACACCTCTTCCCCAACATAGCTGAACTGTCAGAACTTTGTAGTTCAGAAAGGGTTAAGCCAGAAAAAAAAAGAGCTGTTTTACTTCCACCATTGTCTCACTTGTGAGGGCTTTCCACAATTCTGTTACTGTAGCCTGTGATTGCATGAGAAGCCTTTTGCCAGTAGAGTACACCAGTATTCTCCTATCAGTAAAGAACTCCTTGTGTAAATACAACCTTGTTCAACATCCTGGCAACCCTGGCACAGAATGAATAGAGCAAACAACCTGCTTCCTCGCCCCTGAAAATGGATCTGAGCACGTTAGCTGGTGCTGTTAGGCAGCTGGAACAGACATTTCTTGCCTGGCACTTCCTGTGTCGTTAATAGGTGATTTTGAACTCCAGGGCAGTAAACTGGAACATTGAAAGAATACACGATAAACAATTAATATTTTAATGCAACTTAACTGAGAACCCATCAACATTGTTTCTTCTGATTAGTTGCATCTGTTGCGCTGTTTTTCCAGTGCCTGCTTCTCTGTGCTACACTTGCACACTAGGAGACAGTATGAACAAAGGCATGGAGCTGAACCTGAAGTTTACCCACCTGTTCAGGTGGAGAGAGGCATGCAACTTTCCTGAAATGCTTTTGAATAAGAAAAGGTGTGGAAATCTAGGGAGAATAGGGGCAAACAGTACCCAGTGTATTTACTAGAATACTGTGAAAATTTGGATAGAGAAAAATTACTTCCCTAAGACTAGAAATCATAAAAGCAGGTATTACTTATCCAGTTTAGCAAAACTATTCCTTCTCTTTGAGGGCTTTAACTCATTCACAGCAAATGACTCTGCAAAGTGCAGTTGCCAAACTGTGCAGCTTTTATGAGGAATAAAGCAAGTCTGGTCTCTGCTCCTCCATCTGAGGTGAACTAACTGTGCATACAAGAAACAAATATGCCTGGGGGACTAACCAGCTAACAGCAGACTTTTATTTTATTTTATTTTTAATTTTGTAGTGCAGCAAATGACAGCATGTTCCTCAGAGCCTGAGGAATGCTATGGTATGCTCACATATGAAAGCAGAATTCAGGTAAACGTGAAAATGTCCCCCCAGGCATTTTGCAGTGCGCACCAACAGCAGAATACATGGACACTTAGAACAAGATAAAACTTTCTTCCCCTACTTCGGCTACTGTCAAACAGAAAAGTGCTCTTAAGACTCTTGAGAAAATTAAAACTTAATCCTTCTGGAGTTAATATTAAAATCCCACTTTATCACAGTGCAGACTTTATTTTACTTTACAGCTGTCAACATATCGCAACAGCACAGTAGATCATTACTCTCAAGTATTATTCCAGTTGCACGGGGTTTAAGTCTGTACTTCAGATTATCACTTACCTTTCCTCTGCCTGTTCTCACAGACACATGATATGCCTGTGATATGATATACCCTAACTGATAATGGACATCCAAGCTTTATATCAAGTGTTGAAGCCACCTGTCCTTATCTTTTATATTTTGCCACTTGACCCAGAAAACCAGTGTATATGAAAAAGGGCCTTTTTTGCACCAGTTACCCCAATGAACCAATGAAATGATATTTTAACACCATTCAAACACCACGAATTGTGTTGTTTTTAGTGGGTCAGGATTCCTTTTTAAAAAGTTTGGCTTTGGCAGTTATCTAGTCTTTTCCATTTTATTATAATAAAATTAGAAAAAAAGATGTCCATTAATTCCCTCTTTTTGAACAGATTATAGTAAGAATTCTTTCCTTCACTTTGCTGCCGGCTGTGATCTAAAGTATTTAGGAAATTAGTTCTCCAAAGCAGTCAGTGAATTCAGGTTCCAGGTCTGATTTCAGGCTGCCCTTTGCCTTATAACTTACAACAAATTATAACGTGTGCCTACCTTTAAAAATTATCTTTAAACTCGTTGAAAATAAAAATAGCCTGAGGGTTTAACAAAACAATCAACTTCTGATCGTGGGGTGGTGGCTAGGTAAACCTCATGAAAAATATATAAATTATTAAATCATTAATATGGAAGTACCTATACTATAGAATATCATTTCTATAGACACATTTACTGGCAAAAGCTGAGTAACATCTCTGAAAGACAAAGAATTGCAGTCTGTGGTCAAACCTAAAAAGCCATCTTTCCAGGTGAAAATGCACTGAGCGATCGGTTAGCTAAAGCTGGGAAAAAGTAAGGCTTTCTTTGCTTCTGAATGTGAAAGTAGAAAATCCTAGGTAATTGTGCTATTTAAGAGTACAGACGTAGTACAGATCAAGAAACGTCACAGAATTACTCGGTAGGCAGCTGGGTGGGGAGAGAGAAGCATACTTTTACAGCAGCTGGAGGATTGTGCTCAATTTGGCTGTCAGAAATAGACAAACGGGCCAGTAGGCAGCAGAGAGTGTGAGATACTCCATGATCTGGTGGAAACATAAGGCACTCAGACAGAGGCCAAAAACCCCCAAAATATTCTGTGACCAGAAAACAGCATTAAAAATGCATCTGTAATTCAGCACATTATTTTTTCTCCCTAGATCTGCATGTTTTCCATGTTAGTAAAATAAAAACCGACATATTGTTTAATCTCATGTAAAATATGCGTGTGTCTAGATACATGTGTGCCTTTGAGAAGCAAGACCACTCAGTAGTGGCTCAGGCAAAGGTACACCTGATCCTCAGGGCAGATGACACTGTTTGTGGGAGTGCAGAGCAGCAGAGCTTCCCTCCCATGAAGGCATATCCCCCAGATCCAGATTACAGGAAGAAGCAATATTGCTTTCTATCTAAGTGAGGGAAAGCAGAAGATCAGGCAGGTGGGTTGGAGTGACACCTATGTGGCAGCATGGCAAGGGTCCAGCTGGAGAAAGAGCTGAGGGGATGAAATCCTTACCTAAGGTGATTAAGCAGAGTGCCATTTACTTCAGCAGAGCAAATGTTTTACACTAAGGGAGGATGTGGCACCATTTTTTTCTTTTGTTTCATGTTCTTATTCACGGTCCACAGAAAGGCTGAGATTGCGATCACATTACAACTTGTTTGAGACATGCAGACCTGTACACCTGCTGTTACTCACTGTACACCTTCCTCTCTAGTTCAGTGGGTTTTCAATTGTGTGCTTTCATTTTATGTTTATGTAGGGACAAACATATCTCTTTAATTCTACCTATTAGCATTGTCTTCTAATCCTACCCTTAAAATAGTAAAACAAAGGCAGTAAGTAAAATCTGTTTTGCTTGAATGAATTCAGAATATTTTTTCTAAAGGCGAAACAGCAGGCTTTTATTAGCAGAGCAGCAAGTCACCGTATCAACTGTACCTAGAATAAATAAGAACTGCACCCACTGAAATTAAAATTGTGTGCTTTCTCTTAATGGGCAAGTGTCTCTGAAGACAACCTGGTAAGAGAAAGTGATCCAGACTTTGGGGACATCATTTCTTTGTAATGCTATGAAACTTCCTGAAATATTTCTTTGTGTGTTCTTAGAAACTCAAAAGGTACATAAGATGCAAAACAATGTTCTCTGTTCTTGGTTGCTAGTAAAATAGGTCTTTATCATAAAAAAATTCATACTATGGGTATTTTTGCAGTTGTTCCTGGTAGCACATCATTTATTATGCTTCTTGTTATTGACAGTATTATTTTTAGTGCAGCAGATAAGAATCCCTGTCCCCTAGAGTACATAAAGTAAGGGCAATAAAAATATGAAAGCAAAAAAGGAAAACAGCATACTAGCAAAGGGCCAGAATCTCACACACTTGATTATCACAATGAAAAATCTCTTATTCCTACAGTAGTCCCATTGACCTCATAGGTATTTGAGGACTGAAGTCTTACAAACGTGTTGAAATTTGGCCTAAACTCTAAAATTAACTAAGATGATGGAAGATCGCTCTGTATCAGTTGTCTACCAGGGCTCAAAGCTACCAAGCAATGGCACCAGTTATCCAGAAACAGATTTAGGCTGTCCTTTGCTGAAATATTCAGTAGGACACAGCTGTGTATTGTAAGGATTTGTGGTGTGATTTAACTGAATGGACTGACAAAATGACAGTCTTGTGTGACTATCAACTGGATCTTCTGACACCTGTTTGCTTGATTCAGAAAGCAAAATCTAGTGAAGTTACTTATACATTCCATTTAACGTGTTACGCAAAAACTCAGTCAAAATCAAGTGCTTAATAATGTATCTGTAAAAGGATTTTTTTATTTTTTTTCCATGGTTTATTATAGCTATTTCAAATTTTATCCAAATTAACCTAGAATGTTAAGGAGTTTAGTTATGTTCAGAGTTGTTATTGCACCTAAATAGTGTTATCTTCAATAACTGCAATTCAGTGGCATGCCCAGAGCAAAACACTAAGCAAAAGAAGTCTTCTTTAGCATGGTAACTATGGTGTCTTCAAAGAACACCGTTTTGTGTAGCCATTTTATCTTTGTAAGGCTCACAGTTTTTGCACTTGCAAATGCCTGGGCTTTATCTGTGTGCTGGCCAGTCTGAATGACTCCCCTAAGATCTTGTAAAGTTACCTAACATCTCCTTCTAGGAAGCACAGCAGCTTCTAACTTCTGCTATTTGCGTATGCACTTGCTGTCATAAGAAACCTTGCTGGCTGCCAGCTGCTGTATCAGCTCCTTGAAAGAGCAGACAGTCAGGACAAGCTAGAGCAGTCAGAAGGTTGCTCTAATTGAAGATGGGACACTTGTCTGGCAAATGACCCCTTTACTTAGTTCTAACTCTTCTTTGCTCACTTTGAGTTTGCCATCGAAAAGGAATGTCACAATAGTTCTTACAGATGGCGAGTCACATTAGAACCTTATTTCAGCACAGAATTAATCTTACCTGTATATTTCTACTGGTTTAGTCAGTCTTATGAACATCTTGAGTGATGGCACCTGCATATTTTCTTTAAGAAAGTACTCTGTTTTCTTTATTAGTTACCTTTGTCCATCTTCTCCGGGTAAAATTTAATCCTCTTCTCTATTTAACAAGACTACCTAGGAGAGCTCCAAAAGTTTAGGATTCTCTTTGTGGTCTGAACTACATGGATAACCTGGACACATCTAGTGCTTTTTCAAAACACCCTATAAGCAGTGGAATCACTTCCATTTATAGGTAGCTAGCACTCCACTTACAATCATTCACAAATCCATATCAGGTATACTAAAGCCTAACCATCCAGTTATGTATGCATCCATAAATGGATGCTGGTTCTGAGAAATCATAGACTTCAGTTTTAAAACTACTAACTATCAACATTGTAACTGAAAAGTTTGGTGCTCAGGACCTGGGTAAGCCAGACCCTTGTGGAATTTCAGGCTGGATGTTCGTAACCTGTGTCAGGGAATATGTATGAGTGTATTTGGAAATGCAGACTTTCTTCTGTTATGCTAGCAACAGCTAGCTCTGGCAGCCTTTTCTTCCTTTATCATCTGTGATGTCCTCCTCAGCATCCGCTCTAATTCCATTAGGGTTTGTGGCACAGAGGACTGGGAATTCAGTGCAACAGTCAACCCTCAGCAGCAACCAAGAAAGAGCCTCTTCAGGCCAAATGTTTCCACACGTGTGTACTCAAATCTCTCTAATAGCCCTCTAAGCCTAAAGGAAGTATTTCAAATAACAAGAAGGAGAGAAGCATTCATGTTCTGTACCTTCAAGCATGATTATAGTCATCGTCTGAGGCCTGGAGATTGCACGTACGCATTTCCATTTTGAATAATTCTTTCAGATGTTTCATCGTAATCTGAATTTCACCAGAAGTGAACTATGGCAGAAGAACTTGATGATGGGACTCACTTTGGGATTTCCATGTTTTATTTCTAGTTCACTATCTCTTGACATATTTATTAGTGACATTTTGCAACATGTTACGTCACTTATGACTGCAAGCCAAGACATGATGTGGCTAGCAGAGGGGAAATAACACATAATGAGATACAGCTAAGTATAAATACCCACCCTACTTCAAACAAAAAAGAGGAGTGGAAAGGAGGGGAAAGAAATTCTCTGTGACGTATATTTTTTGACAGATTCATGAAAAAGTCTTTTTTGGAATGGTTTTGATTACTCATTTTAGTTTTTCAGAGCTTCAAGTACATTGTTACAAGCTGTCTCCATCTGTCAAATCTCTCTTAAGTGATGCAGAGATCCACACAGAGAAAAGAAAGAAATAACAGATTTTCCTTAAAAAGCTCTAGGCTGAAAGCTAACTATTTTAAAAATTAAGGTTGTGTTCTTTTGTTTTCTAGTTTGGGTTTTATTTATGTATCTTATTTCTTTTTTTGGCCAGCAACTGGTAGCACAGTTAAATTTTCCTATATCTAGACCACAAAAAGAGAAATGTCCCTAGAGAAGCTTTACATTATCGATGAACCACCTCTTCCATATTTGCATGCTCTGCTCAGCTAGCTCATGTTTGCTAAAAACCCATAGTCTTGGGTGACTATTGCTTTAAAAGAAAAACAAAGACAAAGATAGTTACTGGGTCATTCCAGGCTGAAGAAGATAAATGCGTGAAATGTTTCCATATATAGTTCCTGTGAATCTGTATCTTAAAAAAAAAAAAAAAATAAAATAAAATAAAAAATTAGAAGTCCTTTTCTAAGCTTTATTGAATTTTCTGATAATATCTGCTTTCAAGCCTTCAACCCTGATATCGATTTCTGACAATGTGCATATATAAGAGGTATGTGCACATCCCTGCATGAGTTGGTTGAGAAGAGAAAAGAATGCCAGCAACAGTGGGAACCCTGCCGCCACCCCCATGCCTATGTGCTAGCTGCTGAATGCATTTTCAGACTGCTGTTATGTCTCATAGCATAACGAAATAAGCTCCAAATGCAAAAACAATTGAACAGCCCTCAGCGAGCCACTGCTAAGAAGTGCTTTTGCATTCTTTGATTAGCATCCACAATATTAGTAGAAAAACAGCCTCTAAAAATAAGTAGCTGAGGTCATGTCACTGAGGTGTCCAGTACCATGTACTGATACTCTCCCCTTACTGTTTAGCAGCTCAAGGCTATCACTGCTGTCTGCTGCTGCATAGTTACTTCCTTTTCCTTTTCTTTTTTGGCTTTGAGGTCACTTCTAAGTCTTATATTCGGCATTGCCCTGACTGAGCAATGGCTGCAGAGAAAGGTAAGGAATTGTTCCTGATTCATTCAGCAATTCTGTAATAACTTCATTGCTGCAGCACCGACTATGTAAACGTTTTTTCCGACCACATAAAACTCAGTGGATTTCTTACTGAGAGCATCTATTCATTCAAAGAAAATTGTATTAATATGAATGGGGAAAACAGTATGAATATCAATGGATGAAGTCTAGGTCATTCTAACAAGAAAGAATGTCGAATCCTTTCTACTGAGACCTGGTCCCTTAGGTGATTTAGTGCCCCTCAACATCCACTGAAAAATTATATTTAGCAAATAGAAAGAAAAAGTTTCTAAATGATAGATTACGGGAGAAAGAACAGACAGGATGTCAAATCCTGAGAGACAAGACATTTCTGTTTATTTGTTATGGAGGTTTTTTGCATTAAAGTCTCTTTCATACACCAAAATTAGTATAAATTGGCTGTGACTTCCTCCGTCTCAATAAATAGCTTTGAAATTGCTTCAATTCCTCAGCTGCATTTAAACCATTTGATAAGCAGCCTTTTGTCATATACTGATATGCAATTTATACAGATGAAATGTGCCTTTAACAGAAATCAGAAGTGAAGGGATCAAATAAATCTCTGGTATAATTACAGGGCTTCCAAGTGAGTTGCAGTAAGATGAATTTGACTCGAGGCTGTATATTTAGCCTGGAAACAGCCAGCCTGGGCATCTCGAATCGGACAGACCCAGCACACGTGCAAATGCTACAGCTGCCACCATGATGCAGATGCTAATAATTCCGCGGCTTTGTACCCTGTGATTATGCACGTGCTGTGTAGTGGTTCAGATTAAAGAGTTAAACAAAGTGCTTCCCCCTCTCCTCTTGGCGGAAAGATAATTCAAACCCATCTGATATTCACAGACAGTTGGACAGCAGCTGAGGTTTCATTAGGAATCCCACGTATGGCCAGAAGCAACATACACCTCGGTGTTTCCGGGAGCCACAGGCAGCCAGAACAGATGGTAGAAATCATCATCCCCAGACAGCCATCAGGGGAACCTCAGGCCACATGCTTGAATTTTTCTCAATGAACCGCATACAAGGCAGGCACTTGATCCATGTGACGGCAGCTGCTGGGTCCTGGGGGAGCGGGAGGCGGTGGAGTAGAGGAAGGCTCTTGCAGGTTATTAACAGGTCATGCTGTGACATTAGCAGTCCGGAAACATCGTCTCTCCCAGGGGGCTAAAACAAAAGCAAGGGAAAGGTTCCTCGTAATTCAAACACAGTTCAGTGCTTACAGATTACAGCACATAATCTGCTTGGCAACAGCACAGCGTGCAGAGACACTCTGCTATCTGATTTCCCTCTTTCTTCTAGCTGTTTCCATTAGAAATGTCAGAAGGAATCCTTGATGCGGTAAATGTCTTATGCAAATCTCGAGGGAGGAAGAGAACAGCTTCCCTGCAATTTTCAGAATGAGACCCGGAGGCAAAGCTGATGGTGACGGCTGAGCTCCCTCATTCAGATGTCCCCAACCTTTTTGTTCCATCCATGACATGCTAGATGCTGCTTTGCTCATTGATCATCAGAGCTTGTCTGAATCACCGAGCCCCTTTTGTGAGCAGAGACTTGCTGCAACTGCCTGCCTCGTTAAAAGGAAACCTTCTTTGGTGATATTTTGGAGGTAATGAGGCGGTTGGAGGAATAGTCTTAAAATATTGCATTTGACAAGGTGAATGCTTTTAGAAATCATTACCCTAGCCCTACAACTGCCCATCTTTTCGTTCTCATCCCAGCTCTTCCATGCAGAGCCAGCCATGTACACCAGTCTGCAGATAGAAAGTCTCCAAACCCTAGGCCTGCTTTAAATGGTCTCTGTCCAGAGCTGGCAGGTCAGGGCAATGGCAGTCAACCACGCACTCCCAGAATTACATCCTGGAGAGCATAGTAATATAAATATGCATAAGCGTGGGTTTGTGTGTACAGAAGGGGATACGCGCATGTTTATGTGTAAATACAAAGAAAATTACTTCATATCCGGAAGCTGCTTACTTTTTTATTACTTATACTTTCTAAGTATAAAATGGAATCTATCAGTATCTGAAGCAGACAGATTTGACATTTAAATATGCCTTAAGATTTTTGTTGTGCCAAGCAAAGTTCTTCACCAGCCACCTTTCTCTATAGAAAATTTTGGTTATCTACCTCCTCACCTCCTTTGCAGGACTTTTTTGGGGGGATTGGTATTTCTGTTTCCTGCCTTCACAGCAGTCAGTCTTCACTCACATTCCTGGTCTTCTTTCTTCTCTACTGTGCCAGATACTCCATTTCACACTCTTTTGCCTGCCTATCCAACCCAGGAAGCCCCTTAGTAGTTTTCAGCTGATACTTCCCGGTTTCTTGAAGAAAATTCCATGCTCACTGGATCATTACTTAAGACAGCAAATCCTAAGTTTTGTCCTAAGAACCCTTTCCTGTGCATCCATTTCTTGTGTTGTACAGGGAAACCATGGGTAAGGTGTTGGATAAACATAGGTTTTCTGGGATCTTGTGAGCTTATCTGGCCAAGCAGCAGAAACCTGTATTTTCCCTGCAAACACTGACCATTTGCCTGGGACACCTCACACTAGATCATGTCACCCAAGGCTCTGTCTAACCTGGCCTTGAATGCTGCCAGGGTGTCCCAGGTTCAGCAGTAGCAGTCATTTTTTCTCCTTCTTAGTAGCTAGTGCAGTGTTATGTTTTCATTTTTTGGCCTGGCAAGAGAGCTGATAACGCCAATGTTTTCAGTTGCTGCTCAAATGTTTGGTCTGGCCAAGGACTTTCTGAGCCTCATGCTCTGCCAGGGAGGAGGGGAAGCTGGGAGGAAGCAGAGACAGGACACTTGACCCAAACTGACCAAAAAGGTATTCCATACCACAGCACGTCATGCCCAGGATGTAACTGAGAGTTACCCAGAAGGGCTGGGGGGGACTGCAGGGTTGGAGGAGGTATCGGTCGGTGCTCGGCTGGGGGGATTGGGGCGAGTTATTGAGTTATTGGTCGGCTGGTGTTGAGGTGTTGTATTCTTTCCTCTTGTTATTTCCTGTATCATTATTATTATTGGTGGTAGCAGTAGTGATTTGTGTTATACCTTAGTTACTAAACTGTTCTTATCTGAACCCATGGGAGTTGCATTCTTTTCGATTCTCCTCTCCGTCCCTCCAGGAGCAGGGGGAGGGCAAGAAGCGGGGGGGAGTGAGTGGACGAGCTGTGTGGATCGCTTTAAACCTCAACACAGGGATGGAGCAAAAAAGACCTCAGGTCTTACAGACTGGAGCTTGTGCTGACTTGTATATGTATATGCATATGTATTGCTCTCTCACTGCAATGTTTTTAGAAGAATATGTGGTGGCAACAATAAGGACTCTTGTCAGGATTGCAAATTAATGGGAATGCAAATAAAAGATGTAGTGTTTTTTTGTCTGGAGCTGTAAGATGTGTGTAAAGTTTAGGCATCACAAAACATTACTGAAGGAAACATCAATTTTTTTTAAAGAGAGATCTATTCAAAATGCTCCCCAACCTTTTTCCTTTAACATAGAAATTGCTTTCATCCTAGCAAGAATTATCTACTGTACTAAGTCTAGACACGTTCTTCTTTATTAGAGAATATTTTTGTATGAGCCACTTTCAAAAAGATCCTTTTATGTTCCACCAACTAATGAGTGATCATGTCAGTGCAAAGAACAGGATTTTAAAAAAATAAAGTTAATGATGTGGGATGAAATTAGCCCTTTTGAAAGAAGTCAGGCTGACAGTTCCCACTGAACTCCACATTCAGTCACAGATGAAGGCCTAGAGATGAAGTGAGGACCTGAAGGGATGCTGCATCCCACCCTTCTCCTGCCCTTTAGTGCCATTTGGTGCTTCACGTGTTCTCTAGCACAAAGACTCCAGTGACCATCTCACTGCGTTTCGACTAGTCCAACCCCATGAATGTTACAGCAGCATCTGTTCTAGCCTTGGTAAGCCCAGAGTTTTTCCACGATGCTCCACCAGCACAGCAACTATCTATTTATTTCAGATGTAGTGCATCAAGTCTGATAGCCTGTCCAACAGTAATCAGTGCTAAAGGTCTCAGAGGAGAGAGCAAACCCAACAGGTATACAGCACCAAGCATTCAGGTATGTGTCTAATAATTCTGACACAAAGAGGATGCTTTTATCTCTAAATTTGTATTGACCGTGTTCCCTGAAAATATTTTTTTTTTAAGCTAGGGTTCCTGAGTTTATACTAGCCATTTTAACTTATTTTTAAGTCTCCAGTGGAATGAAGTTTCACAGGTTATTTTTTTCTGCTGTCCCTCTATGCCAGTTATAAACTTGTTACCTTTAATGCTACTGTTCTGGTCCTCTAGTGAATAGGAATGCTAACTGGCTTGAGGTCATTCAATCAATGACCTTCAGTTCTTATTCCATCACCATGTAACTGTTACCTTCCTAAAATAATTCTGGTTCTTATATGAAAAGACTTTAAATGGAATCTTCCATTTATGAAAGGATTTCCAGAGTAATAAATATTTTGTATTATTTCTCTTTAGACTTGAAGTTTCACTTTAGAAACGGGGAAAAAAGAAATTAACGTTTTTTTCAAGGGGAGATCACACGACAAATTTTTCAAGTTGTGAAGATGTGCACTTATAGCATAGCTACTTCAATCTTCTGATTCAAGATAACAGCCCAGTTACATGTCCATTCACTTCCTGCAGGTGATAAAGGCAGTACTGGTGAATGATGTATCAATGGGAATTCGACAAGACTGTTCAGTTCATTTTACCATACACCATGGCCTTTATACCACAACATTATATCTTTCCTACTAATATCAGTCGAATGTCCAAGTTTTATCCTAAGAAGAGACCATACAAAATAAATCAATGCATGGGTTAAAATCTTAGCTTTTTAAATAATACCTGCATGAATGGTAACTTTCACACAAAATGGTAAGGAAAATTGCAGTACAAGGTTGAGATGTTGGATCACAGCAGAAGTATGTGGTCACATACCATGTGTTAAAGGAGTAGTCTGTGCCAGTCCTGTGGCACTAGCACAATATGAATATCCTGAAGATCAGTACACTGCCTTTGGCTTGCTATACTGGAATAAAAGGACAGGGCTTCACCAAAAACTTATGGGATCATTTGCAGACAAAGCGGGGAGGATATTACAGCTTCTGGCAGGGCAATGAACTACGCACAGCCAAGAAGGAGCAAACTAGACCACAGCAGGGGATGAAACTATCTATCTTAGAGCAAGCTGATGTTATTTTCCTACCCTGACACAGTAGTTTCACAAATCCTTGGAGTTTCAAAAAGAAGCAGGCTGAGAAAGGTGATGGGAGGATACCAGAGATGCAGCATTAATTCAGTGTGATCAGTGACTCAGTCACTGAGTTACTGATTGCTAAACATAACCCTGCACCTTCAGAGAATATGAGCACACAGAAAGCTTTAAGAAAACCGAAGTTACATTAAAAGCATGCATGAGAAAGGCAAACAATGAGAAAATAGGAAGGACAGAGAATGGCAAACACATAAAAGGAAGCAACAGTAATGAAGGCAAATATGCACAGAAAAAGCAATGGATAGAAAGAAAGGTAAACACATAAGCAAAAAGTAGTGATTAAAAGAAAGGTTATCACATAAATCTTTCTGGAGTTTTTTTGAGCTTTTGAAGAAGGGATTCAGCTGTAACAATGATCTTACAACAGAAAGCCTGAATGGAAATTAAAATCTGCTTTAATAAATACTTTTAAAAACTTAGTAACTGTTGGTCAAAGATTTCTCGTTTTATATCGTTGGTGTTTCACAGTTGCAGAAAACAAACCTGAAGATGTAAATAACAAAGTGTCAAAACCTATGAAAGAAGTAAGAAACCCCAGGAAAACGTACTTTTTCATTTGGTTCTTATTTTATGAACCTTGTATGGTGGCAACAGTGAAAATACTGTAACCTTGCTTTGTTATCATTCTACCAACTATACCGTCTTCTCACACGCGCAAATACCCACACATTAGTGGTTGACTGATGTGAGAGCAGGATGAAAGCTAACTCTTCTAAAGTATTCTCTCAGCTCAGGATTACTCGGTTACAGTAAAGATTTAGTAGAGCATGATTTCCCTTCACAAAATTTTGCAGTTTGCACTAACACTTCTTATAGCCATTGGAATAAATTTCAGACAGCATATCCCAAAAGACAAGAAAAGAGAAGTTCTGTATTTTTCCAACACAGTGTCAACTTGAAATATGAACAGTGCTTAAAGAAAAATGTTTCATTTCTGAAAAAACTCATACACATGTAGGCATTTTCTGTTACGAAAAATTTGCTACCTGATTTGGTCTAGCAAACTTCTAAGTCAGAAGTTAAGTTAATGTCTTAAAAAAATATTATTGATGATAACAAACACACCCAGTTGTTTTGTTGCTTCTTCTAAAAGCATAACAAAGCATCAGGAGACTAGCTGCCCTGCTGACCAGCTAGCTTTGACAGGCGATTATTTTCCAAGGTCAGTGCTGGGTAATTAAAGATCTAATTCAGAATTCCCTTGGGATTATTTCTATTGACTTAGAAAGCTATAAATGGGACCCCTGATTCTCCACCTCCTCACTCAGTGGTTCACAGGAAGCTGCAATGTCAACAGAAGTGGAAAGGAGTTTCCCTGAAACAAATGAGGACACGTGCCAGGTATTAAAGGACTGCATTAGGTAAATCATTATAGACAAACACTGGGACACTTCATGAGTTCTAGCAAATAACGAAGTACCAATAAGTACTACATGTATTTTTTTAGTAACTAAGCTAAGAATCTGCCATAAATTATAGAACTGCTTCAAATCAAAAGCAAGCAAGGTTCTGTTCTCCTTCCCAAAGTTAAAACCTTTGAGATGATGAACTGTATTCAAATCCGGCTTATGTATTATATTGCAGACTTTGATTAACTCAGGATACAGTCATTTCCTACTGCACAACACCTTCCACTGCTAGTTCTTTCATCAAAACCACAGTCTATGATACCACCAAGGTCATCATAGTTGTTCTTAGTGCAAAGGGGAATGTCTCAGGAAAGTATGAGTGACTTAGAAAAATTTTGCTTCGAACTTAGAAGGACTCCACTGGAGCAATAAAAACTGCTCTCAGCTGGAACCAAAATATACCTTTAGCCACAAACAGTCTTCCAGCAGCCTGAAAACACATAGTAAGATAAGGAACATAATTCCAATAAGGTAGTAGTGAAACAAAGGTGAAGTTAATCTGCAAGAGAGATGATTAAGAAAGATCCTGCATTCTTGCAGGCAGCAGCAGAACTCCATTCCTTTGAGAGCTGCCATTGGCAGTAAGCTAGTGCTAAAATGTCCTTTCTTCCTTCTATCCCCCCATAAAATGGAGATGCACACCATTTTAATTCAAAAATTTTAATTAGCATGTGCTGTACAGCAGGTGCTCTAGCAAAATCATAGGCATCTGAATAAAAGCTTAAAGGCCTTGGATTATCTTTTAACACCAGAACAGGAGACTTTAATCAGGTCTGCTATGTCTGGCACATACTGAGAGTTAATTAGGTTTAGCAGAAGTAATCATAATGGAAATTCTTGGGTTTGTGGGGTTTGTTTTTTTCCTTTCTTTATGTCAGTAGCAGGACCTGAGGAGAACTCTGCTTACACTTTCAAGGTGGTTTCTGTGCTACCTTGGGGTTCTGATGATTTATTTTTTCTGGTGGCCAAATTCCAGACTGTAGGTATTGCTGTCCATGGTTCTGTCTTTTGGATAATTATTTAAATGCATGGACGTATGATAGCTGGAATGTATTACCAGGTTACAACTGAAACACAGCACATGTACTGCTGTAAATTAACATGGAACGCACACACTTTGCTTCAGGGAAAGCAAATATCTAAGAAGTAGCATCTAAGAAAGGACATGCTTGAATCAGGCCCTCCATCATGAGCTTTTAGTTAACTCAGAAACCCTCTGCTCTGAGAAACATGTTTTGTGTTTCTTTCTTTATTGCCAGCAGATATATGACCCAGTTCCAGAGACTTAAATCCCCTTGCCTTTGGTAAGGACTGCAGAACTGCTCCTTCAGGTTGCATGTTGTTCTCCTGATGAATCATTAAAGTTGTTTATGAACAGAGTTACTAATGTAGTTTCTTCACATTTCCAGTAAACCAGTTTATAATGTATTATTATAGGAAGCATTTGATCTTAAGTCAAATAATTTAATTTTCCTTCTTAGCCAAACCAACTGTTATTATCCTTCTACCCTGGAGAGATACAGTTTACCAGCTTCCTTATTAAAAGTAAATTTGTGCTTCAGCACAATAGTACCAAAAGCAACCAGCAAAATGAAAGGGCAAAAACTGAGCACAGGGGCCAGAAAATATGAATGCACAGGGGTTGAGCAGAAGAAGATAAGCTACTTCCACACTGAGAACTGGTCTCCCAGAAGAGACATTGAGTACTTGCATGATTAGACCAATGAAAGTGATTTCACTTTGAAATGAATTTATGACCCACTTTCAAATCCCTGAAGAAAACAGGGATTTAAAATGGGAAAGCTGAAAAGCCACAACAGCAGCAATGCAAACGTCTGCTCTTTTTCTCAGTTTTATAATAGTGTCATGGCCCTGATGTTAAAAAAACCCAACAGTATGTCAGCAACGTGCTGGAGGCAATGGAAGTTATCAATCAGTAATGTGAAGTGGATTTAAGCAGCTTAATAGAGGGCAAAATTCAATTGATTAATGGTTAAGGAAGTACTCACTGACGTGGAGGTTTCAAGGAATTACAATCTGATTAAAATTCCATTTTAGAAATGAAGGGATATGGGATGCTAATCAGTCTAAACCACAGATTATTAGTGCCAGCTATTTGTAACAGCTGGGACTATTGTGATGAAAACAAAACGTGACTCAATTTTGGTGAGAGGGGGATCATTTATTCATTTTGAGAACTAGAGCACATCAGAATAAACAACATCCATGCACCAAGCCTGCTGATCTCTGGCTGCTATTTAACACCTGAAAACCTGGTTGTCTTTTGGTCAGCTTTGGAGGCAAAGTGAAAACTGGGATCTCTTCAGCCACTCACATGCAATAAGGTTCTCCATGTTCATTAGAGCCACCTCAAGGGGCTCTGAAGTCCTCTATAGAACTTCAGACTAGGGGACTTTGGGAACTAATATAGATTTAAGAGGTCCTGCCAGCAAAAGAGCCTGTAAGAAAGTTTCTTTTAGAGATGTTGTAGTAAGATAAAATCAGTGTCTTTAGTCCTAAAAGACTTCTCCTTTTTTTCCTCATTTTAGCATGAACATCTATTTGGGTTAGGAATTCAAAACTCGAGGAAACCTTTCAGAAACAGTAGCTGAGATCTGGCTCATTGCATTTATGTCCCCATAATGTGGCAATCCCATTGACTTGCTCGAGAAAAAAGAAGAGTTAAGGCAGTGCTTCTCTTCAGCTCCTGGATTAAGCAGACCATTATTGCACTGCAGTATTTATATCATGGTTTTAGTAGCCTCAAATTTGAGCTTTTCTAAACCACATTTGTACTGTTTCTGGAATGCAGTGTCTTGTGCTTTGTGTGTTTTCTTTTAGCTCTGTTATTGACAGCATTGGTTTGCTTTGGCATGGCTTCTAGTTATGAGTACAAAGAGTATGACATTTCAGAAGAAGATGTGTAAAGTCATACTTAAGATTTAAATCCTTTAACAGAAGCCAAACATATGTTATCAATTGAAGTTCTAAGCACTGATCCAAATTTGGAGTTATTCTGGCAAATTAGGTCAACTTCTAAAGATTTATCAGGACAACTTCTAAGTAAGGAGATTTGGTTTGTTAAGAAACAGGCAGAATACATGAGTAACTCTTAATTTCCACATTCCCCTGGCAAGAACGGTGTTTGACCCTGGAAAAAAAAATAGGTTTCTAAATTATTTCTAAGTACTTGCATATGGCATTGAAATAGACAAAGATATTTATCACTTACTATTTCTTATTACCTTGACTAGAAAAAAAAAAAAACAGTTCCCTGAGTCCAATGAATGTAAGTTTATCTGGGGGGATATCAAACATAAAATGGGAGAATTAAAAACAAACCAAAACCTAATTCCACTCTGTTCCCTTCACCCAGTGAAGACCACTGGCATTATGACCTCTGTGGCCTAATTTAGGCAACCTTTCTCTTCTGCAGCTGACCTTATACTATGAACCAGAAAATACCTGGGGCAAAACTAACATCTGGTAGACTCGATAAGATGGAATTTTCTGACAGGCTTGTTGCATTCCTGCCAAAAATAAAGAATTTGTTATGTGACCTCCATAGAGCTACTGAATGACTGGGAGAAGGTCAGCAGTTTCTCAGACAAGCCTAGCTTTGCAGCTCACATTTTCAGGTAAGGAACAATCCTTTTATGTAAGGAACAACTTATATTGACCTTATTGCCATGGGAAAGTCTCTGAATGGAGACTGCTCCTGGGTTATATTCCTCTCTCTGTCACACAGCGGTAGAGGCATGTGCCAGACCTTAAAGACCTACTAGAAAGAAAAGTACATGGTAGAGATGCTTCAGCAGTTGGGGTGGAATCTGGGTTTCAGCATACATTATTAAATGACACTAGATGGCAGAGCAGCTGTTTTGAATTAGTTAAAATGGTATCTCTCATAGTGGTTTGCTGTTACTTTATTTTATGACATTACAGTTTCAAAAGGTGTTGACATATATCTATGCTGGCTTTTGAATTTTATGGATTTCTTGGCTGAAAGCTGAAGTCAAGAATATAAGAGGATCAAAATGAATTTTTTAATCTAGTCTAAGGGTGACAAAATACTAAGAAAGGGGAACAGAAAGGACTATCCAGCAGCCTTTTGGCCACATCAGCTGAATCTCTGTTCCTGTGACAAACGAGGATATAAAAGTCTGGGATCTAAAAGAAGTTGCTGAATTGGGGAACTGGAAGATTCTGGACAAGATTCTGAAAGACAAGCTCAGAGCTGTAACAAGGGCTTGTGTGGACCTTTCACTGGCATCACCACTGCCAGCAGGCTGGTTTTCACCTCGTAGTTACCATCCTGCAGGGTAACTGCTCCTCACACAAATCTATATCAAGCCTAAGGCACTTGTCCACCTCGACCTGTGGAAAGGTGGGCATGCTGCAAATGTGTTCACCCTTCATATACCAGAGAAGCATGATATGTGATAATGTGACCAATCACTCACCCAACATTGCTAAAAACTCTTAATCTGTAAACACAGAAGTTTTACAGTGGGCCTTATAGGGATGAGATCAGTAGTAACTCTTGCTGAATTTCCAGGAATACCCACGCATTCTCTAAAACACTGTACTTTTTTCTGAAACCCCCCTAAAAAAAGAAAAAAATGGAAAGCAATAAAACCTTTCCTGCTATATCACTTTTCCTTCAAGGCGCTGCTTATAACTTATAAAGGAGATGTACTATATCCTTGCTGCCACGAGATATGAGGCAGAGAGACAGGACTGTGAGGAGCTAATGACATGACAAGGAGCGAAGACTCCTGGATCCCTACCCTACCCACTCGACCATGCTGCCCATTGCCTTGCTGCAAATCCTACCCAAAAGTGGTGCCGTTGGGTGTGAAAAGCAGTCTTTACAGCCACAAGGCAGAAGGCAGACCTCCTACAGCAAAATGCATCTCGTTTCCCTCTCTCCCTTAAATCCAGCTGACCTGGAAGTGTTCAACAGAGCCATGTAAACAGCTCAAACAAGTTTCCTTCAGGTCCAAAAGAAAAGTAAATTAAGACAGCCTTCACCTCTTTTGTGTCTCCTTTCCTTACAGAGCTTAGCAAAGGTATTGTACTGAAATGAGTGTTGCAAGTACACAGTTCAGAATTGCACCGTTATGTCACAGAAGAGATAGATAAAATGTGAACAAGACTGCTTTTACAGCACCCTGCCATGAGATGAAGGCTGCCAGGGCCTGCCTTCTAATGTTTTTGATTCAGCTGGAGCATGAGCCAGAGCTCAAAGGAGAGAGCAGTTTGGAGGGGGCAATTGCTGTCCTTTGGCTCCACATGTGGTGTCAGGGCCATCACCCTTTCCACTAGCAAGTGCTGCTGCCAGCTGAGAAGAGGATGTACCCTGCTGCCAAAACAGACTGCCGACACACATCTGTAAACTCACGCACCTCTGCAAACTGGACAAAACCCACAAAGAGGGCTGAAAGAATGAATTAATGAATTCAGAGAGCTGCTGTCATGGGAGTTGCTATGGAAGCAAAAGGAAATATTTTTAGATTGTTCTTGCATCACATATTCTCCCACACAGAAACTCCCATTCCCTCAAATTACCTCTAGCGAGGAGTGAAAGAGGAGCATCTCTTCACTTTATCATCCATTCTGCCTGGTTTCTGAGCTCATAGTGAGCCCATGTTGGACTTATATTGCAGTCCCCTGAGAACCTGAAAGCTGCTAAAAGACAGAAAGATGTATGTGGCTGCTCTACAAAGAAGGCTTGAAATTCTTCTGTGATTTGAAATCCATGGCTGACTTCTGTGCATCCCTGCAACAAACATTCATTTGTTTCTTTCTTCTGCAACTTCTGGAAGTGCAGTTGACATAACATTAACTTAGATATACAGATCTCCTGTGCAAGAGGGAAAAAAATGCATTAGTTAAGTTATACGCATTATGCAGAGGACATAAACAGCCACATGTTTGTGCATAACTGGATGAGTCCTTAGGGAGTAATTAGCATTTTGGCAGAGCAGCTTGCCACTATTTCTACTCTTCTGCCAGAGAAATTTGATGGGGAGGAGCCTGTTTTGGTTACTAAAAAACAATTCATTGTATAACATTTTAGTATAGCTACAAGAGACATTTCAAGGTAGATAAGCTGGCCAACTTTGATATTATCTGTTCACCAGTGACCTCCTCCCTCATATTCTCTTGACAGTTTTAAGATAAAATGTGAACCGGAAAGAAAGAGTACTGCTAATGGATGGCCTATCTGAAGTATTGCCCCATACTTGAAAATCTACTTTTATAAGAAAACATATAATTTTCCCCTTAACGTCGTTGTGCAATGAAATTGATTCAAAGTAGCATTAGGGAAAACACTTTTTCAGGACAGGCAAATATCTGACTTAGAGGAAAGGACTCCTACAATATCTACAAGCCAGCGGGTTTTGGGGCTGTACAAAGACCTACATAGAGCTGCCAGCCTGCAGATAAGGATCACTTTCACAGAGCCTCTTCACCAAGTCGCAGGATGGTGGGGAGAGAGCCCAACACATCCGGTTCGCACAAGTTCCTCTTTATAGTCACGTTAAGAAATGCTACGCCTCAGATAAAACTTCCCACAGCAGACATTTCTTCCTAGATCCAGCACCGTGTGTTAAGAGGGTGCCACCAAGAACCTCAATGCAGCTGGGGGTAGGCGTTCTCAAAGCCTTAATGTTTGTTTTCACAAGGGACTTCTTCAGCCAAAGAGGGGAGTAATGAAATAAATGTCATATGCCACAAAACGAATGGGGGATCCCACACTTGTTCTTTTCATCCCTCAGCTGTACGTCATAACCAGCCCATTTTCTCCATCCCACAGGAGAAAGAGAAGATGCTGAAGCAGCACACAGGCGCCTGTAATTTCTGTGTTTCCTAAGAGCTTGGGAAGGCTCCTGACAGCCCTCCCATGCTGACAGAAGTACCACCACCCACCCCGCCAACGTCAGTGAGATACACCAGAGCAGCAGGCCGGAAATGGAGGATTTGCTCCAGCAACAAACAGGCTGCAGTGGAAGGAAACCCCTTGGGAGGAGGAAGCAGCCCTGTATTGAGGGGCAAGCGAGGTTCAGGAAGAAAGCTGCTGATAGATGTCCAGTGAGACCAGTCTCATTCATTCATCTGTCAGGAGACTTCATTTGTCTACCATGGCCTCATCCTCATCATGTCAACCAGTGTGCTGTATTAATTGAATTAGCTTGTAGCTCTCAATAAATTACTGGCTGACATGTTTTGGCTGCTTTTGATTTGATATAAAGAGGGAGATGCAACAGTAATCACCAAAAGGAGTGGATATCACTATCCATCTCATGACAGGGTAATTAATGGTACTGCTTTGACCTCTGCCAACTAGCCCTAGCCAGACAATAGAAAAGCAGCTTCTCTCTGCAGCCTTCCCTGGGACACACTTTTGCCAGAGCTCCCTCTATGCCAGAGGTGAAGCAGGGTTGATGTGGCCTCCATTGCTGAGAGGAGGGATAGTGAATTAGCCTTCATCTCAAGATCGAAGGTGGCCAAGGGAGCAGAAGCCCTTAAAGCTTTCCTCTACCTTGGTAGGAAGGACAGATGTTTATGTTTAGAGAGGGCTGGTTTGTACCTGGTGTCCCTCATACTTTATAACTCTGAAGCACCTGGAATACTGCGTTCAGCTTTTGGACCCCCGCCATAAGAAGGACATTGACTTGTTGGAGTGAGTCCAGAGGAGGGCCATGAAGATGATCAGAGAACTGGAGCATCTCTCCTATGGAGACAGGCTTGTCTCCATACAGAGAGTTAGGGTTGTTCAGCTTGGAAAGGAAAACGCTCTGGGGAGACCTTACAGCAACATTCCAGTACCTAAAGCGGCCTGCAAGAAAGCTGGAGAGGGACTTTTTACAAGGGCACGTAGTGATAGGACAAGGGCGAATGGCTTTAAACTGAAAGAGGGTAGAGTTAGATTGGATATTAGGAAGGAACTTTTTACTGTGAGGGTGGTGAGTCACTGGCACAGGTTGCCCAGAGAAGCTGTGACTGTTCCATCCCTAACAGTGTTCAGGGACAGTTTGGATGGGGCTTTGAGTAACCTGCTCTAGTGGAAGGTGTCCCTGCCTGTGACAGGGGGGTGACAGGGGATGAACCGAATGAGCTTTAAGGTTTCTTCCAACCCAAGCCATTCTGTGATTCTATGATTCTATTGTGTGCAAATCTGGGGCTCAACTTTTTAAATGCAAATGACTTTCAGTTTGAAAGCCAGGTTTATAGTATGTGCTGCCTTTCCAGGGTCCATTTGCTAAAACATGAGAGAATCAAAACACATGGAAAGCTTTGCTCAGCCTCTCCCCGCAGGTTACTGAAAATGTGCTCCTCTGCACAAACCCCTTTTTTCAAAGGGCTGTTTTTATGTTCTAATGGTTATACCTTCCCTCACTGTTTTATAAATCTCAAATACTTCTTTCAATTACACTTTAAAAGCAGAGCTGGATCCCCTTTATCCAGCTCCAGAAAAGCCCACTGCCCCAGTGTCACTGCCTTGGGACAGGTATAGCTCCCACCAGCCTGAGCCATGTCTGAAGAAAATATCCAACAGACTGCCTCCACTCGCTGAAAGTGGAAAGCATGAAACACAGATGGACAAAACTGATTTGTCTGTAGCAACTAAAGTATCACTTGAGATAGCAATTGTCAGTCCAAACCCAAGAGAGGGTAATGGGCAACGTAATTCTAGACTAGCTTGTAGGCTGCTGGGAAGGGGACAAGAAACAAAAGAGAACCAGAGGAGACAGTCCTGCAGCATGACAGCTTGGTCTGGATGCTGGGAACAGCTGAGAACTGCAGCAGTGAGACTGATCTGGATAACAAATAGATTCAAATGAGTGGTTTAGCAGTGACTGGGAAAGCAAAAAAAGGATTTTATCAAAACTCTCAAAAAGTTTGCAGCAGCAAAGGACATCACTGACTGCAGCAAGTGATCATGTTTTATTATGCTGAGACACCTGGGTTGAGCAAGGGCCACTGGGGTGATCAATCAGGTGAGAAACTTAACCTACTTAGGTCATGGAACCTGGCAACTCTGCAGTACTGCCAAGGATAGTATCACTGGGTAAAGTTTTGTTCAGCTCAGAAAAAGGCTGCATTGTTCTAGAAATAAAGAACGTGTTGTCCCGCTCTCTGCTGTAGTACTCTGCTATACCTTTCTCACAGCCACATCATGGAAGTAAATATCAATCCTGCCTGGGAGGTATCTCCTCTGAATGCCCCAGGAAGAATGGGAGGAGCCCTTTCAAACACAGGATGTGTGAGGGAGCAGAAAGTAGTGCAGCAGTATCCATTCCTGGGGCTTTTGGAGTCCCCACCTCCCTGGGAAGGTGTTTGTGCTCTCAAGAGGCAACAAGATCACCGCGGGTAAGTAAAATAGGACATGGGTTTGAACCTGCTAACCACATCACACCCATTTACTCAGTTCTTTCTGCATTCCTCACCCAATACAGGCAAGACAGAGCCCAGACAAAACTGCCCTGAATGTAGGAGCATAGCATGGAGGAAGCCATGGTGAGCATAGACCATCTGTTATCCATGTTTCTATTGCAAGCTCTGCCACTTTGAAGTCCAAGAACAAAACTGTGGTGACGGGGCTTTGCCTGAGCTCAGCTGTCCCTTGGGTACCTAGGGACAGTATGCGCTGTCAGTAATGGCAATAGGGGTAGGGCAGCAAACCGAGGATTCATCTTCCTCCTTTTAGCATGCTCCAAATAATCCTTTTTGTTACACTTTTTTAAACAACATTGTGCTTCAGTGAGGCTTCTGTTCCACCAGAAGAATGCTGGTGGAACAAATAGGTCTGGGATATGCATTGTACAAACCATTTTAGCAGAGCAGGATCAGTTGTGCTACTGCAGGCAGAAAAGAAAGGAAAAAGATAGTAGGACATGAGAAATGTGAGTTTTCTGGCTTAAAATGATGGCCACTGTGTTTTTAACTTGCTTACTGCTAACTCTCTTCCTAGCTGGCTCTGTGATAACTGCTTTCTCCATTCACCTCATCAGTCACTGTGCAGTAGGTATTATATAAAATAAAACTGTCCACAGTGAAAGACCCAGGCTCTTCTGTTTTTATTGTTCTGAGGAAGCTAGTGTCAGTAATGGTTCATTACCCAGTTTATCTACTTCAGTGATCTCTCCTTGACCGAAGTGAAAACTTTTGTTATAAACTTTCAATTCTATTACCTCACCTTAGTATTGTGTGCTGAAAAGGACTCCATAGCTGTTACAGACATTCAGAGGTGGATCTCATTAAAGATCTTGTTAAACATTCTTAAGATAGGGCAGTGATTAAGAAACTTCCCTTCACCTTACAGGCTTTTAAAAATCTCTCTTCTTAGTTAATGATAGAAAAGGATTTCTCCTGATCATAGATGATGGTCTTAACATTGGTTTGCTGCGTATTGTACATATATTCCCAGTTAAGCCAAAGCACACGTAACTATTTATGTAATGTCAAAGTGATAAATAAGGCATTTAGGACAAGATTCAGACCAAGCTGCGACTGCAGCACAGTTTAGGCCTATTGGTCCTAAACAGCAGATCTAGAAAGCCTTCAGACTGGCATTGCTTTACATCAGGCATGTTTACAACTCACAGTAGAACTCCAGACCGAGCTTTAGAGCTCTCAGGACCACAGGGTTTAACCATTTGGGTGCAATTACCCACATGTGATGAGCCTGGCAGGCAGTCTAACATTTAGACAAAACCTGTTATCCCTAAGGAGGTATGATCTGCATGGACTGAAGCCAGTGACCACAGGAAGAGCACCAGAGCTGCACTCAGTCTGAGTAACATTCAGCTTCAGATTAAAACCCCTAATTATGGTTGCCTACTTGTGTGTGAGATGTCAAAACTCCCATCATGCTCAGCAGACATCTAATCATATTGGCAATAGAGGCAGTGAGCAATTTAGCTAATCAAAATTTGACACCCAGGGATGGACTGAGCTACCCAGGTGTAGATGTCTAGTGTTACTTTGGTTGCTGTAGGGTATCCTGTAGCTACCACTCCAGGAGATGATGATCTTCCGTAAGTCGTACATCATTTCTGCCACCCTTCTGCAGACATTTCAGCTGCTCTGAGCATCCCAGATGGCTTTGTGTGGGCAACTGAATTGCAGCCCTAATGGTTGGTTAGGTGAGTATCTCTCTCAGCTCCAGTGAGACTGCACTGATTAGATCTACCCTGACTGTAATGGGATCATAGATGCAAGTACTTTCATCTCAGACTGGAACCCACCACTTCGTTAACAAAAACAACTGCTGATAGTAATATCCACTTATACATAATTGCTTACAGGTCTGTACAGTCATTCAGGGAATCAGATACTTGATGCAAAGCTTTGTCTAAACCCAGGAGTTAGACTTTTAGCTTCTGTATCTTAAGAATGTGTCTAGATTCCTACGCTATGTACTATCCCAAGGGCAGGACAACATCTCTCTCCCTTCAGGCTGAATGGCCCTCTACAGCTTGGGGAAACAGCAGGAAAGTGTGTAAAAAGGAACATGTCTGTGAGGTCTAGCAGCCATGGCCTACATCTGGATAGTGTCTGTCTCCTGGATGTTCTTCTCCCCAGGGCATTCTAACGTAAAAGACACAGAGAGGAACAGGGCCAGGGCCCTCTCCAACAGCTGGTTAGAAGTCCCATCCAGCAGTTACACAGCTGCTGTTGTTCCTGTCTCAGTTATTCACTTGTCAGTTCCATGAATCTATAGTCACAGACTCATGCAATGTCTTAATTCATGTATTTTACTGTTATGAAGAACTTCAGGGTCTGCATATATCAGAGGCCTTTATATTTACACCTGTACCAAGGCAAATAATTTGGGCTTGATTAAAAGTTAACCTTCCAGAAAGCCATCCAGAGTAGATAACTTATCACTTCTCTTGGGAGCCTTTTGAACGTTAACACTATAATAATTGTTAAGAAACACGTGCTCTCTTTTTTTATTTGAATTTGTTCAGCTTGAGCTTCAAAATGTCAGTTCTTGTAATGTTTTTATCTAGTAGATTCAATAACCTTTTACCAACCAATTTTTCCGTGGTTCTACTAACCAGTAACTGACATCTCTTAATCTGCTTTTTTGGTTAGCTGATTTTTCCTTTCTCAATACACACATCCTACCTCTGAATTATTCCTGCACCCTCTTCCAGTGTTGTTAGCTCATTTTTAAACTGTCATCATCAGACTTGCATAAGTTCTCACCAAGGGTGCACAAAAAGAGTAAATCATGACAGCTTATTTATACATCAGGCATTAGCCAGAGCATTGCACAGGGAGCTCATCTGGAGTAGTCTGTTGCTCTCTTTTTGCCTCATTGCTGCCAGTTACCTTGCCCAGGAGTGGAGACTTCTGAGCATGTGCCTAAGACAGGAGAGATGAGAAAGAAAAAGAAAGCCCTCTTCTATGTGAGGTTCATCAATATGGCTCCTAACAACAAGGGCTGGCAGTGGTGGGTATGGAGCGGATGGGGTCCAGAAGAGGATGAAGCGAAAATGAACAAATAGCTTGTTCTGGAGCTACAATTTTAAGAGCTGGTTGAACTGAATTGTTTCTTATACAGCTTTGTCTTCTTGTTCCTCTGGTTTTAAAATAAAGAACAAGGACGATTACAGAGTGGTATTGCCATTGTCAGCCCCTGTGCTATGGCTGCTAACAGGGAGTTAGCTGATGAAGTGTATTTGATGTACTTGATGAAGTGGCAGCACAGGCTAATGAAATTGTTGTTCACTCAGGCATGTGAAGATTTTGACTCTAATCCCAGCTCTGACTGTTCTTCTGCCTCCAAAAGTAACTTAATCATAATGTATTTCCGTTTCCACAATGTCCTCTTCCCCCACACACCTTTTATCTAACTCTGTAAAGCCAGGACTTAGAGTTATCACATTTTCTAATAAAGAACCCTAAACCCACTTGTAATCTCTAGGCGTTACTTTCACCTCTTTTCTATTCTCTCAGCTGAGCAGTGACAATGGAATTAGGTGCAATGTTTCTGCCAAATTCCTGTGGGTAAATGTTCGTCCTATATCCAGATTTCCTCACGGACTCCCATCCAAGTATAGGACAGACCCATAATTCCCTGCCCTCTGGCTGCATGTCTCTAGGAATAGCTCTCGTTAGTAAATATTGTATTCACCCTGACATCCAAAATGCCACCAGCTTCTTTGATGTGCTACTGTGGGGACAAAAATGGCAGGAATGTAAGAATCATTAGAGTGTAAGCTAAATGTTGTGCTTCCTAGAACAGGCACTTCATGCAGCTGCTGAGATGGCTCTGCTGAAAAGCAGACTAGCATACCAATTTTCACATTTTCAGATCTTATGCTGTGCATACCAATGTAATTCGTATGTAAAAAAAACAATGTAAATTGTTTCTTATGCAACTGTATTACTGTTTATACAAAATTTAGGGTTATTTTTAAAAAAGACACTTAAAACTACTTCTTAAATAATCCAAAAATGTGACCCTATGGGAAGGTCACAAGGGTCATAAGGTGACAGATTTTAACTTTTGCCTGTATGAGACAGAATACAAGTTTGCTAATTTACACCACACACGATGAGCAAAGCTATGTTTCCTCAAGGGTTTAATATATCAGACTTGAGTTTCACGTCTTCCTATGTCACTAGGCTCCCAGAACACTTTTTTTTTCCTTTAAGATACAGCAATTGCTCAATTATTCTGATTACTATACTTATAGAAGATGAAAAAAGAGAGAACGAAGTTACTTTTACTAGACTCAGGTCACCCACTTGGTCGTGTGCCAGCGTACACAATAACACTTTGGGTAGGAATGGGTCTTAAAGAATCGCACTTGCCAATTTTTCATAATAAAAATACAGACAGTATTAATAGCTACTAGCATTTCCGGCATCACACTTGACTTCTGGAAGGGGATCCCCTGCCACATTCCAGAATTGACGTCTGCTGGGGACAGCCGTCTTCGCAAGTGCCAACTGAGCTCCTGCAGGGAAGGGCCCACATCCAACAGCCCATCTATCAAACAGAAGGCAGACAGAATTAGCAGTAGGATAGAGAAAAGATGTCAGAAAATCTTGAAATCGGCATTGCTCCTGGTTTGCATGTAAACAATAATTTTATAGTTCTATATATTTTCATTCAAAAAAAATTGAACGATGATTCAAAATCAAAGGGGGAAAAAGAAAAAATAGGTATTTTAAATGTGTTCTGTCTATGTCCAACAAAGTAATTCTCATTTTTCCTTCCCAGGCACGTTTGTAATTTTGCACTTCTATTTATGGTTAGAGCAGTCTAACGTAACATTAAAAGAATTAATCTTATCACCACTGAGGAAGTACTGGAAGATAAAATCAGGATTGCTCTTTGATCATTAAATGGCTTTAGAATTCTGCACACAAACAGATCTCTCTCTGCATTATCAAATGTCAGAGACACAGTTATGGCTGTTTGTGAAAGATATCTTTTTTCCTGCTCAAACTTACATACACAGACCTTCACATGGGACACATGCTCTTTTATTTTCACATCTCTTCTCAGCTAGATAAATTGGTTCTATTTGTAGGAAGCAGGAGGGAAATTCTTGGAATTGTTTACTGTAGGGGAGAGAAAGAAGAGGATTACTATAAAGACAAAATAAAAGGGTCTGTGTGTCATACAAAGGTGCTTGTAAACTTGGAGCACAATTACCTAGCTTCAGGAAAGTACTCTTACATCCAGAGTATACACCATGTTCAAAATATGGGAGTGGGGAAAGAAGTAAAGCATTATCATAGTAATTTGCAAGTAAATCCATAAACAAACAGAAGTTTAGGGTGATGTTGTTATGCATAATGAATATGCTAATTAGGACAATTTAGGCATTTTAGGACATAATGCATACATGTTCACTGCATATATATTTGCCCAGGCAGCCAAGAAAGCCAGCAGCATCCTGGCCTCTATCAGAATTAGCATAGCCAGTAGGACCAGGGAAGTGATCATCCCCCTGTACTCAGCAATGGTGAAGCTGCACCTCAAATATTGTGTTCAGTTTTGGCCCTTCACTACAAGAGAGACATTGAGATGCTGGAGCAGGTCCAGAGAAGAGCATGGTGAAGGGTCTGGAGCACAAGTCTGATGAGGAATGGCTGAGGGAACTGGGGTTGTTTAGTCTGGAGAAGAGAAGGCTCAGTAGCCGCTCTCTATAACTACAGGCAAGAAGGTTGTATTGAGGTGGGGGCCGTTCTCTTCTCCCAGGTACCAAGCAGTAGGACAAGAGGTAATGGCCTCAAACTGCCCCGGAGAGGTTTACTTTGGATATTAGGAAAAATTTCTTTACAGAAAGGGTAACCAGGTCTGGGACCAGATTTCCCAGGGCAGTGGTGGAATCACTGTCTCTGGAAGTGTTCAAAAAACTGTGTAGATGGGGTCCTCAGTGATATGGGTTAGTGGTGATCTTGGCAGTCCTGGAGTAATGGTCAGACTTGATGGTCTTAAGGGTCTTTTCCAACCTAGTTAATTCTGTGACTTTCTACTCAAATTTACTCTACTCTACTGTACTCTACTCACATATTCATACTTAACTGAAGCCTCTTTATGATTCACTGCAACCAGCCCCAGGTAGGGGCTGGGCCATGGTGCATGCAAGATCAACATGGACAGTGGCAGGCTTGCTAGGAGAGCAGGGGCACAGCAGCACTGGGGGCTGCAGAGGGTGGAAATGGAGGTAGAAGCCAGAAGCCAGGGATGGGAGTCTCAGAATAGCTGGTTACAATGTCAAGATCACCAATGTGGGGTTTTTTTTTATTTCCCCCCTCCCCTCTTATTCAATTATCAGCAGCAATTACAAACTGACATTAATAACGCTGGCAGAAATATGGAAAATTGTCGTGGATTGAATGGCAGAAGATCAAGTAGAAAAGGGGGCAGAAGGGCAGAAGTGCTCACAGCACATCTTTTCTGCATCAACCCTGTGATTCAGGCTTACTGTTCACAACTGCTCACTGACAGGCATAATAACTAAGAGAAAGCCTTGTTTCAGTGAATGGGAAAAATGTTCGGGCTGAAATGTAGTCATAAAAAAAAGGCGTTTTTTTTTTTTTTTACTGCTTTTCTATAAATTTGTACTTCTTCCACAGCCCAGCACCTCCCTCACCCCCTTCTCAAGCTATCAAGAGACACATTCCCTGTGTCTGTTTTGCAATGGAGTGTTTCAGAACTTGATCACAAATTCCATGGTATGCTGAGCAACACCCAGTCTGAACGTACCCTAACAGAATGATGCAAAAAAGCAAATTGCTAGTGTTTCCTTAAGGCAGATTAAAAATATTATTAACTTCGAGATGCTGGTTTTAAAGGCAAGTCTTTGTGGTTTTGTTTTTTTTTTCTTTATTTACCTTTTGCAGGAAAAAGCTTCCTTTTCATTCAGTGCATTTGACTAGCTAAAGCAGATACATAAAGTTGAGTAGACCACTAAAGCTAATCAATAAGAGGAAGTAATTTCACAGTCGGTGTCTATATATATAGCTTCGTATGCAGACACAGACATACAGACACACAGCTATTGCTAAGTAAAGGCTCCTAGAAACGTAAAGAGGCTGTATAACATCCTGGAAAATTTCCCCCATTTTCTGACAGCAGGACAATAGCACCTTTTTGTTCCTGGGGAAGGCATGCACATCAACAAGGGCACTAATCTGAGTAAACCTGGCAGGCAGCAGCAGGATCTGGCTCAGCACAGAGGCCAAGAGTGGGGAATGGCGTAACAGGTCAGCTTAAAAGTTACACTTCCCAGCATGTGCACAGTGTGCTGAGCTGCTTATTCCAAATCTACGTACAGAATGAAGTCAGTGGAATTACACCGGGGATGAATTTAGCCTCATAACTTTACTGATCTATTTCCTACAATTCTCTTAAGTATTCAGTTGCTTCCTGCTAATTATTTTTGCATTATTTTATAGAAGGCTAGTGTGTGCCATGTGGGGCTTTTGTAAAATGTTCTTTAATCATTGTCACTCAAAATAATTTAAGTTTCTGAATGAGTTTGTACACTAGTAAAGTAGCTATTAGAGAAAAGGCTGTAGTTCTTGTTCTATGGGTTATTAAAGTGAAGTAACTATTTTCCATACAAATCTTCTTTATTTCGTTAAAGCTCATGCCAAGCTGAATTTTGTGCTTTGGTGAAGTTAATGGAGCTCCCCAGGCTTTCATAAGAGTTCATATTCACACCATGAAATATGCTTGCAAAAGACAGCTTTCATTTTTAAGTCTGACCTCAAAACCTGTTTCTGTATCTCATATCATAGGATTTCTTATTCATAGGCAGAATTAAGCATGTATCTTGTCTCCAGGACCCTTCTATTTTTAATTCATTTCATACTGAAGAAAAAGTAGGGCTGGGGTATTGTGAAAATATGTAAAAGTATAGATATGGTTGCAAAGCTCAAAAAATCGGCCTCCATTGTGGCAAACCAGCTTGTTGCAGGTTGCACCTGGTACATGGACCAGTTTCTGTAAAGTTAGTACTAAGATATGAAAACAGGGACTCAGACATTAAATGCAAGATCCATTTACTTTAAATATCCTGTATCAGGTATAACAGGGTTCAGCAAATGCCTGAAAAAATATGAACAATCTCAAGTTCTCTGCTTTCTCCTGCATGTAGCCTTCTCTGAGTATCTTTTGAGTCATCTCCTATATGTAATAATACTAGAGTTTTCCAGATGCCTTGCAAAGTACTCCAAGTATTGCATTTACTTTAACAATCAAACAGATGAACAAAACAGAACACAGCCAGACCAAGCCATGTAGTCAGACTAATCCAATTCATATTTCAGTGCTTTCTCAACATTTCTATCTTTCTGAAAGATGTTAAGATGTGGTCCCACAATTGCTACTGGTGCTGGGTAGGTGGTTTTGCCAGTAGATTCAACCAAGCTGTCAAACACCAGCTCTGAAACAAATAAAGTGAGACAGTGAGAAAATAAACAGATGGTCTTTACCTTTCTAATGCTACCTTTGGAAATCATCTAAAAGATACCTTAATTCTATATGGCTATTTCTCTGCTTAAATTTAAATACCTGCTGATGTAAGTTCTGTATTTAGTTGTAGGACTGCTATGTTTTCGATGACCAGGCCAACCACCCCTTGTCATTACAATTCAGAGACCTTTTTTATATCTGTTCCAACAAAACTCTCACAGCCACAATGGCAATTGCAATTGCACAAGACATTTCGGTAGCTGAGCCAAAGCCTGAACGGAGGCCAGCAGATCTTCTAGCTTCTTTTCCAAAGGCTGCATTGCTCTTATTCAAACAGCCTCTCTTTGCTGGTTATCTGGTATCAATTTATAATTTACCCCACTAGACACCAGTCCCTTGAGCATTATTTCCCAATCAGATAATTAGTCCATTCAGCTCCTCTAAGATACCCTCTGCTACTTTGAAATAGGAGAGGCTGGAGTGCCTAGTGCATAGTCTTTAAGCTTTGTTCATGCAGCTGAGAGAAATGACTCATACTGCCAATGTGGATTTACTCATTAGGTCTGTTGTGCTAGTAGATGCTCTGGGGAAGCTGACGGTGACCAAATATTTCCTTTTTATCAGTGCAGCTATTTGTCTCTCATTGTGATACAGAGCAGTTCTGGTTGTCTCTGGTATGTGCTGCAATCTTATCAGATCTGCCTTCTCTTTCTTTCCTCCTTTGCTCATGAAAAGTTACCCTATTGACTTTCTCAAAGAACATTATCAGTGCTATTTCACAACCCCATCACTTTAATTGCCAAATACATACAAAGCATTTCGGTCTCAAAAGAGATAAAAAAAATATTCAAAGGTGAAATGAATAACGTGCACATATTTTAGAAGATCTTCCTGCACAGAGCCTTCATTTTGTCCTTTGATATGGCTTTCAAAATTAATTCCAGTCCTGATCTCTCAAATAATTTGCTAACTAAGATCTACAAAACCTTGAAGTAATTGACAAATTTAACTTTTCAAATCATACCTTTATGCATCTGTGGAGCTGAAAAACCTTCACCACATTTTGAAGACAAAACCCCTTTTTGTCTTCATCTCAGAGCAATAAAGAGGAAAACTTCCCATGAGTAAGCCAAGGACTGATTTTGTGATAATCTTCATATTCACCAAAATGATCTCTTGTGGTGTCCCAAACATGGTATTGGAAACATTAATCTGTTCTTATGATGCTTCTCTCACAAACCACAAATGTGTGCATTCAGTTAATCAAATTATAAATCAAACTAGTTCTATGATGAGTAATACAACTCGCATATTAATAGTGTTAATGAGTAATTAATGGATCATCAATGCAGTTGGTGGGGAACCATTTTGAAGAGCAAAATAACAATGCTCTGGAAGTAAAGGTACAAGGATCCCAGCAGCAGCGTGTCCTCTTTAGATAGTGAGTTTAAATAGTAATGTCTGTGGTAAGGAGCAGATTGACAAAGTGATAAAGTGCTACCTAATTACTTCAGAAAGTTGCTTGGTGTTAAGATTTCAGTACATTACATAAGCAAGAAGATAATTTATACCAAACTGAAGGGTTTTTAACATGAAGAAGGACTGAATGTTCAATTTCATGAAAATGCATCTATGCCATTGTACAGAAATCAGAAATACCTAGTTTTATGGCAGGTAATATGCTCTATGACAAGCCTTCCAAAGTCAAGCAGCAACCTGGCTGATTTTTTCCGTCTGGAGCAGGAGAAATTCCACAGAAAATAATTTATTTCTGACGATAATTTTTAAATTTTCTGTCCTTGTCTTTTCACCAGGATAGAACTGGTATACGTATAGGGGAGCTTTTTCATGTTGTTTCCTTCAAATGATCCCACTGTTCCACAGTTCTTAATCTAGAGAAGCTTTCAGTGTTTATGCAGCTAGACCATGATTCCTCTGTGCATAGCTGCTTGTAATTCGCAGAGAAAAGTCTGTCTGTGCAAAAGAAATGTTCACAGTGGCTTTTCCTCTGTGCCCCTATGCCAGTATTACAAAGAATGTCAGTAACAATTTTCAATTTAACTACCTGGCTTCGTACTCCTCATAAGATACAGAATACACGTCTTGTGATATGCACTAAGGAGTTATGTAGACATTGGTACTACAAGTTTCTCAATTATTATTCTTCAATAAACACTTTTTAGGGTCCTTGGGCTACTTTGGAGCCTTCCCATCTGAGCAAAGCTATAGCTGTGGTTTTCTGTTATTGTGCTTCTGGACTTCATGGTATGAGAACCAGCTCATGATAAAGGCAACAGCACTGTTGCACATGGACTATCTTGAAACTTTCATTCCTAGGTGACAGGGGCTTGGGCTGAGCCCGTAGAATAGAGGAGCTAGAAGACTTAAAATCTTGTTAATCAAAAGTTTGGAATTATTTTTCGCTCAGTGGAGATTCGTTATTAAGAAAAGGTTTGACACCCCTCACCCCCACCATGTATTCATTGAAAGAGATTTACTCTAATAAGCTTGTCCAGTTTCTTTTAGCAACTCATTATAACAAACAGTCACTTTCATAGAATCACAGCAAAGAGGTCTGCGATGGACTTTGAGGATATTTCTTAAGTGCTATGTAACAGAGCGACAGGAAGGAAGCTTGAACACTGAAGCTTCTGATTGTCCACACTGTTTTATTGTTCGTTCTCTGCAGCTAGTCTTCTTCAAGACAAATCTGCTATAGATTTGGGGCAGGACGTGAGCCAGTACATGTGACTTTGTCTTAGGACCAGGAATCAGCCCTGAGGCCAATTAGACATAGCCTAAAAGGTTATAGAGCCATCTTTTCATTTCGAAATAGAAAATACCATTATGCAGTAATTAGTTCTGTTTCTATATGAACCAAATCTAATCAATGAGCTTTGTGGGCTGAACGCTCTAGGGTTGTGCTCTGCCCAACATCATCCACTGTTTCTGAATTTTGCTCTGCTGCCACTGACATCAACAATTCTTCATTGTCACAAACCATCATAGATAACGCTGCCACTCTTCCCACATCTCAAGCTATAGTATTCCAATAAATTCCCAGCAAAATGCTCATCTGCACCAGTTAAATGATTCTAGTGAGTATACTAGTGTCAGCTTGTATCCAGTTTTTATCTGCTGAGAATAGTAGATGCACCTTCTCAAGTCTTACAATAGAAAACAGTACTTCCCTATCAAGATAGCTCTAATTGAAAGGGGCTGTAATGCCACTCCCTGCACAGACAGAAACCCATGTATCTCCACTGGAATTATTAGGAAAACCACTCAGTAAAGTCTCTCAAAATTATTCCTGGGCTGTGATCCTTGGAAACCCCTTGGCAATGAAGGAGGTAAACCCTAGCAGGGATCCTGGAAACATGTTTGTAGCCCATGAAATCCAGCAGAATAAGCCTATTTTAGATGATGATATATAGAATCAGTACTACAAGGCATCAGTGACACTAATTTCCCGGTTAGACCACAGTACCACTCAACATCTTCAGTCACTCTTTATGAAATTAAATGAGGGCAGAACTTGGCCTTGTAATTCTATCCCCTACACTGAAGGAGGTCCAATTACAAACAGTACTATTAATATTGCTACCCTCATTCAAGACATCCAGCCACTAAGGGACAAAGCAATTACAATTCATTGCTAATACATATACGTTCATATAATAGCTCACAAAAGTCAGTATTTTGAGCTCTGCAGTGGCATATTTTTTACTTTTTCTACTTCCTGTCTGCTGCTCAGGCAGAGAAAATCTCTGGGTAAGTCCAAAACCTGACAGTTACTGGTTTTATTTTCCTGAAAGTAATGGGGAATTTCATAGTAATCTGTGGGTTCTGGGCCCAAATTTCAGAAGTGCTAGGTGATTGCAGCTCCTGTTCTACTTAGTGTAAGTCCTTGCTGCTCAGCTTACATTGAAAGTAGGCCTTCAGTCAAATTTGTACTGTATCAGGTTTCTGAAAACTTGGGTAGCCTTTTTTTTAATAAGGAAAAGGACATAGGAAATTATTTGTGTATATACAGACATGTATTTTTATTTTATTTCTTATTTTATTTCTTTATATTTTATTTTATTTTTCCTAATGTAAATAACTTACAAAAGTTAAACAAGAGGATAAAGTACATACAACAGGATAACTTTTGGACTAAAATAAATGTGTCCAGTGAAATAAGGGATATTTTCATTTCCATCATCACAGAAAACAGAAGTTCCTAGAGTGAGCAAGCAAGATCCCTACACAGGAATTGTACCTGCAGATCCAGCCCCAAGTCTCTTCTGTTTCCTAATGCCTTTGAGGCAATGGGAGGAAGAGCAGATGTTGACAGGGTAAAACCCGGGAACAGAAAAAGACTTAGTCCCCTCTCCCCACCACTGTCATATCATCAGTTCTCAGACTCCAGAACATACTGCTATTTTCACTAGGTTAGTAGTCTGAGCTACTTTTGTGTTCTGCTGTAAGACAGTGTTAAACAGCTTCCTCCTTCTCCTCTATATTTATCCACAGAAGTCTCGTGGATGTCCCAGGATGTTTCTCAGCTGGTTGTGCAACACTCAAAGCCCCTGTTGTTACAAAAGAGACTCTTTCAGTTCCTCTCAGCAGGCTGTTATGCTATGGGCCTTCAAATCAAGAACAGATTTGTCTTGGGTTCCTCTTATTCTTTTTAATGTGCCTTTTCCCTAGAGATGCCTCTCCTCCCACATTTAAATTTTCTTTCCTCTTTTGCCAGTGCTAATGTTAGGCATTAGATATTTGGCAGAACTGTGATATATATTTCCTCCCTCCTAACCCCAGCCTGTCTTTTGTTCCTAAATGAAAACAGCCTTCAGAGCACTATGTGGCCAATCTCTCTGTGCTACACCTGCTTTCACCTCACCCAGAACACAGGGAACCATGAACAAAACATTTCCAAAAATGCCACTGTGTGATTTAGAAAACCATTAATAAATCACCCAAGAAAGTACGGCACTGCTAAGAGGTGTCTGCTCATGTAACAGCAAAAAGTGTACCTGCCCTGCGAGTGTAGAGGAACGGAGTGCTGGTACTCAAAATGGATTTCTCTGGGTCACACCTTTCTGTTTGCAAACTATTCTTCAGACTATTCTGACATTTTAATTCTTTTTTTATTCTTTTTAAGCTTGCAGAACGTGGATAACACGATGTTGCAATTGTCTCTCTCAAGTCTCCCATCTCAAACAAGAGGCAATCGTCATTTAAAAAACACGTTGTTTAAAAAGTTATTCCTCTCGTCTTTCTCCTTCTACAGGAGCCTGACGGAAGAAAAGTATGAGCTGTTAAAGGCAAAGTAAGGCTCAGACAAGAAGAGCCTAAGACAACAGTGGCAGCCACTGTATCATATCTCACCATGGTGTCACTGCCAGTCTGACACACATGACACCTTCACCGCACTCACCATAATGGAACACATCAGGATCATTACAGACAGCTGCTGAAAATACTTTGTCAGTGTCTAAATGTCAAGATTTCTTTCAATACCTAAATTTCTATATTTCATGCCTGTTGGTTATTTCTTTTACCCCTGCCTTCCTCAGATTGCAAAAAACCAAACAAACATGGTTTTGCAAAGTCTACCAAAACCTTGGGTTTAGGTAGACTCTGCAAATGTGTTTACATCTTTGCTGTGGCTATTACAGTGTTTTGCTTTGGAAATGTGATCAGCTTCATTTTTGACACTCATTTTTTACTTTTGATGAGGCTGCCACTGCCTTCACTTGTGTGGAGCAGCGCACCACCATGTTGTCTGCTGGCAGCATATAAAAATTAAACATTTGTAACACAAATTGGCAGAGCTGTAAGAGGAAAGCAATAGGCCCCAATTTCCAGCTGGGGACCTGAGGTGAGAAAAAATTAACTTAGCCCGAGCAGAGTGAAAGCCTCAGCATATTTTCCTTAAACAGTAAGCAGTGGTTTCGTTACAGCTGCATAGATAGTCTGGCACATGCCCTTGCACTTTATTGAGGAAGTAGGAGACACATGGGTGCCACCAAAATCCCAGCTTCTGGAGGTTAACACCACAGCAGACTGATTTCACTAAACTTACAGGGCCCCAGAGAGGGCATGCATCCACTCTTGCTGCTGGAGCCAGAGCTTGGGAGGGCAGCTTGGTCACAATTCAATGGGGAAACCAGGGTCAGCGGGCAATGAGTCTGCAGCACTGCACAGGGATGTGGTAAATGATCTGCAGCAGCTGCAGACTGGAAACTGGAGAAAAATCGTGTCAATACCAGCTTTTCAGAGAAGGAGTACTATAAAGTGGAATTTTTCCAGAGGAGAAAATTCAGGTTTTGTTTTCTAAGTTCTCACATACCTAGGAGCAGCACAGCTGGCTAGATGGCTTTTCTCAAGGTTTATAAGGTAATAAAATTTCATTGGGTGTGTTTGATCTTTCCTGTTAATGTCTTAGTGTTTGTGTTGGAGATATCCAAATCTTACAAGTCTGGAGCCAAATATTATCTGTATGAAATCTTTGTCTCAGTACTACATCCTCCCTTGCAACATCATTCTCATGTAGTTGTTCTGTTGCCAAATTTTTCAAAATTCTCAGTAACATCCCTTTCACTGACTCTCAGCCAAATCAAGTAACTGAATGCTTGCTGTGTTTCTTAGATTCAGGTTATAAACTGCTATACAATGCTACTGATTACATTAACTTCAGTTCTCCCACTTCCCATATGGGCCAAACTTCCCCTCCTCTGCTGCCTTCCCTTTCTCCTCAGGGTGAATAACAGCATATATCTCAGTGAAACACAAACCCACCTGTTTTTAAGCACTGTTTATCACACCTCCTCCCCCAGACTCCATGTTCTAAAGTCCACATGCTCTATGTAAGGGTCATAAGGTAAAATCTGGTATCAATTTTGAACGGCTAGTCAATGATTTAGTCTGGCTTTTATCCAATGGGATGGATAGAGATTTGCTATGGGTGAGGTGACAGGCTTAAAAACAAATCCTTATCCTCCAGAAAAAAACGCTACAATTGACCAGCTCCAATAATACAGGAGTCGAAGGGAAATGGAGAATAAATCAAAGGCCACTGCAGTAAATGACAGGTTTTCCATCAACTAAAAAGCACTTGATCAAGCCTTAAGAGTACAGAACAAGCTCCATTTTTATAAAAGAAAAGGTAAGTCTGGGTTAATGAGATTCAAGAGGTAGAAAGTCTCCAGAGCTAAAAAACAAGTCGAACAGTCTGATTTTTTCCTGAGATCAACACTAGAGCTGTGGCAGTCTGGCAGAGCAGGGTTAGTTTGGGAGACAAGCTCACCAGTGGCCAGTACCATTTACTCAGGCAGCTGGGTCTTGTGTGATCACTGTGTTAAAATTGACTCCAAAATATCATGAATCCTATTGACAGCAGTGTGTTCTAAGAAAGGCCCAATACTTCTCAGGGGAACTTATCAGTGAAAGGAACCTCAACAACAAGATTCAATTAAGGACAAATTCTTACTGCTAATTATTTAAGGGACAAGAAAGTACCAAAGCTGCAGATGAGAAGGGGAAGAGAGGAAGGAACCAGTCTGCAGATTACAACAAAAATCTCTGTAGAAAGGAATATACGAATCCAGCCGGGCAGTTTGTGTTTGCAGAAATGCCTGAAATAACCACCAGCATTAGCACTATCACATCTCACTTCAGTTTTAAACAGTGTGAAATAAAGCAGTATATTTTTTTCCTCCGGAAATACTGCTACTTTACATTTGCAAACAGATATGGGAATCATACTGTTGACAAAGGCAAAAAATAGACACTTGTCAAATATTGGCTCTGAAAAAAGGAAAACACATTTTTAGAAATCTCTTCAATTAGAAGGTAGAATTTTGGATTAGATATTTTAAGGCACAGACTGAATCTGCTAGGATTGTAAATGCCTATGCACTTCAAGTTCCTAAAGACCCCTGCATGCTTTACATGCAGAACACGTCACTGAGATTAGGCCTATGAGCCCTCATTTTTGCAGCAGAGATAACTGTTAGGATATGATGAGATGATATTTCAGTCATATTTTGCAGTGGTGTAAATGACTGTAAGAGGGCTAAAGTGGTGGCAAGCATGGGAAGCTAAAATATGCCTGAACAGATATTTGAAAAAGCCACCTGTATAAGGAATTCATACTGAGTTTACTGTTAGTGAGCTGAATGCTTTATCATCTAAGCTCTAACCTTCATAACTATGTATATAGAGAATATAGCCTACAAATATACATTTTAATGGTGTCTACGGCTTTCTAGATAACTTTAAATGCACCTTGAAAGATTCAGCTTCAAACATGCTAAATCCAAACTTTTAAAATTCTGTTTGATCTAACCATACCCATAGACTGCTATGGAGCTCTTAGACCTGTATTAGCCTGATGACTTTCATGCTTCGAAAACGTAACTGTTTTATGAGGAGTGTGGGCTAAGTTTGCTCACATCTAGAAAAAAAAATGCAGATGAAAGAGTAAGTGATATCACATAACGCATCACAAATCATTCCCCCAGTGGCTACTAGTTGTTTGTTTCCTGTTTGCCAGTCATTCAGGAACACTCCCTGTCTGTCTGCAGTTCTGGGGGCTTACTGCATGATTTAGGTGGACATGTGCTGCTCTGCAGATAGTCTGCCAAGAGAGCACTTCAGCATTATTCATTGTGTACTACTGGTGGCAAACAACATGTAATTTAGTCTATATGGTTTGTTTGTACTATCTGGTTGTGCAACAGCAATGCTGAAGTAATGAATGATGAGCATACTTCCCAGATGAAGTTTCAGTAAAATGACTGTTCATGGTAATTACCATAAGACAGTCATGATTTACTTATGTTTTCCATGAATATGCCTATAGTAATCCAAACAATAAATTTAATAACCAGAAGAACAAACTTATTCTTCAGATTCCTAGAAACAGATTCAGGTCGAGGGTTCCCTGAGCTCTAAGCTCTTTTCAGTATGCTGAAGTGAATTTCAGCATTTTCAGAGCCTGATAAATGCATTCCTCCCTTTTTGAAGTTGATTGAAACCATTGTTTGTTTTCATGCAGTCAACACAGGAAAGGAAGTTTCTGAACAAAGGATTGGAGGACAAGAGCTCCTGGATTTTAAAGCAAGCCCCAACAACAACAGTTTCTGTGACTGTTAGTTATTTGTTGTGACTCAGTTTCCCTGTCAATGTATTGAGAGTGTTTGCTTCAAGCAAATAATAGGAAAAAAATAACTTCTTTGATAAAGCTGGCCTTTTGCTTGTGAAATGCCTGTCATCTGTTTGCAGTTTACTCACACTATTAAACTTATGCCTCATTTTTTTCTGGATTTTTTTTTTTTTTTTTGGTAACTATGTGAGGAGCATAGCACAGCCTTAAGACAACTTTGTGGTCAAAGGTGTTGTATAACTGCCAGTTATTTATTACGAAATTAATTCACTCTTGTTCAAGTGAATTCCAGCATGAATATCATATGACAGGACTGAGAGGAACCTTGTTTATTCTATAGACTAAAGTAGTATTTGTCTTAATAAAATGATAACATTGTTCATTTATCTTCAGAGAACTGATCTGATATGTCTCTCGGTTAGGCTTTAGGGCCAGGTTTTTCAACCCTGATTCACCTTGCCATCTATTTATTCATGTGAACAGTCCTATATAAAGTTCAGATCATACTGCGTGTGAAAGAAAGGAAGGAACAGTTTATGTCTTAGCCTCTATTCTGTGCAGTCCTGAGTCTAGCAATGATATTGACTGGGAATACAACTGAAATAATTCAGGCAGTAATGTTCTTATATTGGAAATATGGTAACATTAGCCAAAAGAAAAAAACAATTTGATTTAATTAAACTAAGATGTGAAAAAAAGACAATGGGGGTTCTTCCTGTTGAAAACATGATATTTCAAGGTGACCCTATCAGAAGTTTATATAGCAATAGCTTGAAGCAAAGATTGGACAAATTGCTACAATAATCTTCTAAATATTTAGAAACCTAGATTAAATAAGAAAGAATAACACCAGAGTTGGTCTGCAGTGAGAGTGAGCTACAGCACCTTCTCCATTGCTCAAGCATCTTTCCTCTGTAGGACAAGAAAAGATCAGAAACACACTAGCATGGGTATAGTAAAATTCCATTTCTTTAATGAAAGTGTTTTCTGCTCTGCCAGTATTGCTTGTGCAAGAAGATCTTTGTGGAATACTGCACCCAGGGCGGTTAAATGAATGAGTTTCATTCAGCAAATATTGAACATGATATGATGCCAAGGGCTGTGACGGTCACTACAACAGTTAAGAAATTACATTTCTCACAAAGTCATAGTATACACATCACAAAGATGTGACATACATGATACTCAAAACGTTTCCACCTTCCTCTGAGAGACCGCATCCAAGCCAGTGCTTGGGGGAAGACATGATATTAACTAGACCAGCAAGGTCTAGCTCGCGTAGCAGGTCCACATTATGTCTAGAACCGAAATGTTTTTTCCACACACAACCTGCAAACAAACTCATCACCCTTAGCACTGTTTGTTACTCAGTTCACAGTAATCATCACAGCTGTCAGGTGCTCTTACCCTCAAAGCATCCAATTCAAGTAAGACAGACAACAAATATATCAAACCAGAAAGCAAAGCAATCAGGAAGAAAGCTTGAGCGATCTTCAGTAGGGCCATGTTTATTTTTGGATTTTAAAGTCTGGTACATGGAAGTCTCCATTCTTTCTGTCTCCTACACACATATGCAACATACAGCTCCAGTTTCATGTTATGAGAACACCCCTGTGATAGCCTGCAGGCCAGTCACCATGTTATTTTCTTTCAGAAAAAAAAGCAACAAACAACAACAAACAAACAAACAAACAAAAAACCAAAAAAACAAACCAAAACAACCCCAAACAAATCTATTATTTTGTTTTGCAATCATTTTTCTTTGAAATTATTTTGCAATTATTTGCACCCCACAGGAGCTCCACTAAAGCAACCCTGTTTTCTTTAGCATTACAGATGTAGCCCAGATTTCCCTACCCCTTATTTTGACATAGAGAGCTTACCAAAAAGTGACTATCACAGTGATAAACATTAAATCTGCATGATTTCTAACATTACTGCCACTCATTCTTTGAGTAATATCTGCATGCTACTACAACCCCTTGCATGAGACAGCTCACAGAAACAAGATTTACTCTGAGCATTTCCAGCACTATGATTCAAACCACGGCTTATGATTTTGCTTCTGGATGTCCCAGCTTCGGTTCTCTGCTTTTTGGCTACCAGGCAACTGCTCTGTTATAAGTCCACCTGGAAAGTTATGACCATGCAGTGACACAGTCATGACTGCGACTATAATTCTAAGCCTGAATGCTGTCAACAAGCTTCCCTTCCTTCACTGCTGCATTTTTAATGCCTGAGCTAACTAAGATTGTTCGAATTGCTTCAACCATTTAAAATATTTATGCTGCTACGGAAGTCTTAAGGTCATAAAGAAACTGCTACTAATAGAAGCAATGTATTACTGGAGTCAGTGTTTGTGATTCTTAACTTTTTCCTGCTACATGACTCACCCTACTCAGTTATTTAGAAGTGAATATGTTTTAAAAAGACAGACTTTCTCACCGAAAGGACACTTTGTTAGGTGCAATCACAAAACAGATACAAGATAATAAATTGAGGGAATAAACCAAAAAGTGAAAACTTGTTCCTGTATTGTTATTTTTAGGCATTCAGTGTTGCACTATGCAATTTGCCAGAGAAAGCCCAGGGAAAGACAGTAAATGCAAGAATGTACATTCAAAATACATTCAAGACCTGACCTGTAAACTCAATTTCTAAAATAGCTGAAGCCAGAAACATCACCACACTTACAATAGGGAGCATCTATGCAGAAGCTGCTGTTTGTTCTACTGTGCTTCCTAGTGCAGACCAGCATTTCCTAGTGCTCTCCCAGCTTTTGGACTGGATCAAACCTAAATCCCAGACCCTAATAGGTAAGCAGAAACCTGGAGGTGCACAGGCTGCAGATCTGGATCTCTTATTTGAATTTTGTACAGGTTTATAACCCCAGGGAGAGTGAGAGTAGCTTCAGATCTGAATAACACTGCAGGGTAAGTTATCGTAACAAACCTTTCTGATGCATTCAGTGTATTTAATCTTGGTTCCCTACCTCTGCTCTATTCCTCAAGCCCCCAGCTCAGCAAGCAGAGGAGGGCACCGTCACCCCACTCTGCACCCCACTGGCAGGCCATGGTGCCAAGCAAACCATGGAGAAGGAAATACATCTTGCAGTCAAAGGAGACATGGTTCAGTAGAGCCCTAAATGCTGTGTGAGCAGAAGCAGCTGCTGTTTGGGGAGGCCCAGGCAGTGAACCACTGGGAAGCAGGAGCTGCTGGCACATCAGACATTGCACCAACAGGATGTTTTGCAAGGGCAACCAACCATCACATTGTAGTTGTGCCTTCATGTTTGCAAGGAGGAGGAGGTCATGTGTTGGGGTACCACTTTACAAATGCATCTTCATATACCTACACTAGGTATTGTGTCTGGCTGAGGCATTATTTTTTAGGCTTGCATTTCCACAGATCATTTATGGTAGTTTTGTGTTCATAAGCTAGAGGGGATGTGTAAAGGGGATTGTTTCATAGGACAATCAGCTGCAGGAGGAAGGATTGTAATGTAATAAAGTTAGATTTCTAAATATAGAGCTAACAGTGAAACAGAGAACACCCAGAGGTAACAGGTATCTCCATAACTTGTAAGCTGTGACTGACTTGAATTGTTGCATCACGGCCCCTGTGCTGGGGCTGCATTGCCTGACTGGCAGTGGCCCTGTACTGGTGCTGTTGGCATCATGATTCTCTCTCTGCAGGAGAAACTAATTAGCAAGAGCTACGGAGCCCAGCATTTTCAATGCAATGCATCTGCAAGGGTATGGTGGGAAGCTACTGTCACCTCCCATCTGTGAGCACTTCTCTGTCCTTTGGGTCTCTGAAATATGCAGCATGTGGCTTGCAGCACCCATATGCTGCAAGAGCAGTCCCTCCTGATTACAAGAAGCAAATGTTAGATGTCATGTTCTGGGAAATGCCAATCTGCATTACCAAGGAGGTACTCAAAATCCATACCAGATGTTAACGGCTGTGCGCCCAGAGGAGCAGTGAGGAGCCATGGCCATTGCTGTGGTCATAGCAGCTCATGTGGTAAGCATCTGTGGTTTTAGCTTCTGACCTGTCTGTCCCACATGTAACCAGGATCATGCAGAAAATGGTGTCCTAGTATGTGAATATCTTACCTCTGCAGCACAGGCCCTCACTGGTCAACAGGAAGCGGCACTGCTGGTGGTAGCCAGGGTCAGTTGTGGCAGAGTTGACACTAAAGGAGATGGACTTCATTGCCATGAATGCTCCCTCTGACCTCCCTGGGCATGTTCCCAGAAGCACTGGAGATTTTCTGCAAGTATCTGCAAGGCTGGGATCAAGTTGGTGTCCATCTGAGCATCACTGGTGCATGACAAGACTGCCCATGGTCTCAGAAGTGATCTGCAAAACTTGTCCACATACATTTAGAAGTCTCTGGGCTCGATATGTACAGCTGCATGTGTGCTACTGCTGATCCCACTACAAAGCTCTTCAACAGCAGTTTACTCAGAGAAGGTTAGGTATTTGCATAGCAGGATACAAATCCTTAACTGTCTGTTTTACTTGCCACTCATCATTTTATTCACCTCACCGTTAGCCTCTGTTCGTTTGGAGCAGTCCACTCCATTCTACACAAGTTTTGAAATAACAAGCAGAAAAGTCTCTTCATATTAGTTAGATTGTTTCTGTAAAGTTAATTTTTGATTAAAAAAGCCTTAAAATTTTACTCTAGATTTTTTGCCACAGTCTGCATGATGTCTTTTCTTCAATTAATGTTATACGCTCTACTCTGTCCTATCATTTAATTTCTGGACACATTTTGTGTGGAACTTATTAACAAAATACAGCTGTGTTATATCTAAATCTGCCTAGGCTCAAAGTCTGAAGAACCACAGTGTCTTTTAGTTAAAAATCATCTGGTCTACCCAGAAGAGGTTTTTTTTTTTTTTTTTGCTGTCTTTTTTAAAAAATTCTCTCTTTATGTTTGGTTTCTTGTTTGTTTTTTATTTTTTAAGTGTTATATCTTGAAACAAAGCACCATTCTTTGTCTGTACATCTCAGCTCATCAGTACAAATCAATTTCTAGCCATAAAGCTTAAAATCAGACTCAAAGTCATGAAAGATTTTTGAGCATTAAAATTTTCAAAGCATTTGAGTGGATTTCCAGCATCACTTGTTATTAATGAAGGTTCCTTTTTACTGGAGAAATAGAGTGACTTCTGATCACCATGGTATAGTAACTTTGCTAATTACAAAAGTAGCAAACCTATTTTTCAAGCAGAGGGTAAAGATCAAAAAATATGATGATGTTTTGTTCCTTCTTTTTCAAAATCAAAATAAAATTGCGAAAGCTTTGATTCTACAACATGTAGCTTTCCTTTACAGAGTGTTAAACTAGTCATAGCATAGACACTGTCCCTCAGCGCAGACAGTATTTCATCATTTCAAACCTGTTTCCTATGAAAGCTTCCAAAGCTCAAAAATGTGGTACATCAGCTGAAACTGTCAATATTGGTGACATTTTAGATAGCCTGACATGAGGCATTTTCCATGCTATAAATACCTCTTAAATGCTGGCCTGCTTTAGGCTCTGCCTAGTTTTACTTAATAATAGAAGCCAGCATTGAAATATGTAAGTTATTAGAATATATCTCTGGGGTTTAAAAGACTGCAGTATAAGATAGCTCATAGTATAATTTTTCCCCAATGGCACTGTTATTTTTAATGAATGTGTGTGTGATGCAACCTGTCAGGCCAATGAACCCCAGCTTGGCTTGAAATGTTTGCACTGCTGGAGCAGAAAGGACTGTATGCCCACAGGTGATCTCAGAGGGGTGAGCTCCACAGCAAACCAACCTACCCAGCCCTGGAAATAAAACATATTAACCAGGTCTGACTCTGCTTCCTTCCTCCCTTGCCCTGTAGAATGTACAATATTTATGATTAAGCTTTGCAAATGAAAATCAGAGCAGTTTCTGTGCTCATTCAAGCTGCACAGCCTTATTCTGGGTGATTCATTCATTGAGTCAGGCAGCCATGCATGCAGTCATTCATAAGTAATGCCACGCTTCCTTTCAGCATGCAACAATGATTTACCCCCCTGCTGCCTTTCAGTGTTTGTTCAGCAAACACACTAAGCTAGAGAATTCCTATTTCAAGCTTTACCCTTATTTTTAAAGAAACAGTGTTATCTAAATGCATGCATACTGAGTGTTGTACAGAGAGCCAAGCACAAATGTCAGTAAGAAATGGCTACAATCCATAGTACCCCTCCCAAACTATTCTGTCTTTACTTGGCATCCATGAGAAAAAGCTTGTACTTACAAACAAGATTTCAGCTCCTTTTACACTCATGCCTTGCCACAAGAAGGCCTATAAAAACAGACCGATTTTAACATTCACCAGGACTCCTAGAAGAGGACTGATAACTCAGCCTAGCATCATGCCATAAAACCTGGAGCACCAGGATTTGATTTCCTGTTATCAGTATTTTCTTGCTGATTTCAGCAACTAACAGGAAATAAAAACATACAGAAAATCACGGGCCAATGAAGAGGCTTTGACCTGTGGGTTTTTAAGGAGCTATGAGGAACAAAATCTGGCCAGAGCTGCAGATTGAGCAATAACACGTGCTTGATTCTTGTAAAATTAGGGGACTGATTTCATTCAACTGTACACAAATAAAATTGAGACACTAGTCTAAACTGACCATTTTAGTACCTTCCGCACTTTGAGAGGGGGAGTGAGAGCATGGAATCAAAGCACTATGTGACACTGCCTATACCATCCCTAAGTCTTTTGTCACCAGCTGATTTCTGTTTATAGTGAAATGACAAGGTCAATGCAAGTAAATATCAACAAATACACAGTTCATGGCAACCTCTCACTAATAAAATCCAGCATGCAAGCACACTTTGGGTGAAGCTAAAGGGTTATGAAGCATGGGTGCCTTCTCCCCTTTTGAGAAGGGGAAGAGGTTTATTCCTCATTTCCAAAGAGACTTCTGAGCTGAACGCGTCCTATTTGAGAAAGCTGGCCTCTAACAATGCTTTATTTCATGCAAATCCACAGGAAAAAAAGTAACCGAAAGTTAAAATAATTTCTGGGTGTGACATGCTAATACGGCCCAGACATCTGGGGTATCACAATTAGAAACCCTTTGTGAATATATTTTCATTAGTCACAGAAAAAAAAAACCAACTCATTTTTTCCTGTTTTCTCAAGATTTCAAAGCTCTGCAGTGTATCCTTAAACATGTCATTAAATTATGCTTCAAGCTTAAGGAATTTCATGCTTTGTAATTCTTTTGAAGTTGGCAGATGATTTAATGTTTCTGCTTTGGTTTTTTTTAATTTTGGTTCTTAAAAAAAAAAGAACTTAAGTTTATCTTCCATTATTGTTCTCTTTCATAGCTCACCAAAGGACGCAGTTATGAAAAGGTACATATTTATGTTAAAGAATAATGTTTTGAAATTCTCTGTTGTATTTTGAAACCCTTGGTAACAGCAGGGCTTTAAAAATACCTGTTTAAATTATTTACCTTTCTTCTTTTTAATCAGAATTCCAAGGAAATTAAAAATGTTTTCTTTGATTTTTTCTTTACTTTTCGATGTCTCTAATATATTGCACTAGAAAGCAGTAATATTTTTCACATATTTCTGCTGTCTTTTAAGTTATGAAGCATTCTTATATTAAGAATTTACTGTATTCAGGACGCTGGCCATTGTTCCAGGTAGCAGTTTATTGCTCATCTTAGTTTATAAGAAAGAAAAATGCATTTACAGGGAATACAGGCATTACAATGTTATAGATTTACTGATGTGTCTGGCTGAGAATAAATGTTAATGGAAAAGCAAATTTTCCAGTAAGTGATAAATTCCATAGAGTGTCTGGCTAATGCAGAAAACGTTGATTGCTTGTCAAAAGAATCAAACACCCCAAAATCTGAGGTATTTTGGGTGTGATATCTTTTTCCTTTGTACTTACAATTTTTGAGTCAAATTTTGTCCAAGTAGTTAAGTGAAATTTGCATGCTATAGCTGTGGTTGTATCATATTTACTTTAAAGGGTTTCAGCCTGACTTTGTGTCAGGGAAGCAGCCCTACATTAAGAGCAAAATATGGCTCCCAGTTCTGTGAAAGAGATCCCCAGCTGATACACAATGAATCAAATCAAGCAACACAGTAAAACCAGAAGCTGTGGATGCAGTAGGAGAAAGATGAGCCTTGTAGTACAGCCATGAATGTGGGATTCTGCTAGATTCATTTGGACTCAAGATTTAGAACCCCACATACTTTCAGTAAACTTCTCTGGACTCTGCTCATATGGACAAACATTGAAATACATTGTACTTGATCATAACCACTTGACCATGACCCTGGTCAAAACCTTGGTGCACAACAGTTATATATTTATATTACAGAATAGTATTAATTCAGTAATACTATTATATAAAGTCATAAATAATAAGTGATAAATAATAAATTGTAGTAATAGGACAAGGGGTAATGGGTTCAAAGTTAAACAGGGAAGATTAGGTTCAGATATTAGGAAGAAGTTCCTTACTGTGAGGGTGGTGAGGCACTGGAACAGGTTGCCCAAAGAAGAGGTAAATGTTCCATCCCTGGTGGTGTTCAAAGCCAGGTTGAACAGAGCTTTGAGCAAACTGGTCTAGTGGAAGGTGTCCCTGCCCATGGCAGGGGGCTGGAACTGGATTAGCTTAAAGGTCCTTTCCAACCCTAACCATTCAATGATTTTATGATTCTATGAAATGTTACAGTAAATGGGAAAAAAGTATCTCCTTTCTGACCAATATTTTGTACCCAATCTGGCCACTTCTCTACATAGCTGAGCACAGATCTACAGTTAGAGCATGGAATATAACCTCTTCCTGATAAAACAACATTTGTAAAACCAACATTAACCTGACAGAGTTTTGGTGTACTGATTTTACATACCTACCTGATCAAAGAGGCTAATATTCTCTCTGCTTGAGGCAGAACAGTGGAAAGAGCAGTGAAAACAATCAACTCTCAGTGTCTTTCCCGATGTTACTTAAAACTAACACGACTGTTACTGTTATTATCAAGCAGGAACAATCTGCTCTGAGGTTCAGCGTGGAACATTAAGTAAGGCTGGATTGTCCTGGTGTAGGAATGACTGGACAAGATTTAGGTCCTTCTAAAAAAAACATAGGACTATAAATGATGAAGAAACAGAAATTTTATAATTATCTGCATCTTTCGGATGAGGAAATGAGGTAAATGAACTTAAATTCTGCATCAGCACTAGGAACTGAACCCAGAGCCTGTGATTTCACTAAATCACTGTCTGGGAGGTAGCTTACTGCCAGACAGTCTCTTATGTAGGACAGTGCAGTAACCCTTGCCACTGTCATTTTCTTTTCTGCTTCATTTTTAATTGCCTTTGTTCACCTTTCTGAAACATCAGCAATGCCCTGCTCCAGTTCTGACCTTGTGCTTTCTGTAGTGTGGATGGTTGAGGAGAAGTTGTGGACGAGTTAGCTGAATGCAAGTCTGTTGCTTTTTCACCCAAGATGGAAGGAGCCTGCCATGATTGAAACATACAAACAGCCCATATTTTCTTTCTTACAAAGTACCTTTATTCTTGTTCTCTCTGGGGTACATGCAGGGGCTGCCTACACTAATCTCAGGTCTGAAAGAAAGTCTCTGCTTTCCATATACAGTATGAAGATGAGTCCTGGAAACACCAAACTAATCCGCAAGATAACAGTCTTTACTGGGATTATGCTGATAAGGACCACTGACTATTAAAAATGCTCCAACTTGTTAGTTTGTCTTTGTTCTGCAGTGAGGGTCCCTGTGCTAATTTGCTGCATGCTATTTAAATCTGAGGTTGCAAGTCTTGTGTAGCAGATGGTGTTTTAAGATCATTACTCTGGACAGCACAGGGGGCATCATATCCTCTTTGGAAGCTTGACCACAACAAAGAGAATGAATAACCACCAGTATGAGTCTACAGAATGAGCACATTTCATATGCCAGCCCTCACTTAGAAGCACAAACAGCTCAGTCATCAACCTGCTGTTTATCAAGGCATTTCCAAATAAGAGCTCCTCTAAGAACCAGGATATTATGTGTTGAATGTCATTTCTGCTCTACTTTTCTGTTTCATTTTGAATCCATCCAGGCACCTTGAAGCCACATGTAGAAGCTGCAGTGACGCTTGCTGGAGAAGGCTGAGCTGATTACTTTCTGCTTCATGGGCTTCTGAGACTCCAGGCACCAGGTTCTTTATGGTACTGATTACCCTTGCATTTTAGCCCATTAAGCATTGCATATCTGCTGAGCTATCCAGCTTTTCTTCAGAAAGCTGAAAACCTGTGCCATCATCCAGCACCCTGCAGATGTCCCAGATATTACAGCAGCACAATCACTTTACTGTTTAGAGTACTTTGTTCCTGTCTATGTGAATTATGGGGTGTCACATCATGGCATGTGTTGCTAAAGTAGGAGGTAACCCAACATGACATGACATAATGGGATACAGCCTGTGGGTGCAGGGAGAGAGGTGGGAAGGGAAATCAGCTAGACCTATATCTGATGAAAAATCTGTGACTACAAATTTAGCCAAGTAGTTGCTTGAATTTTACCAGATTGGTCAAAGAAATAATAAATTTTTTGTCACACAGTGACCTAAAAGCAGAGTAATCTGACTACATAGTTGTAAAGATGAGACTCAAACTCTGTATTTCAAATAGCTCATAACTTCTGCTGATCTGAAAGATGCCCGACTTGGTCAGTATCACCAGCCTCTACAAATAGAAATGTTGTGTGGAAACCCTTCAGTTTCACTAGAGTTTTGAGAACACATGGGATGGGTTTCAAAACCCACAGGTTTCTGTGAAAAACATGTGCATGATTTCCTGTCAAGCTCTGTTCCCACTCCTCCCAGCCTTGCAGCTCCTTGGCAGCAAAAGGCTCCAAAGATCCACCAGTCTGCCCTGGGTTCAGAGCTCTTCTTGCCTTCAGGGATAATTTTGGCACTTGTGGTTCTCATTCCATAGCAGATCAGAAACAAATGTCAAAGTGATGAAATCCTTTGTGGCTTTACCTTTCTCCACACAACTCTACTCAAATGCTGTAGGAAGAACCAAATTAACTGCAGAACCACTGTTGCAATGACACATTCAATCAAATCCTTGAGAGATATTTAGGGTTTAGTCACACACCAGGCTCTTGTCCTTCTCTTTTCACCTACACCTATGTACGCTCAGAAGCAGCCAGTGAGAAGGAGTCATACATTAGCCTGCAGCCTTGCTGCTCTCAAGGGAGGAGTACTTTTCTGTCCTAGAATAATTGCCTCTAATTGCAAAACATCCTCTGTCTAAACAAAAATAAGTTTCCCCTTGGCAGACATAGACAGACCAATGATTATCTATTATTTGCAGTACCATTACACATAGGAACTCAGTCATGAATCAGATTCCCAAGGGCCATCTTGCTACATACATACAAATGAATCTAAATGTACTGTTTCATATCCTTCAATTTCTGACTAAGTTTTTCTATAAGTGGGTCATTGGATTACAGAAATGGGTGCAGACAGCAAAGAGCACTGGAAAGCCTTTCCCTGCAAAATGCTTGTCTTCAGTTAATGTGGTACTTGTGCCATTGAGTGTTTTTGAGCAATATGTACAGGGTTAGTTTCTGAGAGCAGAAAAATGGAATTGAAGAAATGTTTCAAATGGCTGAGAAACTTTCAGAGAACAGAGAAAACACAGGACTTGTTCATCTGCTAATTAAGAAAATATATCCTTTAACATTACTGGATGCAAAAGTTTATGCTCTTATTAGGTACAACCCTTATTTCAGGTCTCATTTTAGTATTTTCTGATAAATTTTCAGAACAAAAATGAGGATTCTCTTCCATGATTTACCAGCTCACTGGTAACTAACCTTTTCTTGGAGCTGTTCACTTGTTTCTGAAAGGTAACTCAGAACAGAAGACCTGTGTGGTGGTGTGTCTCTGCACTTTTAACGAAAACCTCTTCTCCTCCACTCCAAACCTGCCAGCTCCATCAGGTGTGCACCACAAGGATTCCTTCCAGTTCCCTGACTAACTTTATTGCTACAGCAACAGAAAAATCTCTTCCCAAACACTGATCACCTCCAGAAAAGAAAAAAAAGAGTTTAGTCACTATGCTTTGTCTGCAGTCTAAATGTTTATGAAATCAGTCCAATAGGTCTCCAAGGTCTGTCTGTAAGGGCACTGCCTGATGAATCACACTCGTGTTACAGATGAAAACTAAGATGGAGCAGAATCAGCAACCCACTGCATCTTTGCTGAGTTAGCAGAAAACACGGAAATCGTGGCTCTGGATATGAGAAAACCTAAGCAAAGAAGCAAAGGAAATCTCCCTACTCCCTGCAGACAACTAAGTCCACTCAACTTTGAGAAATTATTAATGGATGTCTTCCTAAATGGAAGTTAAAATGCATTTTAAAGAATGAGGGGTAAGCTCAGTAGTATTTTATGCTTCCTGGGCTAATCTCACCCCACCTTAACTTCGCTTTTGTGTGAATGTTTATAGTAGACATCAGTTCTGGTTTTCTATACTTTCCCATCTATTTGCCAATTGCTATGTGCAACTTTGTTATGTTTTGAAAAGACAATTTACCAGGATCAGCCGGATGTTCCTTCTGGGTTTATTTTTCAGCCTGGGCAAGCAGAAGATGAATTTTGGTCCTGTGGCTATGAATACATTTTCATCCTTCCTTACACACAGTCTCTCCTATGGTAAAGAACGATTCTCTCTTCCCATCAAGCATCCAAGACTGGACACAGAAAAGGGAGGGGAAAGAAGGAATTTTCTTAGATGCCTGCCTACATGTATTACTCATAGGCCCAGGCACACACAGATCCGCAAATCTGGAGTCAAGGAAGACATTTCTCTTGTTTCAAGTTCTTTCTGAGTTTGAGGGACTGAGAGCAGTAAATTAATTTTCCTTTCTATGTAGCATGGCTCACCAGCTGCTGGGATCTGGGCATTTTTTAAATGGTACTTTTGTTTTCAACATTTTGGTCTCTTGTATCTTCAGACTGGCAAATCTGGTGGTCTGGTTTGTTCAGTTGCTTTTTGAGAACTGAGGCATTTCATCTGACTTAGGTGTTCATAGGAATGGAGAGCAGTGTGCTAGGTCAGGTGAAAGTGGTACTGGATGAAAACCCAGTAGTCAGTTTCCAGCAATGGCCCATCATGGATGTGTAGGTGAGAATACAAGTACAGGATAAGCATGTGTAGAGATACTACCCCACAATATTTGTCCAGCCTGCAAAAATTTACCATGCAGGGACTTCTTCAATCAGAAACAGTATCTTCACATCTAGTAACAACCCAGTCTCATTGGAATTTTATTTAATTAACTGGATGCATCCAATCACTTCTTGAACTTTCCCAACATATCCAGAAGTGGCAAGGAAGTCTGACGGTGCCTATGGGGGTGCGATTTAATGAGTTAGATAATGTTGAATTTAAAAGGTTGGAGACTTTTCCATATCACTGTTAATGAACACGTCACCCTCTAAATCAAGGACAAAATTTCAATGCCAGCAAAATTTGTTACATTCCCCTTTTTGTTTTAACAAATAAAGAATTCTGGGCAGTATAGCGAAGCAAAGGCTACAAGCTTTATGCGCTTACACACATACAGTATTTGTTGCTTTTCACATTCTCATTGCAACGTAATATAATCAAATAATTCCCCCACTCTTCTCTTTTGGTCACATGCAGATTCTGAATGGACTCTTCTTGGATTGCTTGGAGGAAATTCTTATTAAACAGGATGTGCCTCTTCCGCAGGGTGACAGGTTATATACAGAGATTTTTCATCAAAATGAAAACTGCTTCATTTGCTGCCAACCATATGTAAAGCAAGAAGAAAAGTCTGGTCTTACTGACTCCTAAGAGACTGAAAATTGAGACTAAATGGAAAACACATACATTATAAATGTTCTTTTTACAACATAGTTTTACAAGACTCGAAATGTAGGGAATTGAAAAATATTTTCAAACAGGTAGGTAGTCAGGGATGCAAGCATATACAGTTTCGAAGATGATACTTTGAAGATAGATTGATGGATTTTAAGTCTAGAAGGGGCAGTAGTGATCACTTGTCTAATATCCTGCATGCTACAGATGGACAGATGGGTGGGAGGAATCCACTCCTACTTTAAGTCCAACTTTATTCAGTGACAACAATTAGTCTTGTGCGCCTGATGATCTGAAGGGTAATTTTACAACTGTTTTCAAAGAGATCTTTTCAGTGTCCAGGGTAGCTAAAATAACTGTTTCCTTTTTTTCCCAAAAAGGCCAACTTGATCTCAAATGTTGATGATAATGTTGGATCTCTAAAGCCTTAATTTGATATATTTATGTCCTGTCATTGTTAGTGATGTGGCCACTAGCGGGCTGAGGCTTTCATTTCTAAATATAACCTTTTTGTTGTGGTAGATTTGCATTAATTTTATTATATTGTACCACTGATGGAACAGACCTCAAATTATCTATTTTGGGATTCTTTATCTGGGGTTATTGTAAACTTATCCTAGAGAATTTTCAAGAAACACATGGCAAAAGATAAAAAGCAGATCACATCAGTGGGTTTGAGAGTGTTGTGTGATCTTCCCTCTTTTTATATTTTGACCGGATATTTTTGTTTGGTTTGATGTGAAGTGTGGCAAACTTGAAAACAAACAAATCTTGCTTTGAGATAGGAAGAATACTAAGGAGGCTTTTATATCAAGCCATCAATTACACAGCAAGGGTTTTTTGTATATTCATATATTAGCTGGAATACTCTTCCTTATTGTGATATTACTTTTTTAATAAAGATTGAAATACACATAAACTTTAGCAGATTGTGATGCAAAATCAACAACTGTTCTTACTTTAAGACTTTCCCTTTGGGGAAGGAAATACTCTGGTCAAGCTTCTTACAAACCTGAAAGATCTAATACCACTACAGAAGTTGGCATGATGCAGTTTGGGTTTTTAGACTAGGATTTTTGTCCTTGTGCCATATTGCTGATGTTTTGCAGTATTTAAGCTGTGCTGTTAGAATCTTTCATGCCACTAATGATGTCAAACAGCTATTGCAATAACCCTCACTCTTGCAGTGACATTAAACCTCAGAAAAGCACCAGCAGGGACTGGGCTACAGAGGTAGGAGGCAGGAATGTCTGTCTTCTGAATAGTTATCTATGGCTTAGCCTATACGACCCTTCTGCATGTAAGGTGCTGGTCCCATGTGCCAAGAGGGCTGCTTCCTGCTACAAGGAAAGCTTCTCCAAGAGGACACCAGTAATGGGATCTGTTTCATGTCCCTCATAATTGCTGTGCTGCCTTGTCTTTAACTCTCCTAAGCTCCACAGATTTCTGTACACATCAGACATGCAACAACTTTTTTCTGCTTAGGTACTGCATGAAAAGTGTAGATGAAAAGTGTAAACTGGTTGAGTAAGGTGGTATTGGCAGGATGCTATCTACCAACCACTGAAACTGACACTGTACAGAAGCAGGAACACACTGGGGCTGCTGCTGCTGCTCAGGACCAGGCTGGGCAAAGCAGCGCTATGAAGAAGACACTGGCACAATGCCTGCCTGTAACACTGGTATTTTGCGTTGCACATGTATTGTAACTCGGGGTGGTTGGTCTAACAAACACTTGGCACATTGCCTACCTCTATTCTAGCTTTTCAGTTCTGGCAAGTGAAATCCCCTCTGCTCCCTATACAGGACGGTCCACAAATATGCTACAAGTTACCCTGAAAAACAAGTATGTTTCCTTCTTTGCCCTAGTTTTGTACTTCTGCCATCAATCAGGTCAAAATCTGATCATCTTGCTCACAGGATCGAAACAAGTCTCTGGGAGAAAAAGTCCTACAGAACAAAGAAGTTAGATCTTGCACCTGACTCTCAGCTAAGGGCAAAGTACTGGTGAACATGAGCTTGTGTACAAGGGTATTTCACTAGCAAGTGGACAAAGACCTCAGGTTTCAAAGTAGCCCAGCAACCAAGAGTACAAACTTTTCAGAGACAGGGCACTAGCCTGTTTCACTAACTTGACTGGGAGCTGGCACTTGCCTGCATCGCAAAAAAAGTGGGGGTGGATTTGAACCTGAGATAATGAGTGGTTTGAGTCACCTCTGTTTATTTCACACTTACAGCACTATCTTCCTATGATCTGTACCTAAGATAAATTGTTCTTCTATGAGCATGTTACTTATCTTAACAGTATTGCCCAAAACAACTAAAGGTCAAGTTAGGAGACAATAAAGCATATCAATCCAAATCATATTAACAGTTCAGAAAGTCAAAGATGCAGACAGCTGTGGGGTTACTGCTGGGGAACACAACATTTGAGGTTAACAGCTAAACACCCAGCCTTTGGCAGAACTATGTTCAAAATTCCTGTGTTGGCTCGTGCACTGGAGGAAAAATAAAATACAAGGTCAAAATGCTACAAGCTATGGTGACAATAACTCACGCTCAACAGGACACTAACTAGGTGTTTAAAAAGCACCTCTTTTTCTGCTCCCTATCAATATGCAAATGTTAGTCTTACAATGCTGGAGAGCCATAATTCTCAACACAGAGATTTTCCCAATGTGAGAAATTGCCCAAATTATATTCCAAGAGCCTTATGAATATGATATATGAAATTTTTGCCATTAAAATATACAGACAGTCAAACCACATTAATTTATTTGTATTTCTTTAATGTAAGGCTCAAGCCCAAAGTATTTTATATTATTCTTTTTTTTGGGGGGGTGGGAAGGGAGGGGAACAGTGACATTGTATCTGTATGTGCTGAAAGCACAAAAGCTACAGAGAGCCATTGCACTACTGAAAGGGGAAAGAATACCTGTTATAAAGTGCTTTGAACAATTTTAAAACCAACACCCAGGTCTGTTTTCAGGGTGAGAGCCCAAAGCAGTAAGTTGTCATTCCAAGTCACAGCAGTGTGAAGAATAATTCCTGGTAGCAGTCAGCCCAAAAAGTGTGACACAGCCTTTTGGAAAGCCCTGGGATGACATGGTAGCACATCCTTTATAGCACAGCTTTGCTGTGTATTCAGCTGGGAAGGCCCATCTGAATAAATAAAGCCACAGTACCGTAGCCCATGTGCAAAACCCAACTCACTTGCCTGAATTACAAGGCAAGTGATAGGGGCAGGTTTTGTATATCTCCCATGAGAAAACATAGGAGACAAGCAAGGTCCATAAGGAATGTCATCTTTACTGAAACTTATTCCTGCTCCAGGCGTTTCTGTTGAAGAGGGGGTGAAGCGTGGGCCCAGAGGCGCATCACCATCTACTGTGTCTTATCTCTTTGTCCAGCCCCTCTGGAGCAATTGTGGCAAACCTCACTGGTGCAGACAAACTGAATCATAGAATCATAGTACAGTCTGGGTTGGAAGGGACCTGGAAAGGTCATGTGCTTCAGCCACCCTGCAATGAGCAGGGACGTATTCAACTAGATCAGTTGACCAGAACCACATCCACCCTGGCCTCGAATATCTCCAGGGGCACAACCATCATCTCTCTGGACAATCTGTGCCAGTTTTTCACCACCCTTATTGTAAAGAATTTTTTCCTCACATCCAGCCTGAATCTTCCCTCTTTTAATTTAAAACTATACCCCTCACCTTGTCACAGCAGGCCCTACTGAAAAATCTCTATCTTTCTCATAGGCCCCTTTTAAGTACTGAAAGGCCATGATAAGGTCTCCTGTCTTCTCTTCTCCACCCTGAACAACCCCAACTGTCTCAACCTTTCCTCTTAAAATAGGTGCTCCATCCTCCTGATCACTTTTGTGGCCCTTCTCTGGACCGTCTCCAGCAGGGAGACGCAGCAAGTCTCCAATTGAGACCCAGCAGGTATCACCCTGAGAAGCTCAATGTGGAAGAAGATAATGATATCAGAGGGGCATAGATGGAGAAAGATTTCTCAGGGGCAGCCCAGTCTTGCTGAGAAGCATTTGGCAAGCAGAAGGGCACCCGCTGCACACACCAGAAAGATCAGCTTTGGACAAGATGGCTCTCAGCAGAGCAATTGTTCTCTTGAGGTCCAGCACACACCGTGCTAGTGGCAGCTGTTCACATCTCCTGTCAGGATGCAAACAGCCTGACCTGATTTCACATCTGGATGCAAAACCTCAGTCTTTGCCTTCAGTGCTAAGAAAATCCATGCTTGTAGGTGGCTATCACACGGTAGCAAGCGCTTTGCTATCTTGCAGCATGATCTGCATCGAAACAAAGTACTGTAGTTTTCTACCCTGCAGTAAACTACCAACCACAGACCCACTGTTAGAAACCCCATGGTGAAAAAAGGTTTCTGTTATCATTACTGACAAAGTTTGAGGCTTTTGGTATTTGTGAAGACAGAGCAACCAAATTCTGGTTTGGGTAGACAGAAACAGATGCACCAGCACATTCAGGCTCTTATTTTAAAGTTTTGGGGAAGAAAAATATTAGGAAATAGCTGCAATTCAATGCCATAATTCTTCAGAACATTTCCAGAAGATTCCTATGCCAAAGGAATGCTGCTAGTGGAAATTGCATCAACAGTCTGAAGACCAAATTAGCAGCCTGTTTCTCACTTCCACCAGTTGACAATCTGTGTCTTTTAGCAAGCCATGCTAAATTATTATATGCTGTGTTACACTATATGCTATGTTACAAATGTAACAGGAGTTTTCTCCCAACTGAGGCCTCAGTGTACCCGCTTCTGCCACAGATCCATCTCCGCAGCACAGCATCCTGCTGTCTGGCCTTCACCTTCAGCAGGGAGAAAAAGCAATGGTGCTGGCAGCAACAGCAAAGCACATGGGAATGCTGGAACTGGGACAATTAAGCTAAAGATAAACAAATTTATACAAAACTGGTGTTTTCATAAAATGTACTTTAACAAGGACGTTCAAGCCAGACAGGACAAAGACGTGCTGGCCTGAAAATATGTTTTACCTCGCAGTCACAGTACTTGACTAGTTCCTACAGTTTTCTATGAGAAATACTGGTGCTTAAACAGAAGGGAAGATAGAGATGGGGAAAATATTTGTGAATAGAAAGAATATTTATTCTACAACACAGTGACTTTATTTCAGTGTTTGGATTAATAACCCAAGGCCTTTCAAGAATAACAGCTCTCCAGTCGACCAAACTCTTCTTAAATTGGATGAGCACCATGCTGACAAAAGCTCACTATGCCCCTTTGAAAATCACCCTCGAGTCAATGGGTTCCAATGAGTTGCAGACAAAATTACTTCAGTAGCAACTCCCTGTACAATACTCTCCACAGGATAGAATTTTACAGATATCTTGCTTTTCTGTCTGCAAGTACGTTTGATTTAAATTTACTTGGGATCTTTGGTCATTTGGACAAGGTATTGGATTTATAAATTATATAGCACTCTCCTTGCCACACAAGCTGATGTTTGATCATTGGCCCATGCCTAAACAACAATGTTAACCTAAAGTCCCTGTGTTCTTTTCTTTTCATGCATGATTCTTGCTCACAGAGCTTCATGCAGAGGAGCTGAAAGAGGATTTCCAGTGGGTAAAAAAGAAAACCTTCCAGAGGCAAACAAACCCAGAGTCTTTAATACCAGAAATGTCATTATAAAAGAATAAAGCAAATGAAGCTAGGAATATTTTACACAATTTACAGTCCTAATACTTCCAGCTCAGGTCAAATGAATAGTCTTAAGCAACATGGTCAGCATGTTCAGTGTTTCAGTTAACCTCCTATGAATGATTAGCTCACTGTTGCATATCATGGAGATACCCTACTGGTCTTAATTTACATTAATTAGTTGTATCTTAAGCCATAGCCAAATGCATGTTTAATATCAGATTAAACACTTAAGAGACAGTGTGATCTACCAGATAAGGCACATGACCAGGATACAGAAGAACTGGATTCTGCTCCTGGCTGACTCCAAGATATCTAGTTCTCCCATCTGTGTCTCAGTTACTCAATTAGTAATGCAAGAATACAACTTTCTCTTGACAATGCTCTTTGATGCATACCAAATCTGAGTGTGGCAACTTGCAAAACACTTAGGGTGTACCTGCCTTTGCACATCAGAGAATGGCAATGGGACACCTTTGTTTCAGGAGTGATTAGCATTAAGTTCAAGTGCCTCCTTACTGGTCCCCTGGGCATGGATGACTAAGCCATTGAGGTAGCAAGACATGTGTATTGGAGTATAATTACTCTCTTCTGCTCTCTATCAATCAGCAATGCAACTCTTTCCTTGTATGTCAGTGAGCTGCATCCTTGTTTCAGGAAAACCCTCTCTTTCTGCAGTGGCTGTAAAGACTTCCTGCAGAAGCAGAAAAATAATTAGATACATTCACCTACGTGAAAATACAGATGATGAGCCAAATGGGAAAACATTCCTTAACTGCTTTTACCCAAATCTCAAAAGCTAATGGGTGGGAACAGCTAGTTGCTTTATGGCCCTGCTGCCAGAATAATTCTATGAACAAGAATTACTGCAAATTATTTTGTCACAACCTTTAGGTTATGATACACTTCTACATGTCCTTCAACTAGTGATAATAGCCACAGAGTGTGACTCCATCACTGCCGTAGGATGCTTGCAGATAACTTTAGCCTAGCTCTCCTCTACTGAGAAAAATAAGTGCACTTTCAGCTTTGAGGAAAGGTGGGACTCAGTGCTCCATTTTAAGCACAGTGAAAGTTTGCTTCCAAAGCTGCTGTTTCAACTGTATCACTCCTTTTCTCCATCCCTCCATTTATTCCTCTTTCTTTATGTCTTAAATTCATTTAATTTCATATTTTTTTGTCTCTCTTTGGCCCATATGTCTCATTCATTTTATAGAATACTCCCATCTTTAGTCAAACCATAATATTAAGGCACATCATCAACTTCCTTTATTTTTTAATAAATGTTCATGATTTTTCCCTTTGTCCACTGTGTTCCACAGGTTGGAGCTCCTTTAAAGCATCCTACAAGCAAATTCATTATCCATCCTCAAACTTCCCTTTTCTGCCTATAAAAAATGTTACAACAATTAGTGTGTCATTCATTTCAATACCAGCTTGGGCCTGCAATAAAGAACATCGTCTCTCAAAAGGGCACTTCTCTCCCACCCATACAGATCACTCCTTTTTGTCCCTTTCTTGTGCCCTGGTGCGTGCTGGCACAAACAGTTGGGTGGCAGAGCACTGAAGAGTCAGGAAGTTGACATGGGTAAAAATAACTATATTTTGCTTAGTTAGCTGTTTTCTGCATCAACACTTGTGCTGGGTTAGAGTAGCTGTCTAAAGGAGGTGGCAAAGGGGATGCAGAAGCCAGAATTATCAGATAGCGAAAAAGGTAGGGCAGGAACTGCCTCTTTTGACAGTGCTACTGGTTTCTGCTAGCTTAAACTGCCTGTAAAGCCATGGTACCAGGCTTTGGGCCCATCTGCCTGTTACACAAAGATGTATTGCCTCACTGTTTCCTTGTACCCCTCAACCTTTCCATCTTTGTCCTTCTGACCATCTTTTGTTCTGCCCTTTAGCATAGTGGATTTTTAGGTTGGATTTTGTATGGTGATTACAGAAATGTAATAATAATTACAGTAATGGCAGCAAATACATGTAGTAAGAGAAGTGTTTCAACTAATCTAAACTGAGTTTTCTGCTCTTTCTTAAATATTTCCTGACAAAGCAAGAATTCTGGCCCATGTAGTTCTTCGCGGCATAGGCATTTCTTGCTGCAACCTGAAAAATAGAAAAAGATCACCAGAAGTCAGATGTGCTTGTACCAAAAAAAATTGTTCCCTGACAGTTTGCATCTCTCTGCTCAAGGATGTTGCCCATATCTCTCTTGCAGAACTTCAATCTTTTGAAAGAGCTACCAGCAGTTATTCTAAGGGAGTGGAACATCTCCCTTATGAGGAGAGGCTGAGGGAGCTGGGTCTCTTTAGCTTGCAAAAGAGGAGACTGAGGGGTGACCTCATCAATGTTTACAAATATGTGAAGGGTAGGTGTCAGGATGATGGAGCTAGGCTTTTTTCAGTGATATCCAGTGATAGGACAAGGGGCAATGGGTGTAAACTGGAACATAGGAAGTTCCACGTTAACATCAGGAAGAACTTCTTTACTGTAAGAGTGACAGAGCACTGGAACAGGCTGCCCAGGGGGGTTGTGGAGTCTCCTACACTGGAGATATTCAAGGCCCGCCTGGACAAGTTCCTGTGTGATGTACTGTAGGTTACCCTGCTCTTGCAGGGGGGTTGGACTAGATGATCTTTTTAGGTCCCTTCCAACCCTTGGGATTCTGTGATTCTGTGATTCTGTGATTCCTATGAGACAAAATGTTGTCCTGAGAGAGGCAGGCAAGTCTTGCTGCCTTGGAAAGTCATTTCCCAACGCCACAGAATCCACCAGTCTGAAACGTTCCTGACGGATCTTAAGCGAGGCGACTAATTTTCTCACTTCCCCTCAGCTGCTGTCTCTCAGTCGCCTGTGGCTTTGAAGACCCAGAAGGCGAAACAGTATCTAAAAGCACTTCCGCGTGGCAGTGGCAGGAGCAAAGGGACCTTCTCAGGCTGAAATAGCAGCAGAGGAAGCATGCAGATCTGATGGAAATCCTGGGGAACTCAAGGCATCTCCAGTATCTTCAGTACTCTTTGCTCCCTTCCTTCCTGGTGACAGGAACAGAGATTCTTCGGGTCCTACAATCCCCCCGGGAGAATTCCTGGGACTGGAGAGTGACCTGTAAAATCAGTGCAGACAGGTTTATCAGCTGAACTTCCTCATTCCCTGGGAACAATGTTTGGAGATCCACCCTCTCCTTGGCTTGTCTCCTCTCTTCTCTCACTTCACTTGTGCAATTTCACCTCGTTGCCAAATAACCACAGAAATGGCAGCCATGCCTGAGGCCAAGAGAAGATGGCTGTGAAGCTCTTAGAGGTGAACAGGGATCTCCTTCCTCTCTGTCTTCAGGGGTGAGGTGAGCACAGGCCAGTTGCTTTGGGTTTGTGAAGAGCCCATGGCATTGCTGCACCCCAGGTTTAGCACACTGTATTGAGGCAAGGCTGGGATCATATTAGTACCTGTCTCTGTGCTTAGACTTAGCGCTTTGGTTTGAGGCATTAGCATAGTGCTGAAGCAATTTCCCTGATGATCTGCACTTACCACACACTGACTTGGCCTCAAAGTGTTTCTGGTCTTGTCCGGACTCATCCTCCGGAAGGCTAAATACATGCCTTCATGTGCTACAAACCCTAAATCAGGCAAAAGGGACCAAGCCAAAAACCACTTTCGGGGCAGCTTTGAATTGTGTGTTCTGGGGATGTATGATCCAGGAGACAAGACAAAATCTACTCCCAATTAAATCCCCTGAGCCACATAACATGATCGTGTAAGGGCCTCTGTGCCACCTGTTCCTATATGATAATTCACTTCTTTCATGCCAAATCACTTGCTAATGAAGACATAGCCACTGTTGTGTGATTATTTCCTCACTAATTTTCATCTAGGCGTAAGTTTCTTATACTTCTTTCTGTTCTCCTTACCAAAAGCCTTGATTGCAGAAAAACAGCATGAAGAAACCTGCTGTAATACTGCCAATTTGATGTGTACTTTGAACTGAATTTTGAAACATATTTGAAAACTTGCTATTAAAATATTTAACGTTCTTATTTTTATCTTCCACTGATTGCTGACAGCCAGTAGAAATAAACTCTCCTCCCTTTTACACATATTTTGATGATTTTAATAGCATTTCTTGCTTCGTTAACAGACACATGAAAACTTCATAAGGCAGGTTTGAGCACAGGCTATGCACATCTGGCTCTGTAACTTGGGTCACTAGGACCCTAGTGATAACTTCCCCTGTGTTTTTCTCCTTCTTTTTCACAAAACAACCAACTTCTTCTGTATTCTGCTAGGTTTTATATCAATATCTGATCTATGTTAGAAAACTCTCACACTTCTGCTGTTGCCTGAATGTCAGACCACTTTCTTTCTGTCACCCCCAGAAGAAACAGGAAGAGTACCGGAAGTGCTAATAATATTTTTCTGATGACTCTGTCTCAGTTGCACCACAGTGATAAACCAACAAACTGAGCAAGCGCTCCAACAAAATGCTTGTCTTTGAAGGTGTATGATATCACATCAAAAACAGCTACAGAATATTTACTGATGGCTCAGAAATATTTCTCACCTCTGTCTCAACGTAGCACATTTGAAGCAAGAAAAGAGGGACTACATCACAGACAGGAAAAATTAAATATGTAATTACTTCTTTTTGGCATAAATTGTACAGCCCCAAGCTTCTTATAATGTATGAAACAGAGTACACCTGTCATGTCTTGAATGAACATGAAACCGGGACTTGCAAAATTAAATACATCTGCAAAAAATTGTCTCAGTTTCAAATTGGAAGCTATATTCATAGTAGGTAATCATGCAGTAGGGTAGGTTGTTTATGCGTGTGTGTTTTTTAGTAGGTGGATTTCAGTTTCTGTCATCTGCCTCAGAAGCAGCAATAGTGTTTTGGCATAAGGGCTTATACTGGGAGTAGGGGAATAGATTTAAAATACACTAGTGGTCCTGGTAGATTGATACATAGGTATATTTTTATATGACAGAGGTATATTCTTCATGTGACAGATAGAAACTACTTTTGTCCTAAATGTCACAGAAGTGAGAACCAATGGTCCAATCCTAGCTTGTAAAATCTTGGTCAAGACAAAGTCAATAGTTTTATAGTGTCTGAGTGCGTTTTACCTTCCCACTCTGAGCAAGGTACCCTGTGAGTGACCTGAGCTCAGGTTCCAGAAATTTAACTGGTATAAAATGGGCTTTTGCCTAAGCTCATTTGCTGAGCTGAGAAGTTGTTTGTGGGCATTGCTTCCAGCACCCTTGTTAGGTCCACCAAAACTCGCTTTGGTGTCTTGACACTACAGTGGGCTGCGCCATGTATGCAGGACAGTTCTGCCATGCGCATGCCATAGAGCTGATTTGTACATGCCTTAAGGTAATTTGTTAAGGATTTCCTGATTTCCCACAGCCTGGTCAAAGCTGCAGCTTTTTCTGGCCTAGCAGGCATCTAAAGAAGCATCAGCACTGTAGCTGATAACACGTGAATGCAGAGACAGTAAAGAAGTAGAACAGATTTGGTGATTAGTGCTAGGGAAAAGCCAGAGATACTGGTTAAGCGAATGCTTGGAAAACCAACACAACTGAAAAATCGTTTACTGCCAACAACTGGTCTTGTTTTTCTGGAAATCAAGCAGCAGCGTTCTCTAACTTACACTGTTTTCTAATGTATGAAAAAAAATTATTACAAAAAAAAGGATAATCTAGGCTGAAAGGGACCTCTGGAAATCTTCCAACCCAACCTTTAGTACCTCTGTCTTCTCTGTAACTACTTTTCAGATCTTGGAAGACTATAACTATGTCTCCCCTAAGTCTTCCATCATGTGAGCAATCACAATTTGTTTACTTTTTCATCATATGACTGCTTCTCCAGCTCCTTAATCATCTTGGTGGTCCTTTGCTGGACTGTCTACATTTTATTAATCTGTCTGTTGAGCTGGAGGAAGCAAGAGTAGATACACTGTTCCAGGTGAGGCTTTGGAAATGCTGAGTAGAGTGAAACAATAAGATTGACCCTAAAGACCTTGGTGCTGAAACCGCCAGGCTTTGTCAGTTCTTCTCCAACATCTAGTTTTGTCTTTCCCATTATCTTTTCCCATATCATTCTCCTGGTTTCTCCATACTTCTATTTCTGCTACTTTTTTTTCATCCCGAGGCTAATTAAGGCTGACAACACGCATTGTGAAATATGAGTCCTTCCCAAGGAACACAATGAGATTCAGAGTGAAATAGAATAGAAAGTTTTCAGTATATTCTCTTGAAAAAAAGAAGGCAGCTTTATAGCTTTTTTAATAATACATTGGAGAAACCACTGCTTCTCCTCCCAGCCTGCAGGGTCTTGCTAGAAGGAACTCATGTGTCATCAACTACAGAAATTAAATTTCACTAATTAACCTCCCTGGGCCTCCCTCAAAAATCAGTGGGATGAAATGGGCTCCTCCAGATAAGAAGAAAATACCCAGAAATATTGATAACCTGTAAATCCCTCTACCAGCAGACTTAACACAGGCATGAGCAGTATTTATCATGGAAAGGGCATCACCCCTTTTGTAGGGTGCCAGCAAGCCCAGGGGGCAGGGCTGTTCTGATTGCTGGAAGCTCTGGAATGGAGCCCCCTGGCTCCACAACTGTCTTGCGATTTAGCAGCAGTATAAATTAAACAGGGAGTAGAGTCAGAGGAAACCTGGGCACCTGTGGCAAAGCAGCAAGCCAGAGCGACTTGTGTGATCATCCAGTTTTGAAGGAGAACAAATGCATCAGGAAACAAGAAGTTTGGTGTCTGAGAAGTGTCTCTGGGGTGGTTTTCTTCTTAATTGTTATTATTATAACTCAAGAAGTAAAGGATCGCAGGTCTCTTAATTCATCAAATACAGTGATTACTCACTCTGTTTTGGCAGAAATGCTTATAGTTCAGGCATTGCTCAGCACTTGCTGCCGTTTTTCTCTATTGTATCTCTCAAGTATATTTTTGTTCTTTGAAGGACAATGAGAGCTCTCTCCTGGGAAAAGGAAAGTCATGAGTGATAGAGCCACTGAAACAGTACCTGAGGTCGGCTGGGCAGCAAGTGCAGCTGGTGAGCTAATAAAGCCGAAATTTCTTACGGATTCTTTTCATTATGGCCATGTGACGAATGTCATTCTATACCATACCCAGTTCTTCATAGGGCAAATAAATAGAAAGTTGGAGTATTTTTGGAATGCTCCTCTATCAGAACATGCTCACTCTCTACCTCTAAAATACCTTAACTGAATGCTAATTTCAAAGCCTGTAACATATGATGAAGTGCATCTTGATTCTTTGGCAAGCACTGATGACTACAGGGGGCAAAAGAAGGTGCTGATCTATTAGATCAACACAGAAATTAAACACTATGGTAGAGAGTATGTGGTATTTTATTACTCAGGTATCATTAGGAAGGATATTAGGTCTTTGAAACTTTGGTTCTGTTCAGAATAATCATAGAAGCATAGAATAGTTAGGGTTGGAAAGGACCTTAAGATCACCTAGTTCCAATCCCCCTGCCATGGGCAGGTACATCTCACACTAAACCATGTCACCCAAGGCTCTGTCCAAACTGGCCTTGAGCACCGCCAGGGATGTAGCATTCACAGCTTCCTTGGGCAACCCATTCCAGTGCCTCACTACCCTAATAGGAAAGAACTTCTTAATTATATGTAATCTAAACTTCCCCTGTTTAAGCTTTCACCTGTCACCCCTTGTCCTGTCACTACAGTCCCTGATGAAGAGTCCCTCCCCAGCATCCTTATAGGCCCCCTTCAGATACTGGAAGGCTGCTATGAGGCCTTCGCACAGCCTTCCCTTCTCCAGGCTGAACAGACACAACTTCCTCAGCCTATCTTTATATAGGAGGTGCTCCAGTCCCCTGATCATCCTCGTGGCCCTCCTCTGGACTTGTTCCAACAGTTCCATGTCCTTTTGATGTTGAGGACACCAGAACTGCACACAATACTCCAGGTGAGAGCTCATGAGAGCAGAGTAGAGGAGCAGGATCACCTCCTTCGACCTGCTGGTCACGCTCCTTTTGATGCAGCCCAGGATACAGTTGGCTTTCTGGGCTGCGAGTGCATACTGAAGCCAGCTCATGTTCATTTTCTCATCAACCCACACCCCAGATCCTTCTCCACAGGGCTGCTCTGATTCTCTTGTCTGCCCAGCCTGTAGCTGTGCCTGGGGTTGCTCCAACCCAGGTGTAGGACCTTGCACTTGGCATGGTTAACATCACTGCTGGTTCACTTTTTCTGATGTTGCTAATATTGATGAGACAGGGGCCTTGAGTTTTAAAGCATAGAAACATAGAATTATAGAGTCATAGAATCCTTTAGGTTAGCAAAGACCTTTAAGATCATTGGGTCCAACTGCTAAACTAGCACTGACAAATCCACCAGTAAACCATGTTCCTAAATACCACATCTACATATCTTTTAAATACCTACAGGGATGGTGACTCAACCACTTCCCTGGACAGCCTGTTCCAGTGCTTGACAACCCACTTGGCGAAGAAATTTTTCCCAACATCCACTCTAAACCTCCCCTGGCGCAGCTTGAGGCCATTGCCTTCTGTTCTATCACTTGTTACTTGGGAGAAGAGACCAACCACCACCTCTCTAGAACTTCCTTTCAGGTAGTTGTAGAGAGTGATAAGGTCCTCCCTGAGCCTTCTCTTCTCCAGGCTAAACAACCCAAGTTCCCTTAGCATCCCCTCACAGGACTTGTGCTCCAGACCCTTCATCAGCTTCATTGCCCTTCTCTGGACCCGTTCCAGCACCTCTATGTCTCTCTTGTAGAAAGGGTCTCAGAACTGGACTCAGGAGTCGAGATAAGGCCTCAACAGCGCTGAGAATATGACATTAAATACTTCAGCCTTTTCCTCATTCTTTGTCACTGTGTTTCCCTCACATTATTTTTCCAATAAACTGAATAGTCTTTCAGATTCTTCTAGAAGTAGATCAAATAAGAATGTCTTGAAAGAGCAGGCTGCAACATCATAGGCTTTGCATCAGCATGTTTCCATGGTCACAATCAGGTACTGAGGAGTGCTTCTGTAAGCGCATCTCAATGTTCTTTGTCAACACCTCCCTTATGGTGTCACATTGCTTTCTTAAACACTGTTTGTGTTCCATTTTTAATTATTTTCCATCACACAAGTCAGGTTAAAGGTAAGGCAAAAACTATGAATGCATCTTGCCCAAGAGTTAATAGGACTGATATTTGGAGAATGCTTTGAAACCTTCAAGAAAGCAGTGGCTGTCTTGGGCTTGGGCTGCTAAATGTTGCTAGAATAGGCATATATGGACCAATGCCTTCAAGTGACTTGACAGCAACCATAAGATACAGTGCAGCTCTATGTTTTGCTATATCATTCATCTGACCCAGGTCCTGGATCGCCCTGTGCTGGAAACATGGCTCTTTCTGTAAAAAAACCAAAGCCTTAATCTGTAGGAAATGGTAGAGGTATTCACTTGCTATTTGTGTGTCCACATGACTTGGGCCATTCTACCTGATGCAAGGAGTATTTCTGTAATGCACCTAGTGATGACTTAACATTCAAAAGCCAGATAACACTCTTACAGTGGCCCCTTAAACACACAAAACACAGAGCTCCCTATTCCCTGCCTCCCTGAGGAGAGTGAGCCAAGATTTTAACCTACGTTGTGCTTGAAAGGAAGCTGTCATGGTTTTCCTACTCTAAGAGTGATCCGCCATACAGCCTTATCAGTGCAGAGGGTTTTTCAAGTAATGATACTGAGTCTAGATACTTTGTTTCCATCTAAATCCTAGTTAAGATGTCTAAACCCTCATCTGATTTAGCCCCCACACCCCTAATAATGTGAGGGTCTTAAATACCAAAAGGACAAGTTTTGCTATGCAATGTTACACAGGTATCTGTATTGATTTGAGCCTCAAGCAGAGAAAAGCATGGAAAATGTCCAACAATTCTGCCTCTTGTGTTTGGGTATTTTCAGAATAACACATTTGAAATTTGCTTCAAACTGTGATTCTGAAATTTCTTTAAATATAATAGAATTTAAAATAAGAAGGCCTGACAACCCTGTAAACAGAACTTTTTGTTTGATGGAATGTACATAAAACCTGACTGCTCAAACATGGTGTAAAGCAGCCAAAAACAGGTTTTCAAGAAATGCTGACCATGAAGGTTGAATGCAGATGCAATCTGGACGCCAAGTAGGCAGGAAGAGACTGGAAAGGCAGAGAGCAGGAACATGCCTGTGCTAGCAGGAAGGGCTGTGAGATGATGCTACTGATTTCTCATGTCCCCTGATCTGTGAAAAAGGAATGATTTTTAGATTTTCTTGCAAGCTGTTTTAAGCTTTCTTTAAGGTATTTCAGTGAAGTAATTAAACCTTCAAAAGTGCCCAAACTGAAACGACTCCTCCTGTTTTCAGTGACCCCAGTGGGTTTACTATGTAGAAAAGCAATGTTTTCCCTACAAATGTGGAATAGCTTTTAAGCATGTTGAAATAATTTGGGTGTATTAAACTATAGATTCAGACTTCAGGATTTTCATAAAAGGTCTAAAATTCTTCCACTAAAGGCAATAGGTTATAGGATAGTCTGTAGATCTATTCAGTTCCATTATGGTTCTCAAAATTACCTTGATATACAAAATGTGCTTAAAACTGAAGCTCTGAAACTCTTCACTAGGGACTGTAGTGACAGGACAAGGGGTAACGGGTTAAAGCTTAAACAGGGGAAGGTTAGATTGGATATAAGGAAGAAGTTCTTTACTGTAAGGGTGGGGAAGCACTGGAATGGGTTGTCCAAGGACGCTGCGAATGCTTCATCCCTGGCGGTGTTCAAGGCCAGGTTGGACAGAGCTTTGGGTAACATGGTTTAGTGTGAGGTATCCCTGCCCATGGCAGGGGGATTGGAACTAGATGATCTTAAGGTCCTTTCAAACCCTAACTATTCTATGATTTTATGATTCTAAGTATATAATTTTTGTCTTCCACATAATTTTTTTTCCACAGAAAATGGTTTTTATTTTCCATAAATCTTTAATTTTTGAGGAAAAATAAAAATTTACATAAGACATTTTTTGCTGTTGAACTAAACAGATAGATAAACTGTCTGCACCAGGGAAACAAGAGGAAAGCGGGAAAAAATTGGGTATTTTTCCTAATGTGATAAAGCACACCAAACCCAAAATCTACTGTGAATACTCCAGGTGGACAAATTTCTTTTTGCTACCCTGGATACAAACTCTATGAACTATTGATAATGATTGCTAACTTTGCTACAGCACACTTTAAATCACTAACACACTATAATTCTCTAATAAACTAAGAAAATAACATATGTACTCCCTCACCTGCTAAACAGATGGTAAGGAGTGTAAATTCGTGCATGTGACTTTCTTTTTTTTTTATTGCTTTGGACATCTTAAATTTAAATAATCAGATTCAAAGCACTAGCTTCAATCTAAAACAGGCATGCTTTGGAGAAAGGAAGGATCCTTTTTCAAAGGGAAAAAAAGGCTCTGGTAAACAGTAAGCAATTAGCCACAACATGCTACCAGGGATTGTTTAATTGAGGCTGCCATACTAAATTAACCAAATACATGCCCTTGGAAGGACTAGTAAAGCAGAATTACTTACAGATGTTTTCAATTATTCTGTATGAAGCCATGTGCTGCTGCTTTGATTTTATTTTTTTTTATTTGTTTTTCTGCTGCAAGAAAAACTAAAATTCAAAACAAACTATCCCAGACCTTGTTTTTCCCTAAATGGTAGGACTTGAATGATTGCTTATTAGCTGCCAAAAATCTTTCTGGTCTCTCTGTGGATGGATTCATGAGACACAAGTAACTTACAGTTCTTGTCTTACCTTAATGCCCATCCTATCTAGTTAATCTGCCCTAACTTCAGGCTTTAAGGAGCAATTATGACTGCTTAGCTTTGTATGTCTCATTGAACATTTGCTGTGAGAAACACCTGGAGAACTGTAAACCAGTTCATAAAGTAATAGGGAAGATGCCCTTCCTGCCACATCCATAATGAGTACTTGAAGTATAGGGAAGCTGTCTCACAGCACTGAGCTAAAGGTTTTTTGATTCCTGGTTAGAACTGCTCTTTGAACAGCCCTACAGCCTTGGCTCTGAGTTTCCTCAATTTGGCTTTTTGGGTTTTGATTTTTAATCTGTAGATATCATTTTCAGGAAGTTATCATCTTACGAGTTCTCAAATATCATATGAACTAAATTTGCAGGCCAACAACAAATTCTCTGTCCCTGGGGACAGATTATTATTAGGCAATATCTGTCTGCACTAAGGGTAGATTAAATGCACAAAAGCAAACATAGGAAGCAAAGAAAAGGATCTTACTTGAATAAATCATCAATGAGATGAGCTCAGATCTCATTGTCAATTCTTTTGAAATCAAAGCACCCTACTCTCTAAACTCATTAACACTGTAGAAAGGCTCCTGCAGCTTTATGTGAAGTACCAAAAGCCCTGAGCTTATGTCCCAAACTCAAAGCTGGGCAGTAAATAGATGTTCTGGGTCATCCTCTGGGGCACCAACCTCCGTGCAACACCGTAACTTGTATAATTTAAGGCTAGGCACCAGAAATCCAGATATTCCAACACTGAAATCTTCTTTTTAGTATACACCATTTGCAGCATAGTCCCTCAATGCAGGACTAGAGGGTCACTGGCTGAGAGCACTGTGTGTAGCACAGAATCTGAGTTATATGATCTGCACATAAGAGAAACCAGCCGGGATGTGACTCTGTAACTCTGTGGAAGAAGCACTCTGCAGGTGGATCCTGGACTCTCAGTCAGTTCTAAGTCCAGTTTTGTACACTGTCTAATGGCTGGTAAATATAAAACGCCAGGCTAAGAGAAGTCTAAAACTTTATATGAAAATAAGTGAAATCTTGCACTATGGTTGCTCAAATCAAGAAGAGATCATATAGAACTGGTAGCATAAACAAGATACAGACTATGTAACTACAGGCACTTAACAGAGTGCCAAATCAGGAGTTTATTTGCTATTGGCTTCTTTTCCACTCAGCAGTGAAAGGCTGGTACTTCCCATGCAGAGCAGGAATTCACCCAGAGCAGAGATCTGTGTAAACACAGGACAGCAAGAGACAAGCCTGGGATGGGGCACAAGCTTGACTCTAAAAAGTGTATATTCAGACTGCTGTGTACACTCACCCAACATGACTCAGGGTATCAGACTGTCACAAGCTGTTGAATTTATTATTTAAAAGCATTACTATAAAGTTTCTGTAAAAATATACTACATAAAAAAAAAAAACCAAAAACCTAACATGCTTTAGTTATCTATTTAATATCTTGCTTCCTCTGAGTCAAGGAATACATAAGCTCAATCTCTAGAATAAAAATATATATACAGCACCCATTTTTAATTTAACTTTGCTCCAGAATCCTGTGTCTCATACAGGTAAAGGTGGTAAACAATGATGGTCAGTGATTTTTAATGTTAAGAAAAGTGACCAGCAGGTCGAAGGAAGTGATCCTGCCCCTCTTCTCTGCTCTTGTGAGACCTCACCTGGAGTATTGTGTGCAGTTCTGGTGTCCTCAACATAAAAAGGACATGGAACTGCTGGAACAAGTCCAGAGGAGGGCCACGAGGATGATCAGGGGACTGGAGCACCTCCCGTATGAAGACAGGCTGAGGAAGTTGGGGCTGTTCAGCCTGGAGAAGAGAAGGCTGCGTGGAGACCTCATAGCATCCTTCCAGTACCTGAAGGGGGCCTATAGGGATGCTGGGGAGGGACTCTTCATCAGGGACTGTAGTGACAGGACAAGGGGTAACGGGTTAAAACTTAAACAGGGGAAGTTTAGATTGGATATAAGGAGGAAATTCTTTCCTGTTAGGGTGGTGAGGCACTGGAATGGGTTGCCCAGGGAGGTTGTGAGTGCTCCATCCCTGGCGGTGTTCAAGGCCAGGTTGGATGAAGCCTTGAGTGACATGGTTTAGTGTGAGGTGTACCTGCCCATAGCAGGGGGTTGGAACTAGATGATCTTGAGGTCCTCTCCAACCCTAACTATTCTATGATTCTATGATTCTATGATTCTATGACTGGTGTATGTACTGTCCTACAATTGGCATGTAAACATGAAGAGATCAGGGGACTTCCTGTAGGATTGTAGTACGTCCCATTATTTAGCAATATCTCAACACCCTAACCATGTATTTCAGCCCAGGGCAATTTACTACACAATTTCCTAGCTTCTGTGGGATTAAATTTATTGCTCATATTATTTTAATGTAGCTTTGTGGACTTCAATTTCCTTCAAGGATTTTATAGAAGTAAAAGTATTACCAAATGCATTAAAGATATTAGTATTTGCAGACTGTGGGATTTCTCCCGTGGTCTGGAAGCAGCTTCCACAAAACAGGAAGTCATTAACTGCCAGGATCACATATAACTGCAGAGATATTATATGGAATACTCGTAAGACATTTACTGATGGAGATAAGGGGTTTGGAAGCTGGTTCGAGTTATGGAAATAAAAACAGCTACAGTATTCTTTTTATTAACATTACAAGACCTTATATAAAAATAGAGGACAAGAGAAATCTACATTTTAGCACCAGTTGTGAAGATTTCAGAGCTTGCAGTTATAGAGAAGTCCTCACAAAAGGGTGACTCATACAAGTTATAAATGTGGGCAAGCCTAATTGGTTTTCCAATTCTGAAGATTCACCTCTAAAACGTGGCCTGTCCCTGGCTCCCCTGACCTTCACTTTTGAAAAAGTAGACAAACTGATGTCAGTGAATGAAACAGTGGGGATAAAACACAAGCAATCATTGACGAGACCTGGGAGATTTATGACTTGAAGGTGGCTGCAATTTAACCTGAAGGTGAGCTACTCACTGCAGTGCAACAGTGTTAAAGACTTTTACTAATCTGCCCTGCTCAAAACATTGGCTTCTGCATCCACTGCACTAATTTAACCTTCCAAGTGGCTGGAGGGTTTAGTCCCTTACATAGCACTTTCCACTGAGCTAAAACAGAATCTTTAAGGTTGCTATTCACAGCCATTATCATACCTTGGAAGATTACAGTTGGAGCAGTAACTATGGTCTACAAGCTCGAATCTGTGATCTCTTCCCTCACAAGGGATCCCTGAGTAAAGCCAGAAAGAAATAGAATTTCAAAGCCAGACTCAATTTCAAAGAGGAAAAGAATGGCAAGCTTACAGCAAAAAAGAATGTAAAAAAATGTGTCTGAAGTCAAAGAAAATCCAGAGGGGAAAGGGAAGCCTAAAGTCAAGCTAAACAATAGAGCATGTAGATCAATATAAAGAAATATAAGACGTGCATAGACAGTCAGATGATCATGGGGCAGCACAGTCCTCCTGACAGATTCTGAGACTGAGATAGGTTGCCCTTTTCTTTTGTTAAATTTCCATCAAGGCACTGTCAGGCTCCAGAATATTATTAAGCACTTCTAAAGTTAAGAGAGCAAACAGACTAGAAAACACACAAGGAAATAATAGTCTCATGACCCCTGGAAGTTTAGTGCTTGTGACCTGAGCCTGTGAGCATCCAGTATGTTCTTACCGGTAGTCCTCTAGTAGTTTGGAAGGGCCAGAAACAAAACTCCAATCTTGCCCATATTTGGTGCCCATCTTGGCATGGAAAAGGAGAAGAAAGCCCTCCTCTGAGCATTCTAAGTTTGCCACAGATAGAGTTCGGACTTAGGCAAGGAGAACTGAGGTACGTGGCAGCATTCAGTTCTTATACTACTTGTATGACTATCAGATTCAGGATATAACCTATAAGCCTAACTGGAGTCAGAATGTAATATTTTTCCAGGTCAGGCAGGAACATTGCTCTTCTTTGCAGAATGTCTTCCTCATAAATAAGAGCATTATTTAGCATATTTGCAGTTATGGCAAAAATGCAGGACATTGGATTCTCCTTAGTGCTAACAACTAGATGAAGCATCCATCCTGTTCATGTATAAATTTCTAAATGCCTGAAGCTGAAGCACTTACCTTTGAGGCACCAAGTTCCTTTTCCTGTCTCTACTCCTTTTTACCTAACCCTTAGCTGGCTTTAAATTCCCAGTGGTTTGCAAAAAGGATTTAAAATAATATATGACAAACCTGTGGCAAATCCACCCTTGTAACACCTCCTTTTTCCAGATTTGGCTGCCTTTTAAGACTTACAAAATCCATTTTAGTATCGTCTGTTGATTTGCTTAGTAGTTTCAGAAAAAGAATCAGCAAAGCTTCTTCCTTTTGATGAACAAACTACAGGTTCACATACCCAATCTGTGTGTAATCCATTCCCTACAAAGACAAAAAAGACAAAAAGGTAACAGTTCTCTAATGACTGCTCCCAAAGAGAAGCTAGGAGTAAGTAGCTGCTGCTCCCACTGATTCTCATTTTTAGCAGAATCATGCATCAGGAAGCCTCCTCAATAGGGCGTAAAAGAAATAAGAGTTTTCAAACTCAGTGTTCCTGTCCTGCTCACAGAAGCTTTTGGCAAAATATGAGCATCCTCCCATTTCACTGAGGATCCACAGAGAGAAAGGTCACCTTCTCCAAGAGCTCCAGTGCTGTGCACTTTTCTACAGCACAGGACAGAATTTGCTTCCCATAATCACTCAGAGCAAAGTCTGAGAGTGTATGAGACAGGAAGAGTAACTGAAAATAGGGAAGAGGCTGGAAGAGGCAAGCTGTGAGGCCCCTTCCAGTCCTGTGCTCTCTAAAGGAAAAAATGACAGCATCTAGAAAGAATTGCCCACATTAATTTCTGTAGATTTTGTTGGATAACTCCAGTGAAGGAAGGCAAAACCTTAGATTTACTCTCCTTTCAGTAAAAGCAGAGTTGTCTCCACTGCAAGCAGATACATATATATATAAACTAAGATGGGGCATAGAGACCAACACAGGGTCCAAGTTAACGCCCCAGCAAGTATGCAATGTATATTTTATTTGACTAGCATTGCTCACCAAAGAAAGTATCACTACAAAGAACCCAGGTATTAAAATATGAACTGTTCCAACTTCTTGCAAGTTCCGCAATTACTTAATAATCCCAAGAATTTAGGGCATTTTTTCAGGTTAAGTCATCTAAAGTGTCACAGGCTGTTAGCTTACTTTAGATCTGGTCTTATATAATGCTACTGTAAGGCATACCCTGTAGGACACATCAAAAATAAGAACTAGAAGCACATGGCTTTATGTCTATAACTCAGAGAAAATTTGCCTATGACCAGTAACAAAGGGTATTTACAGCCATACCTATGCTAAGTGGCTGCCAAATCCAATTGCCTGGTAGTGGCTTAGCATTTCAGGTTTTGTAGGGTTATACACGCACTATTCAAAAGTATGAATGAGTCCATAAAAGCAGAGCTCAGTACTCCTGATTCTTTATTTATTTTCATTACTGTCTAAAATGTGACTGGTTTTTTATAACATAACTCGATATTCTGGTTGTAGAAGATACACCAAGAGGTATTGTTCCTGGAGAGCATATTACTGCTGCCAGTGTTCATGTTTATATGATTTCTCAATGTTCGAAATATTGAAGCACAAACCTTGGCACTGAACAGCCTGTGTAAGCACCTCAGACTGACTCTAAGCCTTCATAAGCTTCACCATCATCTCAATATCATTTGCCTCGTTATAGCCGGGAAGAGTGTACAGACATCCTTGCCATACACGGACTGTGTACTTCCTATCAGACTCAGATCCCTGAGGTGGTTCTGGTGAAGCCAATGAGTGCACATAATAGAGCATAGCACAGAGTAGGTTGATGCTGCCACTTTCAGATGGTGACACAGAAAAGCTGCCTTGGCTGGGTAAGCAAATTCTGCCGTCCTCCATGTTCTGCTTCTGTAGTTCAAAGTCAGTTCAGGTATCTGCTATTAGATGCCACCACAAGATGTTTACACTATTCTACATGTAACATAACAGTGGTGGCAAGAAATCCACATCTATTTAAAAATACTCAAAAAACAGAAAACAAAAACTTTGCCCTCCCCCCCCCCCTCCCCCCCCCCCCCCCCCCCCCGCTACTTGGGCATGCAAAAGTAGGTGATAAAACAGTAAGACAACCAAATGATCAATCAGCAGTGTCTATTGAGAAACAGGACAAAACCTTTCACATTTTCAATCTGATTTACCCAGAGAGCCCAGCTCATAGACATGATGAGGTACAGATTTCAGTGTCTTCTGCAATAACCATCTTCTTTATCCTGTCCTCCTCTGCCACACATATATTCCAGGCGAAAAAATTATCCTCATAAAAATCAGCATGAGAACAGGTGTCCTCCATGTGGCAAACCATGTGTTGGTGCAGGTTCGGTTATTAAAAAAACTGGAAATGAATCATCCACCTGTACGTGTGATTGTTCCAAGGTGAACACTTCTCCATGCTTTCTCCAAATAATGTTTTAATCTAATCTGCTATGTCACATGCAGGCCTGATCACTATTTGGAAGAAACCAGAAGTACAACTCTGCAATAGCCTGGGTATTGCTGAAGATGGAGCACTGCTGATCTGAAGTAACATTGCTCAGGAAGGGAAGGTTAGGGGAAGAAAATAACTGTGAAGTTTTGGAATGAAATAAGGTTTCTTAACACTGATTGAACTATGATGTATTTCAGTTTGATTAACCGCTATCTCTTCTTGAGGACAGCATTAGCAGTCTCACTGTTGTGTCCCTGGTTAAGACTGAAGGGCAGGGTGCTCATTTTTTTATGTAAGTGATTCAGATTTACCCTTGTGCTTTCAGAACAACTGATCACACAATTAGGCTCTGTCCAGGTTATCATCCTTTGTTTCTGTTTCTGTTGTACCAGGAAAAGCATCACAGATATGGGAGAGCTTTTCCGTGCAGTGGGATGAGAACTCTCTTCAAAAAGAGGAACTTGGTTATGAGACAGATTTGAGGTGGTGTGGGGAGATTAGTCACTCTGCTGTCTGGAACACTTCTGTTAACTGAGATTTTGCAAACCTTGCTGTAGAGGGGATGGAGAATTTCTTGGTCTCTCCCAAAGGATGACATAGCAGGACAATAATGATGTTTGAAACAGTCTTCATGAAAACAGCAAGAATGAGCCCTTTCTTCTTACTCACCTGCATATTGTGCAACTTGTCCACATTCTGTTCATTCCTCTTCAAGTCCACACTTACCCCCTCTTCCAAACAGTTTTGTCTGTCATGATCCATTCTTAGCCTTACATCTCCAATTATGCTTCTGTATTTCTCTTTCCACTCCCTCCAGATTTTTCCATCTAGCAGCGATGTTCTCTGGGTGGGCTGTCAGATTGCTCACAAACCACATGGCTGGAGCATTGGGTAGGGCTAAGCACAAGGAGTACCAGGACTAAGTCTGAACATCAGAGGTAGAAGAACTGCCACCAAGCCACCAAGGAAGGTCCTCAGTGATAGGAGGGTTGTTAAAGGTGTTTTTCTCAAGCAGTTCAGAAAAAGCAATGTTTTAAATATCCAGCTCCACAGAGACAGATTGAAAAGCAGAGCCTTGGTCTCCATTTCTTTCATGTCATTGTAGGTCGTCATCACTACTGTGGCATCCAGCTCCTTCTTTTTCCTTGAACATGTCATTGCATTATTCTGCAGTACAGTATTAGATGTGTGAATGTGCTATGTGTGGTTGAGCTAGTTAAGCAACTGGAAGCAACTATGTAATAGAAGACTGCACCCAGAGAACATCATACAGCATCACATAGACACATCATTACTGCCAAACATCTGAATTTTCCTTCTGCCAGCTTACTCCTGCCTAGTGTTTGTCCCATCCTTAAGCAGACATTTATACTGTATACAGTACTATCACATCTGAGCAACCTCTCTTCTGGGAAGATGGGAGGTAACAGGACATTTCTGTTTTGAAGGCAGCTATTCTTGTTTCTTCTAACAATGCCCTTCAGATTGTTTCTCAGGCCTAAGGAAACTCACAAATGCTGTAAGAAAAAGTCATCTCTGTCTATTTTGCTCAGGCACTTTCACCTGCTGCTGCACCCTGATTTTATTTGATTTCAGTAATTGCTCTCTTTCCCTGCCACCATTGTTCACACCTGTAGTCCTTTTCTTGCTTCCACTGTTGATTGACAAGCTTACTAGAAAAGGTCATCACAAGAAGAGAATTGAATACCAAGTATTGACATTCCAGTCTCTGCATTTTCCCTTTTGGCTTTTTTCTTTTTTTTTCTTTACTTTCTTGTTTTGTTTTGTTTTGTTTTATTTTGTTCTATGCAGTGCTTAGGTTACAAGTGTGAGGAACAAATGCTTTAAAGAGCAGCAATAGATTGATGACACTCTGTGTTCCTGTATATTTTCATCCTCGGATTCTCTATGGGGATTGTTTTTTTTTGTTCTTTTGTCAGCTTTGATCCTTAAGACCTTAGCATGACTTGAACAAAACCGTTGGCTAAGATACCATTCAATTACAGAAGCTCTGGTAAGAATACAGCAAAGCTTATGTTCAGCTTCTCTAATTTCCTCGGAGCTGTTTTTTCTAGATCACTACCCCATGTATTACCCACCACACTGTGACTTGGCAATTTCTTGTTGTGGTCACCTGTGTTTGGTGTTGGCTGAATCAAATCTGTTTTTCCTTCAGGAGTTAATAGCTTCAGTTGCTCACCTTAAACAACACTTCTAGTTTGCCAAGGTACTCGATTGCTGTACTTAGTTATGACTTCAGTATAACTCAGCTGTTCATTACAGCCAAGAGAGATGATTCAATTTTCTTGCTGATATACTGAATTCTAGTTATAGCAGGAAACAAACATTTTCTTGGTAAGCTAAACTTATTTTTTACGGTGATGAATGACTCACTGACAAATCATTCTTGACAGTGGCTACAGCCATTTCGAAACGCTATTTTTCTAAGGAAATCTGTATTTTGATGTTTTATTTTACGGTACAGGTTAGCACATCTATGATCTAAAATTAACATTTTACATCCTCTAGAAGAGAACTGTGGCATCCATACTAATATCATAGGATCTCATTTTATTTCCCATGACAGCTGGCAGGACATTTTGATCTCTTACTAGGTAGAGAAAGCACATTTCTTCGAAGGTGAACTTACCAGTTCACAAAACAAAGAGTAATACCTACACTTCATTAAGGGAGTCTTAATTACCTTGTACTTACAACAAACATTTTCCCTCTAAGGAAATTTAGGTAATTCTTTGCTGCTAACTAATGTCAGGTGAATGACAATAGTTTTCTCAGACTGAAACTTCTCTGCAGTGTCTGCAATATCAATATTTCTCTTCACAGGCTAAAAAATTTGAGAGGTGTTTAAATTTACATATTTTATACAGCAGTGGTTTCCACTCTGATATTTTCTGTGCCAAGTCTTGGCTCTCAGATGAGTAGTCTATGTCCCTGCAATGTAGACCTTACAGCAGTGATACTAATGGATCTTTATTTGTCCTACTGCTCTCCTTATATCGTCTCTTAAGCATGTGCCAGTGTATGCTAGGCCTCCACAGAGCAAAAAGGAGATTCTGCATCTATAAAAACTTATGCTTTTGAGGACCTTTTCATATAAACACAAGCATCACTGTGCGATCTACATGATGAGTATTTCCATGCCTATTTGTAGGATCAGAGCTGTGAAGGCTGGCCATGAGGTTCCAGGAGTACCTGCCAATTTGAAATTATTCATTTTTAATCGTCCTTCTCCAGGCCTCTTGACTAGAGCTGAGAGGAGTACAGTCAGACATGACTTCAAGTGGCTGGGCTGAAACAGCTCAGAGGTGAAACTCTGAGACTCACCAGTTGCCACCGTGCATTTAACACGAGAGTGGCACAGGTGGAACTTGCCGTGCCTCCAAATGCAAAGAATGCTGAACACTTCCAGTTTTAATAGATAGTTTTGAAACACTTCACCAAATATGAGTCACTGAAGGAAGTGGCAAAAGAGTGACCATAACATCAAGACAAAGAGAGAGAGGGAAATTTGGACTATTTGATCACAGGACAGGAGAAGAGTGGAGTCTGAGACTGGGTGAGAAGGAGGAAGTCAAAAAAGGGAGCTAGAAGTAAGAAGATGAACTTATAAGTCTCATGGAGAAAGAAAGAAAGTGCAGAAAGGGTCATGGGGACTGGGATTCAGTCTGGAAAACAGAGGACAGGAGGGACTTTGCTAACAGGCTTGTCCTCTGCTCCAAAGCTTAAAAAGGCACCCTTCCCATGTTGTCAACAGAAACACAATTTTAAAGCACGTTTCAACCTTCCCAAAGATACTTTGCAGAGAAAACTACCTATTTCATACCCTAACTGCCTGGTGTCATTTAATCTCCACGGACATCCGCCACTGGAACAAATTTGTTAACCTTCCTGTTGTAGAAGCCAGCACAACATTAGACGGCAGAATTTCACCTTGTCATTTTCTCAAAAACTATGAAATAAAAAAAAGCTATATTTCAAGAACATTAAGAATGCAAAATAGCATACTCAGAGTTAAGAAGGTCCAGATTATTTTCTTGAGCAGCCATGCATATTAAGATAGCCAGGAATTAGGTGATTATGCATCACCATTAGATGCATGAAATGCCTCCTCTATCCTTGCCTAAACTACCAATAACATCTCAACAGTAGGTGTTCAACATTTTAGTTTTCCTATAGTTATTTCCCCAAGCCTTATTTAATGCTTACTACTCACCATCTCTGAGGACAGAATAATTAATTGCCTCATAGTTTTTCATGGCTGTCGTCCCTGTAGAAACAAGGGGTCACCTTTCCCTACACTGATATGTGGAAGGAGATGTAGAGAGAGTTAATTTTCCCCTATTTACTTCAGAATTTTAGCTCAAACTAAGGTTAAAAACTATCTTAATCTGAGGCATCTGCAGCCTGACTTTTTAGTCTACTTAACTCCAAATGTAAAACCCAGCTCCCCTTCACTGTATCTGTGAATGCTCAGAAGGCTCACATGGATGGGGAGCATAAGTTTGGAGCATCTTGTCAAATTTTGGCCTACTATCCCATGTAAAGTCTCTGGTAGAAGCAGGAGGAGTAGAGTTCCACTCTGCAAGGAAAAGTTTGAATATCTCAAGCATGACCATATTGTATGTATCTCAACTATGAGACCATCCTTGCTCCTTCTGATGTTCTCAGCTTCATTCACTGCACACTTAAATTTCTCCATGACTGAGGCAGGGATATGGGAGAGCACATTGCCCACTTCACACTCCTGATCTGTTCCTAGAGAAGACTGCAGTAGTGTATGCTGTTTGGGGCAGAGATACTGAAAAAAACAGAAATTATTGTGTAATTAAATATCTCATTGTTCCATATACAACCTGAATTCTGCTGTGTCTGCTCTTACAAATACTCGACTTTGCCATCCATCTGATCCTTTATTTTGTTCTTCATAGAACCAAATGCAGAAGAATGCAAAATTATACCTGAGGTTTGTATAAATCATGCACATCATTATTTCTTTCTTTTAATTAAGCATGATTTCAATGAATTTTCAAGGTTCTAGAGTGTAATATTGGACTAATGTATACCTTATGAGTGCCACTACACCGCATGCACCTGACACCATGGCTCAAATATGTGTTTTCTTTCCCTTGCCCTTATCCTTTGTACTTTTTCTGTTCTAATTTAAAATACCAAAACATCTAAAGCAGCTCCTCTTATTCCAGAGCATCCTAGCTCTCATATTGTCCACTCCATTTTATCTGACCCACATAGTTTATATGGTTCACGCACCTTTGGTGGCAAAGTTTTCTCCTGACCCCACTCAGTGTGTGGCAAAGTGCTGAGCATGTATTTCTCAAGTCACATAAGTAATCGATCTTCATTTACATCAAGCACTATGGGGCAATGATATCTGAAGGGATGCTGAACAGGTTTGCAATGGGCATTACAGATGCTTTATTTCATCACAGCCCAGTAGACCTCCACATCATCGACTCCCACTATAACCACTTCTGTGTAGATGTGATTCCAGCCTCAGAGATGGCAGTGTCTGTGGAGCTTAAGGGAGGTGTCTTCACCATTTTTGCAGTTTGCTCAGGCCTTCTTGCTTTGTATATTGCTCAAGCCTGTCTTTGTCTCTGTCACGGTTTCCTAATCTGAGAACAGGCAAAGTTCTCAATTTCAAGCTAGAGGAAGAACACAGACAGGCTTCAAGAGAAAGCCAACATGTGACTGTTGTAGCCATATCAGACTTCTCCAAAGTAGCCAACAAGTCTATTGTAACAACAGTACGCAAGTCTTTGCCTTATTCAGAGTTTTCTCCTGTGTGATTGTACGTCAAAATTGGCAAGGACAATCTTTGTGTGGGAGTATTGTGGGGGTTTTAAATTAAATCCTTTGAATTCCTTCTTCTTTTTTTTTTCCACATTATTTTTATTTTCCAGAAGAGTAAGTGGGGAGACAGTCAAGCTGGATGGGAAAGGTGCTACTGACTCATAAGGATGAGAAATAGCCAGCCTTAAGAAGGCATTCTGGATTTATGCTTGCTGATTCATAACTTCCTACATACATGTGGGGAAAAAAAGTGTGGATTCTGCCCTGAGCTATAATCTGCAGGAAACCTGCCCTCCCTTCACAAAGTGAGACAGTAGTTTCAAAACTGTAGGAGGACGTCACTTCAACTCCCAGAAGATGTTCCCATGAAAAACGTTTAGAATAATGGCCTGAAAACACTATCCCTAAACACCACATTCTACTTTCTCTGCTTACACAGAGAAGTCCAAAACTAGTCAAAGCTCAAATTTTGCAGTTAAATCATCAGGTAAAACAAATGTTGTCAAACAAATAACAGAAGACAGCTGAACAGGAAAGGCTCTAATGGTTTTGTAAAGAACTGCTCTTCCTTTTCCATGCAAGTGTTACTAGATCCGTTCTTTCCCTTATGTCCCAAGTAATTAAACAAGACAATATGAGAACACGAACAAAACAAGAACAACAAGAAGACAATTAAGTGCAACAAGTGCATTGTTTCAAAGGGACATAAATCTCTACATATATCAAAACGGTTTATTGATTAATTGCATCTTTAAATGGCTGCATGGAGCCTGAAGAAGGAAGATTCAGTAGAGGCAAAAAGAAAGAATTCTAGAGAAAACTGAAAACGACTCACATCCTCCTGCTCAAAACTAAATGTGTTGCAGATCATGTGAAGCATGAGTAGTTGCAGGTCTCTTCTTCCCTTATTCCCTGAATATGGCTGCAGAGTAGACATTTCCAGCCTAAGGTGGTGTGCAAGATATCCTTGAGTTGGAAATAAAAACAAGATATTCCCAATTTCTAACCCATGGACAGAAAGTCAGGTACTGTGCTTAACATGTTACAGGCATGGCCACTCAGACTGAGGTCCTTTGTTAAAGTCGTCTTGTTCCTGAAAATATATTTAGGGAAAGATGATAATCAGACAGTTTGGTGTTCTGAAATGCATTTCAACTATATAATATATGCCCATGGGAGCAGGGAAGACTAAATCTAGTCAGGCTTAAGTAAGTATTATGAAATCATTCTATCCTTTTCCAGGACTCTTACATTCACAAGTTTGAGTTTCAGCTTTTCCCTGAAACCAGGACATTATATTTCTAAGTCAGGCCAGAATGAGGATCAGAAAAGGATTAAAATAACAGTGACAAAAGGAGTTGTATTTAAGAAGCTGAGATCCTGAAGAGATTTTATGTAGCTTGTGCTGGAAAATTCAAAGTAATTATTACATAATTTAACTAGAATCATCCTTAACTAGGGAAAACTCCATGAAGCAATTATGTGAGCAATGGAAAACATTTGAGATTGGTGGAATTATAAGAATGAACAAAGCAGAATTTGGCTTAAAATGTTTAAACTCAGTACTGCAATAACAAGTGATTACACAGGGCACAGTGGAGCCTACAATCATATTCAGTCTTCTCTCATATCAGTTTATTTTACTCAAAAAAATAATGTTTTTCCGGCTGTCTTTGACAAGCTTTGCTGGCACCTGTAGACTAAACAGATGAATACTGGGATGATAATGGCTTCCAGACAGCAGAAGAGGTTGTAGGCAGTGGAGGTGTCCTCACCCCAGGAGCCTTCAGTGGGCTGAGACATGTCATGATGCACCAGCTGGCTGTCTCCCTGAAGAGAATTCAGTGATAGCTGGATGAAAATACTATGGCTGAAATCATTATCCACCCAATTCCTAACACCTGCCCTTCTTCCTTATGCGATGCTTGCCCCTTGCACCAGCCTTGGAGGTCCTAAGGCAGAAGGAACCCAGTGGGTCATGGGCAGGCACTGGCCATTGACACCTTACAGGGACATGGGGAGCAATCACCACACACCTCACCAGGATATAGGCATGCATCAGGCACTTCAATGGAACAGGGGCACCCACCAGGAACCTCACAGAGACATGAGCATCCTGCCAGAATATAGGACCCTCCTCTTGGGAAAGCTATATATAATTAATTTGGTAATTGGAAATATATGTGTAAATAAAAAAAGACAGAGGGAAGAAGGGATGTGCTGGACGTCAGTTGCATTATGGAAATCAAGAATTAATGGGCTGAGCATTTGGAATAAGAAATTAGTGGAAGAGTGAATTTTCAACAAAGGATTGAGAATTAAAGCTAAATTAAAGGCTGGCAGGGAGTCTGGGAAAAGAGCACATCTTTCCCACATCTGGGAAAAACAGTTAGAGCCACGGGGTGTAAAGAAAACAGGAAAACACCGTGAAATTACAAGGTAGAGATCTAGATGTCATAAAAGTTTGTATGGTAGTGAATGGGATGGAGACCTACTTGGAATAGGCTAGATGGGTCTGATGAGGAGGTAAGTAAAGTAAGCAACTCTGTACCAGCATGGCCCCTGATTAAATAAGAAGTCACTACAGATGACTCACTTGGAGATGAACTGCAGAGACAGGATACCATGAAAATTCATGGTTTTAATACAGATGATCTGTGAAAAATTCAGATAATGTCAAGAATAACCTAGGGAATCAGGAGCTGAATGGTTGTACCAACTTGGTGTGATAGAGGAGGATGAGTGTCTACTTGTGAGAGGGGCAGGAGATTTAAATCTAGGCCTGGAATTTTTTCTCTCCCTCCTAGAAGATGCCACTGGACCTTACGGACTCTATCTATTAGATGGGTAACATGGGTTCATTATCAAGAATGGGGTGAGGAATCCATGTTCTCTTGGCAGGGCTCAGATGAATTGCAGGGAGCATCATTATAAGTGGCTGTTGTAACATTGCATTGAGGCAAAGCCCAGGGTGATGAACCTGGGACAATCCTGCTACAACCCCCGATCTCTTGGGAATGGGGCCATGGGAACAAGAAAATTATCTTTTATGCATGTACGTCAGGGGCTACCTGTAGAAATCCACTTTCCATAAATGCTCCAGCAGACCACTTTGCAAATGCAAGAACTAAGCCCCAGCAATTAAAGACCCTGAATGGCATCAGGTCTAGATAATCTTGGCCTGACCCAGAAGTTGAATAACTGCTCCATGAGATAATGGACTAATCCAATCAAACAAAACAAGTGCTAGGGGATTTACCAACCAAACTGAGAGAAAGCAAGCTATGTGAAATGAGTGGTGGCATGCCTGTCTAGATCAGGGGTACACTTGCAACTTACTTCATGTTTATAAAAGACAGGGTAAGATGGAAAGGCCTAAAGTTGCATCAGAGGAGGTTTAGATTGGATATTAGGAAAAAAATCTTCACTGAAATAGTTGGCAAGCAGTAGAATCGTAGAATCATAGAATAGTTAGGGTTGGAAAGGACCTCAAGATCATCTAGTTCCAACGCCCCTGCCATGGACAGGGACACCTCACACTAAACCATCCCACACAAGGCTACATCCAACCTGGCCTTGAACACCGCCAGGGATGGAGCACTCACAACCTCCCTGGAAGGTAGCACAGGCTGCCCAGGGAAGTGGTTGAGTCACCATCCCTGGAGGTATTTAAAAGATGTGTACATATGGTGTTTAGGGACATGGTTTAGTAGTGGACTTGGCAGTGTTAGGTTAATAGTTGAACTCAATATTAAGGATATTAAGGGTCTTTTCCAATCTAAATAATTCTTTGATTCTCTGAATACAAATACAGAGGAGACTTTGGGTCAAATTCTGGTTTTAATTGTATCTGTGTAAAACTGTTTCTCACAAACTCTGCCTGCAAGCTACCTGAATCAGAAGGTCGTGTTTGGCCTCTGGGAATGGGAATTTGTGACCATTATCATCCCCTGACAGATTACTGTGAAGTCTGCTACAAGTTCTGCTGGTGCTTTGCTGTCCCCAGGAATGCATTTTTTCTGGTGTCTGATAGAGACTTGGCTCCTATCACCATTATAACAAGCAGTCCTTTTCCATAAGCAGTGACCCTTGGAGCAGCTCAAATTGAAACCTTGTTTCTTAATCGTGCTGAATAGCTTTGTGAACAAACACAGCAAAGAGGACCTGTGGTACCAGTTCTGATCTGCAGTTTCTCAGAACAGTGCTGCCCTTTACAAGGGGGTCAGAGGCAAAATGAGAGGTACAGATCACGTTTGCAAGTTGTCTCAATGTCTGGGATCGTTCAAAGATGAGGTCTTCTTTCAGGTGCCTCTAGATAAGGAATCATATTGTTTACTTTCATCACACCAGATGTCACCAAAGTAATTTTGATGTTCCGTGGCTAACATGAAAGATTTACAGTGGAAAGCTATGCCAACAAAACATTTGAAGAGTACAGATGCTGCTTCAAGAATAGGCATAGATCAGTGACAGCAGAGTTCATGAAGACAACAATTTCCTTATTATGTTAGGGAAAGGTATGATAGTTTCATTAGTAATAAGAGGAAGGCTCTCCAAGAGTTTAAAGCTTAGTATATTAGTGTTTATATTACTCGTAAAGAATTGATATTTAGGCCTTTTTCTTGGCTTTATCCTCGTTGCTAGGTAACCGAGATGTCTGTGACATTCTAATCCTTAAGGATCAAGATGTAAGAAAATTATATCCAACAAAGGTCTGTGTGAATGATTGCTCTTTTTCCAACCCCGGTCTAGGAAAAATGAGGAGCTAGGAGAACACACCTTTAACAATGTTTGGAAGAACTCTGCCAAGGTTACAGAGACCTCCACATGCTCCCCTCCGATGAAGTTTTAACATCACTGGCAGTGACCAGAAGAATACAGCTCTTTTCTCATATTCCCTGAAAGTGACTGAAACCAGCACAAAGGCAAATGACCATCCCTTTTGCTCCTATGAAGAGAGCACTGGGCTCCTGGTGTCCTGCCATTCTCCCAGCTGTTTTTCCAACACCAAGCATCTTGTTCCACCATCCCACAGCAGTTCCCACAGGCTTGGTCCCTGCACCTGCTTGGCCATGCCAAGGGAGTGAAGCGCATGCAAGGTCAGGCAGCACGGCTGCAGCTCTGCTCCCTCATATCCAGCTGCCAGAGCTCAGCTTTGAGATTTACAGGTGAGGCAGACTGTAGTGGTTTTTAATTTTTCCCCCATGCTCTGGTGGGCTGTCAATCACCCATCAAAGCAGACTAAACAGTGGCAGAAGCAGGTTTTAATGTCATCAAGCACAAGTCATTAGCCTTAACTAGACAAGAGGAACAGCCTTTGGGGATCCATTGTTATCTCTGAAGGAGACGGAGGAAATGAAAATGTGACATGTCTCTGTGGGGTCTGTAGAGCTCCAAGTTCATTTCTTTTAGTGCCTTAGGAAAGGAAAACAAAGATGGATTTCAGCTTTTAGTGCTTTGCTACTAAGATTAATGGTTTATAGTGCTCATAACAACTATATTATTCTTGTAACAATAAGAATTATTATCTAATGCTTTTCACATTGTGCTCCCCTTGTGCTCACAGCTCTGGTGTATCTGTCACACACCTCTTGGTGAACAAGGATAATGAATGGTTTACTTGACAAATCCTAACTTTCTGCTGGCGAAGAGCAAATGCCTTTCTCAAGTGAAGGGATCAGCACAGGATTTTGAGGGTTAGCCTTTCTGTTGATTGCTGGGATCTGATTCTGCCCCTTGTTCACATTGTTTACAAGGGTTTCCACAAATAAAGGCATACTGATCTCAGCAGACATTTTCCCATTTAACCTTCAAAGAGACGTCAGCAGAAGGACCAAACTAAGGCCATCTCTGAACAGGTTCTTGAAAATACAATGCTATTGTGTCCTTGTCATTGGTTGCAGAAGTTATGTGTATCATTTTTGTTCCACACACATAACAATGTAAATTTAAGAATTACACTACAGATACAGATTTTTCTAATTCAGCTAAGAATAATTTGCTCATTATTTTTTAGAACATCCTGTATGTGAGGATTCATGCCCCTTTACAAGTAAACAAAAGAAATGGAGCAGGGAGTACTGAAGCCAGGTCTTTCATATTTGTATTTATATAATATTTGCAGAGAACCTTAGCTAAATACTTAGAAGATGTAACTCACAAAGTGCCAGATTGTTGGGTATTGCAATGCCTGTGCTGTGTTTTACATGCCTGGTTCCCAGAGGGAAATCCCAAACCCAGAGTTAAACATTTATTTCTCCTAAGCAGCTGACATTCATTAAGATGAATCCCAGCTCTGATTAGGCACTGACATAAATACAACCTATTAGAGATTGCATAGAAAAGTGTCTCAACTCCCTTTTCAGAAGTTGAGTTCCCACTTCAGAGCTAACAGCAAGCGCCTCCTGCCCCTTGGGATCTGAAGCCCACATCTTTTCTCCTACAGCCTTCTTTTAAAGAGGGGGGAAAAAATTACTGTTTTTATCTGTCTCCTTCAGGAGCGCGAGATGAAGATCCTTCATCCCACAGGCTTTTGCCTAGGAAGTGGGAAGCTGGGACATTGGTCTCTCCTACTCTGCCACAGCTGAAACCTCACCACTCTCCTCAGCTCCTTTGTCTCTTCTAGACCCCCAAAAGGCTCACACAAAATGAGCTGTGACACTTGTGCTCCTAGGGAGGTGTGGTCAGGACATTGCTAGGGTTCTATCTACAAGGTTGGATGGTCCAGGTGCCTGGAGAAGAAAGTAGGTGTAGGGCTGCTCCTGCCAACGCTGTTGGAGACAGACCTGTGGGGACCAAAAGACCATCAAAGTCACAAAATCCAAGGGCTTTGCCCTGTAACTTTGTTAACCCAGGTCACTTGGCCTCCTGACAGCAGGATGGCAATCTGGAGGTTTAATTAACATCCCCCTACACTATAACCAGTTGGAGGGCAACCACTGGATTTGGCTCTTTGTTTTGCATCTAATAGGTACTAGTGGCAGATTTGGGAGGATTTATTCAGGTTGTCATAAAATCTAAGTACTGCAAGAAATTAAGAATACATCTTTATTGCTTCCAGATCAAGCTAAAAATACTCAAAATCTTCCCAGTTTATGAAAGATTGTTGCAGGTTTTTCATTTCTTCCTAGCTTAACATAAAAGGAAACTCAGTATAAAATCTCTTCTGCATATCATTTTATACTGCATCATTAAAAAAGACGGAGCACATTCTGCTCTATTTGAATTATAATACATATTTATGCACATATTGTCCAAGCTGATAGATGAATAAATATACACAGAATGAATCATAATGCACAAGAAACTACTCTTTTCTAGTCATAAATATATCTTCCTTTTGGGACTATTATTTTCTTTTTTCTATAAATCTAGTCCCCAAAAATATACACGCTTTCTTTAGGTAATCAGAATGACATGTAGTGAAATCCTGAATGATTTAACAAACTGCATAGAGCTATTCAGTCTGATTCTCCATTGTACACTGCAGACGATGTAAAATGAAGGTGAGTGAAATCATAGCCTGGGTTCTTCACGCTTGGGTTGCAGAGAATGATTGTTCAAAGTGAAAAGTCAAAGACATTAGTCTTTTGGCAGAATGAGGAACATGGAAAGGATCTTGCCTGTTATGCCCATTATGATATTGGTAAACATATACAGCCTCCATGACTGCAGCTGCTGATTGGACAACAGTTGCGATGAATAATAAAGATGTCATTTTTCATTATCTGGATCTGGGAGAAATTGCCTATATAAAGGTCTGGGTTTTTTTCAGTATAAAATAGGAGAAGGGATACTCCTGTAACACGTTTGAAGAGACAACTTAGGCACTACATTTCTCTTGTTTCAATGATGATTTCCCATCTAGATCTGCAATATATTTGTGTCATAGAGCCAATGCCATCATTTAAATTTATAAATATGTACACTTACCTATGTATCTGCCCATATAAATATATCTATCTATCTGTGCATAGATAGCTGCAGCATTTACAGAATGACATGTACACCTGTGTCTAACACCAGGCAGGCCTGAGCCATATACATCTTCTCAAACATTCAGATAAAATCAGAAACCTTGTAGCCTGGAATCTATAGAAACACTCAACATTTCAAGCTTATCATGTCACCAAAACTTGCTTTTCAACTGAAATTATATATTCCTATCATATAATATTTTCAACTTTTTAACAATATATGTGATACACTGGCTTTAATATTATTAATAATTATCCATATGATCTGGTGCAAATATACACAGTGAAACTAATCATGGATTAGCCTGCTTGCATCTTACCTTCTTCTTGCAGAAGGCTGGGAATTTCCTACCATCATGAAGCTTTTACACAATTCTGCATTTCTCACAGATTTATATGTGCCCAGTAGTACCAGCTGATGGCATCATTCTAAGGGCCTGCTGAACCAAGTTGTTAAAACCTCCATTCATAGTAGTTACAATCAAAAATACAGTAATTCACCTTCTTTTTGTAGTAATTAGGAAACTTTCTGGTCTCTTTTTCCTGGGTCTAAATCTTGCTTTCTAATTTTGCACTTTCATGAGCATTCAATATTTGTCCTCATTTTATCTCCAAAATAAGGAAAACAACAGTGATAAATTTGCTTTAAGGTTTGCTCTTCAAATCTTACACTTTCTTCTCCTGGGCCTAGGAGAGTCCTAGAATAGCTCAGGCTGTCATGCCAGTTACAACAGGGACCTCAGGGAAACAAAAGTAATTTTATAGAAGCCAGTGTTTTCTGAAGCACTGCAGGAGCCAGTGAGCATCCTGCTGACCAACACACTGAGTGATGTTCATCACAGAGGAGCTCCCTTAGGCACAGTTAGTTCCTGCATTGCAGATGAGATGATTGTGGCAGAAAAAGGAGGTGTTACATTCTAAGTAATGCCAATAATTTACCATGACCTGAAAGTGCTAGATTCTGTCCTGAATGAATCAGGAAAGGCTTTTTCTGTGACTTGAAACGGTTTTGTGCAACCATAAGCCACCTTCTTCACAATCTGGAAACAGCCTCTACCATAAAGGCATTTCAGAAGATGGAGTCATTCACTGTACACTCTGTACTGTCAAAGGCACCAAGCCAGTCATGACTGGCCAGCTGCATGGTGCCCTGATTGTAAACTAGAGATTTATGTCGATCATCAAGGAGGCTTTTGTTGTTTACTTCTAAAGAAACCTCAGTCAACCTTCTCCACCACACTTAGTCTAACTGCTCCGTCAGATCTCAGATTGTTAGTTCAAATGGAGAAGAAAGGATGGGAAAAAGCAGTTGAACTTTATTCATATGGCTGCATCCAGAAGGACTGAAAATGCAGGCACCACTTGTAAGCATATGCTTTGGTGGCTATTTGGTCTCAGAAGACAGGGCTGTAGTGGAGAAACATCAGATGGCTGTATACTGTTATACCAGGGACTCAGAGGAAACACCTCTTTTTCCTATGCACCCCTAAAAAAATTAAAATCCTTCCCAAAAGCCTTTTTGCAAGCACAGAACATACAGCTGCAATAGAGACCAGCACAAGGAAAATCACACTCAAACTTCAGTGCCACTAAAGCGAATCCAGGTCTATGCTTGCCAGAGCTCATCTTTACAGATCTCCCTTCTCTTTGTACAGCCCCTCTGCTCATCACGTCCTTTGTCTGTACCTCCCCACTGTCCCCTTTCCCCAGTCTGATTCTTGAGGGTTCTCCGCCAATCTCTTCTCAATTTCAACTTCAATGCAATTTTCTGTAATACTTCAGTTCCTCTCTAGGGTTACCAACAGTAGCAAACACAGAGAAACCAGAGTTGTGAATCATTGTGGAGACGTGCGGAACGCTGAATACCTGCTCTGCTAATCTAGTTCTTTCTAAAATCAGGCTGCGATAGCGATACTAATAAGGATTTGAACATCTGAATCATTTGAAGATTAGAAGCTGTGCATAATTCAGCGCTGAAGAAAGATGAAGGGAATTGCAGGGTTATGTCCTGACACGCACATTTACGCCCACGCATCACACATCTCATTGGTCTAATTTCAGATTTAAGAGATTAAACGGGCAGTCTTTAGATTGAGAGATGTGAAATTGGCCTCTATTTCTATATCTGCATAAGGTACTGAAAAAAATAGGTGAGTGTGATTGGGATGGAGGAGATTTTCCTCTAAGAGAATATGCCTGTGTTACTGTTTCTCTATGATTAATGACAAATCTGTCAACTTGACTTCTTAAGCAGCTGGTAGTAACAACTCAGCATTCATATGTGATAATGGACAAAATAAAATCCATAGAGGAACCAGTGGGTTTTTTCATTATATTAAAGGGAAAATTGTTTTAAACATTCTGGAAAGTACTTTTGCATTTTCCTTTTTCTTTGCTTTGACTGATTTTGAGGCTTTCATTCTCCTAATGATGACCAGAGGCAAAAGCATATGACAGAAGATTCTTATGTCAGGCAGAACAGGTTCTGGTGATCACAGAAGAGAGACTTAATTAAAGCCTTGTCACTAAAATGGAGCTGTTATTTGTCACACAGGAGAGATCCTTTGACAGAGAAATATTTGTACAGTCTGTTGGTGGAAGTTCAGGGACAAACACCCAGCTCCACGTCTGCAGGCAGTTTCCACAGTGAGTGCTTATGTCAATTCATTGTGAAATTTGAATGCACGAATCAATGAAGTAACGAGTTTAAGTCAGGCTATTGCTCCCAGCAGAGAGGAATTTCTGGCTTGAAGGAAGATAAATATTATAAATCCAAGATAATCTGATCCTGCAAAAATTTTTATAACATGCCTGTGAGGCTTTCAACTCAGGTTATCATTTTCTGATGAAGAATGAGATAGTTCCCACTCTCTGAAGTGTAATTTTAAATTGATTCTTGAATTTCAGCAATCCTGAAACTAGTTTTAACTCTTCTTTGAATTTTAAAAGTTTATTCCCAGTAGTGTATTTGATACCAATTTTGAAGTTGAGAACTTGGAACAGTCAAGTTTCTTTCACCTTTGGAGAGGTGGAATACTACATTTATAAGAATTGCATGTTAAGTCTGTGTAATACATTGTTCTAGTTACCATGACTACCTCTAATAAATGTTTGTATACCTCAGCAGTGTCTACATCCACTTAAAACCCTTTATTGACATTCGCTTCCTGCTGCATTTGGCACAATAAACTGAAGCCAGGAACAATTATGATTTTAAAGGAAACAGATATCGCATGTTCACACTTTCAAACCTGTTTTTTCAAAATCCCAGGTGGTTAGAGTAGCACATGCACAATTAGAGCATGAACAGTGTTTTCAGTCATTCATGGAGCAGCCAGGAGGAAGGCTGGTGCCTGATCTGTGCATACAATCACATGCTCAGGCGAGCTTTAGTACCGAGCTCGGTAGTGTTATTTGCGTTAAAGTATAGATTCCTATGCAACCTGGAGCACAAAAGGCTTTATAAGTCCTACTTCATGTCTAAGTATTTTGCCTGAAAATATCACAGGCAACAAATACAAGTTAAGACTGAAGGAAAAACACCTTCATAAGAAGGGCAGTAGAGCAAGGCTGCCCAGAGGAACCTGGGAGCTGGGGTTTCCAGGACTTGGCGAGAAAAAGTCATAGCCATAGATCTGGTGGTGGCAACACACAACCATTTTGTACGGGAGGCAGTACACATTGACCACCAAACTCTTCTAAGCAACATTTAAACTTAAGAGAACCTATTATATGAGCTGAATGCTGTAAGTTTAATATTCCCATTCATTCACATAGCTGTATACATGCACACATATGCTGACCCATACAGAAACTGTAAGTAGCTATACAGCCTGCACTTTTAAGAACACTAAACATGCATGCATTCTTATTCATACCTCTGCAGACAAGTAGGTTCCAAAACAGGACTTCTAATATCTGCTTGACATATGTGTGTGCACTATTTTTGCTCAAGTTGTGGTTGTGGCCTCTGCTGGTGTTTGCAAGATGATTCAGGGAAGGCAGGGTTGCAAAACACAGAGTGCAGCTGTCAGCAGCAGCTCAGGTCCTCTGGGGTGGAGGCATGAGCATCACCAGCTGCTGCAGACATTTTAGCTGGTTCTTACTCTCCTGCCCAGGAGGAAGTGAAGGTCTGCTGGCTCAGGAGATGGCACAGAGATGCAAGCATGTCACATTTCCTAGGGATTCAAGAGGTGCTGATGTTATCTGCCTCTTGCAGTGCAAAACTTCTGACTTTTAAGGTTAGCTGCCTTGCACAGGTTTATTAGCATTGGACTCCAAGCCTCCGTGAGGGTAGGATGGTTTTGACAACTAGACCAGGTTGTGAGTAAGGTGTGTTCAAAGAAGAGCAGCAATTTGGAGCAAGCTCAATAAATCTTTGGGTATCTGAAATGGAATGAGAAGGGGAGTACACCTCTGTGGAGCAAGGCCAATCTTCCATTAAGGGGAATTTTGCTGTGCTGGACTGATGCTAATTTGCAGTGTACATTTTAATTGAAGAGCTGGTTTCGCTCTAAGTCTCTCATGCACTGCAATGCCACTTGCAGAAAAATTAACCTCTGGGCCACAACTTCATGTTCTTCAGTCAAAGGCAAACACTTCAAAAATTTTGATGAAGTCTACTTTAAGATACCCAAAGGACAGACATTTAATCTGCTTCTAAAAATATTTACTAGCCTCAGAAGACACTAAAATTGTAGATTTAATCACCTGAGTATAAAGTTTACAGAAAAAGAAACAAATCCTGCCGATCTGATATGTTTAGCACACTCACTACCCACAAGATTGGTGGCAAATGTGTCTCTTTAAGGAATTGTTTTAGGTTTCCTTATGTAGAATCTTCCAGCAGCCAAGTAAGCAGTAGTGGTAATGCAGCATAAAAATTGTTCAAACACTGCCTGGCATTAACTCTTATGATGGAACTGCAGCACTGGATAGAAATATATTGTTAATATATTTATAAAATTAAAAATTTATTTAATGTTAATGTCATTGTTCTAAACACTATTTGATCCTATCTCTAAATCCTTCCTCACAGATCCTTCTGTTTCCTGTCCTCTATTCTCAGCCAAGAGACCCCTTGCAATAGGGAGCTTGGACTCTGATGGATACCAAATCACACACCTTTTCATTCACCTCTCCCTGATCCCTGATATTTCTGGCTCAGTGCGGTCCTTCCTTTTTCCCAGACCTCAGTTTTCCACCAGATCCCACCTACCTCCACTGGTTTTTGGCAGAAGGGGGAACTGGCAGCCGGCAAGCATCAGTTCCCAGCAGATGCGCGGCATAGGGAAGGAAGGAAACTGCAGCAAATGGTGCAGATGGAGCCTGACCCTATTGTGTTCACTTGGTCCTGCCACTCAATGAACAAATCCTTTCCTTAGCCCTGAGTAGCTCTTTCTATGGCTAGTCAACAACTCATTACACAACTAGACACTAAGAGTATGCTTTCTTAAATGTCAGACTTGCCACAGGTTCAGTCTGTCGTGAGGAGCAATGGCTTCTGCCCATATGAAGAAGTAACCCCTAGAAACAGCGAAATAATGGGAAATTGCCAAGAGTTACTTTAACAAGGTGTCAGATAGGAGTCATTCTAGGTGAAAATGCCTGAATGTCTTAAAATATATATCTACATATATAAATAAACACAGCCATCTTATTGCCACAGATTCCTAGCAAGACACGCAAACATATATTACATCTTCAAAAAAACACCAGAAGAGAGCTTTTATATTAAAATGTAGTGTTACATAGCCATAAAGTTCCACCTAAAACAATTTATTAAATTATGTTTTCTATTCAGCCTTGTCCTACGACTTCCTGTTTACTTGGGATTAGTTCGTGGGGGATTTTCAGTCTTGTATTTGTTTTCATTTCTTTCCTTTTTTTTTTTTTTTTTCCACATTATTTCACTGACTTGTAAAAGCTAATAAGGAAGTTCATTCCAAGAAAGAAGTTAATGAAGGCAGCAGATCTTGATTCCTTACAGAATTAGAAAACTGTGTCCATGGAAACAAAGAGAAGTAAAACCTGAGATTCCCCTTTTCTTCTCTGCTGTATGACGTGATGAGCAACAATCAGTGTAGTGATATCTGAGGACAAATATTTTGTTGTAGCAACTCCAAGACATGAGGTGCCAGGAAACAAGAGTCAGACAAGCTCCAAATGATGACACATACTAAAAGGCAACACCTGCCATTTCCCAAACTACTGTGTCTTGGCATGTACCTTTGCAACGAGTATCCCTAAGCTAATGGTCTGTCAGTTCGTGTTGGTTTTGTAGCTATTGGTTCTATATAAAAACAGAAATCATTTATCATAGAATCATAGAATAGTTAGGGTTGGAAAGGACCTCAAGATCATCTAGTTCCAACCCCCCTGCCATGGGCAGGGACACCTCACACTAAACCATGTCACCCAAGGCTTCATCCAACCTGGCCTTGAACACCGCCAGGGATGGAGCACTCACAACCTCCCTGGGCAACCCATTCTAGTGTCTCACCACCCTAACAGGAAAGAATTTCCTCCTTATATCCAATCTAAACTTCCCCTGTTTAAGTTTTAACCCATTACCCCTTGTCCTGTCACTACAATCCCTGACGAAGAGTCCCTCCCCAGCATCCCTATAGGCCCCCTTCAGATACTGGAAGGCTGCTATGAGGTCTCCACGCAGCCTTCTCTTCTCCAGGCTGAACAGCTCCAACTTCCTCAGCCTGTCTTCATACAGGAGGTGCTCCAGTCCCCTGATCATCCTCGTGGCCCTCCTCTGGACTTGTTCCAGCAGTTCCATGTCCTTTTTATGCTGAGGACACCAGAACTGCACACAATACTCCAGGTGAGGTCCCACAAGAGCAGAGGAGAGGGGCAGGATCACCTCCTTCGACCTGCTGGTCACGCTCCTTTTGATGCAGCCCAGGATACGGTTGGCTTTCTGGGCTGCGAGCGCACACTGAAGCCGGCTCATGTTCATTTTCTCATCGACCAGCACCCCCAAGTCCTTCTCTGCAGGGCTGCTCTGAATCTCTTCTTTGCCCAGTCTGTAGCTGTGCCTGGGATTGCTCCAACCCAGGTGTAGGACCTTGCACTTGTCATGGTTGAACTTCATAAGGTTGGCATCAGCCCACCTCACAAGTGTGTCAAGGTCCCTCTGGATGGCATCCCTTCCCTCCAGCGTATCAACGGGACCACACAGCTTGGTGTCATCGGCAAACTTGCTGAGGGCACACTCAATCCCACTGTCCATGTCAGCGATGAAGATGTTAAACAAGACCGGTCCCAACACTGATTCCTGAGGGACACCACTCATTTACTGGTCTCCAGCCGGACATTGAGCCATTGACCACAACTCTTTGTGCGTGGCCATCCAGCCAGTTCTTTATCCACCGAGTGGTCCATCCATCAAATTGATGTCTCTCCAATTTAGAGACAAGGATGTTGTGTGGGACAGTGTCAAACGCTTTGCACAAGTCCAGGTAGATGACATCAACTGCTTTACCCTTATCCATCAATTCTGTAGCCCCATCATAGAAGGCCACCAAATTGGTCAGGCAGGATTTCCCCTTAGTGAAGCCATGCTGGCTGTCACCAAGCACCTTGTTGTTTTTCATGTGCCTTAGCATGCTGTCCAGGAGAATCTGCTCCAAGATTTTACCAGGCACAGAAGTGAGACTGACTGGTCTGTAATTCCCCGGGTCTTCCATTTTCCCCTTCTTGAAAATGGGTGTTATATTTCCCTTTTTCCAGTCATCGGGAACTTCACCTGACTGCCATGATTTTTCAAATACGATGGCCAGTGGCTTAGCAACTTCATTCACCAGCTCCTTCAGGACCCGCGGATGGATTCCATCAGGTCCCACGGACTTGTGCGCATTCAGATTTTTAAGATGGTCTTTAAGATGTTTAAGATGGTCTGCTCATGGAAATACATCATGATAGCTCTTTAAACCATGAATTAATGTATTACCATAACTTTAATGTTGCTGATGTCCCCAACATGGTTTGTGAGATTATCCCCCTCACACAGCTACTCAAATTTTATTTGTTGTTGTAATCTAGAAGGTTATCATGATGATATGCCAGCAAGCCTGCTCTGGGGTGAACTTTTCCTCCAACTGTGTTTTTTACCTTCCCAGATTTTTTCATTTTCTATTTATAGTGCATATTTTAAAAATCTTTGTTTAAAGAAGCACCATCTTAACAGGATGACTCCCCTTCCTTATTTCCCTCTGATATGACTCCCAACAGCCTTGTAACATCTTCCTTATTCTTCATTTCAAAATGTTGGCCTCCCATTCTTTTACTTTTCCCAGAGAATACAGATCTGGTTTCCCTACTCTTTTTTAATAGGTTGTTTTTTTCTGTATCACTCTTGGAGCAGTCTATTGAATCTTCTCTGTTGCCACAGATATAAGTTAACCACTTCTACTTTAATAACTTGTGGCAGCCATTTCATTTTAAACCTGTGAAGGTTTATATCTATTTGAGAAATTTGGAGGAATGATTTAGCAAACACAGTCACAGCTATGAGTGTGACTATGTTTTTACCTCAGTCACACTGAGGTAAAATACACACACACACAGCCACACACACACATACACAGTCACGCTGGTCATGAATAGAGCAGTTTGATTTAATTTGACTGACTAAAAGGTTAAGCCTCATCACCTACTCAAGGTTTCTCTTTACTTTTACAGCTAGTCAACCCAGTCCAGCTGTTCCTTCTTTCCTTCCTTCAACTGTCTTAGTATATCTTATAACAGCAAACCTGCTTGTTTAAAATGTAGTGCTCATTTATCTGCTGTGCTCTCTGACACTGCTAGTGATCTGAAGCCTGACTATCTCAGAATAATGTGAATAACTAGATGAAGTACAAGTCCAGCAAATGGTCTGCATAGAAACATCAGAAAGGTCTTCTCTCCTTTAAAAAAGTCTTTTCATATTCATCTTCCCAGTTGACTAGAACTGAGCAGGGGGTACTGAGCTATAGCAAAAATGATGGTATTTTTCCATTAAATTATGCTCGGTAGCTTGAGCTAACTCAGTTGGAAAAATGCCCTGTTTGTTCATCCTAGTCTGAAAAAATCCCTAAAGCTGAGACTAGAATTGGCAAGGCTTCAGAAGAGAAGAAGAAGGCTTCTACATGCATCAAAAATACCCTGTCTACCCCTCGGCAGTGATTAATGGCAGTGATTTCAATAGACTTCAACATGTGTCTTCTGAAAGAAACAAACGAGACAGATACTTATGCTGCAACAAGAGCATATCTGGCTAAAAATGATCCATAATCACACCTTTTTCAAATCTGAGCAACTTCATCTTTTAGAAGATACCTTTGGGATATCTTCTACATGAAGGCAGGTATTTCACCTTAAATGGAGATTATTCAACCACTTTTTCACACTATTTGAACGTATTTCTTTTCTAACCTCAGGATTATTTGACTTCACTGCAGTAACAGAGATATCCAGACAAAGTGGGTGCTAAACAACATATCTCCCAAACTGGAAGCAGCATTATGCTGTTATACCACTGCACTCCTCCCATTGGGCTAATTAGCCCCAACTTAGGGGCAGAGCACTGTGCTAACAGCTCTGCTGCCACAGGGGTCCCCAGGTAACTCACACACAGAGCTAACTCATGTACCTGTGCTGTCTAGAGAAATCTGTAGTGTCGTTTGTGCATTCACACCCCACAGAAAACTTTTCAGAAGTCCAGGATTATGAAGTACTTGGCTTCCCTTTAAAATTCTTTCTGGCAATTCCTCCCATAGTCATGCATGACTTCATATTTAATAGCTATAATTAAATCATAATTTATCCTGTGCTTTAACAGTGATCTACGTGAACAGCTTTGCTTTCCCTAGATAGGATAGTTACTCAAGTCAATAGTTTCCTGGCTATTCCATAGAAGCGACTCACATGGTGAAAGCAAGATTAACTTCTGGAGAGTGCTGAAACATCCTTCTTTCCAAAGGACACTTAAAGTATTTGAACTCGTTTCTTTGCATGGGAAGAACAACAAGAAGTCTTCCTGGCACAAGAGCTCTATTATTTATCCTACTTTCTGCTATTTTCAGCTTGCTCCTGGTAACATCTCAATTTCTTTGAGTAATTCTGCTTCCTATGGAGGAAAAAAACCTCTTTCTTATATCTGCTCTTTTTCTTTACCTTATATGGTGAAAATTACAGTAATGTGTTAGCACTGTCTTTGCAAACAAATTGCCACCTTTTGGAAGTCTGATAGCCTCTTTCAGATGTTTCCTGTTTTTTCTATAATAAAAATGACTGATGTGTTATTGATTTCTGTGCAGTCTTGCTTTCTGTTAGTACCGCCTGGTTTACAGCTATGCCACTATGTCACTGCTAAAGTGACACTCTGCTTAGGCTGACTGCTGGAAGGAGAGATTGATCTTGCCTCAAGAAGTGCAAACAGACCACACACATGGGGTACCGAAGCCAAACACAGTGCAAACTTGGCTGTGGCTACTCAGAAATGTCCACTCAAGGCATACTCAAAATCTTAACCCATAGATCATGCTTTCATTGTGCTATTGCTTCTTTTTCCCTTTCCCTTTTCCTATCTTCAAGGTCATTCAAGATGAGTTCCAGTGTTTTCCTTTATCCTTTGACATCTGGGCCCTTAACTATGATTACAGCAATCTGAAAACCAACATTCAAATCTATCATTAGTAACAATTTTCAGCAAAGGTACAGTGCACTTAGAACATGGAGTAAATACAAGAAAATATTATTCTTGGGTTTTTGTGGGGTTTTTTTTAATCTTGCTAGCTTTTTTACATTCATCTCAAATTACTCATCGTTCTCTCCCCTGGCTGCTGGAAATAGGTCCTCTCAGTTTCCTTCTCTCCCTAGATAGTTCTGCTGCTTTTAGAATTCTCTTTCATCTTTATTTCCCTGTCCTTGAACAAAATGGTTAACACTATTAAGTCAGGGATTTGCTTGCCCGTGATTATCCATTGTAATTTTGATTTACTTGGATACTCTTGATCAAGGTCCATATTTTAACTTACCTGCTGGCTTCGATATTTATTTATCTAACTTAAACAATTCCTCATGATATCAGTTCAAATGACACTTATTTCCTAGTTTGTCATAAGCTACTTCTTTGTTTATATTATTATCTTTAATTTTTTCCATCTCTCATTTTTCTACTTTTTTTCTAGTTATAGAAACAGTGCCCAGCTGAGGTTGTTTCTTTGACAGACAAGGCACAGAATATGAAAGCGTAAGAACAGATGTACTTTGATTGATCAAAAGTCTATCTAGCCCAATCTACCATCTTGATAATGGCTAGCAAAAACTGTTTAAGGAATAGCAGAAGCATACATAACTAACTCAGTGATCTTTCTCCAAGGTCTCCAACCTACTCCTGACAGTCAGCTTACAGATTTCCTGAGCCGCAGGCTCAATCCAAAATACTGGCAAAGGCTGTTCTTGCAAGAATTTGCCTGATCCCTTTTTGAGCACATGTAAACTTTTGGCTTCCAGAATATCCTGTGGCAATGAGTTCCATTACATATGTATGTATAAGTTGTGTGAAAACAATTCCTTTTTTGTGTGTGTTTTAAACCCAGTCACTTAATTGGGTATGCTCTCGTTTCCAAATTGCTACAAATAGTGAGACAGTGGTTCCAAATTTTATTTTCCATCACCATATATGATATTTGAACTTCTTCCAGAGGCCTCAGCTCCTTTTTAAACTCAAATTCTCATCTATTTGATCTTTCTTTATCTGAAAGGAGGTGAATAATCGTTTCCAAAAGGCACCTAGGAACACCTCAAGCAGACCCACAAAGTATCTCACCTGGGGACCAATGCTCAGGTTTCAAGCACATCCTCTCACCATATCTGTGGCTCACTTTTGGGCTTACTACAATGTCTTTAAAGTCTGAAACATGTGGGGTTGCTTTGCAGCTTAACCTGTCAGAGGACACTTACAGCTCTAAGCTATGCATCAGGGTCATGTAGGAAAAAATTGTGAAAGGAGAGCACAGCACAGCACAACATGGAGCTGAACTGCGCTTTTGGGGCATTCAGGTAAGCAGCCAGGCAAGCACCTATTTAGTACTCAGCCATCCTTCTGTTACCACATTGGTTAAGAAAAATGTGTAATTACTCCAGCAAGCAGTTTTACATGATATGTAGGCAGACTGTCTGCGCTAAACTTTAACAGCCTCTAGCTATAAATAACATTATTAGGAAAGCACATTGCCTTAGATGGAGAAAACAGAGATAATCACCTTTCTGACTGTCTAGAAACATATTTAGATTTCATGTTTAAAGATTAAAAATAGACTCAATAAATGCACTCAGTTTTAGACATTGGGTTAAGCTCCTTATCCAAATGATACAATTGAAAAAATAATATCAACAATTTATTAAAAGTTTTAATACTCATTAAAATGCTGGTCAAAAATCTGAAACCTTAAAGGCTCTCCACTTAAAAGGTGAAAATTAGGGCTATGATAGATTTGTTTCAGGAGGTAAAGCACAGGTGGCTGACATAGCTACTCCCAGCTATGCACATGTACCACCCTCCCGATGGGCACCAGTGCCCTGAACCTGGCACAGCTGAACCACCACGAATTCCAGCCTGGGTTTCCAGGCAGTATTAGGGCTGGTTTATGTAAAATGTCAGCCTGCAAATTCTGACTGGTTTTGAGGAGGACATTCTGCATGCGTCCCTTCTGTGCCAGGGATGTTGTGGACTATAGCCATGTTGCTGCTGATCCTGGGATGGTAGGGTCACTTGGTATGTCCTATACTGTCCTCTTCCTGGAGCAAAACGGAAAAACAGTGGCTACAGCCTGTCGATCATATCTTCCTGGCTTTCATACCTTCAATTCTTCCTTCTTTATGTGGTGGGGAGAAAGACCCTGAGCCCCAGGTCTTTGCTTCTGCTTTTGCACCACTATGCCCATTCCCCCTGTTTCAAGCACTGCTGGCCTGCTGAAAAGGCCAAGTGTCCCACCCAGCAGAGCCTAACCTGGGAAGCCTGACTGCCATTTGCTCAGGGAGCATCTCCCCAGGAAGACGTGTAACACAGCATGCAGCTCACTATGAGTAGCCACTTTGGCATACCTTTTGACCCAAGACAGTGGATATAGCTTTTTTTGGTAAAATAAACAAGCAATTATGAAGCCAGATTATTCTGGCCATCCTGCCCTCTTGTAGTATGTGGATATTTTTCCCCTCATCTTTCATGAGCATTGTTAGGATGCACAGAAACAGCTGCACCGGGTGTCTGTCACATACACCACTGGGACCATTACAGCCCTTTATGTTGTGTCTTTCAGTTTGGTCCACGGAAGGTCCAAGCACCTCAGAAACAGCCTGCCCTGTGTCCAGTTGTAACCAGCAGTGGTTAGGTAGTCAGGTGGAATTTCACCAAGCGGATATGCGTATTTCTGTTGAAAAAATTAATTGGCCAGACTTATCAGACCAGTGACCTACCTATTGAACTAGGCCAAGTAGGATGGACTTCCACTTTCTGTTTGTAGAGATGGAAAATAAAGGCACAGCACCTTAGCAAACAACGAACAGAGTACGTAACTGGCCTGCAGCCCATGCAGGATATTCATTCACACAGAATACCTGCTCTGAACACTCCTTGCTATAAATTTGGTTTTGGTGGTTTTCTTGACAGAAGGGCAATCCCACACCCAGGCACTCCCCATATGTTCTCAGCAAAGTTGTAAAATGAGTTCTCTGAGTCAAGAGTTACACATTGTGGGTAAATACACCTGATAATGACCCACAGCCTTATCAAAGGCTACAAGGGTATCTGGTGTGGGACTTGATTGGTATGGATTGTCTTGTGTGAGTGCCAGATCCAGGTGACATCTCCCATGATGGAAACATAATTTTTATAGTTTATGAAAAATATAAATAAGATTTAAAAATCTGTATTTTTGTCTTCATCATTTGATTCATCTTAAATTAAATATTTGCACATTCTATTGATTATCACATACTGCTCATCATCTGATCATAGCCAGAATTACTGGTACTTGATCTTCATTCCTTTCCAAACTTCATGGTGTTTGGCTTTTTATGGTTGTTTATGTCAATTATTTCTCAAGAAGGAGAGAATCACCACCAATAGACGTGTGTAAATGTAAAAACACCAAAGGCATAAAAAACACCTTTACATTAACGGTTATATCACATGTATACAATATTAACTGAGTAGCTAAGAATACAAGTGACACCCAACTTAAAAACAAACAGCTTCATTATAAGCTGGGCAGTAAACAGGCAGCTGGCTTCTAAAGGATATTCTGCTTCCTGCTGCTTTCCACATACGTAATGTTTATTTCCGATTTCAGCAGGCGTATGCAAACTGGACACTCTACAAACTTCTGATCAGATTGTTTAACTTTCTGGTGAATGAGTGGCACAAATCCCTCTTTGTAACAAAACCCAGAAGTTAACCCTATTGCACATTCTTGCCACAGAGATTTGGCTCCTTAGTTCTAACTGTAGCAGCTCAAGGCCCTGGTATAATGATGACGAATCATCAGCCTTGCTTACACACAACATTCAGCCAGTGGATCATATTTGATATGTGCAGTTTTTGCTTGTTTGATTTTCAAAACATCCACTTTGCAATAGCTAAACAGGGAAATTAGGAGCTTCATAATAAGATCTTTCCTTAGTTAAACCAATTTCTGCCTAGATGATACAGTTACCACACACTTTGATCATAGTGCCTCTAAAGCAAGGTGAGTTACATGGTCTTTTTGCATGAGCGTTTCTTATAGAGTGGTTTTTTTTTAGATTAGTTTTAGTTGCTATCAATTGCCATGGATATTCCTGGTCTAATCTCCTTTCTCACTAGGGGCATGACCTAGCTCCCAGCAAAATAGATGGGAACCTTTCCATTAATTTCAATGGATCCCTAAAGATCAATTAACAGATCATTGTTTGGTCGTGTGCCAAGCTCTGCTAGGGGTGGATTTTACAACTGTTTTGTAAAGGAGCCATACAGAACCTGAAAGTTTATTTCCTGTAATTCATGGCCCTATCAGGTAATGCAGTAGAATACATTATAAGTGCTAATGTGAGCACCTATATCTAGACAAATATCTCATTTATTCACTGCCATTAGGGCTCTTGAAAAGAGCACCCCATAAATTCTTAATGATAAGTACCTAAAATAAGTGTCACTAAGACGTACAGGATCAGAGCAGAAAACAAACGAGCTGTCATATTCTGAGATCTTTTCCGTAGTGCTTAATTATGACACCTGAAGAAAGCACTGCCCTTCTTTTTGAAGAAATATTTTTTGAAGGGTGACATTTACATAGATCATAAAATAAAGTCTCCCAGGTAGAGTAGATGCGGGGAAACCAATGCAGGAAAAAGGTTGCCTCTCTGTTTTGTACTGCCTCCCAGGTTAGAGAGTCAAAAACAGATTCCAATTTCCAGATAATCCACCTTTGTCCAGAACCCAATACCAATACTCCTTATGGTTTTTGTTTTATCAGTAATAGTATCTAAATAGCATTTTGGAAAAATGTTAGTTGGAGATGTGACGAAAAAATGGAGAAATCAAATAAAGTGCAACATGTATTTACCATGCCGGGCTCTCCACATATTTTTCTGTCATAACCATCTTTCAGAGCAAATGAAAGGTGGGTAAATCATTTGAGGAGTGTTACTACAAAATTATTAATTCAACAGAGAGACAATGGGTAGTGTTGAAAAGGGGACTTCTAGCTGGAGGAAGACCAGCAAATAAGTTTCTAAAGGATCATTCAGGGCCCATCTTGTTTAATACTGTCTTCAGAGAATTGGCACAGAAATACAAACGAGCTAATGAAAGGTGGTGACAATTCTTGAAAGCATCTGTCATCACAGTGAGAGAGCAGGATGTTTTACAGGAAGAGCTGGACAACTTTGCAGCCTAGAGTAATAGAAATGGCACAAGATGCAACATGATTGCTAAATCTTTCAACCACTAATAAGACCTTTTGTTACAACACACTACTTGGAAACAAATGAGAGGGAGAAATAACTGAGAGCATCAGTTGCTCACAGGATGATCATGACCCATCAACGTGATCTGACTGTGAAGAAGGCAAGTGCAATCCCCATTAATCCTTTTTCCAGGAGAGATAAGAAACTATTAATGTCACTGTACTTGTGAAACCTCTTCTGTATATAGTTCTGATTGCTTGTGCTCACTCAAGAAAGGTGAATGCAAGCTGAAAAAAAATACAGTGAACAAAATAATGACAAGCAACTGAAAGCACTTAAGTTGTCTAGCAGAACAAGAACTGTGAGGTAATATGTCTGCAGCACCTTAGGGGTAAAACAGAGGAGACAGAAAAAAACAGTAAAGCTAAAGGACAATGTCAGGATGATTAAGGCCAAGTATAAACTGGCCATGGGTGCACATAACCTAGGAATTAGGAAAAAGTTTGTAACCATCAGAATGTTATGACCTGAAACAGCTCTCTTCCTACACATGTGGGGCCATATTTTTGCAATGGAGCTTCATGAGTTTGTAAATAATAAAATATATCGTGGACACATGAGATGGAAAAGATTTGTACTTCCATGCTATAGTTTTACATACATTCATTTAGGTCTTCATTTAAAATCTCCTGGCCTGTTTTTGATGAGTAGATTGGTGAAGTTGGGTCATTGAGTGGCCCAGCTGTAGTTTTTCCACCAGCCCTTGAAACTGATTGATTTGCAGCAAGCTCAAGAACAGATTAGCAAGCAGACTGTGAGCCAGAGGTAGGATAGATGGAATCTCTGCCAGAATATTTCCCCTTGCTGTGGCACCACACAGTATGAAGTGCATTGAAGAGATTGAAAAAAATATTTTTCCATTCTATTCCCCTTCATTCCATATTTACCTTCATAAATGTAGCCCATTAAAATGATTGATGCATAAGTATTCCCAAAGGAGAGAAGCAGGGTAATTTATGTTCTTGAGTTATTCCTGCTAACAGTTGAACCTAGGATTATTTTCTGTGAACATTAAAAAGTTTTCCATAGGTAAAAACTACAGTAATAACAGTGTTTCTTCAATAAACACTTCTTGGTATCTCCAAGATTTCTGTTCAGATCTATAGTTCTGCTTGGCATCCATGGACCTTAATTGTAAAAGCAGGAACTGTCACAGGCTGTTGGAAGGATTCAGATACCAGTCTTTTGCTGAAGGAACGTCATGTGCTGACTTTCACAGTGTTGTCTGAAGTGCTGTTACCTTTGTTTTACACATGGGGAACAGGGAGACTAAATGACTTATTGAAAAAAGTAGAGAAATACTGTGAAGAGATCACAAGCAAGATCTCCTGAGGCCGGGAGTAGCATTCCAGCCATTGAATAACTGTTCTCTTTCACCCTGGAAAACTCCAGCTGAGGTTACCAGGGGTTCCTGCATGTGAAAGGCCAATGGGATTCATGCCTGGAATAGAAAGTACACAGTGAAGCCACACATATTTCTAGTCTGTGCAGCTGAAATGATGAACAAAAAGCCATCAATACTTCCTACAGCATAGAAGAGATGTGGCTACAGAAGGACTCTTGGCACTCAAGACCGTTAATTTTGGCTCTCCGAACACAGTGTTGCGCTGTCCTGCAAAAAAAAGGGCATTCTGTTTCTGTTGTAAAAGGGGCTGTGTAAGAACAGAGACAGGCAAATACACAAGAAAGCTTAAAGAAGGAAACCTCTGATGCACTGTGTGTTTCAGATCTTTATAATTGATTTAGCTTGTCCGTGCAAGGAGCTGTTGTTTATAGACCTCATGTTCCTCTCTGATGAGTGATTTGGGCTGTGTTGATTTGTACAGTGAACGGTCTATGTTTTTGAGTTATCTGCTTTGTCTACTTGCCCTGTAGAAGCCACCGAGAAGTTTTTCCAATGAGATCTTATCTGTGGCTACTCAAATTTTGGCTTATGTCCGCTGTTCAGGCGTAAGCACCTAATAGAAATATGGGGTAAAATTATACTCATGATGCTTTACTTTTAGGAACACAACCCTACCAGACACCTGCTAGCGGTACCACCTGCTAGTTACACACCTCAGACAGGTAAGCCCACTTACTTAGCAGTCATTTAGAGTTAGTCAGTAAGAAACACTGAGATTAGGGTTGTGTTTGAAATCCCTTTTTCTTTGACAGTTAAGCTGTCTGAGATACATTTGCAAGGAAAGATCTAGCAATATCCTTGAGTTCCAAAACCCCAGATTCTCACCTCTGGACAGGGTGAATATACACTCTTTTCCTTGGTGGTATATCCCTAGTTGTATTCCCCATGGTATCCCTAGAGAAGGAACCAACCTTTTCTATTACAGCCTAGTAGTTGTAGTGTCTTTCTTCAGTCTTCAGAAGGTAAGAACCGTATCTCCCCTGCAAAGTGGGATTACATGGATAGGCAGGTTATCAATTAGTCTGGAACTGAAGAGAATCTTCCCTCCCCCTGTTAAAGTATGAAGCAAAGGGGTAAAGCCTGGTGAGATAGAGAAGGAATGACTCCATGGTCCTAGTAGTCAGCCTGTCCCCTACAAAATGAGCTCTGCAAAGCAACTGCTACTTAAGTGTACTAAAGGCCCCTTACTGAACAGTGTGGCACCACTGACAAAACAGATAGGTCTTCCCGAGAGTTGGGTTTGAAACATTTCATGCTGAGAAGGACTCCAGATCTTCTAGAGAAGAAATATAAACCATTACAGAAAAGCTAGACTCCTAAATCTATATCTTTTCAAAAGAAAGCAGCCAGCACTGAGCACTGCTTTTCTCAAGAGACTTTACATTACCAGTGTATTTAATGAGGTATCTCCCAAGGAACTTAGATGATGGAGCAGCTACTGCTGATCTCAGATGAGACATGTGGGCCCATTTGCTCAAAAGAGATCTCTGTGACAAAGCACAGATGTACAACTCTAAGCACCAGGAAAATTTCAGGTTAAAGAGGTTATAAAATTTCAGGTTGGAAAAGTAAGCTTAAACTGAGATTAGCAGCTTTTTCTACCAGCAGGGTTTTCTATCATGATTTTGGGTTTAGGCTCCTCAGAAACACTTTGTTCCTGGTTTAGGATTAAAATCCTCTGTCACATAAAGCCCTTGGTCCAGTCACATGTGATAGCTGCAAATGCAAAATCAAAAATAAGCATGAATTGTCAGCTTTGTTCACACAAAAATACTCATCAAAAGTGCAAATGCACTGAAGGCTGTTACTCTGGATATGCGCTGTGTCAAATTTTGGATCCTGCTGATTTCAGGGACATGTAACTGAGAACAGAATTTCACCGTGTGCACCTAAATGGTTTTGCTTTATATGCATTGTCATCAGTTAACTCACCTTAAGTTACTTAAGTATTAAAGGTGTAAGTGAAGCTAAAGTGGTAAATAATGTATAACACTGCACTGCTACATACCCAAAGAGCCTCTTGACTTCAATTTGGACTGTGCTCGTTGGTACTGGTGATATTTGGTATTGGTGTCTCCCAGACACTGCAGTGACACTCTGTGAATACACCGACCTGGCCAGAAGGCATAAAGAGATCACATTTACGGGAACTTCCTTTTCATCCTGGTCACACTATGTTTTAAGAAGAACTGGCAGAAACCCGCTTTGAGGAAGAGCTTTGCCTTGGTTGGCAGCTGGGTTCTCTGTGCTGCCGGCAGAGCTCCAAGGTGATCTCACCATCACCTTCTCTTTAGCCTCATTTCCTGAGGATCTTGAGCTTCTCTATTCATGCTGTCTTTCCATTTGTATTTCAGTTTGTCTGTCATTCACCTCCTACCCGGGTAGCTTTTAAATCTGACAGCTGCTGACAATCATGTCAGACAAAAAGGGAGAATTTCTGGTGGGAGATGAGTCCCTACAAGCCTCGTGAAAATCGACAGGTAGAGAAAAGCAGCTATGGCAAATCAGAGAAAAGAGAAACAGAGAAAAGTTTCAATGTGAGCTCCAAAAGACCTTGTGGCTGGACAAACACCACACATGTCTGCTTACTGATCAGCGTGCATATGGGTCACAGCATCTGCAATGCTGTGCTACCTCAACAGGTAGTTAAAGGACATGAGGGTGGGATGAGGTGAAGGAAAAAATACAGAAATAGAGGAAATAACAGAAATGAGTTAGGATTAATGTGAGGATGTGTACCAGACATGAGGGGAATGGGGAAATCTCATGGACTTTTGAGAGAAACTATGATTATTGTGGGAAGGCTAGATGAAAATCCATAGGAAGCTGGGCTTCCTTGTTCTTCTTCTCTTGAAATGGGTTATGTGACATATTTAGAATGAAACCAGCTCGAAGTATAGTGGCAAAAATGCAGATCTTCACAGTACAGCTAATCTACAATTTCATTAGATACTGTCTTCATTCCAGATTAGGCCAAATTTGACAAGAGATGTAGCTGCGCCAGTGCAGTAACTGCATTCAGAGTGAAAAGGGACTTGCAGCTAAGCTTTCAATAAAGTCGCCTGCTGAGTAGTTACACTCCTGAAAACTGAGTATCTGAGTTTAAACTAAGGAAACATTGGCTGCTTCGAGTATTGAATGTGGGTTATTTTCAAGCATAAAAGATACCCTTTCTGCAGATGAAACAGGCCCCTGTCAAAGATCAACAGACGTCTCTGCTGTCACATACTTGAGCTCCCTGGTTGCTGCCAGCATCTGATCCTCTCATCATTCATGCTGCATATATGCTCGCTCACTCCCAGGCTCCCTTCTGAAGCAAAATGACTAGTTTCCTTGGAGAGGAAGCCTGGACACAGTTGACAGAATAGTTTGCTCCAGGCTCTGCTCCAGACAGACAAAATGGACTTGGACTGCAGCAAGTTTAACTCCCTCAGCCCATGACAGTTGTCTGGTGTTGTTCCAATAGCCTTGTGTCCTTAAATCCCCTATGTGCTGTCATAGCAAGCCACAAGCAGGCATACATACTCTGAATTAGTAAATCACAAGTGCTTAATAATAAGCTCTTAGGGCCATATTGGGTCAGAGGAGACCTATCCCAAATCTGGCCACACTGCCCTAAAGAAAGTAGTAACTCCTAAGCAATGTGGGCAGGAGTCATCTTGCACCGCTTGGCCTGGGGACAGAGACTACCCCTGGGGCAGCTGCCCTGGTAGCACAGACATGGCCTAAGAGAAACCAGGGCAGACACTGGAGCTCCCAACAGAAGGACTTTGCTTCCAGGCTTACGGCTGGAATTTGAACTATTCACACTGATAGGTGCCACCCCTTGCCATCACCTTTCACTCGGGAGGGAGACTCGGGTGGCCCCTCCAGCCCTTCTCCTCAGAGGCCTGTTAAAGTATTCTCTCAAAATAGATAATGAGGTAATAATTTTATTTTCCTAGTTGCTTACGGAGAGTGTTAGAAGAGTTAATCCAGGGATCAAAGGTTTTTGTTAGCAGAGTGTCTTTTGAATCCCATGTGTGCCGGTCACAAAAATAACACAGAAGGTGTACAGATCTGAAAATGACAGCCAGGATGGAAACCAAAGCAGTCACTGCCTTCTAATGGCATCAAGTGTCTTTCAAATGTTTGGGTCAAGTTTGATTTCACTGTTTTATGTAATTTGCTGTGGGATTTAGCCAGCTGCTGAATCTTCTCATGCAAGTAAAACTTTCCAAAACGGCTTTAAACTCCAGTGACGAGTACAGTTATTTGTATGTCAACTGCAGCTTCTATTTATAGGATGATGAAAATATCCCCCAATCAGTAACTCTCTAAGAGACAAGCATTTCATAAAAATAGATTATTAAAAGCAAACAAAGAAGTAGGCATGGTTTAGGATAACAAAAACATTGATATTCCAAACTCTCCTTGTAAGCCTTATATTTAAGACATTGGTAAATTCAGAGAATAAACCCATTCAGACACAAACACACTAGCTTTACATAAGATAAGGAATTTGGGTTTTCAGGGAAAAGGAATATTAATACATCCTATGGTGAATGAACACAAAAATAAGTGGAGGTTTTTAATGACTCACATAAAATTAAATTAACTGCTTTCTGTGATATCCAGTAGAGCGTGCATGAAGGCACTTAGCAGAGGTGTGTGTGCTTTAAAAGGGTGTTGATTTAAGACCTGATTTGTTTGAAGACTGACTTGAAAGAATTTCAAAGGATGTAGCTTAATTAAAAATATTCCAAACTTTGCATTCCTCACAAAACCTTTTGACCTCTCACGACATTTAATGCTTGAAGGTGAGGAGTTGACTGACTGCTTCTCACTTCACTAAAGGCACTCCAGATCCTTCCCCCCATGCAGTAACCCTCATTAATTGTTGATAGGTACTCATTACACCAACCTCAACCAAGCATGCGGGGCGGGTTAGTATGTTGCAGGCACCTACTGCACTGGGGGAACTTTTTCCAGCTGTGCGTCAAACGTGGCTAACTAATCCTTTCAAAGATCCCCAGAACAGAGCGTGCACGTGAAGCCCTGTGTGTTGCAGCCATCGCCAAGCCTGGTGTTCCCACAGACGATGGAATCAAATGGAGCTATCCATTAACAAGCCAGCAAGGAGTCATTAGAGGGACTCCTCCGACCCCTGCTGCCTCCCATGACGGATGGCCTGCTGTCACCCCCTCCGCGGGGGCCTCTCACCATGCAGGCTGTTTGCATTCAGTCAACACTTTGCTTTTATAGGCCTGTGGAGCCAAAGATTGCTAGACTTTTGAACCCCAGGCTAACTTCTGTCTGGCTACAGCCTCATTTTCTGGAGCCAAAATCTTTTTTAACAACTACACAATAACAAGTAATTAGGGTAAAGTCTGCTAATCTTCTCCTTTGGGCCTGGAGGTTGTGTATTCAGAATCCATTGGGGTGAAGGTAGAATTACTGCCATCAAAGCCTGAGGTTACTTTGTAAAAGCGGTTGAACTCTGGGTCAAGGAAATGTTAACTGGACAAAGAGAGATCAGGGCAGATAGTGTTAAAATTAAAACTGCCCTACTGAGATAATGCAGAATTGACTGCTATTCCTCTGGAAACTAGCTGAACGCAAGATGTGAAGGGAAGGCTAGAGCACTTCTTTCAAAGGGTGAAAACATAGCAATAAAGGATCTATTGACTTACTTTCATTTGGGAATTTATTTTTAGTCCCTTTATACAGTAAGACAAAGTAAAACATCTTATTTTTATGGCACCTTGTATTTGGGCCACCCTGTTTCCTAAAGCTGTTTGATTTACTAAATTAAATAAGCTACTTCTTAAATATATTTTTTCTCTCAAAAGCCTCAGTGTGAAATTCATTAGAAATTGAGAGGTTCCTGCTCTTAAGAGTCCTGAGGACAAACAGGACTTGCTGCGTGGCTGTAAGGATAAACAAGCTCAGACTCACATGTACATGAAGGAAACACGCTCCAGAAAAGAGTGGTGCCCATGCCCTGGATATAGGACTACTGGGCTGTTTTTCATACCTCCGCTGCTCAGACATGGCATAGGTCGAGGAGAGATTCCAGATTTTTCAAGGGGTTAGAGCCCAACCACTGGAAACCTTTAAACATTGAAAGCAAGAACAGTGTTTCTGCCTGGAAATCCATCACAGAGCAGGGCAGCCCCCATTCCACAGCAAGGACTCGCTCCAAAATTAATTCTGCTCGCTGCCGTCAAGGATAACAAATATGCCGCTACCCCCCTGCCACTATCAAAGCTGACAGCTCCAACAGGATCGGCGGTACTTTGTTCTCCCCAACCCCTGCAAGCAGCCTTTTGCCTGCTGTTGCCAGAGGATTTTGAGTCCCTATATGGGAGCAGAAGAGCAGAAATGCTGAGGCCAGCCATTTCCCATGCCAGGCTCTGCTGGGCTCTGCCATAGCACCTTGGCCACCTCCAGTTCAATTCTCCGGGTAAAGGCATATTAAATGGTGCTGCAGTTGCCAGTGGGATTAAGCCAAGCACAATAAAGCAGATATGTCTTTCTTCTTCCAAACTGAGCTATCAGAAGGATCCCCTCATGGGTCCTCCGCAAAGTTTAAGGCTCCCAGAGTAGCTGATACAGGTACTACTATGGCAGACAGAATGCTTTCTAGCACACCAGTGGTGGCTAAACAAACTCTCAGCTCTGTGGTGGGACATTTGAGGCACAGGGAAAGATGTCTCCTGCCCCACCTCTTCCTCCCACGGAGGTGGCATCCTAGAGCTCCCCCTGGGGCTGTGGACAGGAGAAGACGTTTCAGTCTGTCCATTAAAAATGGCAATATCCAGTCTTCTTTAGCTACCCGTCATTTTGCTGGCACTTCCCAGGGGTTTTAAGGACCCCGGGCTGGCATTACCTTCATGAAAATGTAAACTTTCTCTGTACACGAGCTAAATGAAACAGGTCTCATCAGTAATAGCTTTCTTTTGTGATCGGTAGGTTTTGCATGTATTTTCTTTTAATTATGTCAGAGTAACATAAATTAGTGGTGATGACTAATCATGGACACAAAGCATTTCTCATTCCTTTGAAGGATTTTTCTGACATGAAGTTAGAAGATGACAAGTGCATTTTTATGTTAATTACAGCCATGTGAATTACCCCAGATAGATGGCACAACAACGACGCTAAAATCCACCAAAGTGAAAGCTGCCTTTCTTTCTGAAACCTCACACAGGAGCGGTGTTCATGGTACAACAGACACTGGGATACGTTTCTTCAAGATTCAGTTTAGAAGTAGCTGTTCTCTGTTGCACTAGCAGAAACACCAAACTAGTTCATTTTTGCCTGTTTTAAATGCCTCACTAGAGGCATTAATCACTTAGATTAAACTAACCACTGCAACTATACCATGAAGCAGTTCTGTATGTGTGAATGTGACAAACTGGTCTTCAGTCAGATGCCTCTCAGACTGAAATTTAAACCTCTCTTTTAATTCAAATGCTTTCATCCATACTCTTTTCTGGTTTAGCTCTGCAAAATGGCATTTTGTGGCTACCAGTGAAAACTGCCCAACAAAATGCCACCTGATACCTCAATTGGAACAGCTTTTGGGTTTAGAATATAATTTATAAGCACATTGTGGTTGTTATACAAAGGTCTGTTCAAAATGAAAAGAAAAAAACAGAAAATGATGGTGCAAAATCAAAAACTGGCCTTCTTTTGTGAGGAACTTGTATTTCATATGGGGGTGTTTCACCCTGTTGGGCAGCTAGCAAGCTGTTCTGGGAGTTTTGTAGGTTTGTTTCCTTTAGGAAAAGGTGTGCCCTCTGGTACCATCTCATATTAATTCCTGAAGATTTTTTCCATGTACTGAACAGAAGCAGACATCAGGGAGTACTTTTCTTGCCCAGAACCACCCCCCAGCCTCTCTTTCCCATTAATTCTATGCCCAGACAGTGGGGCCATAGTTGGACTTTACAGCTAAGCCAATCTCAGCTCAAGCTAATATCGAAAGATTCAGTTCTGTCTGTCCCTCTATTGCCACTAATTGCATCATTCTATTCCCGGCACTGCGCTGTGTCTGATGCTTTTCTGACCTCATGGTGTGTTATATCAGGGCTAGATAACCAGAAAAAATATTTATAAGGTTTGCAGAGCATTGCAGACAGGCAAGGGCTTATGACAGCAAAGGAAGAAACAAGAGGACACAACTGAAAACTGAGAAGAAGGAGAAAGGAATAGATGCCCTTTCAGAGGCATCTGATCATCTGATTGCCTAGCCTAACATCAGACTGTACCCTGCACCCTGACTGTCTGCTCCATCTCAGTGTGATGACCATGACTGCTTCCCTTCTTACAGTCTTTTTTCTTTTCTGTACAAACAACAGCTTGCCCATCATATTCTTGTTCTTGCACACACAGACCAAGTATTTTAGCATTGCTCAAGCTCTATCACATACTTCTTGCCTTGGGCCGTAACCCATGTCTGCTTCCTAACATCTTTGTATAAAAAAGCATTCATTAAACTCTCCGGTATTGAGTCAAAAAGAAGCAAACCCACTGTCTTTAGCCAGGTCTGTTATTACAAACAGATCAAAGACCTGTCTGACAAAAATTGTGACTTCTAGGCAGACGCCCAAGATACAAAAACAGCTAGAAACTTCTACAGGGAATGAATCAATCCTCATCATCATCGTAGGTAGAAGGAAAGCTCAAGGAACAGAATCATCTGACATTCACTTTGGAACAATACAGGCTCTTTCCTATGTTTCCTGAATAACAGTAACTCACATTTATAAGATTAGAAAGTCTATTCTTCCTTTTTCCCCCAAGTAATGGCACTCACACGCACGGCTCCTGGGCCTGATTCATCGCTGTATTACTCCAGCTTTATTTCAGAAACTCCATTTACAGTACTGCAACAACACAGACTATGAGTCCTGTCTGTGATGCTCTCAAAATCAAAAGGGTAGGATGGACTTTTAAGCAGCTCATGACTTAGAACTGAATTGCCTAAGTTCCCTGTTTGATGCTCCTCTGTGGGACCTGCTCCCCAGGGTGTGAGGGCTTTATATTTCCTAAACAAACTGCTTCTGCCTCCTTTATGCTGAGCAGCTAAAACACAAGGGCATTTAGTTCAGTTGTTAATTCAGAAAATTCTAGTAATGTGAGAAATTGCCCTGCCCAAGAATTCCTAGCTTCTTCGATTGTTAGTCGATATTATCAATTATTATGCAGCCTGCAGGATGCAACATGTTTTCACAGCCAGAACAATGCCCCAGTGTCTGATTTTGCCAATAGTTAAGCATGTGAATAACTCTACTGACAGGAATAAGCTCACTGAACTCTGTAATAACACAGAGCAATCCAAGGATATAGATAAGAACTGTCATTCTGGAATACAGCAACGTGCACATTATTTAAGTCAAACTACTCACTGTACTGTGCAGGACTCAGGAAGAAGGGAAATTTTCTTTTGACCTCAGATAATCATCGTATTATTATTAACATCACAATAATGTCCCATAGCTCTAACCAGCTCTCATTAGCCAAGGTACATACCAGATGATTAAATCCCTGCCAAAGGAAGCTTACATACACTTTTGAAACATAAAAAAAAAAAAAAAGAGAATCCTGTTAATTTTATTCCACCATAATTGACAGGGTCTTTTAAAACCTTAACACAGTAATAGTAAACTGAAGGCTTGAGTGTGATCTCTGCTACTCTTGTGTAAAGCCGTAGGAATGCCATTAATTTAGACCTCAAGAGAGAGGCTGAAATATCTATTGTCGCCGTGAAGTAAAAACACTACTAGCAGAACAATATTGAGGTTGCAATGTCAAGCACTTTGAAGCTTACAGAACTTGTGCACCTAGCTGCCACCTGAGACACCTCTAAGCGTACATTTAACTCCCGATGAACCCTGGGAGCAGCTACATTTTCTCATCTCTCGCCTTTCCAGCAATATCACCGAGATGCCCTGCTTTCTGTCAGCTGACGTGCATGTTCTCCTCTGGCTAACACCAAAACTGTTCTTAGATGACTGATCGCATCTGTATTTTGCCCAGGGAAAACAGGAATGTAAAGAGTATATATACTGCACAGTGCAGAGACGCTTAAGACAGCTGTAATCGGTACTGCTCAGGTACAGAAACAGCATAGCTGTGCAATCCAACTTACCAGTTTTAGGGCAGACTCACTGCACCATTCTCTACCACACTGACGCAACCAAAACCATTCTGTGATTCTGTCCCCTTCCTCCGGACAGGGTCTGTGCTGTCGCAGCTCAGTAAGGCTGGCAGCTCAACACCAGGAGACAGCTCAGCCAAATTTTATCACTGCTGACTTATAAAGTTCAAGATGTGGTTGCTTGGCATGTGCAGATCACCATATTCCAACTGTTCAAATCTTGGGCAAAAGCTGCTTTTCAGGGAAGCAGCGCCAGGCACATTCGCAACACATCCTGCCAGATTTCATGCCCCTTCTTCCAGGTACAGGGTGCCGAAGATGTTTGAGGAAACAGTAACAGATTTTGCTACACAGACAAAAAAAGAGGCATTTTCTTCAGAAAGAAAAAAAAAAAAAAAAAAGGCCAAGTCTTCTAGGTTGACATTTTCAGAGAGATATTCATTTCTTTTCATCTTTATAGACCAGCATTTATATTCAAGTCTAAACAAAGCCTAAGTAGCAAAGCTGTAAACATCTGAACAGTCCTCTTTTAAGAGGAAGCATTGGTCCACCTTAATAATAGACATTGTCTGCTGTCTGCTGTGATGGTAATTTGTAAATATAAAAAAGATCTTATTCACATACAATAGCCTGCAAAATTTCACTTAAAACAAAAAACCTGGATGAGGGATTGTAAAGGTGTTTGTGAAAGACTAATTTGTTATTCCTGACTGTACTCCCAGAAATCAGACACATTTTGCCTCTGTTTATAACAAAAACATCCGGCACAGAATCTGAACATTACTTAATTCCTAATGCTGAAATTGAACAGTAGCTCAGTGCCGGGCTTCAGCAAGGGGTTGAATTTCAGCCCAGATGAGACGTGCTGCGCTATGTTTCTTCACAGACACCAGGGTTGGCCTAGAAACCCCTCAAATGAATGAATGTTGTAGAAATACTGACACAGCAAATGCAATTTAGATCATTGATAGCACAAGAAATCCTGATTGATCAAGCAATAGCTGAAGTCTTACTGATCCTGAATTTCTTTAGTTTTTTAATGTGTTAGCAGGTCCCTAAAATTATCAGGGTTTAAAATAAGTTCTCTCACTGCCTTGAGACATTTTGGCTCTCTAGCTTTACGTCTAGTTCAGAATCCTGTAATATTACTGTATGCAGGGGAAAAGATCTACAGAAATCACTAATGTCCCTAATGGTCTCTACATAGAAGCAGATAATGCCTTCAAGGGGTTCAAGAGTATTGCATCCATCAGCCTGTGGCAGAGTCTCTGCTCTTATACCGATTTACATCCTTTCAGTGTTCAACCCACCACTGAACAGCTAATGCATTTTCACAAATACTAAATACTAGTGCCCCCAGACTGCCTTTGCAAGGATGTCACTTCCCAGCAAAGGGAAAAAACACCACCTTTCAACTACCAAGAACTTTTGCTCCAAGTAAACCGAGTGTCAGACACAAATGCTTTTCAGATGGCTTCACTTGCAGATGGGAATCTACTTCCTACAGAGTTGAGGCCAGCAGGAAAAAAAAAAGATGAAAAAAAGAAACTTCTGTAATGCCCCAAAACATGGCTTCAACAGAAAAACAGAGAAGTTCATTAAAATGAAAGTCCTGGAGTTAAGCAAGGACATTAGCCATTTGGGAAGGTGGAAGATTTTGGTAGCGGGACTTTCCAAAACACTTGTGCCTCTGGCAAAATGAGCAAAGTGCTTCACCGTGGTCTTCACGTTATGGTAAACAGACCTCCCACGTAGCATCATTTTATGCCGCTGGTATCTGCAGTGCTGGAACAGCCATGGGATGGGAGCACGCCAGCTTTTCTGTGCTCTTCCTGTGTCCTGGAGATCGCAGCTGTGAAGTAGAGCAGGGCCCACTTTCTGTTGCATCGCTCAAATATAGTCCTGAATGCAACTTCTGTCATTAAGAAATATTTCCTAAACAGACTCCATACCCCCACTTTCCATCTGATAATCATCTCCTTGTGTTTGCGGTAAGTCAACATCCTTCATCTTTGCCTTATGAGGAAAAGCTATGGCTGTGAGCACTCCCAAATTCCCTCAGTGCTTGCAGATCCCTATGATAACAAACAACAGAAAGCATCTAACACACTTTTTTCCTTCCCTTACAGAGACAAGCACTTTACTCAAAAGAGAGCAGCTCCCATACCAGCTTTCTGCCTGCGCTATCTACTAAGTTACAGCACATGCTTATCTCTCAAATTTGGCAATGAAGAAAGGAGATGCATGGTGCAGTACCATCTGTTTCTGGCTGGGACTGACAAGGGAGGAAAGGGCACAGTTCATATATCCCATTGTCACTGCATGCCATGAAACAACACCAGTAGATAGCCTTTATTTCTCTTCAGCTATGAAGAGTTTGGAGCAAACTCAACCACCCTTCTCGAATGCAACATCTTGCTGGCGTCCCAGGAGTCACCCACATGTGCTGCTGTGTGATGCTGGGGCCTGGCCCCTCACTTGTGTTCCTGGGATAATAGCAGCGCTGAACACTCACGTACAAAGTCTACAGGGGCACAGAACTGAGCTTCACAATTTGTTCCACCATCCTCGCTCAGACAAAGCTTTTGGTGATTTATAGCGCTGTGGAGAGAGGGCCTAAGATGTAGCCCTGTTTAAACGTTCACATGCAGGTTTTTTTCCTGGAGCTCCAAATAAAGTGTCATCATGCTTCTCAGCAGGGAAAAATTTCTGGGTAAGGTTTTCAGAGAAGCTGAAGAAATGCTCTCGAGACACACAATTGTTAAGCCAGGCTTCAGCTTTGCTAGTAGAGCTGCCTTTTGCAGACATGTTTTCAGTCTCTCCCCACTCTCCTCACTGCACCTCACTCCTCAGAGAGTCACCAGTGCCCTGTGATGCTGGATGGGCCTCAAGGAAAGACTGCTTCCTCAACTGGCCTTCCCTTTTAGCAGCAGCAAAGTGCTACATAGAGAAGACTCAGGGAAGCCATGCAGAGCCAAATCTACACAGCAACAGGGAACGGAGATGGGGAATAAGGTCATCTACTAGGAAGCAGCAAGAGGACAACTGTGTTATTTCCTTACTTCTTCCTCTCAGATACACCTTTCCTATAGCTCCCTACAAATGACAGAGTCCATTAGAATCATCCTGTTTTTCACTGTGAAAACAAAGAGAAGAAAGGAGGGTTAAGGCTGAGAGAAAGTGGAGCTAATTTAAGGAACATGAGACAAACAGCAATGGAGTAACAGGGAAAAGAGAAAGGGTAAGAAAATGAGAAGTATGAAAGAAGCTTAGGAAAAGGTCTGTAGAAGAACAGAAGGTATAGAAGGGAGAGCAGTATTAAAAAACGGTAAGAAAGAGAATGGAGAAAATGGAGAAAGAGAAAATTACGACAACAACAACAAAAACCAGAAAGAGTTGTAAGACATTTTGAAGGTGGTGGCCATAGGGTGGCTTGAAAGGAGGTGAGTGGGAATGAGGAAAAGCAAGAAGGGGAATCAGCACAATGAGCTACACAATGTTACTGCATATAAAATGGAGAGCAAAGTGCTAATATGCACCCAAACACTGAGGGGAACCTTGGCCTTACCAGAGCAAAGGGAGCATGGATGCTGTGGAACACAATTTCACCCTTTGTGTTAAAGGCACAAATGGGTCATGTGAGAAAGCGCTGATCACTCCTGAGGGTACAGTTTTCCTTCCTAATATTTCCATAGCTTCTGAAGGAATTCAGTACCTCACACTCTTGCACTATAACACAAAGCAGTTTGTGATTTTTGTAGCTGCAAAGGGGCTACATTCTCCTATACATATTCCCCTATATATATGTATTTCCCTACAGGCACAAAGGATTTATTCTTCCCTTAACAAATTACTTTACCAGCTGAAGAACTGCAACAGCCGCCAAACTCCCCAGAAGCTGGAGACCTCTGCCACATCCCAGCAAGGACTGAAACAAGGGAGGGGAAAGAGGAAGCAAGTTATCTTGACACAAGTGCTGGTGGTGGCCTGCAGGAGCAAAGCAGAGCCTGGCCTCAGAAGAGCTGGCAAGTGCTCAAGTAGCATGAGCCATTCCTTTCACTGTGCTGGGACAGAGTTATCTGGGAGCCTGTGTGGGGAGGGTGAACATTACTGGTGAGAGCTCTCCCCGCCTTTCCCTCTAAACCACGTGTAATTCAGAGCCAGCACACGAGCAAGTGTGAACAGCCCCAGCAGAATCAGAAGTCGAACTAGGTTTTGGTTTGGCTCCAGTTCTAGTCTTGGTTTGCCTGTGACCAAAATTGTTCTCGCCCCATCCTGGCTCAAGTTCAGCCATGCTTTCTGACTAACAACCCTGGTTGAGGCCTCACTCCAGGAAAAACGTGCAACAAGCTTTCTGCCCATCTCTGCTGTGTGTGATCAAAGCTGGTCCCCTTTGCTTGCTCATCCTGACTAATGATGGATTGCAGAAGTACCCATTTGGTGTTAAGTCATTAAGCAAAGCAGAAAGCCCTTCTTGAGCACTAACTTTTCAAAGCAGCTTGCAAAGAAAGCCAAGGGATTCCTCCCTTAGGCTACATCACACACTGCTCTTTACCACCTCACCTTAACGGGCACCTAGTCACAATTAACATTTGCAACTCATTCAGCCGGAAATATTTGCTTGGTGCAAACAGCTGAGGCATTCAGCGTCAGCCCTTTCTCTGTGCAAGGCATATTAAAAAGGGGGAGGGAGGAGAAGCCCTACACTTGCTGGACTGGGAGAGGCGGATTGCGCTCAACAGGTTCAGTTCACGCTGTGACCCTGCCCGGCTTCCTGCTATTCAGATGTGTTACTTCCCCTTTGTGGTAATGGCCTGTGGCAGCCGGCCAGAAAACACTATTAATTTCAGAAGTGGCCTGACAACAAACCCACAGCGAAACGAGAGGAAGTGGCGGGGAGGCCATCTGTTGACTTCAGCAGAACAGTAGGGACGTAGCTATGTAGGTTCTACAAGGAAAGCAGATTAATAATCCACAAAGAGGAAACTGGCTAAAATTATCCACAGACCATATTAAAAAAAAAAAAAAAAAAGAAAAAAGCCAAGGGAGTCACTTGAGCTGCAGCTGGACAGGAAATTGCTAGAGCTGCTTGCAAATCTCCACTTTGAACAGAGCAGCATAGGGAATGCCAAGAGCGGAAACCGTTCAAAACTGGATTAGCACAAGCCAAGTTTAACTGCAACCCACTTCTACTTTCACAGTTTATGCACTCAATCTAGGCCACTACTGCATGAGACACTGACTCACTTTTTTCCCATGTTTTGTTTGCTTTTCATTTCACACACTTGCAGTTTCTAAAATTACTTGAAATGTGCTCCGGCTGCCAGGAGTTCTGCAGAACCCCAGCCGGCAGCCCCAGCTGCAGCATCAGCCCCTCACCATGGTGCTGCACCCAGATTCTGGCACCACCCTACCTCGGGCCACTTCGTATCAAGCAGGATGTTAATGAAAATGAGCTGCAGCAGCAGTTCCGCAATCCCCATAATCCCCTTTTCCTTCTGCAGAAACAGGAGTAGAAAGGTCCAAAGAGGAAATGAGGTAACTAAGGGTATATAGAGACATTTCCTCTTTGCCTTTACCTGCTAAATTGCAACATAGCTGAATAGCAACAGAAAAAAAGCCATTTACAGGCTGCAGACTGTTGATGGATCTCTGCGAAAGGAGTTCCTGCCAAACAGATAAGGAGATCAGAAACCCGCCTCCTGGCATCTGTAATAAAGTAGCCAAAATTTGTAAACAAACCCAGAAAACAGCAGCTCCTTTCTCTTAAAAAATAATAATCAAAATCCTTATGGCTCAGGTGCATCCCTGGGGGAGCAAAGGGATGCTGGAATATTTTGCAATTAAACTTAAGGCCTTCAGAAGCATTCCCTTCACCAAAGCAAGATAAGAATCCAGCACATGTGCTGTTTATTCATTTAGGCACCAGTGTACCAAAGGGAAATCAAGGCTTTATTGTCTTAGGAGCTGTACAAAACCTATTGAAAGCAACCATTACCTTTAAACATAACCATATGTGTATGTGCAATTAACCACACCCACACAGAGGGAAAAGGGGGAATAAACCAGCCAGCTTCTCAATAGCCAAAAATAGTTATTTATTAATAATTTAAGATTTTACATTCTTATAATAAATTCCATCTTAAAACTTTTACACCATGAATTAGACTCTCCCTTATTGGCAACCATGTGCAGGTTCACTGTGCATACACACAGGTCCAAATGCTCGCACATACTTCCAGTTTTATACAAAAAAAAAAAAAAGACTCAAAATATTGCATTTGAGGTGAAGCTCCCTGAAGAATTTGTACAGAGGTAATGCACTGTTTAGCACATCTGAAAGTTTTAAAAGTGATCAGAAGTCTTCTGCATTCAAAGACAAACCTCCTCCCCAATGATGTATTTACAAAAGGTAAGGCAAAAAAATTAATTTAAAATATATATATATCATGGGGAAACTACATCAAGAGCATGAGGAAAACAAAATCACCACGAGGAAAAGAAAGATATATGAAAGAAGAGACTGTACTTGGCTCACAAAACATGACTTGCAAACTTCTCACCATTGCCATGTCTCCCTCATGGAAAGCTTGTTTCATTTGAACAATAAAAATCAAGCATGCTGCAAATATATTCTTTGCAATAAAAAAGAACAAACAAGTAAAGCAGAACTTATGAACAGAACAAAGCCACAGGTGCTCCTTGGATTGATTTCTTGGATATATGTGAATTAAAAAAAAAAAATAAAAAAAAAATTGCAAATCAGTTTAGGATTAAATATTTACATTGATCAAGTAGGATTCTACCGAGCTTCCGGCAAACAAGTACTCCAAATACACTAAGCTGAAATCTCTTTCTTTGGCTCTTCTAAATTAAAACAAACAAACAAAAATAACCAGTCTTCACTGAAGACAAAGATGTGTGTCACAGATCCGAAAGCAGAGAAGGAAGCGGGACAGTCCCAGTCTCTATAGAGAGCACGTGCTCAGCCTGTCCAGCCTTACCCTACCCCCCCTGGAAGTCCTCGGACACAAGTCACTGCGCAAGCAGGGATGAGCACGCTGCCCACCTGCTGCCTGGTCACCACAGTCCTTCCCAGAGAGCTCACCACTTTCCCTCCCTTCGTAATAGCCGATTCCACACTGTGTAACCTTTCCTAGCCTGCTCTGGCAGCTGCTTTGTGATAGCAGAGGCCAGGAAATGAGAAAGCTACGTTTTCTTTATCACTGCCAAAGAGAAACCATTGAGGAGTGATCCCATGAAACGGACAGGAGAAGGGAGGTGGTGGGAGTTCACGTGGACTGCAGGGAATCCACCTGGAAGACGTTCTGATTGGAAGGGGTGGTGAAGTACAGCTGCTGGTTCGGCACTCGATTGTCACAGGGGCTGCTCAGCCCCAGAGTCCGTTCAAAGTCCAGCAGCTGACCCATGAAGTTGAAGTTGGGTGAAATGTTGGACTTCTTCATCTTGACAATATCGTAAGCATCATTCATGGACAAGTTGAGCTTCTGCATGAGGTAGGCCACTGTCACTGTGACCGAGCGGCTGATCCCTGCTAAGCAATGCACCAGGACACCACAGTTCTTCCCCCGTGCTTCATCTGCACAAAGAGCAAAGAAGGACATATAAGACGGGGGGCTGGTAACTGATCCCTCAACACAAGTTAGATTCGTATCAAACAGGAAAGAAGAACGATTTCGAACCCACTTGCCAGCAGTGCAAAGCAAGAGTTAACTTCATTGGCTTAAAACCACAAGGGGAGAATCCACCTCCCTAAATATATGTACCCGTGTCCAACAGCTGAGAAAAATAAGAATGAGACAAAGGGAGCAGGAAACACAGCATGACACTGTTTTAAAATTAAGTCAGTTTTGAAAGACATGCTTTCTCCTGGAGATCTGCCTTAAATTCTTACAGTCCCCTTGCCCCAGCATGGAAATCCTACAATATGTCACTGAATGCCTTTTATACAGACCAGCAGACTGCAAAGGTCTATTAAATTATTCTCCAACTGTTGTGCAGCTAACAATGGAGGTATTCAGGCATTTTAAAAGAATGAGGGAAGTCACAGGGGACAGCCCATTAGGAGGAACAGGATGTCAACATTGGTTGAAAATGGGTTCCTTTGTAATAGGAAATGCGTTACAATGCCTGGAGATTAGTTTCTTTGTGGCTTCCAGCCCACATTTCTTCCTGCTGGGCTCAGATTACCTACATTCTCCACTATTACCGGTATCATTCAACCGGATTACAGCACAGCTTCCCAACAGATAATGCGATGCCCACCCCACCGCACCCCGATGGGCTGATCATAGTCCTCCCCGAAATGAAGGAGAGTGCATATTTTAAGCAGAACTCCCTGAGCCCGAGGGGACGTGTTTCCAAAGCTGACGGATAATGTCTAAGGGCTCGCTAACCCAGGCACCGAGCCCGAGAGGTATATCATTATTACCACGAGATTTAATTAAAGCTCTGACTATACATTTGCCAGGGATACCGCTTATGAATAACTTGCATTTAAAAGCTAAACTTAGCTTCCCAGATCGTTTCTTTTTATTATACTGCACTTCAATAACATCAAGAGAAAAAAACCAAGGACGAATAAGCCATCTAACCCCGGACTCATTTACCTCCCCCCCCTCCCCATCAGGAAGGGATTTAAAAAGATTCCCCATCCTGCGCACTGCTCAGCCCTCAGCTCCGACACAAACGGCTCAGGCAGGAATCCCACAGACAGCCACACCAGGGATGCGTTTGCAAGCTGCAAACGTCGCTTACAATTCACCGGGGCTCCTCAATTACCTCACAAGCAGCTTCCACCAGCCCCTCAACTTAAACCGGCTTTAAAGCCAGAAAGCAGAGCACCCCCGATAAAGACTGCTACCGTTTCTCGCCCGAAATCTCCCGAATTCTGCCAAAGAAACTGAGCTCTATGGCTTGACAGATAGCTGTTAGCAAACAACCGGGTCTCACCTATAAAAGAGATGGCCTCAGGAAAGAACTGAGACAGATTTTGGCTCCAGTGGTCAGAGATGGGGATCTGCTTGTACTTGAATTCGCCGGCATTTTCAAAGAGATTAGGCAGATTGGGGGTAACATTCAAGATGTATTTAATGCCAAACTCTTCTAAAACGTCCAGATTAGTGGAGTCCTTGGCACAGCCTAAGTAGAGGTAGGGTAAAATCTCCACCGGGAAGGAAGGCTGGTTGTTGGATAGAGGGCTGCCATCGGAGTCGGTGGCACTGTTGGGGTCTCTGTCAATGTCAGACTCGATGTCTGAGGAGGAATCAGAGCTGATTCGGAGGCCTCCCAAGCCCAGGACTGGCAAAGGAGGAGAGCTGCTGCTGCACGAACTGTCTAGGTTAGTTTCGCAGTGCAGGGCAAACTCGGCCTGGAACTTGCTGAAACCACCTGGAGAAAAAATGGGGGGGGGGGGGAACATGCAACATGATACAAGATGGCAAACCAGCTTATTTCCCTGATACAGTCTGCAAAAGGGCATCTGCTTCCCACCCTCTCGAGCCCCGGGAAAAAAAAAACAAATATGTCACACACTCTCACGCAGATGGAGTAACCTAAAGACGGCTTAAGGAAATCGCCGTCTGCGGCTCAGCACATTCAGGATTAAAGCTCTGTGCCGCTGCGCCCTGCGGGGACCCCCGCGAGATGTCTCGCCAACGATTCCTCCTGCCCTCCCTGGCTCACGCCAGGACCCTCATTACCACTGTCTTCCCCAATGGATTCCAGTCCCCGAGGGTCCTTTAAACAAAGCAAGGATAGGGATGCGGGGGGGAAGGGGTCGGGAATAGGCATGGGGTAAAGGCCCAGAGTGTCAGTGTGCAATGGCTGGGGCCCCCCACCACTACCAGCACCCCCCGGGAACAGCCGCAACCGCCGAGCTGCGGGGCTCGGCTCCTGCTACCCGCAGCCCCAGACGAGCAGGGAGGGAAGCAAGCCAACCCCGGGCGGCTCTTCTCACCTTCCAGATAAAACGCTTTGCAGCCTTCGTCTTTGAGGCGCTTGAGGAGCAGCCCCAGCACGGACTCGCCGCCCGTGTTTTCGTTCCAGTCACGGCTGTGCTCGTCGTACAGCACTACTGTGTCTGTGCCGCACCGGCGGGCGAAGCGCTCCCGGTCCTCCTCGCTGCTGGCGACGAGGGAGCGCAGGGGCAGGTTGCCCTTCTGCAGCCGCCGCAGCATGATGCCGGGGATGGCCACGTTGATGGCCGACTCGATGTGGGACGACTCGTACAACTCCTGCGGCCGGCAGTCCATCAGCAGCAGCCGGTCGTTGCCCATCTCCAGCTGCTCGTTCAGCCACGCCACGGATTTACTAATCGCCATTTCCGACGCGAAAGGGACGGGTCTGAACGTATCTAGCATGAGGAAGGACGGGGGGAGCGGAGTGTGCTCTAGGAAGCGCCTCTCGCTCTCACAGAGGCATGCGGCTGGCTCGGCAGGCAGGCTCGGCGGGCGGGCTGCACCCCTCCAACTCCTCACAACTTATCTCCCTCCGCCCCAGGAAAATGAATCACGCAGCACCCCCCCGCGCGGGGCGGCGGCGGAGTCACGGCGAAGGAGAAGCAGCCCCGGCGTGTAAATGTGTGCGTGTGCGCCTAAGTGTGAGCGAGTGAGTGTGAGCGTGCGAGCGCGCAGGCTGCCCGCTCTCCTGTCTGCTTTTTGTCAATGAATCCCTGAATGAACCTGCCTAATCGCCGCTGCAGCCCGAGCCCTTGGGCTTTTCCTGCGCCGCGAGTGAATGAAATCCAATTAACGTGCACGCCGAGCGGGGCTACCCCGCTCAGCGCGGAATCACCGCGGCGGTGCCGGTGCTGCCGCTGCCCGCGCCCCCCGCGGTGCCCCTCGGTCGCGTCCCGGCGCCCGGCGGCTCCTCAATGGATACAACCGCGGGCCGCCTCAATGGATACATTCTCCAGCGCAGCCAATGGGGGCGCGCGGAAGGGGCTGTTGCCGCGGCGACGGGCCGGCTGGAACAGGTTGTGTTGATGAATCGTTAATGAGTTTGTCATTCACAAAAACGGAAAGGAATTTCCGCTCCGGATAAGCCGAGTGCAAACAAGCGGCAGCCGCGCCGCGGCCGCCGGGGGCAGGTGAGGGGGCGCGGCACGGCCCCCCTCAACAGCCTTCCTCCTTCTCCCCCGCGGGCGCTGGCAGCGGCGGAACAAAAGGCACCTCTTCAGCCTTATTCCTGCCTCCATGTTTTCTCTCCCTGAATCGGGAGCTGGCTGCCTTCTCTTTCCCCCCTCCAGGTCTTCAGAGCCGGTCGCGGCCCGGCTTTTCATGAGGGCGCTCCGGGAATCCCGTTTTTCGGGAGGCCGAGCAGCCTCTGTCCTCAGCTGATCTCTACGCGGGTGAAGGGTAAACCCCGAGATAATCTCTTCCTACGCGGCCCGGCTTTACCCGCTGCATCAAGCGCAGCGAGGGAGCCGGCGCTGCCTCAGGGACAGCCTGGGGCCACCCCAAAACCGTGACAAGGGAAAGCGGCCCCGCCAGACGGCGGTAACTGAACCGCCCTCGCCCGGCTGCACCGCGGGTCCACCGCCAGCGCGGAGCCCCCAGCCCCCCCGGCGGAGCCCCTCGCACCTGGCGGCCCGGGCCGCCGCTCCGGCCCCTCCCGCGGGCGGCCCGCGGGTGCGGACCCGTCGCCGCCGCCGGGCGGAAGGGCAGTACGGGCTCCACCGCACCGGGAGGCGGGAGGGGAGGTTGCGGGGCCCGGCGGAGCGGCGCCGGACAAGCAGGGACCGGGCGGAGCGGCGCCGGTAGAGCGGGGCCAGAGGCTGAGCCGGGCGGGGGTGTTCCCAGGTGCGGGTTAGCAAATAATAAGCAAAAGGCGAGAACGCAAGTAAACGGAGAGAAGCCCGGCCTAAGTGCTAATCCTGTCGCGAACCTCTCCTGGGGAGTAAAATTGTTCAGAAGAGGCTAATCTCGTTTACACTGCTGCTGCCCTTCGGGGTCGTTATTTTTAACCCCAGCTGAAGGAGGTTCCTTAGGTAGCAAGTGGCTGGAGAGCGCTGACCCTGGGAACAGATAGTGACATGGGCAGTCCTGTGTTTCCTGCACAGAAAACACCCGTGATGTTAATTAAAGGTGGCACATCAGTCGCTGCAGTTTCAAGCCAGCCTGACACCCAGATGGCATTATCAATGCCCTCCTCAGCAGGGATTTTGAGAGGATCTCTGCTTGCTACCGTTTTCAAAGGCTTGAAAACCGGGCTGAGGTGTTACACAAAATTTGCCCTGCCCCTAAGCAGGGGCATTTGGCCAGGTTAATGTAAGACTCACTGGACATGTGCCACATGCGTCGTCCCACTGCTCGTGGGGGCAAGCTGGCCAGTCCAGCTTGCCACCGTGGTCCTGCTCTCTCATCAAAGAATTTATAAGCTGTTCTTATCAGGTGCCTGACTCGCTGTTCAGCTCTGTATCCAGGGTATGGAGTTTAAATGTTCAAGCAGAGACAGAACAAAGCAGGAGCTTTTGATTTTTATTTCTTTATTTGATGGTATTTCCCCACGCCTCTGTTACAGTTAAGAGTTTTCATTTCACCTATGTCAGGGCTCAGACAAGGCAGCAAGTTCTTTGGGGCTGAGACTGTTGATCGCTCTGCATTAGTATGACAAATAGCACAGTCCTGGTAAAATGAGTAATCGGGTCATAACTACTCTTTTCCACCGCCTTCCCTCCCTCCTTAAAATTGGCATCATGTTTTATTATTTATCTTTCTCAAGTGTAGCAGATCAACTTTTGTTCAGATTTTACAACCTAATATAGCCCAAACCTCAGCCTTACTAAGCATGAATTTCAGGCTTAAGTAATGAAAGTTTTGGAATCAGAAGTTCTGCAAAGCGTGAGCAACTGAAATAGAAATTCTCAAACTGCCTCAGCTGCAGTTATCTCTCAAGGTGCAGTATAATGTGATGCTTGTCTTACAGCCATCTCAAACATTTCTTATTACTCACTTATTGCAATAATAAGCTGTATTTTCTCAGTTAACCTTCATCCCAACTGGAGCCACAGCCAGAAGAATCCTCAAATGATCAGTTATCACCTAAGGGGTCAACTTAGAAACAAGCAGAAGGAGTCATATTGAACCATAGTGAACGAGACCTGAAATTAAACACAGGGACAATTTCAGCATAACACTGTGACAATTCCCAGCAAGCTTGACACAATGATAAATACAATTTGTTCCTTGTAATCCTTGTTATTATTAACTAACATGGTGCTTTGAGGTTACAGTGTATTTTGATTACATTTTAAAAAATGAAGATGCACACAAAACCATCAGCACGTTGCGGAGTTAGGATTCAAAGAAAGCAGAACAAGCCCCATATTACGTCTGTCACACACTTACATATTCATATAAGGTAAACTTGTCTGACTCTGATGACTAAAATATTTTGGGAAGAAAATATGTTCTGATTATCATCTTCAGGGCATTTTCAGTGGCGTTTTATGGCAGTGGTTTAAAATAAAAGTCTTAGTCATTCAACGTTTTAACGAAAGCTACGTGTTATGCAAGCGGTTTATCAAACCCATTGAGATACCTGCCTAGTAGTAATGCAACAATAAATAATGGTAGCATTTAAGCAGATTTTTATCATTAGTCATGTCAGATCTGGTCAAAATGTTATGAGCATTAAGGTTAAGTGTATGAAGGCAATAAAATGTTAAACAAAGCACACTCAAGAAGGTTGTATTTCCCAAGTGGAGCTGGGGGCAGAGACATGTAATGATGATGGCTATAGCCAGCTCATTGCATAGCCACAATCTGAGGGTGGTCTTTGGTGCATTGTGAGCCAGCCAGGAGATTTTGCACTGTCTGCAGCAGAGTTAAACAAGTAAAATACACATGACACCTTTTGAATTTGTAGTAGTACCTCCCTTAGCATGCATCAGCTGAAGAAGTCTAAAGGAGAATAAAAACTACTGGAACGTTGTTATCTTTGTGTTTGCATGCAAGTATGCGCTCACTTTTTCTCTCTCCATCTGACAGCATGCTGTCCTGTCAGTCACTGAGGGATGCAGGAGTGGATTCAGTTAACCACACTACCATTTGATGCTTTGTCAGAGACCAGATATACAACCCAAGCCTCACCAGGAAGCCACTTATCATTCAACTTCCAGAAGTTTTTATAGTACCTAGGCTGTAAGAGGAGCCTATTCCTGTTAAGCATGATTGCCTCATTCATCCAGTCACTGGCAGAATTAGCTTTTGAACCCTGAAATGTTTATTTCTGGGTGGGGTTTGGTTTATTTTGTTTTGGTTTTATACCTCCCTGGCTGTGAATGAAACCTCTTCAGTCCAGCTCAAAGCTTATTCATCATAAAAAGCCTATTTGCTGGCTTTTGGACCATAAGCCTCTTGCTCATTCTTAGTATGTGTAGAGACCCAAATAGATCTCCATGAATGCTTATAATCTGAGCTTGTCTTGGCCAGAGATGTAGACACAGAGGATAAAAGCCTTGCATGGATTTTGGAGATTAGTGCTCAGTGTTGCTTTGCCCAATTTCTTCGCATCTCTCCCTGTAATAGAAGCCCTGGCCCTGAATTAGGCAGATGGGCTATCTACTTAGCGTAATGGGAGATAGATGTACCAAAAAGGCAGGTATCTATGACGTTTTGAAACCAGGCCAACTGGGCCATTGAGAGAGGTGTTTCACAGGTTGGGATACTGAGGCAGCGGTGCAGAGGCATCCTTGAGAGGCTAAGTACTGATGAAGTTTCTTCTTGTATTAGACATCAGGGATAGGAAAGTTTTTTCTTTATAGAAGTGCTTTCTTCCTGTAAAGATGCAGGTTCATGCTTCTCTTCTACTTGATATGGAGCAGAATTTGATAGGAGCCTGTCTTTCTGTATATTTAGGAAAGCGAGGACTCCAGCCTCGGTTTTCTACATCCAACTGGTGACCTGAATCAAAGTGGCAGAGACACCTTCCGCCTCTGCACTATTTAATGTCGGGCGGGTGCAATACACTCTGGGATTGCCTGCTGGAGAAGGCCAGAGAGCATGAAACATGCTGGCATCAGGATTTTGGTTGAGATGTCAACTCAACTCTGGAAATGCAAGAGCTTGGGAAATGTAGTGAAGACAGGTTTCTCCACTGGCAGCTCACACTTGGGCATGGATTTTGAGGATCCTGACTGTCAACTTTGAACCAGCAGATGCCTGTGATTCAGCTAGGCAATCATCCAGGTTTAGATAGGAGAAATTAGATGTTCACATTTTAGCTAGTTATTTCTCTTAGTATTCACTTTCGGGGGTGTCTTCAGAGAGTACAAACTACACTCTGGAGCTGCTCAGTTCGCTTCACCGTCTAAATGGTGTCTAGTGTAACCAGCCCTTACATTTAGGTGCTTACCTGACAGTCTGTGATTCTCACAGGTACTCTCTCTAGGTTTATCAGTATGTCCTCTCTACAGTTCCTTTTAGTTTCCATAAAAGTGAGAATTAATGTTCTGTCTTTGTTGGTTTGTGTGAATGATCTGTTTGAAAATAGAAATACACAAATCATCCTAGACCAAACTGGCCACAGAGTACAGTGCCTTTGGTGTAAAGCTGGTTAGTGCAGGGTGCCTCAAAGGGAGAACAAAAGTGCCCTATAAAGCATTGTATTTGTTTTATGTAAAGTACAAACAATTTATGGAAATGACAGTTAACTGATTATTCAATGTCCAATTATTCACATCTAAAATAATGCCTGAAGTTGGAGAAATAAAACACTGAATGACTCCATTTAGGAAATCCTTTTGACTCAAGTGCTTTCCTTGAAACAGCAAATAGCTGGATGACCTCAAGCACATATTTAATTGCACGTTGTAATAAAGAGGTGTAATTAGCAATTACTTAGGAATGACTATTTAAAACACTTAACAGCTACTACAGGCATGCATTTATTCAAAAGGCTTTGTTTTCTTTTGACTTCTTGTAGTATAAACTAAGTTTGCTCCTGAATGTAGCTCATATGGGAGTTCTCCAAATGGTTCCTCTGGGTGTGCAAAGATGAGTGGGTTTTGTTTGACAGCAGATTGCTAATGGCTGTAGGGTTCTCCTTTCTTAGGGGATAAAACTAAGCTTGAAGGAGGTCAGTGAAAGGCACACATTTAGCCAGGCTCACAGTGTATTGGCCAACCACACAGGCCAGCACTTTAATCTTTATTTTCCTCTTTCATTTTTACCTTTTTTTTTCCCCTTACCAGGTACTGTCATTGGTAAAGGCAGTTTTGGTGGCACTGACCTGTGTATCACTTCACAGTGGATTACATTCTGCCGGCAACAGAAACATAGCACAGGTGAGCAGCTCTGTCTTAAAAAACAATAAACGTGATGAGAACAGAAGAGTACATGTGTGCATACTTTTCTTATCATTAATTACATGGTAATTTGAAAGCATTCAAATAAAAAATGGACTGTATAATAGAAACGAAAGAAGCAGAATAAATTTTTGAAGTGGTACTGAGACCGTGATTGCATAAAAATACTGGTATGCCCTTAACTTTGGTAGCAGTGATTAATAAATTAGCTTACTGGTTGGAATCCAGATTCATATGGTTCCGTTACATTAGCTGAGGAAAGCAGCAACTCCTATTCAGAAGTCCTGATCCATCGTGCAGGAATATCATGCTGTTTGTATGGGGAAAACAATGTGCTTGTATTATTTCTTTGCCAATATCAAAGAGTTCAGTAGTGCCCAAAGCATGTTCTCGTGTTTTGCATGCTAATGTGTTTCTCTCTGTTGTTGCCTGCTATCACGCTGTACTGGGCACATACATCACACCAGATGAGGCTGCTGAGAAAATGCTATAATCTCTTCAGTGCTGCACATTTTGATGTGCTTGGAAGGGCTTACTAGGCACTAACGTGTGGGCTTACCTGGGGAGGAATTAGTGCTATTGCTAAAGTACTTCCTTCAATAGCACTGTCCCATTTTCACCCCGTTCACTCATTCTACAAGGAGACAAACCTGACAGCATCAAGCAGGTGTGGAAAGCAGCCCTCTCTTCCCAATGCTAAAGATGTATTTTTCTCTATGTTTATGAGGTCCCCTGCTCCCAGGTCTCTCTCTTGTTCTGCCCATGGAAAAAAGCCTGCCCGTGGGATGACTGAAGGCTTGTTCTAGACTGCGAAAAGAGTAAAGAAGGACTGTTTGCACAGTGCAGGGTGAATCAGCTGTGCAGAGACCAAGCCAGGGACAGCAAGTCATATAAGAAAAAGACCTTCATCCTGGGACAGGCATATTCAGGGAAAGAAATGCTGCACAGATATCTTATATTCTAGTTCCAAAGAGAGGCAATTAGGAGTCTGGCCCAGGCATTAACAATTCAATTTCCGCTGTCTGTTTTTTATATGGCCACTGGAATGTGTCCTGGGGACCCCATGGAGCCAAGCACACAGTTTGGCTCCAGGAAGTCACAGGGCAAGAGACAGGGACAGATATATGCCCTGACACCTGCAACTCCCATTTAGCACATCTGTTTTACTTTTCACAGATGAAAAGTCTGGCATGGGGACCTCTCATGGGCCAGGAAGGACCTGCACCAAATGGGTAAGTGCATTGACAGAGGCAAGAGTTTCCTTATTACTGAGTCCCGAGGTTTCCCTGGTGACCTGCTGTTGTCAAACATCATTTCAGAAAAGCTTATCAAGGGGGGAGCACCGAACTGATGGCCCAACCTAAAAGGTGCTAAAATGCCCCACTGTGTTAAAAGAGAAAAGGGGCTCAAATCACATGCTGAATTTGAAGCACCAGTGATGTTGCTGGCTTCCAGGGACAGACAGCATGTGACATAGGTCTTCATGTCCTGTGCAAGGGCCTGCCTTTCTGGTTTAGTTCGACATCCCCACCCTCTTCACCCTCAAAGAACCCACAACCAAACCCAAAACAGGACATTAAAAGAAAACTGCCAAACTACAGTGGTCTTAAGGGGTCAGTTGCCACAACTGCTACATCCCACAGTTTAACCTAGTGGTTTCTTTTCATTTGGAAGCTGAAAAGACTGTGGTTGGTGGAAGAGGGAAACCAGTAGAAAGAATTTGGTGTAAATAGAACATATGGGGAAAGGATAATGCCCTAAACATGGAGCAGTATTCAAAATGTCTGGGGTAGTATTGGGCCGTGCATGTTCCTGGTGTACAACATGCCGTGAAGACTGGGTGTGTATAGGTGTAATTTCTGCAAATGTTGACAAGAGAATTACTGCTGTTAAGTTTATCCTGGCTTTAGTATGCTTAGATATTTATGAAGACTAAATGGTAGAACTGTCCCATTCAAATACCGGGTCATTACTCAGTACGTCAGAGCACAACGGCACGATGATTAGAGTACTGTTCATGGTCACAGTTTATGTTACTCATTTCGTGTATTGGTGCCACTAGCATACCACAGAATTATTGAATTATTACTTTCTCTGAGAAGTTTTGTAATATAGCTGTAAAGTATAAACCATTTTCACAAACTTTCCTATTCTGGCTAAACTGTGCACATAAATCTTTGTTCACAAGAGGTTGTTGCAGAGATGTCTATGCTCTTATGCTTCCCAGTGACACAACGGACGCTCCCTGCTCTTTCTTAGAGGTTTTCTTCATAATTGTTCCAGGTGTTGGTTTGTTACTTTGGTTTTGCTTCTAGTCCTGTTTCGCACCAATCTGCTTCATTTCATGTGGCAGTCCCGTCAGATCAGAGAAGTTAAACATTTCTGGATCACAACCGAATTTGAATGGGAGTAAGACAGAAGTGTGCAGGAAGCAAGGACCAGGATGCAACAATGCCCTGCTCCATTTTCAGTCTGCCTCAGCATTGGGTTAGGATGAGCTGTATGGAGGGGTGCACTGTCCTGCATCCTGGTCCTTGCTTCGCCTTGGAGGGCAAATATTGCACAGCATGGAGGTCAAAACTGAGTAGGTTGTAGGTACAGTTGCTTCTGCATCTTGTTTCATCAAGGAGAATCCAGAAGACCATAGCCAGCCACATCTAACCCCAGGCTTGCCCTTGTATGGGGCTCAGGCAGAGTTTCGAAGAGCAGATGCGCTCTTCAGCGTTGTCAATTTTGGCTGCTTCCCCCGTGATGGGTGGGCAGGATCCTGAAGATACAGATTATCCTTTTTTTTTCCCTTTTCCCTGAGTGAAGTGTGACTTTATTGAATCAGGGGAATCACATTAGAATTACGCTGTGGATGATGTATCCTAGAGGGTTAGGTCTTCAGAGACGTAGAGGAACGCTCAGTGAGTCAGCCCTGCAGTTTTTGGTGGAGTAGGTCTATTCCGGCGTGTGGGTGTTCGCAGAACAATTACGTAAGTGTCAGGGTAGCGAGCAACTTTTGACATTTCTGGCAGCTTAACTGAGTTCTTTTCAGTCAAAAATACACTAATTGTTGTTCTCCTGCATTAAACACACATCATTGCCTTAACTGGATTTGGGAGGCACTCTTTTTTAAGTGTCAGTTGCCACGGCAAGATACTGGAGCAGTTTTACTCTTCAGAAAACAGGAGATTTTTCACAGTTACAGTGAGGCGAACATTTGTGAGAACTGTTTTAAATCATATAAGAGGGTGTGAAAGTTGCTATGCCATATGCCTGGAATTTACTATGGTAAAGCTAATTACTGCCACTGAATGCAAGGGCCCGTCAGCATTTTCATCATCACACCCACCCTCAACACCTTTTCTCTTTTTTTTTTATTTTTTAGCTTTAGTTTGCCTGACTTTTTTTGCCTGTGTAGTTTTTGGGCTGCAGAATGGTAACACAACCTCCAAACCGACACTTGAAATGCCTTATGGCCTGTATTCAAGGTAAGTAGGTTTGGTACTCCACTAAAGTATGGCGGATAAAATTACGAGGCAACTACATGTGTTACAGAGGGAAAGAGGAAGAATTGGTTTGTCTCCCAAGAGCAAGATACCAAAATTAGTCAGACTAGGTCAGTGTCCAAATGGTGTTTTCAGAGAGATTTCTCTCTAAAGGTTAAATATGAAAGAAGCAAAAACTGATAACTGTTTTCTTTCTTATTGGACCCAAGTTGTGCCTTCGGAACCAAAACCCTCCAGTCAAACTAGCTGATGGATTTTTTTTAATCTAGATAAATATGAAATACTTCAAATGATCATGACCTTGATATACTGTCTCTTCTTCTACATGCATCAATTAATGATCCTGGTTACAGCTCTGAATGGTGTGAGGCATCCAGCTGACATGCTTGAGTGATCATCTAGCAAAACAGTGTTTGTCCATGGATCTTGGAGAGTCAGCAAATGTCTATAGGATGTTTTTCACCTAAAAAAAAAAAAAGCATATTTTCTGAAGTCAGTCAGAGAAAAGGGCTTTGTTACGTGCTTTGTGGGTTCAGAGGGAGAACTGAACATACCAGCTGTGTGAATGCTCATCCACACACAGTGTGTTGCCTGTATTAGCAAGTCCTTACCAAGACTGGAAGTATGTAAGATAAGGACTCTACCAATGATAGTATGTAGTGAGGAATTACTGAGATAACCTGTTTTCTTTGGGCTCCAACCAATATATTTTTGGCCAGGAATTTTCCCAATTAGTGAGGACACTTCAGCTTGGATGTTCTGGCTTAATGATATGTACATTATGCCAGCTCAGACTCTTAGCATAAGGGGGTACATTTTATTCCTTGTCTCTGAAAACAGCAAACGCAAAGTTTGAATCTGAAGTCACTGCAATCATCCAGTTGCTTCTTCAAAACTTAGAAAATTGTGGAGATCTACAGTGTGAATCCAAGGCTTTATATCACTGACAGCCTGGTGGACTGAAGGGATTCATTGTTCTGGTGTGTGCAAGAGGAATTGCTTAAATCCAACGAGCAAAAACAAAGGGACTCTCTGTGCCTCATATTTCCTCCCCAGAATTTATGCAAAGTAAATAAAGGAACCAAATCTTCTGCACTGAGTGCTCGGGATGAGAGCACTCTTCACTCTAGCCCAATGCTTTCAATCACCACCCATGTTGATTCATGTAAGTTGTTACTAAGAGAAAACTGGAAGCAAAGAACTATGAGTTCTTGCATACCAAGAGCTCTCTATGCTCACTGATAAAAATTAATCTCTCTTAGATTTAGACACAGACTAATTACTTAAAAACAACTGCTCCTTTGAAACTCGTTAACAACACACGTGATGCCTCTGCTGTGTCAGATAGACAAGAACTGTTACGTAGAGGTAGGGAGAGGTCACCTACCCGCAGCATTCAGCTTCAGGGAAACTCAGACACATACAACAGGATATTTCCTTTGAAGGGTTGTGTTTTGGGTTTGGGTTTTGTTGTTTTTTTTTCCAGAAAACCTACAAAAGTAAGTGTATGAACATTGCATTATTAGTTGGTAAAGCTAAGAGGTATGTTGCTATGGGAAAAGACTGATTACAGTCTGCTAATTGTTAGATGCACAAGTGTCCCTCTATTGAGGTAGTATTGTTTGATTCAGTCATTTTGATGCTATTTATCTCATCTAAGTAAGATGGTCAGTATTCCTGAGCGAGAGACTGGACTGAAAACAAATAGAGGAGGAGGTTTTCTAATTTTAGTGGCAAGGCAACAGTAAGTAAATGGACCCAGTTCTCTTCATCAATATGTTCTACAACAAATAGTAAATGTAACATTAAAATAGTAGCAAGAAATAATAGGAAAATTCATAGCCATTAGAATAGCAGCAGCCTGTGCTGTGAAAACCATTTTTGGTATAGCGCCTCACATCCTTAATGAGTGGTGTCATGGCAGTTTTTCAAGCTGGGTTAGCTGACATATCAAGGCAAAAACAGTGACTGGAATAGGACCCATGATGCTGATTGTCTTTTTGCACTTATAAGCATAGCCCATATTGATTTTGCATCTGAGTCCCTGCAAAAATATATTGCATATTACTTTAGAAGGCAAGTGAGGCCGCAGTTGCAGAGAATTTAACCAAGGGCTTTTTATTCTTGGGGTTTGGAATTGATCAGTCACTTTGATCATCCATTAAGCTGGATTCAGCACATTGCCTTTATAAAGAAGGGAAAAAATAACTTCTCATGACAGAAATAGTACAAGTGGGAAAAACATTCCAGAAGGATAAGGTTCAGCTGCGGCAAGGTGAGCTCCAACCAGGGATTACAAGATGAAGGTAACCCCAGAACCTCCCCCATGCCAACAGCTACCCTGTGGATATGTGCAGCTTCAGCCCTTTGCCTCCTTGTCAGCTTTCCTCCCAGATTCCCACCTGACCTTCCTACTTGGGCCTCCATGCACTGTGGGTTGAAGAATTTGCCTGAGAGCAATTCCTGGGCACCAGAAGTGTCTTGCTTGCACTGTCATGAGGCACACTGCTGAAGGGGTAACAGGGCCAGCAACAAGGGAACTAAGCATTTGCTGAGGTTGTTTTTGCCTAAGGCCACCCCTTAAAGCAAGAGCTTGTCTGGGAGAAGCCAGGAGACTTGGTCCTTTGGGGTGGAGTTAGGAAGTATGGCTGAGGTCAGGCAGCAAGAAGCAAGGTCTAGACAAAATGGGGCCACTGAACCTGAGAGAACAGCTCCCCATGAAACATGGTCTCCCTGAGAACTGGCTACACACATAGTCTGGTTTCTATCTGAGCTCTTCTCACCAGCATGGGGTAAGCCCATGCCTCAGCCCGCATATTCTTTGGTAGAGACTGTTTTCTTTAGCTCTACATAATCTGCCCAGCAAGGGCATTTGCTGAAACTCAGGGTGTCTGTTTTCGTTTCCATTGGTTCATTTTTGGGGGAAGTCTGAAATGCTCAAGAAGTGGCAGGAATGACTTTGGTCTCTTCCTCCTTTCCTTCCCTCAGGTCCAAAGAAGGGTTTCTAGGAAGCAATTAGTTCTTCTTTTTCATTTTTATGTTTTAGAAGACATGGCGCTTCTAGGAACCTACTGTCGCTATATACCTCGAAGAGAGATGATGGGTTTATCACTTCAGAGGAATCAAAATGAATTCCAAAGAAAGATCTGTATGTCAAAGATTCCCTTCAAGGGTTTTCTTAGCACAAGGTCCCTGTTCTGAAATTTCCCATATGTTTTCAGGGCTTTCATAAGAACATGTGGGCTATATTTGTTACGGAGTGGCCCTTGGACCAGGGGGAATTTTACCTTCCAAGAATCAACTTCAGCTGAAGCAAACCAAAGATCACATAATTTTGGGGGCTTTTTTTTTTTTTTGCCCTGCTGTCAGTGACGTTCATGAATGATGGAAAACCATCCATATGGCTAAACAGACTATCTCCACTCCCCCACAAGTAGTGACTTAGAGGATGAAAGTAATATTCATCCTGATCATCTGTTTTGTAACAGGATATTTATCTCAAGCTTTCAAGAATGGCATTATTATTGGGGGAGGAGGGGAATGGGCAGTAAAACAGGATCTGTAATAGATTATTGATGCTGGGAAGTGTGTAAGCCAGAGGGAAGGAAACCTGCCTTAACCCTGCCAGCCCTGCTATTGCACAGAAAGAGGGGCTGTGGACCTGTCATAATATGAGGAGGAGGAAGAGGAAGGATTCACGCTATGGTCAGTTGGAAGTCCAAGGAGACTTAAATGGGGTTTTAAAAATGGTAGGACCCTGAATAGGAAGGGGATGACGCATCTCATACATGTGGAGAGAGGACTGGTTAGGACAGGGATGAGGGACAAGGCTCTAAAACTGTTTCTAAGAGCACATCCTTGGAAGCTAATACCATTATGCTGCAGGAAGGCTGGCAGTGCACGGGACTGAACCTCAGCTCTGGGACTCTGGTCAGTTAAGCAAATGGCACAGTTCTGGTTGATACTGGCCCAGAGTCTGGCCCAGTGGATATAGCTCCCTGAAGAGGACTGAACTCCATTTCTGAACTAGGAGCATGAAAATTTCAAAGCTTTTTGCTTCCAGTCAGGACTTCCAGGGGTGGTATTAATAGCTTGGGTGAACTGTACTTCATTGATTTAAAGCACCTGGGCTTCTGAAAGTCAGGATTTTATCAATTTTTTATCACTTCCACAGGAAGCAGTGCTCGGCTTAATGCTATTTATCCAGCTGGACATATTGACTCTGACTTAGGAGATCAAAGCATTTGGGTTAGGGATTGTGTAACATCTTCCTATAAGAACTGTCAGGGGTAAATTTACCAAAGCCTGCAACTTTGATTGATGATCATTTTGCAAGAGTGTTCAGCATCAGGAAGCACACAATAGTCCCTTTCTCTTAATGGAGCTGCAGTCTGTGGCACCTTTAAACATACATATTTGCAAACACATTTCATCACCTCCTGGAACATAACAGCACACAAAACCCTGGAGGTACACTTGAAAGTGAACTCTCCCTTGGCTCCAAGGAGGTGACCCACGATCCTCTGAGATGCAGCTTGCTGTAGTACAAATTGGGAACCAATAAAGAGAATTTGTCTTTTGCCCCTCCCCATTGTAATAACAGCATTTCCCAACAGATAAGTGCTAGCTCAGGAGCTCAAGATTCAGTCCTGTGCTCCCATCAGTCCTCCTTGCAGCACTGCATGCAACAGCACAGCCTGACAGGTAGCTCCAGCCCTTCTTCTGAGGCTATATAAGAGACTTGACTTCTTGTCCCAGCTTAAGGTGTGACATTCACCTTCTGTGAACCGACTTCCCCTATCTATTTATATGCAAAGGGTACTAAATACACTTGCTAAACACTTTGCCATCTTATATCACCAATTACTGAGGGTTTATTCACATCCTCTTTTAAAAGGCAGGAGGCTGGCTCTGTTCATTAGGGTAATGAGGAGACACAGCACAGAGCAGAGCTTAGCAGGGGATCCTAATTTAGGGGTGCTAGCTGCTCCCTAACAGAGAATGCTTTCTACTGTTGGCTATATGGGGAACCATGGAGAGTAGTCTCCTGCCTCTGCTCCAAATGAAGCTGTGCAAAGTATCTGTCCCAGCCTCAGTGGAATTAAACTGATAGTGGTCCCCTCATTCACAGGAGGTGTTGTCAGCATGGATCTGCCTTTTGGGTAGTTGCCCTTGCTGCAGTAGTAGAGGGCTTGTACTGAATTAAAATAGAAGAAATATGACATGTGGTTGTCTTAAGTTTTTCTCTCAACATAAAATTAAACCCCAACAAGGTACATAGCATTACACCATTACTGTGGGCTTGAAAGACATGCAGAGCTTTGATCTGCTCTGAAAATTATTACTGTTGTACAAGGCAGTGTTACTCTTCTTTATTTTGCTATGTGCTCAGAATGCAGACTATGCCCAAAAGATGGGCCAGCTCTACTTCGGCCTGTCCCATCCCTGTGGGCTGAGAGTGGCTGCAGGGAGCTGTGCTGGCCAGCGCTTATCCAGGACTTGGGAGCCTGAAGTCAGCTTGTTCTGCCTAGAGCAGCAAGGGCATTTTGAGTGTGGTGCTGGAGCTTGTCTTTCCTGCTCTTTGTCGTAGCTTTCATCCTGTCCTGAGTGTGCCACAGCCTGAGCGCTGCTGGCCTCTGTGTGTTACCTGCAGTGTGCAGAGGTTCCCTGTCCTGTACAAGGGTGGCAGCTTGAAAATGTGCTGTGGGCTTTTCTTCTCTTTTCTTTTTTAGCCACAAACAAACAAGCAAAACCTAAATATTTGGAGTGCAGATTGCACGGCTCAAGGACTCGGGATGATTAAAAGCAGGAGCCGTATACAGAGACATCCAGAAATGATTGTTTTTAACAGGACAGGAACTTTGTCTGAAAACAGGATGACCTGCTGCAAAAGACGCCAACAAATCCCTGTAGAGCTTCAGAAAAAACAAGCAGGCGCCTGAGTGTGCTTTAGAGAAAAAAAACCCTGCCTGGTAATAAAAAGGGATGTGAGGGTAAACAGGAAAAGAGCACTCCACACTGCGAGCAGCCCGGAGGAGGAGAGGCTGGGAAGAGCGCTGATCTGAAAACCTGATATGGAAACTGAAGGGAAAGATTTCTTAACATCCCCAGGACAAACTCCCTGTGAAAACACAGCCTCAATGCAGCGTCGAGTGGCACTTCTCTACTACTTCCCGTGTGCCATTGTGCTGGTAGTATGGAGAGTTCGGGAGGGTAGCATGGGCTCCACAGGTTTTGTTGGCTGGCTTCTGTGGCTGTAAAGGAATGCCCTTTCTGACTTGCAAGGAATACAATACGGGCTTATGAGACATTTCTACTGCATAACTGGTTTTATGACGATGAAGCTACTGCGGTTCTGCACACCTGTGGTTCAGTGACACTGCAGTTTGGCTCACTTCCAACTTTGGTGTGAATCTCATGACATAGGTTGTTTTCTGCTAAACCCTAGCAACTCAAGGCTTGAAATTTCATGGCAATCTCGGTTTTCAAGCATCTGAAACCAGTCTTTATAGCGTTTGTGCCTAAAAAAGAAAATCTTGACATCATAAAGGCAGCTTACCATAATGTGTAGACCATACCCCTTATTATTGATATTTTTTTGATGGTGAATTTTAAAATCAAGTACTGTTTTGAGGATTAAGGATACTGATACTCGGGCTTGGTCACATTGAGAACTTCTACTTGTTGGCAGAATTTGCAGCCTCAAATAGTACGTGAGTTTCCCGTTGCAATCCACATATTGTCAACCACCCGTAGTGATAAACGTGGTGGGATATGTATGCAGCACCAGGTGCAGGGACAGTAAAACCCTTTACAGCAGGTTTCTCCTCAGTGGTGCTCCAAAGTCAAACGCTTCCTCAGAGCTGAAATAACAACATAGTGCAACTTGTATTCACATGTGGCCAGAAATGATTCAGCAGGCCATAAAATTCACTGATTGTCAAAGATTCATCCTCTCAAATGTAGGGCCTGGCCCCGCGCAAATGGCAGGCGGGTGGTTTGGGTTGGTGTCAGTCGTTTGGCTTTGTGCTGGGGCTTTTGGCATGGAGATTGCTTCCCTCTGCACACCAGACAGCTCTGCGCAGTCAGTTCTGCCACAGCAGTGGTGGCTCCTGCCCTAGACCAAAGAGCACAGGTTTTCTGTTTTGGTGGGTCCTGTGGAAAGCACTGCTGTTCAGATAAACACCCGTGGCCTTACAGGCACTGATGGGAGTTACAGAGGCTCTTGGACCACCCCCCCTGGATGCAACCCTAAATCCCCAGTGATGCACATCCGGTGCGCCAGTGCTCCTTCATCTCTCTGCGGGTGTTTACCAGCCCTGGCCTGGGAGTGTCACCGTGTCCCTCCATACCAGGCTGCCTTCCAGAGAGCCTCCAGCCTTGTAGAGTGTGGGAGAGCAGGGAAGGAAGACTTGTTTGTGAGCTCTTCAGGTAATGGAAAAGACATTAGTCTCCACCCTGCTTTAAGGCTGACAAAGTACAGCTTAGCCCAGGAGCAGGATGGGTGCTGGGAGTGCTGAGTGCTGCCCTGAAGCTGCGCGTCTCAGTCTGGGGGCTCAGTTCTGCAGCCGGTCACAGGGGTGACAGCTACCCCTGCACGCCTTTTCAGTCCCTGCATCTGGAGCAAAACACTTCCCACTCAGGAGCTTTGATTTGTGATCAGTATTACCTGCACCACTCGGTTTTGAAACTGCTTTCTCAGGTAGCCCGGTACTTTGGGTATGGGCTTTTATTCGTTCACTTTTTAATTGCATAATGCATATGGCATTTTTTCTTTGCTTTAGTATAAATGAAAGGTGATTTCCTACTGTTTAAGTATGTAACTGCCCCATAGATCAAATACTTCTCTGTGGCCTGCAGCACCCTTCAGCACTGTAAAACCTGAGAGTACGAACTACATAGTAGACACTATGATCAGAGAAGTCTCCAATTTCCCAGAAATGGAATTCAAACTGAATTGTTTTTTTTATCTCATCAAGATGGATAGAAATACCAGCTGCTTAGTCCACTGGTTACCCAATTATCTGATCCTCACATGCATGCTAACAGGGAGACAAACAGCTATTGCTGCACACTTTGGTTTGCCTCTATAACTTCCAAACCCGCTGTGAATGCAGAACACAAAAAACTGCTTGTAGGGTGTAGATAAGCATGTCTGTGAAAGGATCTTGGAATTTTATGCTTAGAAGATGTTCTTGCCCTCCTTGGACAAGCAAAGACATAATATCGTTTATATTAGTCTAAGAAAAATTACTTCTAAGTAGCCATGTCAAGGCAGTGACAGCTTGATTTAAAAAAGATTGTAAAATGGGTGTGCAGGATACTTAAATACATCATTGGGAGAAAAATCAGAAGTTAGTTCCTTCTCCATAAGCAAGAGATGCTTTAAACTCAGCCATAAAATGAATGCAGATTGGGTGAGATGTCCCAGGTCCCAGATTCATCTCACAAATTGACACAGCAGAAGCAGCACCTCTGGAGGTCTAACATGGCAAAAAAAATGTCTCATTTGTGTTAAAAATGGTGAGCTCAGGGCAGCTGCTTAGATTTGTGCAAACATTTTTTTACATAGTTGTGTCTTCAGAGGCAGTGGCTGCTGTTTGTCACTATTTGAACAGTGGATCGCATGAGACTTTTGCATTTGCATTTCAGGGCATTTTAATGCGAAAATCCTCTTGAGAATGAATTTTCACCTTAGCCTCTTGGAAGGGACTCATGAGGGACTGATGGCAATAGTGCAGGGTAACTTTTAGGCCACTCCCTCTTTCATAGGCCATGAAGTAACTGGCTCTTCTGGTGCTGCCCAGAAGGGTCTGTGGCTTGGTACAGTAGTGCTCCCTCAATGGCTGCCATGCTTGCACCTGCAGAGCCCTGGAAGCACAGACCTTCTTCACCGGCAAAAAAGGCCATTTGAACCAGACATTTTGCTGCAAAAAGCTCACTGTCCGGGGAGTGCAGTCACAGCCTCCGCACAACACCACCCCCTCTGCAGGGGGATGCTGCCGTTTGCAAGCACCAGCCAGGCAGCATGAAGGTTGTGCATGGAGAGGTGCACCCCGATCCTGGCATCCCGGTCAGGGGACACTGGTGGCCACCACCATTCCCTGAGCTGGCTGCAGGGAAGTGGATCCTGGAAAGAAGGCAGTGGGGAAGACAGCAAATGGGAGGTAAGCTGTGATTAATGTCTGGGGAAAAGAGGCTATATTTAAGCAATAGGCCAAAGCTGACAGGGACCTCTGGAGACTATCCAGTCCAAGCCCCCTGCTAAGAACAAGGTCAGCCAGAGCAGGTTGCCCAGGGGCAAATTCTGCACCTCTGGCTGACAGCAGTGCAGAAGCAAGCCTGAAGTTTGAAGCTTTGAAGGCAGAAGTTTGGCATAGCACAGCTTATGCCAAACTCGTGCCGTGAAGTTCTGAGCTATGAGGGATGATGCTCTGAAAAGACCGTTTCAACAAAGCTCTTTTCATTGTATTCCAACTAGTCACAGGTTATTTTTTCTTCTCACTCCAGATATTATTTTGCATCATCCATGCCATATGGAAGAAAGGAATGCTGCCGTTCTGATCTGCTGCCATAAAAATACGAAATGTTGTTAGTGTTCTTCAGAGTAGATTAGAACTGAGAATTTCCACTTTGGGGGTATTTTCAGTATGTTGAAATTCATTTTCCTTTCAATTTAGACAAGCTACACTAGTGACAAGTTTTCCTACAAATTAGAAATCCCATCAGAAATTCATTCATGAAATATGTAAATATTTTATTAATCTTTATAAAGAGTGCTTCAGAGCAAGATGTTCATTACACAGAATCACAGAATCACAGAATCCCAAGGGTTGGAAGGGACCTAAAAAGATCATCTAGTCCAACCCCCCTGCAAGAGCAGGGTAACCTACAGTACATCACACAGGAACTTGTCCAGGCGGGCCTTGAATATCTCCAGTGTAGGAGACTCCACAACCCCCCTGGGCAACCTGTTCCAGTGCTCTGTCACTCTTACAGTAAAGAAGTTCTTCCTGATGTTAACGTGGAACTTCCTATGCTCCAGTTTACACCCATTGCCCCTTGTCCTATCACTGGATATCACTGAAAAAAGCCTAGCTCCATCATCCTGACACCTACCCTTTACATATTTGTAAACATTGATGAGGTCACCCCTCAGTCTCCTCTTTTGCAAGCTAAAGAGACCCAGCTCCCTCAGCCTCTCCTCATAAGAGAGATGTTCCACTCCCTTAATCATCTTTGTGGCTCTGCGCTGGACTCCTTCAAGCAATTCCCTGTCCTTCTTGAACAGAGGGACCCAGAACTGGACGCAATATTCCAGATGCGGCCTCACCAAGGCTGAGTAGAGGGGGAGGAGAACCTCTCTTGACCTACTAACCACTCCCTTTCTAATGCACCCTAAGATACCATTTGCCTTCTTGGCCACAAGAGCACATTGCTGGCTCATGGTCATCCTCCTATCCACCAGGACCCCCAGGTCCCTTTCCCCTTCGCTACTTTCCAGCAGGTCAACCCCCAACCTGTACTGGTACATGGGGTTGTTCTTCCCCAGATGCAAGACTCTACACTTGCCCTTGTTAAATTTCATCAAGTTTCTCCCCGCCCAACTCTCCAGCCTGTCCAGGTCTCGCTGAATGGCAGCACAGTCCTCTGGTGTGTCAGCCACTCCTCCCAGTTTTGTGTCATCAGCAAACTTGCTGAGGGTGCACTCAGTTCCCTCATCCAGGTCATTGATGAAAATATTAAACAGCACCGGTCCCAGCACCGACCCCTGAGGAACTCCACTAGTCACAGACCTCCAGCTAGATTCTGCGCCATTGACCACAACTCTCTGCCTTCTTCCTTTCAACCAGTTCTCGATCCACCTCACTACTTGATCGTCAAGCCCACACTTCCTTAGCTTATCTATGAGGATGCTGTGGGAGACAGTATCAAATGCCTTACTGAAATCAAGAACCGTCGTGAGACAGGTTAGTTTTACCCTACTGATGTTCATTGATAACTTCCTTTTATTATTTTAGATAATTTGATTTTTTAAAAGTCAAATTTGATTTTTTTGGCCATTTAGGTTCTTAAAATATTCCGTGAGGAAGGGCTGTCAGAGACAGTCAGCACCGGAATCGCTGCTCCCTCTGAAATCATCATTGACTTCTGGGAACAGAGCACAACAAAGATGTGAGTGCTTTTAGTAAGCCCAATGCTGAAGCATCCTATTTAGAACAAGGAGTTGAAAAAGAAGTACTGTGAAGATGAGAGCTGTGGGCAAGCATCTCTCCAGTGATACATGTCATCTAAGATCAGATATACCTGAATTGCTGGGCATAATGGTGGAGTAGCCAGTGCAGGGGTTATTGCAGTAAGTGTCTGTTTTCCTAACATTACAAAATGACATGTGGATTTCCTTCACTGGAGGTTGGCTACTCCTGGTAATGGAAAAAATACAGACAACACAGGAACAACTTTTCCTAGTTCTCACAGAGGATTTAAGGCATCACCGTGTTACCTTCCCAGCACTCTGGTTTCTGAAGGGATGTGTTGCCTGCAGTGACAGTGAGCGAGTGCTACCCAGGCAGGGCCTCTGCTCCAGATAGTAAATCCTCCAGTAGCTGGGCTGGTAGTGCAGTGTGCTGACATTTCGATGGCTTGAAGAAGAGCTGGCCCCAGGTGTAGGTTTCATGCTCCAACATAGCCACAGTGGAGACAGCCTGGGTTTCTCTGCCCCATGTCCCAGCCGTTGCCCTGCTGGATGGTCAGGCACTTTTGTCATAGCCAGCTCTGTGTAGAGCTGATGTGTTTGGGCTTAGCTCCACAGGGACACAGCCATTTTACTTGCTTCATCTGGCTCTGGGCAAGCACTACAGGCATGTCCGTGTGGTGCTTGCTTCCCCTGAGCCAGGAATCCCAGCTGGTCTGAGCCGTCATTCCAGTGTCCCCCAGGTGGCTCAGCAGACCCGACACTGGCATAGAAACAGACTTGGGGAGACTGGCTGGTGTCATTATACCTCTGTAAGAATTAGGCAAGTTTGTTATTCTTACAAGCACACTTACAGTACAGGGGAGACTGGACTTTACATCAGTGAGTTGACATGTTGTGGCTTGGACTGTGCCAACCCAGTCCCATATGGGGATGCCTTCTTACCCCTTACCATTTCATTTCTTAATAAGACATAAACAATGCAATGCTAAAAGGTGCAAAGCAAAATGTGAAATGATTTATTAGGGTACATTGTAGCAGTACTTAAAAACAACACAGCAAAAAGAAACACAACAAACAACATAGAACTGTATCAGCATGTATTTTGGTTTACAGTAGCACAGAAACAGTTTCTGAGGCATTTGACATACAAAATGCATCTTATGGCCTTTCCTGGTGTGAAATTCAGAACGTTTGCAAAGTTTCTTGGCAGTACAGATGGCGAGTTACTGTTGACTAGATGCAGTGATGCCACAAGTGGGAAGTGATAGATGAGGAGACAACAGCAGCTCTCAGGGCACAGACAGATGTTTCCACTGTAGTGCAGGGACAGATGTATTTTGTTCAGTCCAAAACTGCTTGTAAGTCATTGTTGTCCAGTGTTGCTGCTGAGTGAAATAAAGCCGAACTGAAGACAGAGTCTCCACTCCTTTTCTCGTAGTCTGAATCTATACATCATAGCTCCAGGTTAAATCACAGGTATTAGGAATGAACATAAAATAGCTACAGAGCTCAGAAGTGCAGATGACTGGGGAATCGTATGTTAATGAGATTAAAATTGTATTTTTCCTCCCCAATGCAAATGGACTATTTAAAGAGGAGAATTTTCCTTGGGGAAAACACTATTTCTGAGGGTTTTTTTCCATTTTTTTTTTTCCAGCATCACCCAAATAAACCAAGTTACCAGGAACAGGGCAGTGTCACCGTGTTCGGATGTGATGCAAGGGCAGCTGAGGAAGCAGGGAGCTAACTCCTGAAGAAAACCAAGCAGAGTTCAACTGGAGTCGAAAGCTGTTGCATGACGGGGAGGAGAAGACAGGGGTGGATTCTTTTTCCCAAAAGTGATCCTGTGGTGAAAGAGCACCAATAACTATAAGAAGAAAAGAAATGTAAGGCACAAGTAGAGAAGATACTTAGTAAGGAAGAGAAAATGCCAGGCTTTCTTATGGTCCAGTGATTACCTTGCCAAGCAAGGTAATTCAAGCTGATGGATAATCCTGGACAGGGAACAGCTAGCCAGGGAAGACATTTCATGAGTGGGGTGTATATGAAGCAGTGCTTCATTTCCAGGCCTCAGTGGAGGAAAAGGAGTAGAGGTAATGTCCTAATGGATAGTACCAGGCATAGATGTGATGTTCTTTGATCATGCTTGTTTATGGTGTGGCAGCAGGGCAGAACACACTCATTTATATTGCACTGCATGGTGTGTGAGTGCTCAGCAAACAGAGGTAGGTATCTGGAAACAAGGTATTAATAAAGGCTGCAGATCAAGAGCCCAGTGAACTAAACCTGATCACAAATAGGCTTTCATATTGCAGTGCGGGACAGTAACTCACACTAAAGCAAAGAAGGGGTTTGAGGGTGAGCCACTGGCTTCAAGCACATTGGCAAGGACCATCACACTGATGTTTATAAACCATCCTAGAGGATGTCCCAGAACAGCAGAGGTGCTCAGCTGGCACAAACTAGTTCTTCAACACCACACTGCAATTGAATTTAGGGGGTGAGGTAATTGAATTGGGCTTGGACCACTCAGCTGCAATCCAAACCTGGCCAGTTGTGCCTGTGTAGAACTGGCTTGAGCAAAGTAATCCATTGGGCCTGGGCAGCCTTTGCTAGTGGGACTTTCTGAAGAAAATGGGAGAAAAACAAGCTGGACAGAGGAGAGATTGCAGTTCTGTAAAGAACCCAAACCATAGCAAAGCGTCTGGAAACATGCCTCCTAGAGAAAACTGTTGCAGGTGAAATGCTATGTTATGGTTGGTGACTCTGCAGATGAATGACCAAAGTGCCGACATGAGAAAATGACCTCTTGGTTTGCCATAAAGGCATTTGTTAAACTTTCAAGTGTTGAGCAACAGGAATGTAAAACCTCTTTCAGCTCGGTGGCAAGAGGCAGCTCAGAAATAGGGGTACTTGTCTGAATTAAGTGGACTGTTGCTAGACTGGTGTTCCTGGCAGGTTACACCTGCTTTCCACCCTGTGCCTTGCTGCCACTCTGTCTGGAGCAGTGTGCTCTTAACAATAGCTGGTGGCTGGAAGGTACAGCGTGTGCTACGCTGCTCATTTCCCCTTCCTCCCAGCCTGATTGTTATTGCAGAAGTCCAGAGCAAGAAGGGTTCTGTAATGCCATTAAGCTGTGAGAAACTGCGGCTGTGACAGTTAGGGTCTGACTTCACAGAACAGAAGTTGAAGTAAAACGTTTAAAGAGAGAAGATGCCTTCCTGTAAGTACTTTGTACTGTAAAGCTGATGTATATACACAAACACTCACATGCACATGCATCCGGAAGGAGGTGTGTGTGTCCATGGGGGGAAATCCTGCCTGCAGCAAAGTCAGTGACAGAAATTCCCACTGACCTTGGCAGGGCAGGGCTCCAGCAACTGCCTGCGCATGTGGTGGGTGCTGTGCAAGCGTTCAGGTACACTGTGAGCACAGTTCCTGTACAGCTGAGGGATGGCAGCCCGGGCCATGCGAGCAAAGCACTGAAATACAGATGAGGAACAGGGGCTGGTACTCAAGCCGAGCCCCACGTGCCAGAGTGGTCTGTCACCGTGTTGTCATGGCTTTCCGCATCACATCTGAGCTGGAGCAGCTTCACCTGCCTATCAGCCAGGAGCGACCTTGCCTACCTCGAGGGACTGGCATGGGTCTTTGGTTGCTTACTTGGTTTTGGCTTGGGGACTTTGTTTGCTCTTTGGGGGTTTCTTTTTCGTCTGTTTAACATTTGTTTGGATTAGTCTAAAAACTGGTGAACCGCCTTCATTTACTCTGCTCCCAAAATAGGTAGGATAGCTTTCAAAGGTCAATTAGAAGGGACAGAGGCCCTTAGATAACCCTAATCCTGCATTCAGTGATTTCATTATTTTACCCTTGGCTTTGCCTTTGGTGAGGCAGAAGTTCAAGAAGCCTACTTCTACAACTGACTTTATTCATTACTGTCTTGAAAAGTACTATTTTAAGGTTGATTATAACTCTGTTTCAGTGATTTTTTTTTTCCCCAACTGTTTTGAATTTGTGCAGCTCTAAGCATCTTTCAGTAGTAATATAGATGTAAATTTAAGATCTTAGCATAATGAATCTAAATCTTGGTTTCCTTAGGTACTTTTTGGAGATCCATTAAAAGCAATTTAGGGGCCTGAGGTTTAAAGACCTGCTCCAGTATGTTTAGCTATAATGTGCCAAAACTTAAGTGGCTATTTCACATCAAATCCTGTATGCATTGGGCCAGTCACATGATTTTATTAACATAAAATGCATATTGTATTTATGGATTCCTCCTGTTCATAACTATCATTCTGTAATAGCTGGATTCTCATTTTTTCTGTCCTTCTGTGGCACCCCATGCATCACAAACCAGCATTACCATGTGTGAAAGGCACCTCCCTCCCACCCTCATCCTGACCACACACCTCCCAGCTGGGACTCCTCTGTGGGGCACAGAATTAGGTGACTCCCAACCTTGGGGCTGTGATTCCTGCAGGAAAGCACTGTGTATCCATGCCTGGGACCAGATTTGGGGCAATATGCCAAGTGCTATTGAGAATTTGGCCCTCACTGTAATTACCATAGCTGATGGCTGCCCGCTCCTGAAAATCCGCTGCAGTGTTACGGGTGCTGAGCATTTGGAAAATCTGGTGATAAAGACCAGCCAGTCAGTGGGAGTGCTGCCTCAGTTCCAGGGTGACATGAAGGACAGCAGAACAGCAGCCAGAGCTGCTAATAAAGGAAAGCAGGAATTCAGTCAGAATAATAGACACTGTCTGCTCAAGATTACAAATACCTGGTGAAACCAAACCAGGAGTATTGCTAACAAATGTCAAGAGTATCTATTTCTGCGTAACAAGTATAAAATGCTAAATCACTTCCAGAACAGTCTGAACTACCTTTGCAAAAAACTAGCTTGTCCCCAGCTCCTGCCAAAGAGCTCCGAACTAAGATCCTGAATCCAGAGCCCTACAGTTGCTCTGGGCAAAGGCATCCTCACTTCCATGCAAAGCCGTGGTCCCTTGGCTGTGCTCTGTGTTCCACTGGAGAAGCTGGTAATATAGCAAGCTGCTAAAAACCTGCTTTGGAACTCTGAGGTCTGGGTGCGCAAAATTCCTTGCAATTTCATGATTTTGTTGTTGTTTTCCTTCATTTTAAAGAGGTGTATGAACTACTTTCAGAACATCATTGTCATCCATAATTTTTCGTCCCAGTGAATCTTTACACTGACTATTTACATATTCTTTACACCTTCCCTTTGGTACACCCTGTTTATGGAAACCTGTACATGATAACACATAAAGGACTGTGGTAACCGCTCTATAAAGATGTAAACTGTGGTCGTTGCCACAGTACCTACGAACCAGATTCTATCAAATTTACCTTCAAACAGGGATCTCAGCTGCCCCCAGACATATCTGGATGACCCCCATGTGTTAGCAATATGCTCAATGGCATACATGTGCTCCCACGCGGCCTATCCCTGCACTGACGGCACAGGTTTCTTTGTTCAGAATCACATTATGCATGTGTTTGTTATTCATGTTTCTGCTTCCCCAACTTTCCTTTGATGTAAATTTAATACAACTTTTTTCATCATTATTTGAAACAGAAACTCTGGGACAAAAGGAGCATCAAATGTAGGATATACTGCATAACAGTAGGCAATGTTTTATGCTTCTCCTGTAAGTCTGAGACGTACTAAAAAATATGTATTTCTCAGAAGAAAAAATAGAAGTCTGTACCTTTATTCAGGAGCTGCAGACTCAGAGTTAAGGTCAGGCTGGGGTGCCATGGCACTGAGCTGACTGAAGGCTATCGAGGGGGTTTATGTCAGGGTAGGCAGGAGAGATTCAGTTTGGCTTAACTGTGCAGAGACATTTTATTTTAAGTGGGCATTAACTTCTAATTCCCCTGCAAGGCCTATACTGTGTCATATACAGTTTTGGGAAATGAATGGAAAGCGCCTTGCGTGAAGGCTGTGAAAGGTACTTAAGCTTTACATTCCTCATTAAACGTTTCTGAGCAACACCTTCACCTGTTATTAGCTTGCACACTGTGTGAAGATAACGCTACTCTGCACTTGACCTTTAAACAGAATTTCTGTGATTACTGGCCCTGGTTCCCAAAGCAACTGTGAGAAATGAAGAGGGCAGATGGGAGCAGGCTTTCCCAGTGGATGCTACAGAACATTTCTGTAATGATTTAAAGCCATGTTAAACAATAGCTTGCTCACATTCAAATGCAGAGCATCCCAAGATGCTGCGTGAAGCAGGGGAGAGAGCTGAAATTGCTTTTGCGGAGACGCTAGGCATAATTAAAGGCTTATGTCTGAATCTTACAGCTAACAAACTGCCGTACAACAAGGGAAACAGCTCCCTAAGTAGCTTTTTACAAAACACTAAATATACTATCATAACAATAAAACCTAACGATCCAGCTGCTGGTGAATTATGTGCATGCAGTACCGTGGACATCGCGTCCCCTCTCTCCCCTTGAATCCATCCCTTTCTGCTGCTGGGAGATAGCAAAGGCCCTCCAACAACAGCTGTGAAGTTTAATAAAAATAAGTTGGAGCTGCTTAATCTGCTGTTGCAACCTGGACACACCTTTGCTGAGAATCACAGCTGTCCCTTTGGCGAAGCTCGGGGCAAAAGGAGTGCTGTTAGCATGGCCCCAGAGAGGGGGGAGGAAAAAGACGCTTGCTGTCTCCCCTTTTGACATGACAAATAAAGGCAAACGTGTGAAGGTATTAGAGCCCCACTGCAGAGCAGGAAGGGGAAAACAAATGGCAGCACACCATATGCCTGTAATCCCAATTAAAATGCTTTCTAATTCATTTCTTTTCTCCTCAGCTTCCCTTTTCCACACCAGTGAACAAGCATGTTTGACAACAGAGTGTGGGAATTTCTAGTTCACTGAGCAGGGTTCCTTTATTTCTGCCCCTGCACCTACCTGAGGCTGCTGCTCCAAACCCTCGCTGTACACTGCAAAGCAAGCCCCGTCTCCCCTCACCACACAGCCAGGGATTTCAGGAGAAAGCAAACTGGGGAAGCAGCAGACACAGCTTGAAGTAAAGTGTTCTCAGTGGCAGTGCTGGGCTTTGTTGGAGATCAAACGTTTTGGGCTCCCTGATGATGCTGTGCTTAGCTTGCTGCCTTTCCATGGCACAGAGCCTCCAGGGCTTGATGGATACATGTGGGGAAGCATCTAGCTGGTGAGTGGGACCTCCTGCTTTCAACAGGCACGGAGCAGCAGGCACAGCAGCCAAAGTGATACCTGCTCAGTGCCACCAGCAAGAAGGGAGCAAGGGAAAAGTGCCGCAGGGTATTCAGGAGGCTGGAAAATGCCTTGGAGTCAGCGGGGTCATGAACACATGAGAGGAAGTCAGCATGAGCTGTTCATTAGAGCCTGAATGGATCAAGAGAGGATGTTAGTGTGGCAAATCAATCTGCAAGCATCACATTGATTTAAAAAATGCAAAAGGATGCACTCACCATCATAAAATCGAACAGGAAGAGCAACAAATAAACATGGGCTATGGTTCGTAAACCCATGGTTAGATAGACAGCAGAACCCTTTTCTCAGGCAGGATAGCAGGCAACCTCATCTGCAGCTTTTCACATTTCTACTTCTCACAGTTTTAATGCAGAACTAATTCCTTCCCTGTAAAGGCTCTTCCCTCACCTCTTCATCTTCCTATTGACATAAAAGCTATTGACTGGATCTATAACCATAGCACTGCTTTTCACTGTCTCTTGCTTGTAATTCTGTTGCTTTCTCCCCTGTAGCATCTATCACATCTCAACCAAGAATTCAAACCATTTGCTTATAACTTCACAGTCTCCAGGTTTTGGGTTTTACACCCCCGCCTTGCCAGCCTTTTTCAGATCTCCATCCCACTGCTTCCTACACAGAGTACAGCTGCCAGGCTGATGATACAGATGCAGAGATAAAATTCAATTCTCAAGAGCTGCCTTAGTAAAATGATTTTAACTCAGACCTCCAGATAGTTTTCTCTGTGCATTTTCTTGATGTTTTTCAGGTTAACCACATTGATGTTTGCCTCTGGAGCAGGTGGAGCAACCAACTGCACTAGCAGGGTGTTATCGCTTGTGCCATAGGGAAAGTGCACAGTTGGGGGAAGATACCAAGCAAGTGGCTCAACAGTCGTTTAATTGAGCAAGAGGCTGCTCTGCAGACTGATAGGAAACAGGGCCTAATGGACAAGGGTAATTTCTTCCTGTTGTCCGAAGCTTGACTTTTCCCAGCATTACAAATCTCCTCAGTCCTGCTTCAAACTCCTTGTTGTTTCATACCTTCCCCATCCACACTCAGTGTTCTCTTCTGTCTCTCACCCCAGTCTCAGTGCCCATGCTGAGCTAGTCTTGGTCCCACTGCACCCACATTTCTTCTGGACTGGGTCATTCTCTGTTATAGCTTTCACTGAGTGGCCTGCCTGTAACCTCAGAAGAAATGTCTCCTACACTGGTTTGCTCCCATCAGCTGTCTGTATGCTTTCTGGTGCCAAAAGGTCTCCAGCAAACATCCAAAGGGCAGTGGGGAGGAAGTCACATTTCATCTGGTTCTTCAGATCCTGGAAGGATCCCTAGCATGGGCAATTCCATTCAGATGTTGTGAAATTTGTGGGAATGGCCTCTTTGAAAAAGAAATGCAGGAAATGAGGGCTCTTTGTGGCACTCTACTCTGTGGTTGAAATAATTATAGGAACTCTTGCCCACTGCTTTCCTAACCAGGATCAAGGGCTCCCAAATGAGTGAGGTGATTCTGTATGTCAAACCATATTAGTGCTGATCAACTGTATTATTTGCTTAAAATCCTCTTGCAGACAATGTACTGATTCAAACTCGATCCCATAGCTGCTGCAAACAATGTTGTTGTTACACAGCTCCTTATCCCATGACAGCCGGCAGAAATGAGCAACTCTGAAAATGCGTCTGCACTTCTGTGTTATCCATCATGGTTCCTCATGGCTACTTGAACAGGAGTCTACCAGACAGTATCAGTACCAGTGCTTCAGGCTGAGAGCAAAAGAAACAATTGAACATGAGGCAGATTCCTCCCAGCATATACTGAGGTTATGCCCATGCTCTTGTTTGCTGTGTGACTGTAGAGGTCTTGGTGTCTGTGCTGTGCTAGGTAACCCATGAGAGAAATCTGTGAGGAGGCACAACATTTTGAGGTTGCCTCGTGCTATTCAGGGTTTGGCAGGCCCATTGTTTATACAACATTAATAACAAATTGATGATTTTGGGAAACTCCACCCATGAGTGATCCAGAAAACTTCCTGCTATGCCCAGCAAGACTTCAGCCAAGTGCACTAATTGTAGCCTGCAAAATATTTTTTCAGAGGAAAAGGATGGGAGAGAAGAGAGGGTGAAAACACAGAAAGGAAGAGATAAGCAAAGAACTGATGGGCTACAGTAAGACGGACAATATAGGCTGGATAAAGTATTAGTGCTGAAGGAGGCAGAGACCGTGGGTACATTTGGGAAGACTGTTCAACCTAACTATCGGAGGCTGTACTTAAGCAGAACAGGGTTCATGTTTGTCCTCTTTCTACCTCTCTGCCTGTATTCAGCTTTTGCTGGCATTGCCTCTTCCACTTCAAGCCTCTTCTCTTTGGAGGTTTCAGGGTCTGGCAGGGCTTATAACATCACCAAGAAAATTACACTGGGGCACAGACCTTCCTTTCACCATTCTTTCTGTAGCTTCCGGCCGTGCTGTGACAGCAACAGTCTGATCCTGTGGGCTGCGTTAGCCTCTTGGACAACCCACTTTCAGATGTAATGGGTTTTGGGAAAATGTCATTATAACTGAGAGGCCTGAAAAAATGAGATACTCTAATGCTTGAAGAGAATATTAAAGAGATGCATGCAGCTGGATTCTGTTGTTTGGTAACACCAAGATCAAGTCAGAGTTTAAATTACCAGATCTTGATATTGGCCAAATGCTTCTTCTCAGCCAGACTGTTTTCAAAGCCAAGTTAACCCAGTACACAGACACAATTAACATACCGATGAAACTGATGGGCCAAAGGGAAAAAACCCGTATAGGAGGTTGTTTGAGGTTGAGAATCTGGAGTACAAAGGCAGATAAAGTTGACTGCCTACAGCTTAAGCCCTGAGGTGAAAGAGAAGTTATCTATCTGCCTTACCCACCTTGCTTCACCTACTGAGCCCCCAGGATCCTGGGCAGACGCCTGCACAAGGTCCTGCCCTCAGATAACCCCACATAAAGAGGAAAAATGAAACAACCAGCACCCCCAGGTGAATGAGACTGAAGTACAGAGAAATATCTCTGGCTCCAAGGGAAGATGGAACAGATAAACCAGGGAGCAGCAGCCAAAGCACAAGCAGCTGCCCACCGAGGCGGCTGTGTAGAGTACATCTCTGTGCCTAAGGTCCCAATGAACGACTGCATACCCACAATTCCAGCAGCCACAAGTACCCAGAAGACACTAAAGGGGTTGATGCAGCCTCTGTACCAGAAACTGGCCTGGGAGAAGTGGGTGAAGGAGCCAGTGCTGAAGGGCACGGCAAGTACAGAGAAACTGCAGTGCAATTAGGCGTTTTAGAAAGTAGAGAGGAGCAGACAGTATTGGCACCAGGAGGGCTGCTGAAAACACCCAGAATGAAGCTTTATGTGGTATGAAAAGTATTTCACTTGCAGGGCAGTTTAACCTGAGCAGCTTCTCTGGGAGGGAGGAAAGGCTGATTTGGGTCTCTCATCTCACAAACCAAGGGACTGGGCTGTGTGACGTCCTTATCAAAATAGCTAAATCTGAACAATCAAAAGCAGCCAGTGTGTGTTTCTCCCAAGACCTTTTCCCTGTAATTAAGGAAAAAAAAAATCATCAAAAAAAGAAGTCAGGAAGAATCCCAGGTTCAGTCCAGAGCCATCCCGGAGCCATGGAGCCTGGAGAGCTGCCAGGCAAGCTGGCAGGAAATCAGGCAGGCTTGTGATGGAAACCTGCCTGTGTTTCATCGGAAGTTCATCCAAACAGAGACGCTTCTGCGAAACATTTTGCTCATGACAAATCGGCATTCTCTGACAAAAACCTGTGCTGTTGGAAATCTCCCAGCCGGTGCTTCTTATGGCATAACCATCCCTTAATAATAATAATAATGAAGAAGAAACTGGGTGTGCCACAGCTAACGTTAATGGGCTGCATCACACATCGCTTCCTAAGTGACATCTTGAAAATGAGACCTCAGGCATTTCAGTCTGGTTCTTCATGATGAGTGCTGAAGGCTCAGCTTTGTTACCCTGCAGTGTACACAAATGTAAAAGTAATGGTGAGATGCTGGATGGGGATAGAGCAATTTTATTGTACCCATCATTTTTGTTTTCGTTCTGAATAGCATTTTGCAGGTATTAGACTGTTGTTCCTCCCTTTTCCTTCCAAATCCATTAGACAGAAAAATATGGATAATTTCCTCCCAATACTCAGATTATGTAACAAGGGCATAACTCTCTCAGTTGAAATTACTAACTTGAGTGTTCAGTGAAAGAAAAATGTGGAAAACACAGACACAGCTTGGAATAGCTGAAGAGAGCTTCTTTCTTTGTAAGAAGGATATTTCCTTTTTTATGGTTTTGAATGATGCTGGAAACGTCTCTCATTCTATCATCCCCTCCACAGGAGTACCCAGAAGGCTGTAGGATATGGCCTGCATACAAACTGGGGACTAGTCCTGAATACTCTTCATTTACCTGACTGTCAGAGCCAGAAGTGGGAGGCTTTAATTCAGGTATCTGTGAAATAAATAGCAAAGTGCCCATTTAAACTAACCAGAAACACAAGTTACAGTAACTATACTTGTTCTCCACATTCCTTTAAAGGAAAACAACCAACAGCTGCTGTTCAGATTTTCTTTCTTTGCCCCCCCATCATGGGAATACAGTGCACAAAATTAAGACATTTTTCAGCATGTAACTTCAATCACGTGAGAAGTCCCACTGGTTTCAGCCAGCGACTTCCTATTGAGTCAGCAAACTACTTATGCCTGCGTGTGATTTTAAGATGACTAATCTCCCTGGCTGTGTCTGCACTGCTGGGTAGGTGCATTGGGCAGGATGTCCTGCGGCCCCAGCCCCCGGCATACGCCCTGGCTGCATCCTGGCTCTGTGCTGGGATAAGGTTGGCATGAACACAGGCTCCCCTATGCTGTGCTTTCATTTGGAAAGAAGTCCCAAGAGCCGGCAACAAGTGCCGTGTACTTCGTGAGAATCCGCAGCCGAGGCGATTGCGGGGACAACTGGAGGGGCATCAACGCTGCTGCACGGCCAAAAGCCCAGCTTCATGCTTCATGCTGAAGCTCTTTGGTAACTTGGAGTGGTACTGTATCAGCCCTGGCTCGAGTGAGGCCGTCACAACTGCTCTAATGAACCTCTCACAGTCTTTCAATAATGCAGCTATTTATAGGCTGTCTATACTGAATAGATTGCAGAAGCTGCACAAAAGCTCACAGTGTTTCAGCAATGAAGCTGTAGAGAAACATCAGTGCAGACCAAAACCACTCAGCACAGTTACATACAATCAAATATTATAATCTACTACACTTTGCCTGATTACACTCGCTGCTTCACTGAAAAGTTAATGGCATTTTATTACATTTATGAAATCTGAGAAGGGAAAGCTGGTCTTATGGAACAGAAAAATTTTCAAGTCTTACAGACTAAGAGCTAAGCCTTGCTTTTCCTCACAACATTGAGTTTTAGGTGTAGCATCACTTAATTTTAACAGAATACCCCCGGTAATCAGTGCAGAACTCGGACACAGTCAGAAACCATCACCAACCGTATCGTCTTTTCTCTTCCAAATTGCTTTTTTTAGCAAACATCCTGGGTCTTGTGCTTCCAGCACATATCATAGGGTGAAAATATTAATAAAAAGAATGATTAAAAAATGTTCAACAAGTGCTCTCACGAGGAAGAATTGCTGCTGGGAGCATCCTGTCCTTTTTGTCACCCAAATGCAACGCATCTTAGGTGTTTCTTTATGAGATGTGCAAGATGAAAGTAGCATGAAGCAGCACAATCCATTGCACTTGGCTCACCTGAATCTTCCTTAGAGGAAATCAGAGAAAGGATTTTGCTGCTTTGTCCTTCCCAGACTACTGTCTCTATGACACGTGTTCACAAAGTCCCCGTAAACAGCAAACTGCTGCAAGCAGTTATAAAATTCATTCTGAATCTTATGAGAGAATTGATGTTCAATACCGGTGCTGGAATAAGCACTGTAAGCCTTTGACATCAACCACTGTGGCCAGGCAAGGCTCCAGTGAGCAGCCTCTAGCACAGACTTACAGTTCTTGCTACTTTCACTTTGTCCTAAGGTTTTATCTATCTCTGTAAAAGGAGTGGGGCTTTCCTCTGGGGATTAGGAGGAGGAGAAAAACTTGAGACAGATGTACTATTTCATTACAATACAAAGCACAAAAGGATGAAAAAGAGGATAGCTGATGGCTGATTTTTCTTCTCTTCTGACAATTGCTTCCTCTTTGGCGGCTTTGAAGAGCAGTTGGGTCCCTCTGTGCCAGGTCTGTAAGGGCACAAGACATAAAGGAACTTATAACTCTAACTACTACTCTGAGTTGCAGAATCCTCTATTTAGGCAGCATTGAGACCCTCAGAATTTCTTCTCATCCCACTCCTGCCTCTGCAAGTGCACTGAGCCCTCTGAAGCTCAGGTCCCTGCTGTACACGTGGGAAAATCATGTAACCCTAGTTGCCAGCCAACTCAGTACCCCCACTAATGTCAGAACTCCCAGAGGATTCCAGAACTAGATGTTCCTACACTGGTGTAGACAACTGCTGCTTCCCAGACAGCTGAATTTTACACTCAGCCCTTTTCATGTGAGAGAGAGGGACTTTTGAAAGATAAGGTTAGGTTAGAGACCTGGATCCAAACTGAAGTCTCCCATTGGTATGCTCCAGTGGACTCATAAGTAGCCTAGAAACTCTCAAGAGACCCTTAGAATCAAACTATTAAACTATCAAGCAGCTCTTCTGACCCTGATACACCAAGATGTGGGTTGTTTTTTTTTCACTTGTTTTATTAGTTTTTACTTCTGATGACAGGGAAAATTAAGAGAGGCAAGGTGAAGACCCGAATTTGATTGCGTAGCTTTGTGGCAGGAAACACGTTAGTGAAAATAAGCAATTTTCCTGCTCTGGGTTGCATTTACAAATACACTGGTGGTACCTTGTCTAGAACTGCTGACTCTCTCCCAAAAGAAATAATTTGGGATGACACATTTTGTCTTGTATAAGGTACTAGTAAAATTCTTCAATACCAACAAATACTCAAAAAACATATTTTCTTATTATGAAAATGTTAATTACAACCCTGAGTTATAAATATGTTCTGTAGCAGGTAATAAATACAGTTTATTGGTCACTGACTGGGTTAGAAATGGCATTTTTTCTCTTGGGTGTAAAATTTGGGGTGAAATTGGTGAAGAGTGTACTCAGCACATCCTGTTAGCTGAGTCAACTGAAATTACACCTGTTCTTGGATGCAAGTCATAACAAATGCAACCCATATACATTGTAGAGAAAAGGAGTTGTATGCACTTTTTCCAATTAACATCTCTGCCTTTTGGCAAGTCATTAACCTATTTTCTCACAAAGAAACGGCTTCAATTGTATTATGCATCTGAAGCGTGCAAAAGTCCCTGAGGGGGCACTCTGACAAGAACATACTGTTCCTGGATACAACGTGAACATACATATTCATTAATTGTTTGGGGCAAGGAGTACAGAGTTTATGATTTTTACTAGTCTTACAAGGTAAACAGGTTATATAAAGCTATGTCCCTGGAAAAACATTCACATCCCAGCTACTGTCACTCAGTAGAAGACTCAAGAGTGGTCTTGTGCTGTGATATGGCAGTGAAAATAACTCAGCAACACTGTAATATGACTTTAAGGAAGAAAAAAACAAAACACGCTGCTTACCCTAAAAATAGTACAGCAGATTTATTCATTTAGATAAACACAAATAAAGGTGGGAAGTTGTATTTCTCAAATCCCTCATGCCACAGGGATCTGTTCAGGCCATCCTTAAATGGTGAGGAGAACCTTTGCGGCCACAATTTCTCCAGCCAGATTAGTTGAATCAAAATTTTAAAGTACAGTTTACGTTTCTTGCCACAAAGATAATGAAGCAATGAATTATAATCTTACATATGTAAAAGTGGGAAATGATCCCTCAGAGACAAGGGAGATGTTCAGATGCATTCTTCCCCAGGAACCGGTTTTCCAAACCCATAATTTTATAAAGAATGTATCAGCAGTAGTAAAAAGTAATGGAGAATGTGGAGAATGTAGTGGTGTGTTAAAAAAATAGAAATAATAAAATGAACGAAATGACCCCCCAAAACCAGAAAAAAACTCAGAATACAGTTCGAGTTGTCAGGTTGGTCCATAAAGCACAAAGGGTTATTGGCATAAACTGAAGTCTCGGTCAGATTTTGCCGTGGTATTTGAAAATCTCAGAGTTCTGATCAAAAGAAAAGAAGTGAAATGCCTTACAGTCAACATTGCAGGGTGTAGCCATTCAGTGTCTGCCCCCATGGTGATAATTAGGAACCTCTAAGCGTGCTCCTAAAGCAAGTGCATATTGCCATCCAAAAAGAAAGACTAAGAAAAATACCTTTATTACCTCAATATCATGCTTTATGCAATGGCCAAGATAAAAACATCATTAAATTTCCACTAAACTTTAATGGGAATTACAAATAAAATTTAAGGCACAGTAGTAACTGGCATAATTTCTTTCCATTTCGAAGAGCATTTCTGGTTTGAAATACTTGCAGGAGCACGTACAATGAGTGGCTGAGCTACTGCATAATGCTTTGACACCTCTGGAATCTGAAGTTGGGTTTCTCCAGAGACAATCTCCCAGTGATGCCAGCAGGAGAGCTTATTCCAGATGCCACCTTCTCTCCCCACCCAAACCCCAGGAGGATCTCCTGCACATCATTCAGACATTGGTGTTACTACTTTTAATACGTAATTGAGCCAGTTTTGCAGTAGCTGGCCTGGGCACTGAAAGCTCTCTTTCTTCATCAGTGTGGCCTATTTACATTTGCTATCAGAGGGATAATGGCTTGAGGAAAGCTGCACTGCATCAATTACCTGGTTCAGCTTGTTTAAAACACATATGGATTTTCAGTACCTCACTGAAGCCTTCAATACAGATATACTTTTCATAGTCATTTAAAGACCTGTACAGTTATGTTTCCACATACTGCAGAAGCACAACTAAGGCTAACAGTGGTTATTTTCCTCTAGCTCTATAACATAATTCAAATCAGTCAAGTCACCAGTTATCTGCCAGAGCACCAACCCTAGAGTAAATGCTTCTGAGTTTAACCAGCCTCTTCAGGTGCTTTTAAATGAAGCTTATATGATTATATTATATTGATTATATGAATCAAGAGAATTAGATAACTAGCCCACATCACTGTTCCTTTAAAAGAAAGGAAATGTAAACTGGTTGTAGTTGTGTTTTAGGAGAACCAAAAATTTAGGGTTCAGAATTGAAAAAGTTTGGCTTTAAGCCAAAAATTTAGCTAAAAGACATTTAGCTTGAGGAAAATGCCTCTGTCCTGATCTGAAACAACCACCTCTAGTTTTTACGCACACCCCAGGTGTCATGCATGTGGAATTTCAATATAAAGAAATCACCTGACAGAATGAGAAGAACATATCTTGATTTGGAAATGTTACGTTAGTTCACCAGATTCGCAAACAGCAGAGGAATAAACTGGATTAAGTAGTAAATGCTCCAGATAATAGGTGCTGAAAAGGAAGGATTAGTGGTAGGAGCTAAGGCAGAAAGAAACATTTCAGCAGAGATTTTACTAAAAAAAAAAAAAACCCAGAAGTAAAAGAGATTTCCAAATCTTGTTGATAAATCATCCTGAAAAGCTTAACAACGACAACAACAAAAAACCTCTGTACAGGTTTAAAGCATATATATAGAGTTCACTCAGAGAAAACAAGGAACAAGCAAGAAGATTCAAAAGGTTCATGGTTTTGTGTCTTCTAACGGAGCCAAAAAAGGCAAAGACCAGAATTTGCAAATCCATAAAGCAAAGTACATCTGACCTAAAAGACAGTATTTACATAACTATGGTTTATATACCACTATAAACAATTGCATAATCAAAGGTCAGGCTGCTTACACTGGAATATATAGAAATAAAAATCTAAACAGTTGCATCTAAAATTTTTATAAGAGGAGACTTCTTCACTGACAAACAGGACTACTTCAGACTGAGCTGAAACTATGTAGTACTCACTCGTAAAACTCAGAATTTACCAAGGGAGATGATGTCTGGCTACTTGGAGGTGATTACTATGAGAGAAAATGAAAAGCTATAAAAGAAAAATGGATTGCTCATTACTTTGTCTCGAACCACTATAGTATTTGCACAGTTTGCTTCTGGACTTAAGCTGAACTCTATCGATGTTAATGAGGTTCAGCCTGGGAAATGGGCTTTATCTATATATGGTCAGTTGCAGAATTGGATTAAAGTGCTCCCCCCATTTCAAGTGTCCTATTTTTCAACATACAAAATGTGAAGTTGCAGCAATGGATGACTACCTAGTCTCAGCTGTGGATTTACAACAGGTTTTCTGCAGTTGCCATTTAAATAATAATGATTAGACATAAGGAAGCATAGATATTTTCAATTAAAAAAGATCTACAATCATTTTTCTAAAAATTGCATTTTTATTAAAAATAAAACCAAAATCATCATACATTGCAAAGTCTTTCATGATTAATGACTTAAGCACCTGTGAAAGTCCGTTAGAGATGAGATTCTTTTGTATTTATGATATAGATTTTGCACCATTTTGTGTTTGGCTCAAATACATTATTCAGAAGTATGAAGCTGATTTTTATTTTTCTAAATATGAAACATGAATTTTGATGGGGTGAGATAAGCTGAAGTGTTCAACTCCATCAGTCTTGCAGCTGAATTCACACATGCAGTTATAGTTTCAAAGTTTTATTTCATTTTCATAGTTGTAACTCAAAGTTTTTACACCACATCTTGCAGTCATCACTAAAACATTTAGTGATAAAGATAGAAGGTAACTGTTGCTACTTTTTGGTAAAATATTTGAGAGTATGTAAGGGACAAAGTAAACCTCTGGTATTTTTGGAATTAGGGCTAATTAGGTCTTACTTAATTTAGGTGCTTGAGTAATGCTGCCTTAGCACAAGGAGCATTATTTTCACAATCCTTACCTGAGCTAAAAAAACAGCATAGTGCACTTCCACAATAACTGCTATTCATCTAAAAATATGTAGTTTGTTAGTTGCATTCAAAGATCTTATTAAGTTGAAATAAGAGTCTTGCAATGCTCAATGGGAATGATTTCGGAAAACACTAATTTTGGCTGGGCTGCACTTTATTAAATATACAAACAGAATATCTGCTTGCTACCGATGTTTAAAATGTGTTGTATATTTTTTTATTTCAGTTATTACATTGACTTGTTAGAAAAGGAGAATTTATATTTTTTGCTTATAGCAAAATCCAGCAAAGTAACAGTTGTTATTTCCTTGTGAATATATGAAACATATTAATCAGTACAGTTCGTTTTCATCTTTTATGCTTCCTGTCTTCCTTCAAGTAACATTTTTTGCTGATTTTCTAAACATTCTTTCAATTTATCTTCAGTCAAAGTAAGACGTTGTTCCAGGATTGAAACAGTCTGTATGAAGAGGGCAATAATTTCAATGGGCTTGGTATTACTCACACATTATTACAAGTGTGCAACACAGTAACACAAAAAGAATCATTCTAACTCAACAAGAAAAAATATCCTAAAATGGCTTTTTCTTAGCTACTCCACTATTTACAACTCTATTTAAAAATAATGGGTTTGTATCTCTGAAGATTGTCTAAAGGTTTAAAATTGTGCTCACAAAATATTTTCTCTGAGAGCGTGCAATATATCTGTGCTTATATAAATTACTCTGAAACACTATGTGAAAATTGCATCCATGTTTCAATAGAAAAACAGCCATCAGTGCTGACCCCAAATGATACCTTCCAAAAACCTAAAAGAAACTTCTAATGTATCCCCAAAAACAGGAAGTAAGAAAAAAAAACAACTATTAAAAGGCATTCTCCAAGAGACTGCCCTCATCAGAAAAGGTTTCTGGACACAGGCTGGCAATTTCTTTTTAATCCAATTTACAACACAAATGATTTTCAGCTGACGGCTTGAGTTTGTACTTCCCAAAACTTATTTCTTATTCTGTATTACTTATTCTGTATTGCAAAACAAACAGTTTTGCAATAGTGACTCCCTTTTCATTTGGTTTAATGTTAATATATGACAGACCACAGAGTATTATCTTAAAACACAGATTGGCTAAATCTGGACTACTAAAAAGAAGTATTGAGCATTTGCAAACAAGTGACTCAGAGTCACTGCTAGAGACCAGTATTTGGGCAGTTTCATTGACACTAGGAATTATTCCACTGCTTAGATTCCTATCCAACACCTTGAACGCTAAGTTTGAAAAAGTATTTAATGGTACATTACAAATTTGTTTTGTTCATGCCCTGCTAACACATGACTGTTCAAGCTGGAATCTGCTAAAGAGCTGGCTTCTGGCAAATCAATGCTAGATCTCACTACTAAAAAACAGTGAGTCTTTTCTTCCTGAGTTAAAAATACAACAATAATATTTATGATTATGTATCAGGAAGCTCTTACTTTAGCAAACACGATGTGATCAATATTTGCTGAAAGGAAAAAGACAGAACAGTCACGTGACTACACAACTATTCAAAATAACCCCATAGCCTTTAATATCCTGGCTTAGGAACATGATTCATGGGATTTTTTGCCCATTGACAGCATTACCATTTTCCCACTGCAAGTGTTATCTGTTACTGCATACTTACTAGAGTTAAAACATCCAGCTGCTCCACAATGTGCTCCAAAGTATTACCCAGGGAAGGGGAGATGCCTGTTTGCTTGCCCACATTAGGCACAGCTGATTCACTCTCATTCTCTGACTTCCTTTTCGAACTTGTTGCCAAGACTGAATCAGGGGGATTCTGTGCATCTTCATTGCTGACATAATCCTTGAATACAGAAACACCATTTGAAGATTTAGTTTCCTTTGTCTTCATTTAATTGGAACCATGCAACAAGATAGGAAAGTCTGGCTTTTAATTAAAAAAAAAAAAAAGAAAAACAATATCTATTTACACATAGATGCACACACACACAAGGGATTTCAGATTTGTGTCTTGTACTGGGTCCAATTCTTAGCACTTCAATTCATTTGGACCTAAGAGAGAATTTCAGCTGTGGTGGATGAGGCAGCAAGAGAAATCTCAGCAGTCTTTAGGTACATGTTTCAGGTACATATGGTTGAGGAACTACATGCGATACTACTAGAGCTTGAACTAAAGCTACGATGAGTACTACTGGCATTTTCTTCAAAAAGGTAACTTTAGTTCAGAGAGGAATTCATTCACAGCAGTCATATGGATGAAAAATCCATACATGACTAGATGATCACAAGGGTTCCATCCAGCTTCATAATATGTTTAGTATGAATTAACTTCCTCTTTCAGCGTAAAAGAATTAAGTAGTTTTAGTTGTTTACTCAGTGACATTACTTTTTGAGAAACTGATTCCTTCAGAAAAAGGGAGGAGAAAACAGCAGAAAAGACCCACGCAATGCAAAGTTAAGAGGGGACTGACTTTGATGTATAAACTTTGCTCATGGGAAAGTGAGAGAGCAGGATCTTCCCAATCACTTCCGGTTCTGTTTGTGCCTTGAAGTTCTTAATGGACCTTTTGAGTCATGAAAGGTTAAATAATCACTAATTCATTAGAAGGTCCTTTATAACAACTTTGCCTGACTTAAGGACTTTTTCATATATATCTGAAAACTTCCTATACCTTTAGATAACTTTAGTTAATTTTATACTAAAGTGAACTGAGGTAGTCAAGTTTTATTATCTCTAACTATATTTCCAATATCCACAACATTTATGAAACTTATAAATGGTTACAATTTAACTGCTTCTCTGAAACTTAATGACAACTGATGAGAATATCCATTAAGCTATGCAAAGGGGAAGTTTCAGTCTTAGCTGGCATGTTTAAAATACACTATTTTTATGACGTACTTGGGATATATTTATGTTGTAAAGCTGAACAGATTTTCAAAAGAAAGAGTCTTAAAATCATTGCTGGCCACAAAAAAAAAAAAAAATCCTCCTAAGTCTATAAAATAACCTTGCAGAATGTGAAGTGCTAGGCAGAATTAGTGACAAACCTTTACAAGATTACCCAGGCATGTTGATGAGCTGCTGTCAAGAAAGATTTATGTGTAGTCAACCCTGCCTTTGAAGCAGGTAGGATCATAGAATGGTGGGTGAAATACTACTACTACAATAATGTAATGATTTTAAAGATAAGTAATTCTAAATTATATCAATATTATTGGGAAGTCATAGTCCTGGATTATTCACAATACTGTTCCTGTGTCTTCAGTGCCATCCTGCACAGTCCTGACCAATTAACAAGCTCGGCTCTCTGAACTCACTGTTGCTGATTCTCCAAAATATTTTCTTCCCTAAATGCTGTGGTTGCGGTATCTACGTCAATGAGAGACAACTAAGTTAGAGACGAGTGGTGTCCGCCATCTGTCTTGAAAGGGCTTCCCATTTTACAAGCAAAGCACAAGAGCAAACCACAAATGCCACACACACAGAGGCAGTAGAAGACCATGGGTTTAGGGATGGGAATAGCTGATAGCAGAGACTGTGGTGGGGTAAGAGGATTTTGTATCTTAGGAAGAGGAGTGCAAAGAAGAAAGACTCACCACCCTCTCTAGGTTAAATGCACCATTGTGCATTTATTCAAAAGACAGGAGTCAGCCCCCAAGCAAGAACACATGGTGTGCAGAGTATGGGACTGATAGGGATAGGGGAAGACACCCATGCATATACTTCTATACTATACTTAACTTACAACACTACAAAACCACATGAAATCCTTCTCAAGATATGTCACTTTCATTGATTTCACTATGATGAAAGAAAGAGCTAAATGAACTAGAAGAAACCTCCAGTTCCCTTTGAGCAGCACTCTTTTATGTGCTTGCTGACTGATTTATGCAAACGAACTAATAAGCACGTCAAGTAATAAAGGGCTGACGCAACCACTACTGAAATCCATCAGTGATTTGTACTCGTACGGGGTTGTGTCAAAAAATAAAAGTGTGCTAGACATCAAACTACAGATTTCAAACATTAAGCAACTGAGGCTGTTCTACAGTATGTCCCAAAGGTTACAACATTTGCACTGGACTACAAAGAACTGGCCTCCTCAGTCTAAAGCTATTTAGATTCATGGCTCACAGTGTGATGCTTTATCAGTCAGGCTGTTGCCTTTTAAAGGTGTGAAACTGTGGTAGAAAGGGTACTGTCTTCAGCCATCTGTTGGAGTTTTGCTACTGGTCAACAGAAAGCAGCATTATTTCAGTGGTTATGATGCTCAGTCAGGAGCAGATAAGCCCTGTTCCCGTAAGAGGTGTTTTATTTTATACGTAAGGGGATAAAATTAATAAAAACTCGATAGGAGAAAGGATTTGAACCAGAACTTCCCCACTCCTAACTAGATGGTTTAATTACATCTTTCTTTCCAGTACCATGAATTTCAATTTCTTCTCAATATGAAAAATCTTGCGATGTCAACTTGAAATTATTCCAAAGAATTGTACATTGTGAAGGGCTCACTTGTTATGTTGGTGTCCTGGGTTTAGCAGTAGCAGTCATTTTTCTCCCTCTTAGTAGCTGGTGCAGTGCTGTGTTTTGACTTTCGGCCTGGGAACAGAGCTGATAACACCGATGTTTTTAGTTACTGCTCAAATGTTTGGTCTGACCAAGGACTTTCTGAGCCTCATGCTCTGCCAGGGAGGAGGGGAAGCTGGGAGGAAGCAGAGACAGGACACCTGACCCAAACTAGCCAACGAGGTATTCCATACCACAGCACGTCATGCCTGGGATGTAACCGGGAGTGGCCCGGAAGGGCACCCTCTTCTTGGTCAAGCTCGTTTCGGCAGGTGGTATTGTATTCTCTTCCCTTGTTATTTCCTTTATCATTATTATTATCATTGGTGGTAGCAGCAGTGATTTGTGTTATACCTTAGTTACTGGGCTGTTCTTATCTCAACCCCTGGGACTTACATTCTTTCGATGCTCCTCATCTCTCCAGGAGCAGGGGAGGTGGGGGGGGAAATAAAGGTGGGGGGGGAGTGGAAACTGCATGGCTGACTTGCTGAGAGGGCTTAAACCACGACCGTTAGTACAAGATGAAACAGAATACAAATGGTTTGCTATTTGGACAAGGTAGGCAGAAAAAGAAATAGCCATTTAATTTTACATTGCTTTAGCTCCTTGCTTTAAAGTGTTAGAAGTCTGCAAAGGAAAGTGTTCCAAGTATCTCAGAATATTCTGTCTCACAATGCATCCTAGGTACTTTTAGATGAGCATGAAGTATGTAGGATTACTGCATCTTAAGACTGTTCGTATCTTCCCTTTGCAGATTTCATTATATGAGATACCATTAGTTCAATCCTAGAAGAGCTCAGATTCACTGTGTTATTTCTGATTTACCAAGTTATACCTGAGGTCCTTGTGAAACAGGATTAATGGAAACTTTTTGGCACACTTAGTAAAATCACAAGATGGACATAGTCTCAAATGCTGATTAACACAAAAAAGATTAAGCTCAATTTGGCATTCAAATGTTAAAGAGTCTTGCAACACATTAAAGAATTCCTGCCTTATAACCAATCATACTATGAAGAACATCCTTGTATTTAACTATGACAGAAGAGTCCATTAGAATACACTTCTTAATGAGATTTTTATAGAAAGATGGTGAAATTATAAAACCTTGCTTCTGTCTGCAGATCTTGACTGCTTGCCCAGAAGCTTCCAAACCTCAACCAGCATTAGCTAAACCTGACAGCGAGATAGTAGCCTCACTGATTAAGCTGTGACAAACTCCAGGAAAATTGGAGGCGGGGTAGACAGGACATGTTGCAGAGAAGACAAGTAGAACTCAAGAGTTATATATTCTGCATGGTAGCAGTAAACCTGCCCATTTATCACATACTTTATGAAACACAGGCAGCTGATGAGGGAAGTGTCAATGAAAAGCCAGTTGGTGCAGGAACAACTTGTAAAGCTTATGTAATTATTCTTTGTAGACATCTGTATGTGTCCTCTGAAAATGCTGGCACTCTGCTGATTTTAATCAATCCTAATGAAGAGGTAGGGGTCTCAGAAGTAAGTTCCTCACAGCTTCAGGAAACCATTTGCCGGTTTCCCACCTGAGGCTGCTCTGTAAGTTCACGCCCCTTTGCTCTGAAGGGGAATAAGGATGTGAGTTCTAGAAGTGCAAGAAAGACCCAGGCCGGAGCACATGTTTTCCTAGACACCATTATCAATAAGCTCAGTGGAAACAGACATAATGTAGTTTGTCTAATATCAGAAAAGATACTTGTGCTAATGTTTTGAGAAATACATTAATTTTCTTGCCCTTTGAATGACACAAGTAACTAAATAAAACAGCCAAAATGGATGCAACTGTAATCTTCAACTGATACTGATTTTGCCTAAAGGCATTCTGCTTGGCATTTTCAGTGTCCTAAGGATAATCTATTAATTCTCAAGTACTTAAAAATAATGAACAATAGATTTAACTTTCAGTGGCACTCAGATTAAAAAGTTGCTGTCTGTGATTTGAAGTTTTAGGATTTAAAAAAATTAATCGAGCAAGAGAGGAAAACAATCTGTGGTTATTAGACATTGACAGGTTCTTCTAAAAACAATTCTACTCTGAGGCTGGTATTTCTCGATTCCTTTTTAAACAAGCCTGCTGTACTACACAGCAAAAATAAAGTTGAGATTTCAGTTCAAGCTCCCACAAAGTGATTACAAATTGTGCCATTAAAGCCAACCTAAACAGATTCTTCCAGCCCAAGGAGGAATGCTGTCAACTCAGGTAAACAGAGCAAACAATAAGTTACTAAAAATCTCACCTAACATTTTTTTCTTACAGTAAAATTGATCCAAAACTCAATATATCAGACAAATAGGCTGTGAAAAATGTTTTGTAGCTCAGTAAACTGCCACCAACATTGCCAAGTCAGAGTACTGGAAAAGTCATCTTGTAATTTAGTGGGTTAAGCAGGAAACCGAAATTCTTCTGTTATATACTCAAAGACTTACAGGGACAATGTGACACGAAAGTGCTAATATAAATAAGGCAAACGCCTTGATGTTTGTCAAATCTGAAAGGATCAAACACAGATAAACAAATAACTTTCAAAATTAGTACAAGAGAAATGAAATGAGACTGTTTCAAATTTTGATATCTGTTGTGCCAAAATGGTTGTTGTTTTATCATCTTCTGGAAGTTTCTAGAGATTTTTAAATGTTGTCAGACATCAAGTATGCTGCTATATCCTTGAGGTGCCTGCTTTGTATTTTAACCTTTCCTAGTATCTAAATTTACAGTCTTCCCCAGCTCAGTGAAGAGTCCAGACCTGCTGAAATCTATTGCAATGCTCAAATGCCAAATCCTTGTTATAAAGGAGTGACACCAGTGTCACTAGATTTCCTTTACTTTTGGATACCCATCAGTTCATGTCCACCACTTTCATTCAGCATAACCTTTTACAAGAAAGTTCTTTTTAAGGAAACTCACTCTACCCCACAGCCTATTTTACACAGCGTTTCAAGAACTAGATGTTCCCTTTCCTTCAAATTAGCCCCTTTTCTAAAGTATTTTAAATACTACCAATTCATAAACAACAATTCTATGTTGCCAGCAATGTAGTAAATATGCCTTATAATTAAAAAAACCCCAAACTACTCTTCTGAGAGACTTCAGAGCTACAGCTTATTTTGAGAGAATAAATTTGAAAAAGGCAATCAATTTTAAATTGTTACTTCTGAGCAAAGCTAAGAAGAAAATTAAAATGTGTACAGTATTTCCATTCACAGCCCGTTAGTAATAAAATGGACTCACATTTGGGCAAATTCACGTGAGTTACAAATAAGGAGGAGAAGGAACGGATTTAATTAATCAATAGGAAGTTATTACCATGACATTACCAGCGGATGTTCAGCAGAAAATTAAATTTAGCTTACAAATGATGTCACAAACAGCAAGCCATAATTGCTCATCTTTGTTTTCTGTCAAGCAAAATAGCCAAAACTCTGTGGGTGGTACTTAATCAATTTGTGTAAAATCCTTACACATAACCTTATCACCCCTGCCTATTCCCAAATGTTTTTCCATGAAGCATTCACAGATCAGATAGAAACAGTGTACTCTACTATCCCTTCAATTCGTGATGTTTAAGATTAGAATCTGAGTAAAATGCATCCATTTATAAAGATGCCTGAGCAGTTTTATTTATAGAGAAAAAGAATCTCCTGTTCATATTCAAAAGATATGAAAAAAATAAGAGTCTCTGTCACTCAACTGAAAATCATTTGTCTTCAGTCTTCTAAGGGCTTTGAATTCAGAAAATTTAGACAACAGCTTCCAAATGAGTATCTTAATGATCTTATAATTAAGATGGGCTTATATGAAAAAGTGATATTGGTAAGCTTCCTAATGAATCACAAAAATTGGCATGGTCTGCTTTTTAAAAATAATCCTTTAAATTTTGAACACATGGTACATTTGCCTACTAATACTAAACATTCCTGATACTGTGATTAAAACAACTACAAACAATTAGTTATAAGTAGGGCATTAGGCTCAAACAGACCAAAGATCAGAGGCATAACAGAGTACTCTCCCCCTCTACCAGACCTTGATTTCCTGTGGGTTTTGGCTATATGAAATCACGAGAAGCTTCTCAGGAGAAGTAACAGTACCATCATTATCACTGCTTTTTCTTCCATCTTGTGAACCTACCCTGGAACAAAAATGGTTCACTGTGGATAAGCTAAATTGAATTGTTTGGGAGACTTTTTTCCCCTCTTCTTTTTTTTCCTAGGCCATAATTATTCACAGATCATTTCTACTGCTTTGAAATGTTTTTTTTTCTAGTCAGTAAGTGATCTACATAAAACAGAACTCTCTAATCTATTAGGCTAACACTGAGTATGTTAAATCACAATCTGTTTTATCAGTTTCTACTGCAGAAAACTTCCCTGTAGTTTCAGCTGATGACAGCATTCTTCATTTCCTCTCCTCTCGCACGCACATGAATCAACCCAGCAAAAACCTGCCATGTGCCAGGCCCTGAAACCTTCTGCTCCTTGCTCTCTGCCATGGTAGTTGTGGTATAGTTTATTTGCAAAGTTTAACTAAAGTTTTGCATTCAAGCAGTAAAATACAGTTAAACTATGTAGTGCATCTAAAACAAAGCTCTACCAAGCATTTCTAGCTTGAGCAAACCTCTTTCAGAGCAACCCCTAACACAGATTTTCATACGAAATTCAATCTTTTGTGGCTCCTTAAGCACCTCAGTCTTCTCTAGCTCTTCAAAGAATGTTGAAGCTAAAACCAAAAATTGAAAGTACTTAATGTAAGTGCACCTCATCTAATCTGACAAGGAAATACTTGGTCTCCTCCTCTGTGGCACTGGCATCATCGTTGAAGGCAGCACATACTTCAGTTTAGATCCTGACCATGAGCTGTGGTATCAGGATACAAACTCATAACCAATATAGACTCATAGCCAAGCTAGACTATCAGAATGCATTCCTCAGCAAAACAGGCATTCTCAGCAAAACAGGCATTTTCAACTAAATACAGTAGCTCTACAGCTTGTAAGTTAAGAAAAAAAAACACAGAGCCCTCAAATGTTCTAATTAAACCACTACCCTCGGAGAAAATGAAGGACTTCCCCCACAAAACAAGCAATAAATGCCATGAACATGCAACACAAACTGGATAGAAATCATTAGAGGTTCAATTTCAACAGGTAAGAATTTCCCTGCCAGGAAGTCAATTCTAAATATAACAGTTCAGATAAGCCATATTCAAACACTTTCATAAATTATAGAAATACTTGCTCCACAGGCATTAAAAATAACTATATGTACACTATGGAGTAAAGGTAAAGGAAGGTGATATGATCTTCAGTGTAGCCTCAGCAAGAAACTTTGAAAAGCTGAAGACAGGTAACATGAAAACCGAGGAACATTCCCACTATTCACAATTGCAAAATAAAGTAGCCAATTTTAATTTAGACAAATTACTTTAAATTGCATGTGTGCATATCCAAGGGAACATTTTATAGCTAAAATCAACACTAAAGTTTCAAGTGATAACTTCTTTTTACCTATATAGAGTCCGAATACAAATTTTATTACATACTGTGCTTGATCTTCTTATCCATACTAGGGCAGGGAAAAGCTGAAGGAGGGTTGGAAGAATACTTGTAACATTAACTGGAAACATAGTGAATTAGATACTAGAAGTGAAAAAAATGACAGCAAATGAATAACCCTATATGGACAAGGCCTCTTTTCTAATACTATAAATAAAATGTTCTACTATTTTTCATACTACAAGTGATAATGAATAGAAAGAGAAGTAAAAATTCCTAGGACTTTCCTAGCATGTGGGGAAACTCCCTATCCTCCACGTAGTAGATTGTGGAGGTTTACAGAAGGCATCAAAAACATGGAGGGCAGGAGGCAGAGTTACCTCATAGTGTGAGCGAGAGCAGAGCATCTTCACCAGGAACACATCTACTCGCAGAAATGCCAGCTGTTCTTCTGGATTGTTTGCTCTTGAGTTCTTTCTGTTCTCTTTCCCCTCCTTAAGAAACTGGCTGAAAGTCTCTTCTTTAGACCAACAGCTAGCTAAGTAAGTCTAACTGAACTTCACAAAGAAACAATAGCTGGTAACAGTATAATTTATCATGCGGAGTCTTAAATTATATATAAAGGTTAGCACCTCATCTATCTCCTTCAAAGAGCTGACAAAGTCACCTAGTATATTCATTGGTATTGTTCAAAATGAATTTACAATGAAAAGAGATCATTCAACAAACCCAAAGGAATTTCTCATTCTTGAAGGCATGTTTACGCCTAGGGAAAAAATCATATACTTTACAATATGTGACTGATTTCTCTTAGACAAGCATCTCGTCTACTTAACCTGTTGGGGCAAAACCGATCTTGATCAAGTTACACTGTACGTAATGAGAAGAGGTAAAGGAACACACTTTGTCTTAAACCCCACCTCTCAATAAGAATGAACAAAAAACTACTGAAGACAAAATCCTGAAAAGACAGACTCTGCCAGGACAAAGAAAAGGATTGAAGTATATGAGTAACCACCTCCTAAACCCTGCAGAAAGTCAGCAAGAGCTGTGGTCTCTGTGCTCCCATCTCCGAAGCCCAGGGGCCTGATGCTTCCCAAGGGTGGGAGACTGCTGCACAGAACTGGTGTAGTCTCTACACTGCAGAGCCTCCCTTCCTGCACATACACATACTACGTTAGCAGAGCCCCCTGGTGTAGAAGTAGCACAGAAGATCTGTTTCCCAGCCCATACATAAGTATATACTCATACATTATCTACAAACAACCTTCTTTAAAAGTTATAATCAAACCCAAGAGAAGCTTGTTTCTGTTGGCACAGCTGCACCTGCACTGATGGGTTTTGCCAGGGTAACAGTGTCAGTGCTATGGTTTGAATTATTTTTTTTGGTACTTCATACCAACATAACTCATGCCAATAAAACTTTATTGCATAGACAAACCTAGCTTGCCTCCCATTATACAAAGATTTCACAGTCACATCGCCATCCAGAGGGACCTGGACAGGCTTGAGAGATGGGCAAGTACAAATCCCATGAATTTCAACAAGGCCAAGTGCAAGGTCCTACACCTGGGTCAGGGCAATTCCAAGCACAAATACAGACTGGGGGACAAATGGATTGAGAACAGCCCTATGGAGGTCTTGGTGATGTTGGTCAATGAGAAACTGAACATGAGCCAGCTTCAGCATGTGCTCACAGCCCAGAAAGCCAACCGTATCCTGGGCTGCATCAAAAGAAGTGTGACCAGCAGGTTGAAGGAGGTGATCCTGCCCCTCTGCTCTGCTCTTGTGAGACCTCACCTGGAGTACTTCAGCTCTGGGGCTCCCAGCATATGAAGGATGTGGATCTGTTGGAGCAAGTCTGTAGGAGGATCAGAGGGTTGTAGCACCTCTCCTACAAGGACAGGCTGAGAGAGTTGGACTTCTTCAGCCTGGAGAAAAGAAAGCTCAGAAGCTCAGGGGAGACTTTGTCTTCCAGTACCTTAAGGGGTGTACAAGAGATTTGGAGAGTGACTTTTTATAGGGGGCTGTAGTGACAGGACAAGGCAGAATAATTTTAAACTGAAAGAAGGTAGGCTTAGATTAGACATTAGGAAAAAGTTCTTCACTGTGTGGGTGGTGAGGCACTGGAACAGGTTGCCCAGAGAAGTTATGGCTGCCCCATCCCCTGGCAGCGTTCAAGGCCAGGTTGTACAGGGCTCGGAGCAACCTGGTCGAGTAAAGAGTACCTCTGCCTATGTCAAGGGGTTGCAACTGGATGATCTTTAAGGTCTTTTCCAACCCAAACCATTCTGATTCTATGAAATCTTTGCTTTTTAGCTGAGATGTAGCAGCTTTGACTTCCCTTCAGAGCAGAGGTAACAACACAAGGGTATATTGCTTGACTGGGTGGCTATTGACAAATACCATAGGGGTTTTACTCATACTTCTATGGAGCAAACAGTCTTATCCAAATTATTTACAAGAAAATATTACGGAGTAAAAAGCATTAGAAACAAAGTTAGCAATCCAGCTCTACTGAGTCCAAAGTTGTATGTAACAGGGCCAGCACAAGAGCTTGAAGACTTTGCTGGGAAGCCAGACACTACTATTAGGGAGGAGAAAAAAAAAAATACATAGCCAGGAAAAAAGTATTTTACTATGTAATACAGGAATACTGTTCCTCAGCATTTGACCAGCGTTTTTGTTAATAAAATGCTACATCTATAGTGGATGATGAACAAAGGTTTGAACAACGGTGTCATAGAGAATCCCATAAGGAGAAAATGAAGCTTCAACATTTTCCTTGAAAAATCAAACATATGTGCTTTTGTTAGGTTTCATGTAATACCTGGAAAAAGCAGCAAAAGCCTACACTGAGCTATTTCAATGCTCACCATTAGTACAAGCTGTCCAGTTTGTTCAGGTGAACACAATACTGGGTGCTGCTGAGCTTAGTTCAGATGGGATTTTCGAAAATTGCTTTAGCAGCACTAGCACAACTTTGTACTTCAGTTGAGTTTTACGATTTACTGTGATAGAAATCGCAGTAGGGAACTGCAGGAACTGAGAAATTTGAGAATTACATATAAATACCCAAGAACTGTTAACTTTAGAGTGGCCTGGCATAGTCTCGAAAAATCATTTATTTTAATTAGTGTTCTATTACAAACTTCTGTCAAAATACACACATTATTCAGCGCCAATTAAAATGCCAAATGTGTTGGCACATAAGATTGGTAGGTAGAAAGGTTCTGCTTGGCTGTATTAAAAAAAAAAAAAAAAAGGAATTCACAATGATAAAAATTACAGTTAAAGCATTAAGGTTGCCAATAATAGCTTAACTTCGAAGTGCTTCATAATTTTTTCCCCACTGTTGAGCTGTGACAGTTGGAACTTTGAGAAAACCAAAATAAACACCTTACTGATTTAAGAACATGTTCTGCAGCTCTGCCAGTTCATTAAAATCAGAATTAAATTAAAAAAAAAGAATAAAATATCTCTCTGTATTAAGCCAGGACAGTGGGTTTCATTGCTCAAGCAATTTATTAGCTACCAGGCTCTTAAGATGTATCTTCTTCCTATTTGACACTTAGTGTTTGTATTTTAGCCAATTCCTTCCTAAAGTGACAAAAATTAACATCTCATTGGACGTGACTGTCAGCATGAGATAAATGGCAACATCACTCTGAATGAATTTGGGTGGTCGTGGCAGGGGGAAAGGGTAGGAATAGTGGCCCACTCTGTGAATTACACTTCCAAGAACATGTTAGTCTTAGATTTCATAGGAACATACTACTAGAAGAGGTATTGATCACTGAATCCATTCATCAGGTAAAAGGAGTTTGCATCTATACCATACTCACTGAGTAATCTCTTATTTTAGAACTGACAACACCTCCTATGATGAATTTCTTTTATGACTATTTTTATTTTAAATAGCATAAATATAGACAAAACTTAGTTTATGATTATGTTCTAGCCAAGTAAAAGCATAAATCCTTCCCATTTCTGCCTCTGTAGATGCTGTTATATCACAATGGTCACATCCACAATCCTGTTGAATTTAGTTAAAATAAATACGGCTAAATATAGAACAAAAGTAGTCAGCTAAAATGTAGGTGTTTGTTCTCCACTTCCACAAATGACGCTGCGAGAAAGCCCCATTTTTTCCTTAGTTCTTTGTGTGAGAATACCTTGTGGGTTAAGATCCTGATTAATTAGTGACATGATACAGCTTTGCCATCAGCTTTTCCTCCCTGTCAAACCAAAAAAGAAGAGGGACTTAAAAATTAAATAAATCTAGTAAAAACTCATTCTTCTCTCAGCAGCAAAATGCTGTAATGACAACATGAGGAAGCTCTATCTCATGATTCTTAAAGGATTCCTTCGCCACCAAGCTGCAGAGGCAATTGGCAAACATGGCAGAAGGGAAGCAACCTGGTCTAGTGTCCATGACAACCCACAACTTTGTGTTCCTGCAGTCACACCTTATTACTCTTTCTTGGTACAAGAAAAATATTGACTTACAGTTTCTGTTCTCTGTGGTGATGCTTATGTGACCAGAAAAGCTGAGCTATTACAAGCAGATACGTGCACAACACAGAAGAAACAAGACCAATACTTACTCCTTCATTCAGCAAGGAGTAGCATCTTTTGCATAGAAGAGGTTCTGAGAACCTGTGGATTGGCACATCTCTCCACTTAATATATAAAAGTAAAAAATAATGTAATTTATGATTTTTTCATAAAAAAGCATACCATCACATAAGGCAGTAAAGAAAATAAATGCATACACAAAGAAATATCTCCTCAGAATATAACGATATATATAAAAGGCTACATATATATTTTTCTGTGTGTGTATACCTACATGGATATGTTCCATACACACACTTATGTAAAACACCTTACAGTGTCTTCTTACCTTAGAATAGAGGACAGCTCTGTCCTCTGTAACATGCAAGGCTTTAAAACTCTGTGTACATATATATTAGGAAAGTAAATGGAAAACACTAAATCAAAGGTTTACCATTTGAAGATTAATGTTAACAGGTCACAGTGTATTACTTTATTCATACATCCCCCCAGATTTAAATTAATTTGTTAAACTCCTACACAATTCTTCTGCACACATTCCATATTTAGTTAAGTTTGCTGCTACATTTCTAGCACTTGTAGCATGTTTGGGAGTTTTTTGTTTGTTTTGAACAGCCAAACTTAAAAGTATTGATTAACTTTAGTATTCTCTTTGTGGGAAAACCACAATGCATGTAAAGCTTGGAGCTGAAGCACAAGAGTAGAACTTGATTGTATCACTGTATCTCACTAAACTACTGCATGTCTGGTCTGGAAATCAGAAGACCAAGAGAAACTGAAAACTTTTATTCTATTCCTGCTTGCCATTTGTTTACCAAGCAACATAACAGAAATTATAAGAATCCCCAGGGGTTCAACTTAAAGCCCTCTTATTTTGTAATGATGACTAAGTTGCACTCTTTCTGTAACATTTCTGCTTATAGAAAAAAGTCCCTTATTTGTACTAATACTATGATCTTTTAAAACTTCTGAAAGGAACATTACTTTGAGAATTTATTATCACCAGCAGCAGCCTAGTGATAGCAACAGTTTCTGGAACTGTGTCCCCATGCAGGGTACAAGTGGATATACCATTTCCCATACTCTTATTAGAAACAGCATCAATGGTAGTCCCATGTCACTTATGTCCCTGCATCTTAAGGAAAACAATTTCTAATAACAGACAACATTAACAAAAATCTTTTCTAGAGACCAATAACGTTAAGCACATTAACACTTACATATAAGATACTCCTGCTAAAAATAGGAGCTCAGATTCTGAAATGTGCTCGAGTTCCCCTGTGCTCATGTCCACATGGTACTTTCTTTGAAAGTAAAGCACATTTCTGTAAATAGCTTGTTGTATGGGTTAGAGTTGGATTAGAGATTTAACTGAATTAAAAGAAAGATAAAGATATAAATAATATTTAAATATTTCACTAAATTACATTAATGAAAACTGCATTAAATACTAACCACTGTGGTACAGGTAAGAAAAATGAACTGCAACTATGCTAAAAGACATGTAAACCAGAATATCATACTGTATGTCTCCTTTATACGTTTTGTTTTATTAAGGCCGATTCTGTGCTTGCAACTGCAGAGAAGAGTAAAACAGCATGTAATCAATTGTACAATATCAGTTATGACAGGTAGTGGTCTACTCAAGAAGTGAAGATGCCACACACTGGGATATGAAGGAAGGCATATCCCTACTGTGTGCCACACTCCACACTTGATGTTAAAATGACAATAAAAATGAAAGCAGTTGGCACTATAATCCCAGATCAACAGCTGGCATTCCAGTCCTAAATACCAAATTCCTGTTGGGGATTTAGAGCCTTCACAGATAAAATACTGTTGCTTTTTACAACTGTAAAAGGCAAAATAACACAAACGATCATAAATCAGAAGTGGTGAAACACTGCTGATCAGGATAATTGAAGACCACAGCAAAAACCCTATAGCCGCTAGAATAAGAAGCAATAAAGTGGACATTTTACCCCACATTTCTAAGGAAACAATGCTGAGGCAATTTCTGTCTGCTTGTACCCACGCTTCACTTTTACGTTTTGAACTTGTTGCAGATTTAAGAGGGCCTGATGGAGAAAGAGATATTCTAGATGGAGCCGATTTCATACAAGTTTCCTGAGAACAGACTGCTAGCTCAAGGAGAGAAATCAGTTAAGTACTCCCATTGGGAAAAGGGCTCCGACATAAGTTTACACATTACTGGAGACAAGAGGATGCATGAGAAACGACTTAGAATTACCTCAAAGCAAGGGAAAAGCTTCAAAAAAAACTTTACAACCAGCTATGAAACATTGATTTGTAGGAAGCAAGACTACGTAATTCCTGTCACTCAAGCATTATTTGTAATATACAAGTATCATGAACAAAATTCCTAGCAATGGCATGGTTATTAGCTAGAGGTGTTCAAGAGTGATGCAGGATTTTTTTAAGTTGTTAATGAAGTATTTTTATCTGCCATTTTGGAAGATAATAATGTAAATGTATTTCTGGCAAAATACCTTCTATTCCAACCATAGGAAAAAAGAATGTTAAACAATTTACACTGCATATAAATATTTTTAAATCCTAGCTTACATAGTTTGAACTCAATAGTTCTAAAATAACTTAACAAGTAAGCTAATGATGTTGATTTTTAATATATCCCGGAATAATGGAGAAATACCAGGGGGAGTGAGGAAGCTGACATTCTATCAGTAGTTAGGAAGGATAAACAGGGTAATCATGTGGTGATAGGTCACAGTCAGCTTGAGAATTGTGCCAGAGAAAAACACTGAAAAGTTGATTTAGGACATATATAGCAAAGATGTAAGGCCTAATGTCAAGCAAATCAATACAGTTGAGAAAAGAAATTGTCAAAGCAAAGACCTCCCTAGTATCTAGTCAAACTGTTCCTAACAGAAGTATTTTCTTTTTTTAATCCATAATTTGTATGTTACAATCTTAATTTATACATTTTAGGTTGCAATGCAGTATAAAGTCAATTATCTAGCTAGCGTTTCTTCATGCGTCTCTCTCCACCTCTCTTTCTCCCATTAACCCAAGCTTCTTTTTTTCTTTTCTTTTCCCCCCAAATGCTATTTATTGCAAAATGCATAACAGCAATGGAATCCAACGTTTCTCTTCCAGAAGAACACCTTTAATCACTAGCCACACACTGCTTCTCACTTGCTTTCCTCTAACGCCATATACTTTAAACTGTTACTTTACACTGCTTCAAATTCAAGTATGAAGGACGGAGCTGCCTGCATTCAGCCTCTGTCGCTGTTACCTGCTGTTTAGCCATGCAAACAGAACAAAGCAAGCTGAATCCCTCTTAGGCTGAAAAAATAACTGAATCCAACACACCAACTGCCTGAACAAAAAGAAACCATTAGTACCACCTTCTTTGATAAGATTTTTTCACGGCATCATAGGAAAGATGATGCTCAGATGTGTCATGCATGTAACACACCTGTATATGTTACAGCACAATCACATTGGATAGATGGCTCCATGGACATGGCTCAACCTCAGTTAGGTTACAGCCAACAATAACCTCCTACTTAATCGCCATATAATTGTTTCTCATTATTTCTTTTGTGCTAGAATTAATGTTTGGATAGCTGAGCAGATCAGAGAATTGGATGGAATTAACCAGACAAGAACAGTCATTAAGTTAAAATGACTGTGAAATCATCCTGTCCTCCCCAATTTCTGCTTCTTCCTCAAAACTACACTGGTAGAAGGTACGACGCAAGATGCTTTCCAAGTTTTTCTCTATCAGACATCTATCTGATGAAGGAACATTTTTGCCCTTGGTGCCAAATTCTATTTGAGAAGTCTCAGTCTCTCAGTGTTGCTTTAAGCAACCTATGTCATTTTTGGATCTGACTCAGTGTTTCCATTATCTCACATGAAGCAAGTAACTGCATCTCTAACAGCAAACTAGAAAGCAATGCAGCAAGGTTTGCAAGGAGAGATGTGCTGTATTAGAACAGTTGATGTATTTGAAAAATGCTCAAACAAGCTTTTAGGCAGAAAGCACCCTCTGGGTTTAGAGATCACTTTAATCCTAGTGATAAATAGAATTTGCTAGTCCTTGTTCAAGCACTGTCACTTAGGAGAAAAAAGGAAAGATTTAAACAGTATTAAAGTGTTTGCTTTCCTAACAAACTCTCATTAACCATTTTGAATAACATATGGCTTAGATATATATATCTATATTTCACTCTATATTCAGGGCTCTACCACACAGTTGCAAGCATGCTGTGCTAAACTTAGGCTCCAGTAGTATTTAAGAACAAAGGGTAACTGAAGGGCAGTATTTTTGCTCTAGCATCTTGCTTTCTGACATGCTCGATCTACAGCTCAGCTTTATTATTCAGCTTAAGATAAACAAAAATAAAGGCTTGCAACCTTCCCTGATAGAGTCACACACTATGAACTAAACATTCCCTTGTTTCTCAGTCCCACAAAATTTGCAGTCTCAGAATTATTATTAAAGTCCTGTGAACACTAAGAAGCGCAAAACTTAACTTGTTCTACTGCACTAAAAAAGTTAAGACAGGTGCTTACAGGGTAACAGAGCTACTGAATGCTAACTTCATTAACTTCCATTAAGCTAAATGACTCACAAATGGCATTTAGATCAGTAGTAAATCATCATCTAGGTCAGCAGGAAGCTCATTACAGGCTGACAATCCAAGTGACAGAAACACTTTTCTACAAGTGCTATATTAGTAATTTCCTGTGTGAAAGGCTTGCTGCTGTTCCTGCATTCCTCGGGGGACGTTTCTTCTCAGAGGATGTTACTCTTCCCCAGGAAGAGGAAGGAACCAGTTGTTATTGGATGTGTGGGCTGATAGCTGTCGGGCATTTTCTGCATGCCACAGAATCAGCTGTGAGAACTGTGAATACAGCTTAGATTCCCAGCCGGAGTAGGGGAAAACACTGCTTGGGCAGACAAGGTCAGAGTGTACTCATACAGTATCTCAGGAAGTTGAAAGAAAAATAATACCTGGAACTTCCATCCCTCTAGTTCCCAGAAATGTGCTGATTTGATAAAGGAAAATATACAGACATAGATCAACTTGAAAAGCATTCCTGAAGTACTGCACTGTTGCCACAACTAAGACCCTAGCAAAGTAAAATACTGCCAGTTCTGAAAGTCATCTACAGGAGCCAGTTATCTTACAAAACAGTACCTGTAGTCTAGGGGTGGCATCTGTTAATAGTGTTGATTTAATCACAGAATGGTTTGGTTGGAAAGGACCTTAAAGATCACCCAGTTCCAAACCCCCTGCCATGGGCAGGGACACCTTCCACTAGACCAGGTTGCTCCAAGCCCCGTACAACCTGGGCCTTGAACACTGCCAGGGATGGGGCAGCCACAGATTCTCTGGGCACCCTGTGCCAGCACCTCAGCACCCTCATAGTATTTAAAATTTACTAATCTACTCTCTTAGTTTAAAGCCATCTGCCCTTGTCCTGTCACTACATGCCCCTGCAAAAAGTACCTCTCTAGTTTTCCTGTAGGACCCCTTTAGGTACTGGAAGCTGCTATGAGGTCTCCCCAGAGCCTGCTCTTCTTCAGGCTGAACAACAATCTCAGCCTGTTTTCATAGGATAGTTGCCCACAGTGTCACTATAGGCTAAAGCAATATAACTACACTGGCATTGTGTGTGCACAGATTTAGTTTCCTGTTAGGTCCCTCTCCTGAGTTTCCTGTCCCATACCAACTCAAGCTTCCTCTGTATGTGCTCTGACACTCTTACAGGACAGGTTACCAGTAACTAGTCTGTGCCTAGTCCCATATCAGTGAATTTAGCGTCAAATCCCACTGGCTTTTGCTTTAGTGCAGCACCACATTTCCTTATTCTACCAACTCATTTCCAAACTTGGTTACAAAACAGAAAAAATCCTACAAGCAATTTGATAAAAAAATTATTAGGGAGATAGGATAGAGGCAGACAAATAAACAGTACTATCTCATAAGGTACATTTCCTCAGGAAAGCAGACTAAAAATAGTATAGGAAATATTATATTCTTGCACTCTCTAGTGCCCAAATTCAGAATTCTGTCTCCAATGAAAAACTTGACTCTCTCTCAAGCTCCAGTTCACCCAAAGAAGATAATGAACCCTATTAAGGAACATCAAGACAGTATTATTACCCAATTATGTAGCGGCACAACACATTTCCTATTCTGTCCTTGTAAACCAGCAGTTACACGCTGTGCTAGAATAGCGTCACTGCAAAACACAAGAGCCATTAGGATCGCATTCTTCTTTTATTATAAATGTTGTGTTCACCTTCATGTATCTGATCTTTAAGTGTTATTTGATGCTGCTGGTGTCAAAGCTTTTCAGATTAAGTACGCAAATCTTTTTAAACATACCTGCACCTCCACAGAGGGTCAAAATGCAAGTTTCTAAATCTACTGTTCAATATACCAAGCCCTTTTGGCATTTGTGACAGAAAATGAGCTATTTTGTTCGCATACACAATATATTTTTTGGAAGGTCCATAAGTAGGCAACAGAAACGCTGTCTCTACTGCCTCGTGATGTAGCCTTTAGGAGACATGGGAGACTTTCCTCCCCTGAGATCAGCTGAATATCTACCTGCAGAGCCGTTGTGAGAAGGCAGCCTATCTTCTTCCCCCAGCCCCACACACTGTACACGCATCGCTTGCAAGAAATGGGGAAGTTCTGTCTGGAGTGGGCTGTCAGCCAGGATAACACCAGAAATTGCTTGTCTAAGAGCAAGACTGGACAGAGAGAAGGATTCATTTGTAAAGACAAAAAAGCAGAGTTTACAAATTCTTTTTCTTCAGCTGCACTGAACACTTCTGAGTTCCTCTAGTACAGCATTTATTCCGTGTTTTTACAAGACCCAGCATCAGAGATTCAGAGCCTGTTTGAGAGTTTTGCTAATCGATGGAAAAGGTGCAGACAGTTTTATCTCGGATACTTTGGAGAAACAGGATACCTACACATTATTCCCTATTTTCATTCCATGCTTGTGATCTGGACTTCAGCTCATGGAATTGGCAGTTCATTCTAATATGCATTTACTTGTAATCAGAAGAACGGCAGTATATGGAAGAAAAGTCTATAGCTATTCAGGGAGTGGCCTTTCTTCTCTATCTGGGAGCAAGGAAGGTGAGGTGATGGGAGAGGCTGGGACCTGTCAATTTTTATCAAAGCCCTTCTACTGGTGCAATCACTTCTCAATACAGAGCTCATTCTAATTGGCAACTGAGTTTTGGACAAGGAACACAAGCAGGACATTTTTCTCTTTTTCATGGAGGACAATGATTCCAGTCTTCCTCTCAAAGAGATAGTGCCAGAACTTTCCTTTGGTAGAGAAAAATGCATGAATATCATGCAGAGCTGAAGTGAAAGGCTAAATGTCTGAGGTCCCAAGCAAACCTGATATCCATGAACTACAGAAAGCTGTTGTGCTTTTGGATGAACTGTGACAAGCAGTAAGGGCAGCCATTGTGCACAGTGAAGTGCCATATGAGTTTTATTCTACTGGCTGTTCCCTTCTGAATTAAGACTTGGGCCCCAGAGGAGATGATCTGTGTATAATATTCCTATTCTTTTCTATCTTCCTTTTCCCCTCCCCTTAACTTCACTGAAGACAGTTAGTATTTATTTCCATGTAAGGCTGGAGCCAAGAAAGGATGTAAATCAATAGCTGTGTAAGACTTCATGTATACAGAAATGGAAGAACAGATGCAGATTTTGCATTCATAATTGCTCTCTTTGCAAAATATATAAGGTGCTTTCTAGGTTAGGGGTTTTGGGGTTTTTTGGTTGTGCTCAAATTAAAGGCAGAAAAACTGGTGTCAGAAATACCTAAACCCTGAAATACATACTGGTGAAGCAGTGTGCATAGGATAAATTGAGAGTACAGATACATCTACTTTTTCATTATCAAGACACCACTACAAATGCAGTAAACTAACAGTGTATTACACTGAGAAATAAAAGTTGCACATGCTCTTATTTGCTTTAACATATTTTACAAGTTGAGGGGGGAAAGGAGATTTATTCTGTTTTAAAACACAGCATGGTCCTCTGGCTCCAAACAGAAACAATCCTTATCTTTCCCCTTCCAATAATTAATCTAGTCTTAACTTCGTAGAAATCGTACTGTAAATGAACAATAAACATGTCTTGTTTTCAGTGTTAACTAGCATTGGAAGAGAAAGAACAGCAAACATCTCCCAACAAGCGCAGACATTCTGAATTCCAGATTGCAGTACATTGCTTTGCTTCCTCCAAATCCTGTTTACATGAGCAAGGTCAGGGGATGGAACATTAGAGAGCCTCTACAGTGATTTCCTGCTGCTGTCAGTAAAAACTACTGAGACATCATCAACTTTCCCTTGTTACCAACAGCTTATCAGGGACCAGAGGTTACCGATGTACTGCCTTACAGACTTGAAAAAACCTAACCTCCCTCAAAACTAAAAGTAAAATCAGAGAATGAAACAGAAGAAAACAGTCCCAAAGGGAAACAGGAGTTCCCATTTTTCCTTTTCAACAGTTCAGAAAACAAAGGCAATATTAAGCTGCTTGACACACAGAGAGAAGGGGAGGAAGAGAGGCACTAAGGCTTTCAGAGTCATCAGTGAGATAGAATGGAGAAAGAAATACAACCCCCAGCCCCCAAACCTTGACCCCAATTCAATGAACATTTTCAGAATGTAAAAGGCTACAATACACCTCATTTTTAAGAACTGCAACACAGTTGACCATTAGAAAAGTCAGGGCATTACATAAATACCTGCTAGTTAAGCATATATAGCTTGTCTTTATACTGGTTTCAGTAACACATACAAGAACTAAATAAATTAATCAAGTTCAAAGCAATTTTCCTGACAGTAACTACAGGCAGTAATTCTTAAGGTTTATGTACTACAGTCCAGAAGAAAGCAGCTCCATACTAATGATTACACTCAAGTTTTTCCACCAACACAATTACCACATTTGCTTCACTAAGTTTACAAAGGAAGGTGCATCAGTGTGAATATTACACGAAAATGGGTTTTTCACCATGTTCAAAGAGAACTGGCATTACAGCTTTAAGTTAGAACACAAGCTGGAAAGATAAGGTGTTTAGAGTTCAGGGAGTTTAATAATTTAAGGGTTTGCTAGCAAAATCCTTATGCGAACATTCATACCTGCATGTCTTGGCTTAACCTCTGAAGCAAGAAAATGCAAGTAAATTTAAAAACCTCACATAAGCAGGCTTTTTAAATGTGGAAGTTGTCATGGGCTGTTGGGTTTGATGAAGCAACAAATTAAAATTCCTTGAAAAGAAGAGGAGGAGTGGAAGGAAGAGATAATACCAGTATTTCCTCATACAGATAAAGCTCAAAATAAAAATGATTTGCTAAGAAAATATCTAAACATATATTTTAAATTCACAGTAAAGAATCAAGACTGTTGCATGTTTAAATATTTGGTTTTCAAATCTCCAGGCAGACTGTTATCAAGAAGAGATGACAGTGATGCTGAGCTGCACCCTAATTATCTGCAGTTGTGTGCCCTGTTTTGGGCTTCTCAATGCAGGAGACACTGACATCCTGGAGCGAGTCCAGCAGAGGGCGAGCAAGATGGTGAGGGGGCTGGAACACATGATACACAAGAAAAAGCAGAGAATCAGGTTTATTCAGCCTTAAGAAGAATACAGAGAGACCTTACTGCCATCTCAAACATCTAATGTGTGGCTAGAGAGAAGACAGAGCCAGACACTTGTTAGAGGACCACTGTGATAGAATTAGAGGCAACAGGCATGCTGGAACATAGGAAATTCTAGCTACATATTATGAAAAAAAATAAATACATTTTCACCAGTCAAACACTAGAGCAAACTGCCAAGAGAGGTGGCAGAATCACCTTTAGGTAGAAAGGCCTTTAGGAACCTGATCCAAGTTGTCTTTGCTTTAAGGGGGGGATTAGATGAAATCACTCCAGACATCCCTCTCAACCTATACTGCTCTATCATTTTTATTAACAAATCTTTAGAGAGGGGAAGAAAACGAATACCTTTCTGCTCTGTCACAAGTCACCTTAAGGGCAGTAATAGCATATTTCCTATGACCAGCAGCACAGGACACAGTTCCAATAGCTGAAGAAGATATTCTCAATAGGGAGAACACTTTCTCCCATTCCCAGGAGTAGCTTGAGATCTATGGGAGTTTGCACACTTAACCATCACCTTACCATTAGGAATTTTGATAGTCATTGAACAAAACTTTATAAAGGTTTTGTACAGACTTCCAATCTCCCTGAAGATATTTCAGGGAGCTTTAGGGAACTCATCACAGATGCTCAAAAGCTTCACTGTAGTTACTTATCCCAGAGAAGCTGGTCTTTGAGTACTTGAGAAAGTGATTTGAGAAAGGCTGTATCTCTCTTCTTCAGCAGAAAAACTAAACATGTTTATTAGCTGCTTCCAGTAGTCCAGACACTTGCCAAAGTGTTTTGTAAATAACCCTTAAGGCCCTGCTGTGTCACAGCCTTGAGAGATAAAGACACAGAACAAGAACCCTTAAAGATACCTAAGTGCAGAGTGCATTTTTCTCTCTGCATGTCAGGACAGAAGAATGGCTTAAGCTTGAGCAAAACACTTCAAAAAGAGTTAAGTAGGTATAGATAGGACATTCGTAAATTAACCTGGCAACCTGATTAAAGAAAGATTTTTAGGCATTTCAACAGTGCTCTTCCAGTAGAAGTACGACCAAAAGGCTGTAGAATCATAGAATCACAGAATAGTTAGGGTTTGGAAAGGACCTCAAGATCATCTAGTTCCAACCCCCCTGCCACAGGCAGGGACACCTCACACTAAACCATCCCACACAAGGCTTCAACCAGCCTGGCCTTGAACACTGCCACGGATGGAGCACTCACAACCTCCCTGGGCAACCCATTCCAGTGCCTCACCACCCTAACAGGAAAGAATTTCCTCCTTATATCCAAGCTAAACTTCCCCTGTTTAAGTTTTAACCCATTCCCCCTTGTCCTGTCACTACAGTCCCTGACGAAGAGTCCCTCCCCAACATCCCTATAGGCCCCTTTCAGGTACTGGAAGGCTGCTATGAGGTCTCCACGCAGCCTTCTCTTCTCCAGGCTGAACAGACCCAACTTCCTCAGTCTATCTTCATACGGGAGGTGCTCCAGTCCCCTCATCATCCTTGTGGCCCTCCTCTGGACTTGTTCCAACAGTTCCATGTCCTTTTTATGTTGAGGACACCAGAACTGCACACAATACTCCAGGTGAGGTCTCACAAGAGCAGAGTAGAGGGGCAGGATCACCTCCTTCGACATGCTGGTCACGCTCCTTTTGATGCAGCCCAGGATACGGTTGGCTTTCTGGGCTACGAGCGCACACTGAAGCCAGCTCATGTTCATTTTCTCATCGACCAGCACCCCCAAGTCCTTCTCTGCAGGGCTGCTCTGAATCTCTTCTTTGCCCAGTCTGTAGCTGTGCCTGGGATTGCTCCAACCCAGGTGTAGGACCTTGCACTTGGCATGGTTGAACTTCATAAGGTTGGCATCAGCCCACCTCACAAGCGTGTCAAGGTCCCTCTGGATGGCATCCTTTCCCTCCAGCGTATCAACTGGACCACACAGCTTGGTGTCATCGGCAAACTTGCTGAGGGCGCACTCAATCCCACTGTCCATGTCAGCGACGAAGATGTTAAACAAGACCGGTCCCAACACTGATCCCTGAGGGACACCACTCATTACCAGTCTCCAGCCGGACATTGAGCCATTGACCACAACTCTGTGTGTGGCCATCCAGCCAGTTCGTTATCCACCGAGTGGTCCATCCATCAAATTGATGTCTCTCCAATTTAGAGACAAGGATGTTGTGTGGGACAGTGTCAAACACTTTGCACAAGTCCAGGTAGATTTTACCCTTTACCCTTATCCATCAATTCTGTAGGCCCATCATAGAAGGCCACCAGATGGGTCAGGCAGGATTTCCCCTTAGTGAAGCCATGCTGGCTGTCACCAAGCACCTTGTTGTTTTTCATGTGCCTTAGCATGTCTTCCAGGAGAATGTGCTCCAAGATTTTTCCAGGCACAGAGGTGAGACTGACTGGTCTGTAATTCCCCGGGTCTTCCATTTTCCCCTTCTTGAAAATGGGGGTTATATTTCCCTTTTTCCAGTCGTCGGGAACTTCACCTGACTGCCATGATTTTTCAAATACGATGGCCAGTGGCTTAGCAACTTCATTCGCCAGCTCCTTCAGGACCCGCGGATGGATTCCATCAGGTCCCACGGACTTGTGCATGTTCAGATTTTGAAGATGGTCTCGATCCAGATCCTCTCCTACAGTGGGCCCAAGGTCTTCATTCTCACAGTCCCTGCATCTGCCTTCTAAGAACTGGGTGGTGCAGTCAGAGCCTTTGCCAGTGAAGACCAAGGCGAAGAAGTCATTCAGAACCTCAGCCTTCTCCAAATCCTGTGCAGCCAGTTCTCCTGAAAGATTCCTCAGGGGGCCTATGTTGTTCCTAGTCTGTCTTTTATTCGCTGTGTATCTATAGAATCTTTCCCTGTTATCCTTAACATCCCTAGCCATGTTTAATTCTAACTGGGCCTTAGCCTTCCTAACCTGGTCCCTAGCATCCCGGACAACATCCCTGTACTCTACCCAGGCCGCCTGTCCTTGCTTCCATTTTTTATAAGCCTCTTTTTTCCTTTGAATTTTCCTCAGCAGCTCTTTATCCATCCAAGGAGGTCTCCTGGCCCTCCTGCCGCACTTCCTTCTAGTTGGGATGCAGCACTCCTGAGCTTGTAGCAGGTGATTCTTGAATATCAACCAACAGTCTTGGGCCCCCCTGCTCTCCAGGGCTATATCCCATGGAACCTTACTAAGCAGGCTCCTGAAGAGGCCAAAGTCTGCTCTTTTGAAGCCCAGGGCAGTGAGCTTGCTACACACTCTTCTCACTGTCCTGGGGATCTCAAATTCGATCATCTCGTGATCGCTGCATCCAAGGCTGCCCTGGAGTACCACATTCTCAACAAGCCCTTCCCTGTTGGTAGGCTGCTTTAAGATGGGTCTTGACAATTTGGGAGAGGGGGTAGGGGGAAGTATAGAGTGATATTGTCTGTGATAACCAGTATAAAAAGAGCAACCCAAGGGGTCTGGAATCAGGGAGAGTGATGGGGAAGGAAAATGAATTAGAAGTTGGTAAACTCAAGTTAGAGGAGGATTGAACAGAACACACAGACAAATAATGCACATAGTATCAATCAAGTGCGGACAAACAGTATCAAGAGGAAATCTGGCAGATAGGTTGGCAAAGTTGATGTACCTGTTATTTACTATAGAACAGGAAGGATGCTAGTAGCAGAGAAAACATGCAAATGGTTTCTGGATTTGTGTCAATGGTGGTGTGTTAGACAGAGCCATAGTCCTTAAGGCTGCAGTCTGAGTAACAAGTACACAGAAATGTTGCTAGATGGAAAAAGATGCAGATAGTGAATGCTGAGGTGCAGAAAGGTAAGAATCAATGGAGAATAGAAGACTAAGATAATGAAAGAAAAGAAAAAAGAGGCAGCAATTACTGACACAGTCAAAAGGCATGAGTTTTGAAGCAACATTCTTGTAATGAAAACTGCAAAGCCAGCCAGCCATCAAAAGGATGTTGTCTCTAGTGGGTCAAGTTATTAGTACTACGAGTTCTGGACGCAAAGTTTTATAAATTGCTCTCTTAACAAAAGAATTAATGAAGGAGATAAAAATGACTGGCAAATTTATAGATATGTAATAGAGAATTACAGTATAACTGTACATTTAATTCTGTCATCATTATTAGGATCAGGAAGTATTTTAACATGATAAGTAGCCAATAAATTATATCCACTACCATCCACTATCTGTCAAGCCTACTAAAGAGATTGCTGTAAGTCTAAGATAAATTCTGTCAAAAGTAATTTGCAAGGAACCATATTTTCATTGTGAAAACACAACATGACAACTGCTAAACCTTAAAATACACGAAGTTATCTCTCAAATAAAAGTGATTATATAATTGTGTTGAAGAAAAGGTTTCTCCTAGACATCAGCCTCTGCATCATAATCTTTGAGAATTTTATAAAGTACCTTCACAACATACCTTTTCATAAAGCATTCACGACAAAATAGAATAGTAGAAACTATGCCTGCCACCTATTCATATGTATTAACCCTTCAGCCACACAAACTCTTGTTTATGGTAACTAAAATTGCTCAAGATACAATTTATATCTTCACAGGAACAGACTCAAAGCTAGAAGAAAAACTCTCATTTTAACCTAATTCTAGAACAGTGCATCTTTTAGATTTCATACCAGAACATATTTCTCCTCCTACGAAACTACCGTTAAAACATTGCCTTCCTTTCCTCCCACATGCCATACCAATGTCATATGAAGAGCTAACACTAGAAGGATCTAATCCTATGATTCCATCTTAAAAATGTTTCTTTTTTCTCTCCTCAAAAACTACTAGATACTTTAAAAGGAGAAAAATTAAAACATCACCTTTGGAATTTTCTCAATAAGACAACTATTCTTTGGGTTTCTCATTATTTGCAGATAATGGGAAGAGAGACAGAATTACAAGAAGTGTTTGAGAATAAGCCACAAATTTTAACAGTAATGCCTAGATATAATTAGCATGGGTTTATAATTAGAATTTCTGCTTAGTGTATGGGTAAAATGACCAGTATAACATGAAACCTTTGCTATTACACCATCTTCTGGTCAGCCTTGGGAACTGTGAAAGCAAGCTTAAACTGAGAAGTTAGGATACTGAACTCTGAAGAGTTGACAATTGTTAAAAAATGTATCTTGTTTATACAGACAGAAAGAGCACACACCCAATAACATTTTAGTTTAAGCTATACCATATCTTCCCCCTCCTCCAGAAAGGAACTTACCGTAGAACTGAAAGATGAAGAGGAACTAATTTCGATGACAGGCGGGTCAAGTGCTTGTGTATTATTCACTAAGGTAGGGTTGACCTGTTGAAAACGAGTTATAAATATTGTTATTTTTTCAGCACTTGTAGATAAAGGGAAATAAGACTGAAATAAAAAAGGCTACTTGCTACATTAAGGCATCACTGTCCACTAAGGACTGGAAACAGCCTTCAAAATTTGTAAAACTAAAGGTTTTACCCTCAAGCTATGTAAAATACCCTCATATAATAAAGATAATCCAGATGCACATTGATTACAGAAATATAATTTATACTTCATAAGCATCCATCACCCAAAGCTAACTCAGGGGATTCCTACCGCAAGAGGTGCGAGCATTAAGAAGTTCAGTTGTATGACAAATCAATAAAAATGAAGTGACAAATACCAGTTTGAAGTGGATTTACTAAGACAGCTAAGTAAAAACCTGCCCAAGGCTGAAGCCATGCAATTAACAGAGTGGTCAATGATGCTGCTGAAGTACTGAACAACAGGAAGTATTCAAACAAATTCCCAACTCTAGGTGTCACTTCCAGATGTTTCTGAAAGCTTTTGCACATGCACAACAACTGTAAGGGCTCATGAAAGTCACCGTTAAGTTTTACTTTCCAGCATCAATCACTTGTGGGTATAGTTACAGGCTGTCTTTCCTATCCCTTCCAACCACCAGGACTGTTCCCAGCAGAAGTGATGTACTGCCCTGGGTAATGGCTTGAGAGTTGCCTTCTAGCAATGATGCTCAATTAGCTTGTTACAGTCCAAGGACAGCAGGAGCTCTCTGCTTGTGGAGGCTGCTATATACAGCTATGCAGCACTCCTTTCTTTATGTTATAGTGGTCCTCTGCCTGTTGTAGTTTACTTAGGGCACATCCTCACTCATGGTCTCACACTGCAGCTTATAAATCCCACTACCATTCAGCCTGAAGTAGGGTCAATATGGTTGCAGCCACTCTGGCTCAGTAGCACATAGGAAGGTATGCACCAAGCCAGCCCATAAGCCTGAGTTGCCTTACTGGTGTGGGTATATCATCAGCACCAAAGCTGAAAGTGAGCAGAGCACACACTGAGCAGCCCAGATCAATCAGTTCCCAACTCACACTCAAGTTCCACAAATCATCAATCACAACCAGATTGTTGACATGCTTATTTCTTATGTGCCAGCTCCGATTGCCAAAATAGCTTGAAAAGAAACCTGTTGCAGAAAACAGGTAGGAGGTAATCCTGAAATCTGTGATAAGTTAATGGGCCAAACACAAATCATGCTGTTCTTAAAAACACAGGAAAAACTGCTTTATACTGGGATAAAATCAGAGGCTGATTGATCAAATATGTCATCAAAACATCTGCCATTTTGACATCCTTCTATCACAGTTGGACTACTCATTTATTGCTGGTTATAGGAGTTAATCTATAACTTTAGCCATACTTTATTAATGTCCTTTCCTGAAAGTGAAACATTAACATAGGAGACAATAAAGTTCGAGAAAGCTGCTGCTTTTATTTATCTGCTGGTTTCACTTAAGTATCAGAATATCACCTCTATAAATTTTTTTTATGTACATCACTACCATAGTATTATCTAGGTGTATCACAGCCTGATACATTTGCCCACTCAGCATGATAAGGAATTTGAGGAGTATTTCTCAGTATGGAAATATTATTCTTGTTATTTTATGAACTGACAAAATTGACAGAGGGATTAGATCACTTTCAAATCACCAAGAAGTCTGATGTAGTAAAAAGAAATGAACTTTTCAACCTTTTATCAGTAATCCAACAGCGGCCTTACCAGACAGCATTAATTCCAACCTTGAAAGTGGAAAAAATAAAGCAAACTCACACTTACCTAGTGACAGGGTTATATCTTAGTTGCTGAAAGTTCACTGGATACAAGGGCCATTTTATTTTGTATTTTCAAAGAGAAGGCACCTGCCACTTCACCTGGAGACTGTCAAAACTCTGGCTCAGGAGTAACAGCCTCAGTGCTATTTCCAAGAGCAAAAATCCCTGATGCTAAGATTCATACACCAAACATACTTGGAAACTTAACTTTAAAAAACAAGAAAGAAAACACAGAACACTAAAAGGCAAGGTAGAGGGAACTGCCATGTACTAAAGGCTTTCAGAAACACTCTTTCAAAGCATTCCTTTAATTACCTGGTAAACTCATATATTTTTGTTATCTTCTTCCAATACGATGCTATAATTAGCACATTTTGCTACACACAAGAAAATACATTTGAAGGAAGGTTTCTACAGATCCTTTCATGTAAGGAATTACAACTTTCTAAAGACTGAAGTAGAGCAAAATCAAAATATATAATTTAAAGAAAAAGTGAGAGGCAGGAATTAAGATCCCTGCTTAGGACAGAGAACTAGGGGAGGAACAAAAGAAGCAGGGCCAAGCAAGTATGTGATTCTCAGCAACAGGCTTTAAGTAAATTTTTATGCCCCTACAGATATCCCTCTATTGATTTTAATAAAGTATATCCAACTTCACACACCCCCTTCACTTTACTTTTATAACACATTTCATAAAATGCTGCAGCGAGATCAAAAGCCTAAGAACTAAGAAAATTAAAAAATGAAGTTTTAAGTGATTCACACAAAATATTTCCTAGGAAAGTGATGTAGCTTGCTGTGAAATAGTCTCTCCAAACATACCAAGATAAATTTAGCTTTCAGTTTGATTAAACACCATTCCGTGTGCTAGACAGCAGCCTTCAAGACAAGCAAGCCGTATACTCTTTATTTCTACTGCCACCTAGTGTATATTTGATTTCCTTCCTCTAAAAAATATTTACAACTGAAATCACAATTTTAAGATGAAACTAAATCAAGAGTAGCTTTTCGTGCTCAAGATGGAAACTCTATACATCCATCTGCTTTAAAGATGTCTCTAGTGGATGAAAGATTAATTATGTACAAACACAGGAAATACAGAAATACAGCTGGCACCAAGTGGAATGCATTTCTTTTGGTATACTGCACTAAAACTGCATTACTGATTAAATACATACATTATTTTCAAATATCTCCTAAAGCTCCCTGTTTCAAAGGGAGACAATGACGGATTTATTTCAGCTAAATTTAGACATACTGCCAAACACCTTTTTTGAGCTGGTCACCTAAGATTACCTCTATGATCAATGAAAAAAAGTAGGCACCTTCAGAGAACAAGTCATATACTTATATTTCTAAACTGTCTGAACAATTGTAATGTTTTTAAGCTTTAAACCTCTACTTAGTTGAATACTCAAGAATCACATTGATCAGTGCAATTGGAGAACACTTGTAAAGACTTGTAAGTCAAGAACATGATAGCGCGTTAAGATTCAGGCTACTGCTGGTCTGAAGAGGAGGAGATAGATACAAGTAACGAATTTCTTATAAAAGTTAATTATGCTTCAAAATGCAGGCAGGGAGAGAGAAAAAAATAGAAAAGGTATCTTAACTATTACTGGCTCTGTGTATAGCTTTGAAGAGTGAACAGGAGAAGTTTTGAGAAAAGGTGAGAGTACACTGAAGCTCCATGCTTCAGTCACTACTCTGAAGACAAAATACCAGGTGATACCTGTAATTCTTACAGGACTTTTGCAAGCTGTTTTGTTCAAAGCCACATTTCCAATCGGCAGTATGCGACAGCACTACAACTGTCTCTCTGAACCCAGCTAAATAAATTCTGAGCAAAGCTGGATCCATTTTGTGTATATTATTTTCCCAGAATCAAGACTTGGAATAGTAGGGACCTTGCCACATTTAGGCAAGCAGGGGTAGAAAATCAGTAACTATCCAAAAGCAGTAAGAAACCTGGAGAGGCATGAAACATTAGGAATTAAAAAAGCATAGATAGAATCACTTCCCTCGACTTCTGCCTGTACATCTGCGGAACCTCTTGCATCCTACCACTTTGAATTTTTTCCTAAGGCAATCCATCTTCATTCCTGCTATAAAGGTGACTGAACTTAACCAGCTCAGCATAACTCAGGGCAATGTATTATAACAAAGCTCAAGTGTCTCAATGACACTGCCATGGCTTGTAGCAAACTTTAAAAGGTCACATATACTTTTAAGTATGCCATATTTGAACTGCCTCCTCTGCCTGTCTGTAACTCTTGCATATGTTGCCGAGTCTCTTAAAACAGTTACTTCAGCTTAGTTAAGATCAATCATCTTCCCCTGTTCATCATGAAAATTAAAATAAACAGAAAGCAAGCTGTCCTGCATTTTCTCTGAAGTGCAGAGAAGGTAACAGGAAAAACTGTGTCATTTCAGTTGCTGCACTGTAATGGAATAGATCACCCAGAGTGATTGGGGGATCTGCATTCCTCTTCAAGGCACCCTAACTAGACCTTATTTGAGACCAAGATACCCTACAGGAAATGGGATGTTAATAGAAAACTAAACACAGCAGCCTTTTTTTAAAAAAACCTGAGATCAGACTTGAAAATATACCACAAGTGTCCAAAACTTTTTGCTATGACAAGTGACAAAACCATGAAGCCCTTTCACTACTACAGCAGCTAACTCTGAAGCCTATAAACTGCTACAAAGGTTACAGCCATGAAGAAACACAGACATTAAAGTGACATCTGTTAAAGCTAACTGATAAATAATTTCTTGACCTTCAGCTATCAAGTTTTCTTTATGTGCCCTTTCAGTACTGGTAATGAGGTGCTTCCTAGCGTTAGTTTAACTTTAGCCAGAATTCATTAATGCTTTTCCAGAGCTTCTCAATTAACCTGGGACCAGGGACAAGAACAGAAAATATCTGGAAAATTGCTTAGAAAACATTTGTATCTTTGCCAAGCATCTGAACAGGAGAGGTCTGGAAAAGCTGATCTGAAAAGAAAGCAACAAACCCTGCAGCTACAAACTGCTGTTGTTTTTTAGCATGTGTTATAAGGGATTGCAGTTTGAACATGTCTTGCAGCAAACTGTTGATACAGCAAGAGTAGTTCAAATCTGCTGGCAGGTTGAGTCTGTTCTAGCACTGACCACCTATACTGAAGGCTGCTAACCAGTAAACTTAACTTCATTCATTGACCTTACAATGGTCTGACATAGAAGTTTATGAAGCTTGTCATACGTGCAGTTGTTCTGCTCTTCTTCTGACCAAAATGCTAATCATCAGAAGGCTTCACATTCAACTTGACAACAGAATCAGACACATGATAATAGTTAAGTGATGGATTCTATCAGGGTTCCCCTCCTCCACAAAAATATTTTCAAACTTTATACTACTTATATTGCATACACTCATATTGCACACAGACAAGAAATAAAAAAAAAAAAAAAAAGCTCAGTATCCTCAAATCTCAATGTTTTAAGTCTGAGCAGGAAACAAAATGCCATTGCAGAAATATCTGCATTTTATATGAACAAATCCAGGTAATGGTGAATGTCTGTAATACTCTCTTGGTGTATGACAAAACCCCAAAAGTTCCTAGATTTATATCAGACACAGCTCTTGAACATCAGAGGCACCTGGAGAATATCAAAGAAGAGGTAAAAGTATCGGTAATCACCATGCGGAAGCTAGCCAGATCTACTAAGAACAGTCACAAGTTCATTCCTGGGGTTTTAGCACAGACAGTGGTATTATCTAAGGCACAGTACTGTTTACCTACTTAGTACAGCTTTCAGACAACTTGCCAAACACAGGATTTTCCAAATACTGACACAGAATATTTGACATTTCACTTTGGTTTCCCAATACTTTCAAGGGTTACTGGTAGAAGGCTTGACAGTAAACTAGCCAAAGAATTAAATTATAAGGAAATCAGACTACACAGTGACATAACATACACTACTAGCTGAGAAAGGCCTTCTAAACTTTTAGATAAATATCAAGGTCTTCCCACAACACATAAAGGTCTTGGAAAGAGGGCCGACTTCTGATAATCAAGTATGTGACTTTCAGTAATAATGCCACCTTGTCCTGCTTATGAAATATTAATAGCATCTTAAAGCTCAAAAATTCGTATATCTTCTACAACAGTTGCCATGTTACTTCAGGAACCCGACTATCAGCTATGTTTCGTTTAAATCAGATTTAGAGTAGACTTACACAAGAAGCATGAAAGGAATTCACCAGGATAAATCTGACAGCATCAGCTAGCCTAGCAACTTATGCATCCACATTAAAGCTATGTGTAATACTTTGGAGGCAACCATAACAACAAAAAGCTCTCTGGTATACACAGAACATATTTAACTATGTTTATTTAGATAGTGTTTACAAAAGCTTCTGGTTTTCTGTATTTGAGTACTTACTGCACTTACCTCAACTGACTGAATTTTTTCACCATGGAGATGAGGTGACCTTGGGTAAATATCAAGAAGATGAGGAGGATCATCAAGATTTGTTCTTCTAATATGATGTTTAAGAACTTCTTTATAATTCCAAGAATCAAAGTTGGTTTTCCATAGTAATACCTGTAAGGAACCATCATATTAGTAACTACTTGAAACCTATTCAGTGACCAAAACATAACTATTCAGTGAAGTCTGTTATTACTGATAGATCACAACATCAGAATGAGCCTGCTATCATCATTTAGTCTATCTTTACTACAACACAGGCAGTTCCCCAGAGTATCCTGTGCTTCAAGTCTAACAAATTTAGTTTAATCTATTTAAATATATATATCTAAAAGATGCCTCAATGCTCATAAACCAAAGCAAACTTCTGTCCCACTGAACTGTACAAATTATTTTTTCTGCCAAATCAAGGGATCATAGACTATCAATTTCCTTTCCACTTTAAAGACTTGCAGGTCAAACAAGAAAGTTTGAGGGCATAAGAGAAATTATAGAGTTCCATACAAATCTAAAGCACTTGGTTCCAGTGTTTTAGCAAAAGGAATCTGTTTTCTCACTGTAGTCGAATTACATTCGAGGTAGAAACAACATACAACAGTCAGACATGCCCAATGCCTATCTGCATAAAAGATGTCAGTTTCCAAAAGTGTTGATTTTTATAGCTACTCTCTAAATTAGAGGGGACAAATGCTGGAACCATGATGAGACTTAAAACTGTCCAGCCGAAAATATTTTTGACAATCATTACAAATACTTTTCAGAAATTAATAAACTAGATACAAGGAACAGAAATCACAGATTTGCCACAGAAATTCCAACTGACTAAATCATATTCTTAATATATTCCTAAGTAGTTCCACTGTTACAAGTTCATTTCAGGTTTAACATTTTCACGACTCTTGAGTGGAGGACCCTAAATATGCACTGGGAGACGCAGTGCACCTACAAAAATGGGCCCAAACTATCTCAGACATTAGCACCAGTGAATGCAGGATGCATGGGTCTCAGTACAGACTATTCAAACCTGCCTCAGAGCCTGGAATAGTTAGGTGTTAGGTTAGTTCATTCACAGCAGCTCACTGTGCTGTGAGAGGTCACAAGTTTCTCTCACTCCTCAGCTGTGTGGTTCCACCACCTCCATCACCCAGTCCACCATAAAGTTATTCACATTTTTATGTGGATTTACCCCATTTTTTCAGGCTTTCTGAACTTTCCTCAGCACTGGTTGTAAACAAGGGTATAGTCAGCTATAGGCAGGTAGGACTTTCACCAGTGGGGAACATTTGAGCTGCTCGAGCTCTAAATGTTCCATTTTGCTCTAAAGTGGAAGACCATGCCATTGCAGCTTCATCATTACAGATAAAATTAGCAGGAGTAAAAACTGCACAGAAACATCTGTATATACCTGGAGTATCTCAAGTGCAATGCAAACAGTGTAAAAGTAACTGTGCACAACCCCACAAAAATAGCTATTCCATAAGGAAGTATTTCCCTTTATGTCAAGGCAGTCAGACACAATAAGTTGCCTCTTCTATATAGCAAGAGCTGAATAAAGAGCAAAGTTACATCTATTCCAGTTTAACTTAAAAGGGTTTATGTCTTCCATGGGAGCAGGTAAATGAAATAATTTGTCTTGTGCACTTATAGCCAAGAAGTGTGATGAACATGAACTTCAGAGCTCTACGTTTGAGTTTTTCTGATTGAGGAAAGAAGCAAACAGGAAGAAACAGTGCTTGTTTCAAATACTTAACATACTTCTGAGCAAAGCTTTCAGCTGGCTTTGTACCAACCAGAAAGAAACTTGAAACTAGAAGCAGAGATACTGGTTTTCCTTCTTTCATGAGTAATAACAGATTTTATCTGTTGTTTGAAAATGTAAGTCTTCAAATAATAGCTCAATTCTATCACAGTGAGTTGAGAAAAAGTCCCATAACTGGTTTTTGTCAGATCTGGGAGAGGACTGTGGAAGGGCCAGCAAGAAAAGTATGTTTGTGGAGTACACATGTGCATGCATCAATAGAAAACTGACACTGAGAAATAAAGTTCTTATGTTTACTATATATAAAAATATATACGTAGATAGTTACCACATAATGGTTAGCACTGCATATTTTAAAACTTACAATACAAAATTATGACAAAAGTTACAGCAAAATAAGCAGCCCTCTCCCATTGGAATGCTCACAGGAAAATGAGGCAAAACTTCAACAGATAAAAAACACGCATTTATGCAAGGTAAATAAAACCAGGATCCATTATTAGACCTTCTAAGACCTGGCTACTTTTTTAATTCAACATTTACTTTAATAAAGCACTTCCTGATGAAACTGGATCTTCCCTATCATGCATTGAGCATGAAACCACTATTACTGAACTGCTGTGAAATGTGAGTCATCTTACAGATTTTGCACTATAATACCCACTCACCCCAAGATCCCACATACCACCCATGCCACCAGCTTTATAGCATGCAGTCAGAGCAGGAGAAATGCAATGACATGACTCCACTGCACATGCATGTCATCCAGGGGATCCCAAATTCAAAGGAACCTTGCAGTAAGACAGGCACTCCTAGGGTACATTAGCATTTATTTCAGAGATTGAGTCAGGCTTAATACTGTAGGTCTCTTCCATCATCATAGCTTCTCAAATGGATCTTCTGTCATGTGGCCTAGTTTAATACATGCACTTCACTTCCTCCCAAGTATGATTGTCATAATACTAATTGTCATAAAATTCAAAAGTGAGTATTCATGAGAAGTAAGGCAAGCAATTCAGGATTATCTAGGAATCAAGGCTTCTTTCTGAAAACGAAAAATTCTCATTAAAAACAAAAAACCCACCGAAAAACCAACCAAAACCAAAACCCTTTGGTACAGAAAATAAAAGATCAGACTAGTGTCTCAAGGAGTGAATACCTTTCCTCCATTCTTGGTATTTTTTTTCTGCTTGTAAAATTAATATTGGAAGTTTGCTAATGTTCTCACTTTTTCAGTAACTGCAAGTCTTGGCACTGCTTCTTACTAATAACACTTTGTGATAGAAAGCATTTTTTTTTTTTATTTTGAGTGCTTTCAAGTCATTCTAGAAAGTGTGCTGCCTGAAATGACAAGTAAAAACCAGAAACAGACTGTATTCTAATGATAATAAAGTTTTTAATTGAAAAGTATTTCTTATATCTCAAGACTGTCTCTGTCACTAGCTGAAACATATTTCAAACTCCACAAAACAGAATATAAACATGACTTATGGTAAATTCAGAAGATTTTTCATTTCTACAGTGTGGCTTTTAGCTTTTCATAACAGGAAACAATGAAAAAGGCAACTAATATTAAAAAACATTTCAGACTGAAACTCTAAGCCGTTGGCTACAAAAGATTCTTCTCTTTGGGGAATATAAAGACCTGAGATGATTTCAAACTTGACATTATTTTTGTAATTATGAGATTTATCACAGCAGATGAAGATTAATTGTATGATTTGCTGTTTAACTTGTTTTGTTTTAAATGCTCAAACAACTCTTCCCTGTATGAAATCTAATACTTTGCTAATTTGCATTAGTGAAACCACAAAGCCAACAGTCTTCTGAATTCTAGCAATGTTTTCCCCGTAGTACAACTTAATACTTACAATTACAGAGTAGCGACATTAAAAGAAGTGAAAACTTAATGGAGAGAGTAGACTTTAATATTAGCTGCAACACAACTACTTTTTGACACTGAATTGAGACACTAAAAACATTTCTGTTTAAAAATCACTCCTTTATTTTAATATATAGAACAGAAGTATTCAGTATTATGGTCATCTCATCATAACATCCAGTTGGAAGTCTATATAACACACTGCTAGACAGTATACAGGTCAGCATGCTGTAGTTAGCATGGTACTGTGACATACTATATTTAACTCCCCCACACCGTAACCAACTTTACAACAATTAAAGAGACAACACCACAAACCTGAGCATCTGCTCCACCTGAGGCAAATTTTTCACCTTTTTTTGAAAAAGCCACAGAAAGTACAGGTCCCTGAAAGAAAAAAAAAAAAATCTGTACATAGTAAAGGTATGCTATTCCTGTAATCATGGTATTTTGATGCAATGAGAAAAAGACTTATGCCATTACCTAATAAAAATTTTTTTTTTTTCCAATTTTAATGAAGGAACAATCTAACTGGAGTGAAATTTTTGCAAAACAACTTGACCGAAGAGTTGCTATTGCCGACCTTTGAAAGATGCTGTATTACAATTACTACAATCAATACTAAGAAAACAGTGGCATTTTCCCTAGATTTTATGCTTTAACTCTGCAATGAGTTATCAAATATATATTATATTACTCAAAGTGTTTCAGTGATTTTATCAAAAGTAGGGTTTTGCATTAAGAAGAAAGGGAGAAAACATCTGCTGTTCTTCATAAAACTTCTCTTCCATAAGTGTCCCTGTTCTTAGCACTGTTTTTCAATAGACAATGAATACTGTGCCAAATAATTGATTTTGACAATCAAGAATTAATTCAGAATGCAATATATTACTTAACATTAAGCATGCATAAAATATTGACAGATTAACTGCACAGTCATAGGTAAAACCAACGCATTTCCTTATGCACTTGTGATTAAGGTGTATTAATACAACTCTACGCTGTCTACCACTGAAGCTTATCTGCAAAGTGCGGCATACAAGACACAATGGCGTGTTACCTTCCCTTTGAAAAGATACTCAATAAACCTATTTAAATAGAGACTTTAATAGATTATTTGGTATACCTTGTGTCCATGAAGAGTGTAAATAAGTCTTCCTTCTAACACGTCCAGTATCTTAAGGGTACCATCATCAGAAGCAGTGATGAGATAGTTGCCAGAAGGATGGAATGATACACAGTTAACTCCTGCTCTGTGAACTAATTTACAAAAGACAATATTCAAAGACTGTAGATACCTACCAACAGGAAATGTAGACTTTATTTCTTTGCTCTTTTCTACTTCCCAAAGAATAAACTAGTTAATTTAAGGGAAAAACAACCAAAGTGCTAGGGCATAGCACTCTCCAAAGTAATTGATTAGTTCTGTTCTAAGAATTAAGAGAATCACTACAAAGGAATAATCACAATTCAAACTGGATTTTTAGGGTTACCAGACTACAAAAAGATTATTTACAATATGACTTGTTTCTCTACTTTCCCCATTAAGGAATGAGATCATATAATCTAAATAAATCACATTTAATTGCACAGAGCTCCATTGTTTTTACCTTTGTAATGCTGGAGTAGCTTGTTAATTCGAATATCCCACAGTCTTACTGCATGATTGGAACCAGCAGAAGCTATACAAGTACCACTTGGGTTGAAATCCACAAAATTTGCAAATCTAAATACAATTAACAAAAACAGATTAATTGCTTGTTTCCATAGAAATGGGGGAGGGGGGGGAGTGTATATACATATGCATACACACATACATATATAATTTTTATTTTTATACACACACACACACACACACACACACACATCCACACACACCCCATAGCATTAACACTGAATTGCCACAAATTCGTGTGGAATCAAATAAGGTATTTTAAGCAACTGAAATTAGCATAAGGAAACAAGATGTGCATGATAAATCAGACTGTATAATCTGGCTTTTGTTAAAAAGATAGCATAATCGTTCTGACTCAAATTTTCACAGATCGTGTTGGAGTACAAAGCTCCTAGAAGGAAGTGCTCCAAAGAGTTTGTAAGCAAAAAGTAAAATAATTTTGCCCAAGAACAGAATATCTAGCTATAACAATATTTTAGACTAGAAAAAAGATAGATAGTTTTCTGCAGCTCTTTGCTCATGAAAATAGAGAATATAAAAGACTTATATTCCATTGCCTTTGGTAATTAAAACCCTGGTTCCAAGATACTTATCTGTAGTTTTCTTAAGCAAAAGCAATTATTTTCTAAACCTAAATAAGGCAGGTCACTGAAGCTAACCTAACACTGTTTCCATCAACAAGTGAAGAATTCTTACACTTCTCTTCTTGTTGAAGCACCCAGTATCAAAAAGCACTATGAAAACAAAGCAAAAACATGAAATCCATCAAAAATCCAAGAACAATCTGCTTTCTCTCTGGCTTATTTCTAGACTACTGGAAAACAGCTGGGTAAATACAAACAGTTGAACTCTTTAGAAAAATGCGATATGAATTATTTTAGTTTACATGGGTGGCAGAAGTTTGATCTGTTTTCAGACATATCATATATAGATGTTGACACCACAAAACATGAACTAAATCTCATGAAAATTACACCCTTTCATTTCTCCTTTTTGCTAGTAACACTTACCCATCATAATCTATGAGGCTCTCAATACAAGTTTTATTTCTTGTATCCCAGATCTTAACAGATTTATCCTCACTGCAAGATGCTATTAGTCTTCCATCAGGTGAAAATCTGGAGCATACAAGTGTGTACATTACTACGCAACTGATACTACCTAGATTAGAATTAGAGACATAAGTTCCAAAACACCAGAATCAAGAAAGCCCATTTGGAATTAAAATGTGTAACATCTAAAGGACATTTGAATTTCTCATTTCACATGGAGTAATACAACTGAAAACAAAAGCTTCTCTCCCCTACTCCTCCCGCCTCCATTTCACAATCAACTACAGCTGAAAACAGAGCCATAAGCAGGGAGGGTGGGGTGGGCTGTAGAGGGGGGTGGGTAACAGCAGCCTAAGGTTCTCGCTTCAGATGCAAAGAGATTATTATAGAAAACCATTGGCAAAAAGACAAAGAGAACACAGTAAAACCTTGTGTTCCAATTTTAGCCTACATATACTTTCCCCTGTGAGTTCTGTCTGGACTTACAAACTATCAGCAAAACATTCATGATTATTCCTAGACTAGCAGACTACGACTTTAAACAAGAAAATCGATTTGTGTTAATTTCATCAACCATTATTATTTCTTATAGAGGTCAACTGCACAAGGATATTAGAACACAGTTCAAGAACTTTTACATCCAATTTCCTAGCGCTTTTATTTTAATTTTAAACAATCGGATACTTCACAACTTTGTAGGGCTCTGCACTTGACTCGTGTTACATTTCTTCCTCAAGATGTTTTAAATCAGGCCTCTCCTAGCTGCAGATTTTCCACTAATATGGAGGGGGAAAAAAATTAAATTCAAAGAACAATCTTTTCTTGTCTTTGAAGAGCTGCCCTGCCTTTAAATAGAGTGCAAATCTTAACTTGCAGTACAAAGGCCATTTATTTTACCTTTTCCAACTACATAAGCTTAACTCATTTTGACTCATGACCATTCCTTTATACTGCTATGTTCCAAGAATAGTGAGTTGAGTAAACCCCTACTGTGCATAATACATCTAAAAACAAGTGAATCTGTGAAATGAGTTAATACAGCACAGAAACATACAAGACTGCAGAAAGACAGGATACAGACTAAAAACGAATACAGAAGACCTTATCTGTCCTTAAAAGTGAAAGAATTAACACCCAGCAACAGATTTAGTATGTAGCCATATTAACACATAAAGCAAGCTTTCAGACTTCAACCAGGAGATATATATACATATATATATGTATGTTAACACACGTGCATACCACTGATTTATTTGAATGTCATTATTAGTGATAAGTCATCATTTATCATTCACAGATTTTTCTTCTTAGTTCTGTCCTGGGAAATAAAACCCCTTTGCTAGTAGTTCTACTTCTTTACAAGGAGAATAAAAACAACACTTACTTGGCACAGCAAACCCAGTGAGTGTGTTGGAATAGGGAAAACAAAAGGCATGGATGGCGAACACTCCATATTTTTATTGATTTATCATTGGATGCTGAAACTAGAAAGTGGCCATCCTGAGAGAAGCTCACACTACGAACAGGTGCTGTATGACCTTTCAGTACTGATGATTCTCCATGACTAGTGGGGAAAAAAAAAAAGCAACAAAACCCAAGACACAAACCACGATTATATTGAACTGACTAAAACCCCATAAAACTCAAAGTTAACATATTTGACATCTTATGCAAATGAAAAACCAATGTATACAGCTTTAATCTTAGTTCTGCCAATATTTTTGCCTTATTTGAATATTAATTGTTAGAATAACAGACATCAAAGTAATTGTATGACAAATTTTGGAGAATGGTGCAATTCACTAGCAACATTAGCCTCCATACTTCTTTATGCTCCCTAATGTCTGTCAAAGCCCAAGGATGCGGGAAGAAGACAGAAACTTTTCTTAGGTAAAGAGTCCATTATTCATATTGCACATTAATGAAACACATAGCCAGTATTGCCTAGTTATACTCACATGCAAGGAATCCATAGTCTGACAGTACGATCCCGAGAAGCTGAAGCAAGTAGCTGCCCCTCCGGCGAGTACTGTACGCTGGTCACTGCTTCTGCATGGCCTACAAATTTGTAGGCTCTGCATTGTGCCTTCAGCCTCCACACCATAAGAAACCTATCCAAAGAGGAGGTAGCTGGCAAGAAATTAAAGATACTATAAGTCTACTCACTCTTAATGGAAAAATCAGGGCTAATGCCTACAGATTTGGAATACCCAGTGAACTGACTACGTATTAAGGGGAGGAAGCAATTATTGTGCTGTAATAGATACTTGGCCAAAGTTGCAGCCAGGCAGCCAGCCATGCCAACACCAGGCTTTTGGAGGGATATCAGAAGACAGGGAGGAGTAAAGGACAATCCTTAAGAAGTAGTTCTCCCATATATTAGGCAAACTGGCTTACAAGTACTTCAAAGATATAGAATAAAAAAAAATACACAGCAGAACATCATGCACATCATTAAGTACGAATTCAGATTTAGCATTACCAAATATTAAGAACCGACAAATTCTTCAGTGATCTCAGCTTGATCTCCAAAATGGAATTTGTTTCAAGCATCAAATGTTTAATTTTGAAAAGACAAGCCAACTTAAATTCAAGATATCATTTCTAACACTTCAGATTTCTATACAGAAGTGAATATCCAAATTCTATAATCCTATTTTAGTACCAATTTTTGATACTAACATTTGTCTATTTCAAAACACAATATAAAGTTGTCAGTCTAATAATAGACATTTTTCAGTCACTGTACAGGTGGACCATACCATCTGCATTTGAGAAGGCAGGCATAGCTTTTACCAGAGCTTGATCATTTTCAGGAAGCTGTAAGTAGCAATAACAATGAGCAGTTCAATTAAACTGACAAGTGTGATATTTCTACACCCCTATTATCTTCATCTGTGCTAACTGCTAGCATGTAGGACAAGTAAAATCAAGGGATTCTCACTCCCACCGCTGTTATAAAATCCCTACCCCTAGTACAGAAACAGATGCAGAGGAAGAACACTAACCTCCTGGAAGCTGAAGAGGACATTAAAATGATGGTTTTTTTCTCTTCTCACCCTCTTTCAGGCACCAACACAGCACACAGGAACTAAGTTTGTTTATTAGCATATGTGTCAAGGCAAGCCTCAAACAAAATATTAGGTATTAAACTCTTTAGGGATTTGGCACAGAGATACTATTTTTACTCCCCAAAGACTAGCTTCTGGTAAAATATATGGGCATAGGGAGAGTCTGTTCTCACATCAGTAAGCCTAAATTTGACACAGAAGTACAGAATATTTCTCCCCTCCAACTTTTCAGGACTCTATTTTACAGCAGGCTCTTTCTAATTGTACTTCAATAATTTCTTTTTTCCCTTCGATTCACAAAAATGTGACCTAGAGTTGCATAAAACAGAAAGGAAGAAGTGAAATGTTAGCTAAAATAGAATTTGAAGGCATCAGGTTGGAAATGTGGAACACACAAGATTAATGGTTTCCAAAACAAATAATGCATGAACTTCCAAGTACCTGTGGTACCTTGTGAACTGCATGAGGGCAATGTAATACTAACCCTCTTTGCTTTCAGTTCCAAAAACTAGAGGAAAACATCTTCCTTGTTCTCCCTCTGGACTCCCTGTTGCCCAGGCTCATGCAGCATTCCCTCTCCATCCTTAGGCAGGTTTCTCCCTTGAAACCACCTGCTGAGTACTGTGACACTCAAAGACTAATATTATCTCCAGTACTGCAGTTCCAGCCCAACTGACACCAGTCCAGGGGTTACAGAAGACAGAAGGGTGCTGCTCAGGAAAGGGGGAATAACTGACAGACCTGTTGCAGAATTATTTTCCTAGGGCACATGGGCTGATGTGACTGTATCTGTAGCCCTCTCTCATGTTGTTAACCCAGACAAAGAAAGTTTAAAACAAAACTCTGAATCTATATTAAATTTTTGCTCTATCCTGTCAAGGAAACAAGGACCCTTTACCCTTAACAAGCCTCAGCCAAGCCAAGCTATTCCCCCTTCAAGTAGGCTGAAATCCATTTTGATGAATACGGCTAATGCCCAAGTATTTTACTGTAACAGCAAATATTTTATCTTAGCTAGCCATAGGCACTAGAGTATATGGGACAATAATGCTGCCAGCAGTCATTTCCATTATCAATACTGATCTTAAAAACAGTTGTATTCATGAAAAATACTCTATTACTATTATTAAATAAACTTCTCTATTTCTCTTTTTATTTCATTTTAAAAGCTTTTGCCTACTTATAGCAATGCTTGCTTCCCCAATTTTCTCAAGCACAGTATCTTAAGGATTGCTCCTCAATCCTTTATGCATTTTTCTCCCCTTGAGTTCACGTTGTCCATGCATTTAAATGATCAAAAGGAGTAGAACAAGGAGCATCCAGGGTAGATTACACGTCTCACAGCAATGCAGATTAGATCCAATTGATGAGCTGCCAGTGCCTGCTAAGTATGCCACCAACCTACAGTCTGACTTTCAATTACCAGACCACCAGTAAATGGTCCACAACAGATTTCCAGGGCTAATTTAAAGTACTGGAATTGAAACAAAAGAAACACAGGTTCAGAACAATTTCTTTAGGATGGGCCATACCACAAATGGGTCTGTTGCACTTGCTCCTCAGAGAGACCACGACGTAACCAGAACCAAGTTTAGAGGTGAAAGACAAAATTTGTCTTTGCTGTAGTAATGAAAATATTTGATCAACTGCAAAACATAACTAGAAAGCAAGCTGAAAATTCACACTGAGCTGACTCCAATTTAAAATGTAATCCAGTTTATAAATTCAGTGCCTTTCTCCCCACCCCCTTTCTTAAAGTCAGTGCTTTCTCTACACACCCAAGTACAGTTGACGCATCAGTACCTAATTTGCTTTTCTGGTGATGAGTCATAACAGAATTGAACACCAAAGAATAGATGTAGCCTTATGCAAAGGCCAAGTTTACACAAGGCTTTGCTGCAGTTCTCTAAACAGATATCTGGGCTTCATATATGCCATGAAAAAAAAAATTTATGGTGTTAGCACTGAAACAAAGTTCAATTTATAAGTTGTGAATATTGATGGCATACCTTTTCACATGTACACACGTACGTATGAAGACACAAGTTGCCGCAATACGGAATTACCATTACACTCCCATTTCTCACGATGCCACAGTACTGACTATATGAAAGTTGCGCACAGATCAGAAGAGACATACTCAGCTAGGCTTTAACAGCTAAATGTACCTCTTGGTCGCCATTTTTCCATACCAAAACACTGAGACACCCCAATATAATTAACTCGGTGCAAGAATTACAGGTCAGATGCAGTACAGGACTGGGTACATGATGCATGTGTGTGAATATTCAACAACCACCACCACCAATCCAAAACACACATTTAACAGGAACTCTGCAAATCTCTATGTGATAAGGTGTAACGTCCCAGTACAAACACATTTAACAGTGATTTGCAAGATTTCCTACTTGAAGGAAAATAATTACTAATTGAACCTCTGTCAAAGAAGCCTATCTGGAATAGTAAGCACAGTGGATAAATTATAAGGAACTTTTAATAACTCCTATAACTTCAAGATCACGGCCATTTCTATTTTATGCTGAATGTAGTTACACAGGTGGAAGAGAACTGAAAAGAGTCAGCATGACAGCCAACATTTAATTATCATTCTGAGTTTTATTTATTTTTTCAAAAGAAACTCCAAAACCCTCCCACATTTATTCAGTGTTAAGTTTACATTCAATTTCTTTTAAGTCACTTAAAATCAGTAGTTTAAAATATATACAAGTGTTTCCAAAATTTTCAAAGTCTAACAGAATAGAAAATCTTTCACAGTTTCAGATTTTCCAGAAATCTGTACACATGTAAAACAACTGGATTGGAGCACTTCTGTAGAATTGCTGCAGCTCAGTTCAGAACTAATGGAACTTGAAATGTTAAGGTCAAGAGGCAGATTTACTTAGAATTATTGCTTAAATAGATAAGGAACACTTTGAATGTCAGCTGTTACATGAAGGTAGCTCTTCATATGAAATGTAGTTTTTCCCAAGTGCTAAAAAAGTTAATTGTACAAACATTGCATAGTTTATATTCACACCATTTAATTACTTTCATCTGAGGAAACATGGACTGCACATACAACTTATGCTCTACCGTGTAGGAGAGCCCAGGCCTTTTTCCTGTTGTCTATTGAGTGTAACAGTCTACAGCAAGCTTTTCACAAAAGCACATAGTTTATGTAATTTATTGCCCCCCAGTACATAATGACTGGCTGCCTTTTAAAATTTGATAAATGGTTCATAACTTGTAGGTACACAAAAGAACTCCTTGCTACAGAGCGGAATGGAATTTTTCAGGAATGTCTCCCTTATACAGTAAAGAGATTCCCTTTAAAAAAAAATATTAAAAAAACCCAACAAAAACCCAAAACCTCACAAACTGCAAATAACCTCCTAAAAATAAGTTACCAACTTTGAAGCTCATGCCACACAGTGGAGAGCAATTTTACCAAGATTCAGTGCTACATCCTCACCTCTAAATATTATTCTTGTTTTCCTTCTGCCTTAGCCTGCTTCCACCCAAACCTCTTAACTCTTTAAAACCATCTGAATTTACTGCTGCTTTACTCTTTTTGGAAAATCTTCACTTATTCCATGACTTAGTTCTCCCTCTTAACCCTTCTACCTACTAAGACCTGCAGCAAATGCACGCCTACTACCTTCCTTGATTCTTCAGATTCTTATGCTTACTAGCTCAAGTTCCAACCTACCAGTCCTTTGTCAAGGACTATTACACTGTGGCTACTGAAGAACATTTATCACTTCAGTGAAAAGTAATCAAAAAAGCTGGAATGCCCAAAATATGAAGGTGTTCAACTTGAATCACATAAAGCTAAAACACACAGATACTAACAGAAGATTTTTTTTCTCCAAGTACACAACATATCTATTCCGTCTACTGACTATAATCACACTTAAAACAGATTAGTGACACAATTCAAGAACCAATATTCCTCAAAAGTCAGCATAACAGGATACAGAAAACATTCTAAATAAGTTGTTCTTTGAACCACTGAACTGACAAATCTTGGTTTGCTCCAAGCTGCCCTTTGTCTTTTCAACTCCCCTCATGTCAGGAACTCCAGCTTCCCAACCTCACCCAAGGTCTTCCATGGTACTACTACAACTAGGAAGAGGCGGCATATGCTGCATTATTTCAAAACTCCACCCAAGGCTGATGCCAAAATATATAATGCAAAACAAAAACGCCCAACTCTTCCTCTGTCTCCTTCCTCTACCCCACTAAGAGACAAAAAAAGCATACATGGTATAGTCATAGAATCATAAAATAGTTAAGGATTCAAAAGGACCTTACAGAACATCTAGTTCCAACCCCCCCACCACAGGCACAGACACCTTCCACTAGACCAGGTTGCTCAAGGCCCCGTCCAACCTTAGTCGCATAAGGTATGTGTCCCTAGGATACCAGGCTTTAACACAGGAAAGCTTACAAAGAGGCAACACAAATGTTAAATATATAGCCAAGAAACAGCAGTAGCTAATGCAGTTCTGTGCTCGTTTTCTATTGTTACCTTTAGACAGAATTCTTATTTGCAGTCATCCCTATTTCTTCCCATTTGTAGTACCACCAGCATGTCCTTGGTTCCACTGCTACCACACTTTTCTCTATATATTTTCCAGAACAGGTGCATGACTGCAAAGCAGTGCCAAAGCCCATCTACTAAAAAAGCCTTCCTTTTCTTCACTGCAATATAGCTAGCGGTCACTCTGAAACCCTTAAGAATATGCAAATTCCCAGGAAACTGCAGGATACAAAAAAGGCTCAAGAGTCAACTTTCCACATCAATGTTGATTCAATCACACGCTACTGTAGCATTACTTAGGGTGTCAGACACATATGTTATCATGTATTTGCAACATAGGTCAGTTAATTCCACTGCAAAAACCTGAACTTTTACTTCTGGTAAGTAAAGATTCTTTACTTTCATGTAACATTAAACCTACAAGGTAATGTGCATAATTGTTTTTAAGAATTAAAATCCCTCCTCAATCAACTCAAAAGCCTTTGTTTTACCATAATCAAGACAGACCAAAGTAAGAAAATAATGGATCAAAATGTCTCAAAAACAAAAGGCATTAGATGTGTATTCAGTGATTTAGAAACTAAACCCCAGTATTTACTTTTGCTTCCCATACAGTTCACCACAGAAAATACAGTTTCTACACCACTACAAACACATCTGAAGACATTCAGATGTGAAGTTCAGTTACGAAGTCATAACTGTATACCTTGGAATACAACCAAAATTGCTATCTGCTCACACACATAAAACCCCTGGAGATTACAGTCCATTCAATTTGTACTCCCAGCAGTGATTACTTCTCAAATTTCCAAATCTGACTTTTATCTGCAGCATTACAAGTTCTCATTTGCACATCAGCACGCCCCTCAGTCGTACGATAAGCAGTAAGGCACTTTCCTGAATGAGGATGATAAATAGTCCCATCTTCTTTGAAATGCCATATAATAATTTCTGGGACAGGAGATCCATCTTTTGGGCAGCTTCTCATGCCTATGAAGTCTTCATGCTCAGGGACTTCAGCACATAGCTCAGTTACAGAGTTAAATCTAATCTCCTTATTTGATGTGTATTCAAAAAATTGATTGCCTCCCTGACCATGACATCCGAAGAGAGAAAGGTGAGCCCCAGTAGGATTATGTTCTGGTAAGACATAGTCAAGGCATTCTGAAGCTATTCCCGTGCTGCGGATAGCACCATGCCAGCCAGGACGATCTTCTGGTACATGCAACTCAGCAAATACGTTCTTTAAATACCAGTTAAAACTCTTGCATTTCAAACGCTCTCTTAGTATCTTTCTTTCAGAAATATCCCCATAGTTTTCTTTTCTTGCTGAAGGGTTTCTGTTGTAGAAGTGCTCTTTGTACTCATCCATCCACACCTCAGCAGCACGTGCTGTGTTCTGAAGGAAATTTGGTCTAGCATAGGGTGCACGCTTTGGAAACACATGACCTACATGGGAGCACGGATGAATTTCCAACATGCCTCCACACTGCCAAACCCTAAATGACAATTCTAAGTTTTCCCCTCCCCAAACATCCATACCTGTATCGTAGGTACCCAGATACTCAAAATACTTCTTGCTGACAGCAAACAAGCCACCAGCCATAGTTGGAGATCTGATTGGGTCAGTTTCAGATTTGCGCCTGAGACGCTCATGTTTAGGCACCGAGTGCCACTGGAATGTCAGCCGCCAGTCAAACCCCCCAATCATAGGCTCTGCCGTCTGCATGTAGTATTCAAATGTTTTCCAGTCAATGGTGTCAATGACAGGACAAACAATAACAGTCTCATTCTCAGCAATTCTCTCGAGCAGTGGTTCCAGCCAGCCAGAGACACATTCACAGTGACAGTCTAGAAACGTGAGGACATCACCAGTCGCAAAGGTAGCGCCAATTAAGCGTGCACGAACCAACCCTTCTCGTTTGTTGGTTCTTATCAAGCGGACTCTTTCCAGAGTGCTTATGTATTTTTCAAGTTCAGTCTTCAAATACACCTTATCACTCAAGTCATCCACCAGTATAATCTCTTTAAGAAGCACTGAAGGTGACGTTTCAAGAACGCTATGTATCGTCCGCAGCAACGTAGACCAGGCTTCATTGTAAAAAGCGATTATAACAGATGTTGTGGGCAGTTTTCTGTAGTTGTAAGACTTGGTTTTACACCCATTCAGTCGATTATCTTCAATGTGCCGGTGGAGAGAGATTTTATCACTCAAATAAATATTAATTGCATACTTCTCGATCAGATCTTCTTCCTGTTTCTTTTCCTCAGGACTCAGCTGCAGGCGAGAGGGCTTGCCCCATTCTCCTGGGGCATAAGGATCAGGCGCGGATTTGTCATAAACTGGGCGAGCCAAATCCACAGCTTCTTCTGCTCTGTCAGAAAAGCGCCTCTCCCATTTCCCTTTGGTGATGCTCTCCCCGGCGAGAGAAGCACCGAAGGAAGACACCGACAGCTCGACCACAAAGTAAGCGATCATCAAGAAGCCGAGAAACACGCAGCTTTTGCGGACCCACGTCCATCTTCTCGCCAGACGGATCCTCATGGCAGGCGATTAACAGCGGCTCCTAGCAGAGAGGAGCCCCGTGAACCAGCGCCGGCTGCCCGCCGCGCCCCCGGGACGGAGCGGGCTGCAGGCTCCCGCGGCTCCGCGCTCCTCCCTCCTTCGCAGCCCGCCCCTCCGGTGCCGGGCCCACAGCTTTTGCGGGGAACCGCGGCGGGAGCGGGACAGCAGCGGCGGCGGCACGAAGCACCCCCCGCCCCTCCGGCCTCGGCCCTCCCCTCACTTACTTCCTCCTCCTCCTCCTCCTCTCTCGCCGCGGGACAAACCCCTCCTCCCGCCTTGTGGTTTGCTCTAAAAGTTGTCGCTTAAGGAAGGGGCAGAGACTCCTCGGCCTGCCCGGCCGGCGCGGCAGCCCGCCCCGCCTCCCCGCCCGGACCTGCGCCCGGAACTGCCCGGCGGCTCCGGGCTGGAAGCGGGGGGAGAAGGAGGAAGGAGAGAGCGAACCGCTATGCTCTGAAAGCCAAACGGCGCCCGCCCCGCGGCACTCACCCAGCCCCGCGGCGTCCGCGTTGAAGGCGACGCCCGTCACCGCCGCTCCGTGGCCTCGGAGAGGCCGGATCAAGACGGGGTCCTCCTGGGGAGAGGGTGCGTACCGTCAGCCTCCGGGAGGGGCACCCCCGCACCACCCCGCGGGAGCCGTTAGCGTCCCGCACGCAGCAAAAGCGGGGCGGCGAGCTGGCCCCGCGCCCTCAGCGCTTCCACCGCGGGGGCGAAGCGCGCCGGGCGACACCGAGCACCGCCCGTGCCCGTGCCCGTGCCCGTGCCCTTACCAGCGCGGAGGCCATGCGCGCAGCGGCGCGCCGCAGCAACGGCAGCGCGGAGCGGCACGGCCGCCCGTCAAACGCCCCGCGCTCAGGCGCGGCCGGCAGAGCCCCGAGTTCATCCGCACCGCCACTGCCGCGTCCTTCCAGCCGCCCATTCGCTGGGCGCCCCGGGCGGGGCGGGGCCGCACATCGCGGGGTAGGTGCTCGGCTGCCTCTTAAAGGCGTAGGGCCCCGGCATGGCCTCCGCGGGCACGGCCGCTGGAGGCGCTGTGCTTGAGGCTCTTGTTGCAGCTTGGCTGGAGGCAAACACGAAGAGGCAAAACCCCCAAAGCTAGTGGGGATCTGGCCCGTGTTACCTCGGTTTTGTGAGTTACGAGGGGTTTCACCGCACCATGGGGAATTGCTTCTTACGCTGAGCACTGGAACAGGCTGCCCGGGGGTGGGTGTGGGTGTGGATTCTCCCTCTCTGGAGACATTGAAAACCTGCCTGGACGTGTTCCTGTGTGCCCCGCTCTAGGTGGCCCTGCACTGGCAGGGGTTGGGCCAGATGATCTCCAGGGGTCCCTTCCAACCCTCATGGTGCTGTGGTGCTGTGGAATGGATGCAGGATAACTCTGTTTAACACCTCAGACGGATTTTGTATTAAACCACCTTAGGCAGTTTTCATCTTTGCCTTTTTTCCCCAGTTGTTTCTTTGCCCATTAATAGTTTCTAGATTTCCAAGTCAGCATTCGCATTTGTATCCTACAGAGTTATCTTTAATCACTCCTTTAATGCTCTAGTAAAGTACAACGAGCTGTTCAAAAAACCCAAACAACAGCAACAACAAAAAAAGCCAGTCCAACACGGGAATGTTGGCATTAGCAGTGCTGTGAATACTCATGCTAGGTAAGGGAACCGATCCTGCTGGAAAAATGCTGCTCCAATAGCTGTGCTAGTAGAACCAGGGTTGACATCAATTAGTAAAGGGGAGGGCTGTGATAGCAAAACTGCCATTCAATATGCAACTGCTCATGAAGAAGTAATTTATACTGCAATTAGCCTTTAATTTTATTTTAAATCCAGTCTGCATTTTACAGTTTCATCGGACATTAAACTCTCATATCTACAGAATCAGGTCAGTAATTAGGCCAACATATAAGATTTGTCAGTTACAGGACAGTTTCAAATCAACTATATAACCATGAAATGCACATTTACAATAATAATTTTAAAAGTGCCGAAAAAAGCAGCATTATCTCAACAAGAATATAAGAAGGTTTCCATGAAAATCTGCTAGCCACATTGGTTTTAAGCAGGCTGAATATTTGCCTTTACCGCTTCGTAACATTAAGGAAGGTTTTTTTTTTTTTTAAATAGGTGCTGGGACAAGACACATTGACTTTAACTTGGACCTAATGAAACTTTTATGTCATTATTACTGCGTCCTGATCTGGGGCCACCAACACAAGAAGGATGTGGACTTCTCAAGCAAGTCCAGAGGTGGGCCACGAAGATGATCTGAGGGCAGCTGTCCTGTGGAGACGGGTTGAGAGAGTTGGGCTTGTTCAGCCTGGAGAAGAGAAGGCTGCAGGGAGACCTTTTAACAGCCTTCCAGTGCTTATGGGGGGCCTGCAAGAAATGAGAGAGACTTTTTACAAGAGCCTGTAGTGACAGAACATGGGAAATGGCTTTAAACTGAAAGAGGGTAGAGTTAGATTGGGTATAAGGAAGAAGTTCTTTACTGTGAGGGTCATGAGGCACTGGCACAGGTTGCCCAAAGAAGCTGTGGCTGCCCCACCCCTGGCAGTGTTCAAGGCCAGGTTGGATGGGGCTTTGAGCAACCTGCTCTAGTGGAAGGTGTCCCTGCCTGTGGCAGGGAGGGTTGGAACCAGATGAACCCTTCCAACCCAAACCGTTCCATGATTCCGTGATTGTTTGTTCTTGGTTGGGTTTGTTGTTTTGTTGTTTGTTTTTTTTCTTTTTCCTACACAACTCACTCCCTTTATGTTAGCTCCCGATATTGGTTATCACTACATAAAATGTAGCATTTGAAAAAGTTGGTATTGATAAGACTTAAGTGTCCCCCATTCTACCCCATAGCAGGAGCAGTATGTTAACCAGTTAAATTACCTTGGCCTCTTCACCATGCCTTCCAGCCATTTCTCAGCTGTTTTTTGAACTGTCATCTTTCTCCTAGAGTTTATCAGCTGTAAATGATGCCTCTCAGCAGGGAGACAGCCTGTCCCTCTGGGAAGTAGGTTTACTACCAGACTTTGTGTGATCTTTAAGTTATTCAATCCTTCCTTTCCCCAAACTTCCCTCTGTGCAGCTCTAATTGTGTAGTATGGTATCTCAGTATTTCTGGCACCTTATGTTCTCAGGTTCAGATGTGTTCATAAAGCTCCTTAAAACCAAGAGGACAGAAGCACGTGTTACTTTATTTGCAAGCTGAGCTATATGACAGTTCCCAGTCATTGCTTTCTTCACGGCTGCTACAGTTCCAGCAGCTCAGTATCCCTTATTCATTCTGGGCTGCTAGCAATAAACTGAAATCGGTACCAGCCCACAGAGCTCCTGAATTATAAAGTGCCAAGTGATAGGTATAAAGCAAGGAATGGACTGTGATTACCGAGAAAAAAAAGGGTGGCATCCATCTTTCTATAAGTTGCTGGAACAGTGTTTCTCAAATTGTAGGGCTTACAAAGTTAGTCTGCTCCATACTGCTTCTCCTTACCTGGCAGTGTTTTGAAGACTTCCAAATGCTTGTAGGAAACAAAGTATTCCCTTGGTGCAGACATGTAATTAGCTTTAATGACTGCAGTTATAAAGCTGGTGGGTATAGTTTTTATGCTGATTATTTTTTCTCATTAGCATGAATAGATTTTATTTTTAGAATTAAGATTATTGTAACTCCTAGTAATTTAATGCAGTTATGAGTTGGCATTGTCTTTTTGAGGTTGAGAATAACTCATCCGCAACAGGGAAGAGCAATGTACTGCATTAAGTTGTTGTGCACTGTGATGACAATGATAAATGGTGCCTCAGAAAACATCTTCCAGTCTCGGTAAGCTGTTGTTTCAGCAGCTGTGGAGTTTTTTCTCAGGCACTGAGTTAAGGTAATGGATGACCAAACAGTAACCATGTGTATGGGGGAGCACTTCAAGATTCTAACTCAAGGTTCACCCAGGCTGCATGGTCACTGTAGGAAAGGACCTAGTAAAAGCATATGTAGACTTCAAGGACACTTAGAAAAACCTGGTACCCTTTGTGCATGTACATAAATTACACTGATCACATGTGATTTGGTAATAACTGAGGTCATACAATGTATAACCCAGCTAAAATTCTGTCATATCTAAAATGAGGACTTTTTACTCCGTGTTAAACCTACTTCAAAATAAAACCGACAGCCCCAGGTTTAATTGCTGGGATCATACTGGGAGCAGCTGTGTTAGCAGCAGAGCTGTTCAGACCGAGAAAGAGGCCTTTTGCCCTCGGGCTTGGGAACGCGAGCCGGCGGTGGTGCGCCGTGGGCACTAGAGGGGAGTGTGAGATACGCTTTGCTAGGGTGATGTCGGTTTTTCATCCACCTACATGCAGGGGAAGAACGTAGTCTCAGGGCACAAAGGTTTAATTACAGGCTGTCTTGCAGTTGTAGAACCATAATACCTTATGCCCCTGGCGCCTTTCCAACCTCTGATCCTACCTTTTTTCTCCTACATCAAAATGGTTATGAAAATAAATACTGAGACCGTGAAGTAACTTGTGCAGTACTGTTGGGTTTTTTTGTTTTGTTGGTATTTTCTTATCAACATCCCATTAAAACCTGTTTGCCCACTGCAGCAAGAAAACGGAAAAGGATGTCAAGTAGGTACATATAGATTTGAAATGCTAGGATGATTTGGTATATGATGTTACTTACAGCCCAAGAAACTTGTAGTCTAAGAAACAGCCTGGGGTCCTGAGTGTGGTTGCTAAGCCTTTCTCCATCATATTTGAAAAGTTGTGGTAGGCAGGCAAAGTCCCCAGTGACTGGAGAAAAGGGAATAGCGCATCCAGACCCTGGGAACCATTCACCAGTCAGCCTCACCTCTGTGCCCAGTAAGATCATGGGGCAGACCCACCTGGAAGTTGTGTTGAAACATACGGAAGATGTGGAGGTGATTAGAGACAGCCAACACGCTTTACCAAGGGTAAATCATGACCGATCTAGTGGCCTTATGTGTTGGAGTGACTGGACCAGTGGACAAAGGAAGAGTAACTGATGTCATCTACCTGAATTTCTGTAAAGCCTTTAGTAAGGTCGCCCAAACCAGCCTTGCCTCTGTGTTGAAGTGATATGGATTTAATGGATGGACTATTAGATGGATAAGGAATTGCATGGATGGTCACATCCAGAGAGTTGCAGTTTTTGTGTCCAAATGTAAACCAGTAATGAGTGGTGTCCCTCAAGGGTCTGTTTTGGGATCAGCACTATTTAATAACTTCATTAATGACATAGTGGGATTGAGTGCACTTTCAGCAAATTTGTGGATGACACCAAGCTGAGTGATGCAATTGATATGACAGAGGGAAGGGATGTCACCCAGGGGACCTTGGTATGATTGAGGAATGAGTCCATGCAAACCTCATGAAGTTCAACAAGGCCAAGTGCAAGGTCCTGCACCTGGGTTGGGGCAGTCCTCAGTACCAATACAAAGGGATGAATGAACTGAGAGCAGCCCTGAGGGGAAGGACTTGGGGGTACTGGTGAATGGAAAGCTGGACATAAGCCATCAGTGTGCGCTTGCAGCCCAGAAATCCAACTGTATAGTGGGCTGCGTAAAACAATGTGGCCAGCAGGTCAAGGGAGTTGATCCTGCACCTCTGCTCTGGTGCTACCCCACCTGGAGTACTGCCTCCAGCTCTGGGGTCCCTATGCAAGACACACAGACCTGTTAGAGCAGGGGGAGAGAAGGGCCACAAAGATGATCAGATCAGATTTATCTATCAGTTGTAGCTGATAGATTTTTCAGATTTTTCCTTGCTCAGTGTACAGATTGTATTTGTACTGAAGGCTAAATAAAACAACTTCAAAGTGCCTGAAGGGAAACCTGTGTAAAAGCAGCACAATTTAAAACCAGCACTTTAAAACAAATAACCATCTGGATTAGAAGCCAAGAGTGACAATTACTCTGCCAAAAAACTTGTCTTAAAGTCATTAGAATTTGTATAAAAGTGGGTGTGTTATCCAGAGGGGTTTTTTCCTTTTAATTGGATACTTTTGTGTAAAAGATACCTGTCTTTCTAATGACTTAGTGTTTCTCATTAATTCCTTAATGTTTCTCATTAAATACCCAAACAGCACAATAAAAACACTGACATAGTGATTTGCAGCTGCAGCACAAGCTGAGCTGAATGTAAACCCCTCAGAGTGTTACCTTCAATGCCAGACTATAAATCATACTCTCTATAATCTGTGTGCATTATTTGAATCTGACAGTGTTTGCAGCCACTTACTGTTTCCTGATAGTGGGCCTGGTTTCACTATGGAATTTTTTACTATGGTGTTTTACAGCAGTGGCCTTATTACCTGACTGGATACCCACATGCAATTCCAAATTTAAAGAGCATATTTCTCTTTCTTCTTTTAATGGTTTAATGGGTGATCACTACCAGTAACGTTTGCTGCGTTGCCAGTAACATGGGTGTGTTGGTAAATACATTTTTATTTCAATGCACTGGCATCTAGCTTTTCTAAAAATAAGTAGAGCAATTGTTTCTGAATAGATACGTGGTATGTGGGCTCTTTACCATTGTATACAATACCTGAGAAACTGTCATGTTACCAAGTGCAATGTGTTGGAATGAAGTTATTTCAGGTATTTTTTTGGTAATGTGTGTTTAAAATCAAGGACTATTCGTGTGTCTTACCAGGTTCATGAGGGTTAGAACAAGTTAGGAAGAATTTAATAAAATGTGACAAAGGTTAGAACAAATTTATTAATGCTTCAGCAGATGCCGTAAAGAATCATGTTTATATAATATCCTTCATGAAGAAGGGAATGGAGTGAACAGGATCGAGAGAAACTAAAATAAGAAATTTAACTAGAAAAAATGAGCTCTTGATATTGGAGCTCCCTTAATTTTAGGGGGAAATGTAGCTTTTATCGAAGTCCAAACTCCCTGAAACCAAATTCTGGCTTAGCTGTCATATTTATGAATAAAAGGTGGCAGTAACAGTAAATCTGTTTGCTGGGTGTTAATGAGGAACTTGGTATTTGCATATAGCAGAATTAATATTGGTAGGTATTTTATAAATTAATGTGGTTTGTTTTAAGCCAGACTGCATTAAAACTCTATGGGTGAGGTTTTCAGCCATTAAACTGAAGGTGTAGAGAATATAAGGCATGATAAAACATTAATGCATCATGCTTGACTCAGCTTTTCAAAAGGAAAACTACTCTATGCATTACGTTTAATCAGAAAATGTAGAGAAGCACCTGGTTTTACCTCCTCTGCTTACAACTGATCCATGTATTTCAAGAACTCAAAAAGCTGTTAGAAACACTCGGATAATTATACAGATTTTCCTTTGTACACAGATAGACAAACAGGGCTTGAGACAGAAACACCACTGAAGTCCAAAGACAAGAATGTGGGGTTTTTTCTGTACTTGAAGGAACAAAGAAGAAAGGGATGCACGTGTTACTATGAGGCTTTGGGGAGCTAGTCGGATTGAATGAAAAATTACAAGATATGCATATTACAGCAAAAAATAATCAGATACATTGATATTGTGCTTTTTATTCAGAGACTATGAAGTATTTTTCCAATTCTATTAGTTGTTCTACAGGGAAGAAGTTGCCTGCTTTTACATTTCTGTAGAAGAATATACAGCAGTGGAGGCTGTTGGAAGAGTGTTGTTGAAAATGTGCGCTCCAAAGCAACTAATTTTATGAAGGATTACAGCAAATTCAGAAATGGAATTATTGCCAGACTCCCAATTCTGATTCCTCTCTCTGATGGAGGCAAAATATTAAATTAATTCTAAAATTATCACAAGGCAGCCTGTTAAGAGATGATAGCACCTAACATACTCTGTGCACTGCTTGCAGGAGGGGGAACATGGTATCCAGAGGGATGGAGAAGGAAGCAGAAGAGCGCACTAAGTGGAAAACAGATGATCTTCAACTGTACAGGCTGGCGCACCCACCACATTTTATCTGTGACATTAGTTTCTTCTGCTAAATGCTTGCTGAAGGCCCATCAGGGAATTCAGGTGCTTAGCACAGGGTTGTGCTATATGCATGTGTTTAGCAATGTCAAATACTGGTTTCCCTGCTCTATAGCACCCAAGCATCCTCTAAAAAGGATCCTTGACTCTGTATCTATCTCATCTCTATGAGAACTCAATTCCAGCCTTGCTTTAGGTTAGTTTCCAGAGGGACAGGAGTACATCAAGGTGTTTCTGACCAGCAGTGGCAGCTGCTTCAGATTCAGAATCGTTGCAGAGGAGACTGGGTTACATGAGAGAGAAGACCTTACAGATTACATCTTTGCCACTTCACAGGCAACCCTAAATGCTGATCTGTGTTCATCATTGCTGTAGCAGAGCAAAGTAGGGACTTCTTTGTCTGGAGAAGGAAAGCCTGCATCTATGCATTTCTTTCTTTTATTTTTTGCTGGAGAAGTGGCTGCTTGGGCAGGAAGAGCCTTCCAGCATGACAGTTGGCAAAACCCACAACATGACAGGGTACCACAGATGCTTCCTGCTGCTACCATTTAGATTTCCTCTTGACTATTACTTGTGTGGCTGATGCACACAGAAACATGAAGTGGGTGCTAGTAGTTTCAGACAGAAGTTTTATCGTTAAATTCTTTGTTGTTTCCATGCCTGCATCAAGTATAAAAGCTGACACCATAAATGAGACAGCTGGACACTGGTCTCATTCGAAGAGTAACTGGTGTAGTTACACCTTGTCAGATGCTGCGTATGAAATTATAAACATCTAACCAATGGGCCCTATTCCACTGGTGAGGCATTCAAGTATAGTGGGTCATTTTGGGGGTGGGAAGTCAAAACTGCAAGTATCTTCCCCACACCTTCTGTTTTTAAATTTCCTCTCCTGCAAGGCAGCTGTATAAATGCCTAGCTGGATGTGTGTCAGCTTGCTGTATGATTTCTCACAGGGGCTGTAATATTATGAAATGTTATGCTGATCTCAGCATAATGTTTCAGAGAGGGATGACTTCTGAATGGCTAAACAACCCATGTACTGTACAGTGGAGAGAAGCAGAAGGCAGCATCTGCTTAATATCACAAAATGAGCAGGGAAGAATGCCAGTTTTTCTTGTTAAAACAAGTTTGTGAGAACACTGCTCAAGTTTCCTTTAGCATTTTGCTGTATAACAAAACATTGCTTGCTTTCATCATTTTGCACACAAGGCTGCTGCATATGGACACAGTATACCCAGAATCTCCATCACAATCCAGTTGGGATTCTACAGGACATTTTACAGTGGCAGTCAGTACTATGATCCCAGCTGTGGCAAAGGTCAGCAGGGCCTTGTAGCAGACAAGCTATGCAGCACATCAGTATCACTGTACTGATGTACTACAGAAAGGAAAGCAGAAGTCAAAGTGCCTTCCCTTTCAAAGTGAGAAGGGGATATCTAGGCACTGCAGCTTTTGCAGATGGGGTATCAGGAATCGCACAGAAGCGCGCTCTGATGGTTTCTGCTCCTTCAGAACTAACACAGGCAGTCTGCCTTCAGTATGCTGCGAGGCTGCAGGCTAACCAGTATTTTCACACCACACCATCTCTCTGTGATGGAGATGAAATACTAAATTCATGCTAAAATGATCACAAGACAGCCTGTTTAGAGATGATAGCACCCAATGTATTCTGTGCGCTGCCTGCTTTTATTTTGCACTAATTCTTAGAAATTGTTTGCTAGCAACTTTTACTCAAGTTTGGGAGAATTCATCCTTAAACAGACTTTTGTTTGGAGGAACACAGCCTGCTGTTAGTATAAACACCCATGAACAGACAGGGTGTGCTTTGAATTTCCCAGTTGTCAGAAAAGAGTCTTATGTGCTTGCTACAAGAGCTGTCCCTCAAGATCACTCCTACTGTAAGGAAGTTTTCCTGCCATAGTATTGAGTATGGTGGGGAAACTTCCATCTTCACCAAAAGCACATGAACAGTACACACAGGCGTGCTTTACTCTGATATACCAATTAACTGTATTAGCCATATTAAATGTTGTTATTTTAACTAAAAAGCACTAGATTAAGTTTCTTACATCAGTTTATTTTGAATATCTGGTATTCCAGCTTGTTGCACTCCCTCCAACCAGTCATCACTAATGTTAAATCATACAGTGATCCATAGTGGTTGTCAAATTTTGGTATTCAGATTCACAGCACAGATCATAGCAGGTTCTCCTCCAAACCAAAACAAGAAGGTGATGCTTGGGCAAAAAAGTGTGAGCTGACAGATAGCATAGTTCATAGCACTCCTGGCATTAGGGCCCCTAGGTGGAAGAACCTGCTTTTAAATACACAGTTTTCAACTTGTATATTCCTTGGTTTTGCTCCTCTCACTCCTGTCCTGTTATCCTGCTTTGCTTCCTTTGAAGCTTTCAGCTATCTCCTCATTGCTCATGTTTTTCTTTCCACTCTCCCCTTTCAGGTCCCACTTAACTTCCTTCACCCACAGTATTTATGCTGTTGCTGTCTCCACCTCTAGTTACTGTAGAGCTATGGAGGGAGCACCTTTCTGTTTGAGTTACGCTGTCCAGAGAACAGTCCTTGCAGCTGACGTCATCCAAAAAGCAGCAGCTTGCAGCAGCAGTTCACCCAGAAGTTGTTCTGGTGTGGTTCACCCACCACGCTGTCGCAGAAGATGGTACAACTGATGGAACACTGCAGGAGCAGAGCAGGTAAGCTGAGCAGCATCATGGACTACAGCCCTGCTGCGTGTGTAAGGCTCAGTTGAATGTGATCACACACCCCTGTGAACAGGCAGAGCAGTTTGCTCAGAACAGGTACAGTTTTGCTGGACAACAGACAAGGCTGACTATACAGATGTTTAACAGGTTGCAACTTGGCCATGATTTCCACTGGGATAGCAAAAGAGATGCCCAGGCCCAGGAAATCCTCCTTGACAAGTGTCAGAACTTGTTCAAAATCTTGGAAATGGTGGAGCAGCAACGAGCATTAACAGAGAAATAACACTCTTCTCTCAAATGCCCTTCTTTGAAATGGCTAGGCCCTTGTATTTCATAACGTTACTCTTCACCCCAGAAAAGCAAACCTCTTGATCTGTGTAATTTAGTAGAGTGATTAGAGGTTAAATGTATTTCTCCGTGAAGTTTCCTGAAAGGCCTGATTTCCACGTTACAGTACAACCAACCATCAAGCCTTGCAAGACTGAAGCAAGGCAAGAAAGCCACAGGAGCACTTGTATTTGGCAATATCCCAGAATTAGTCAGTTTTGAAATAACTATCTACAGCTTAACTGTTGAACTGAGAATCAACCTCAATGCAATGTTTCAAACTGGGTTCATGCAGGACTGTGCTTCAGCATCTCAAGTCTTTTTGACAGTGATTATTAGAGATCAAGCATGACTTCAGAAAACAAACACTGAGGACTCTATTGGTTGTTCTGATTGCCTTCAGGGACAGTAATGAAGAAAGCTGGTGTAAAGTAATATTCTCGAGTGGTATTTTATCAGCTCACACTCCTCATCCAGTGATCAAAAAGCCCGTAACATTTCTTCATTTAAAGTGCTGATCATGTTGATTGGTATCAAGCTGACACATGATCATTTGGTTGATGCTCAGACTTGGACTCTTTGTGGCCCTTTTGAAAAAGAATAAAGTCAGTGAGATTTGAAGCTGTAATAATTGTATTGAAGCATTGACATGCCTGCAGAATGGCTCAGGACCCCTGCTATCTCAAGCTCCTTCAAAATGACAGTTCAGAATAAATTTAACCTCCTGCTGTAAAGTTCATCTTCTGTTGAAACATTAATACACTTCAAATGAAACATACTGCAATATACTGGCCCTACAGAAGGAAATTCAAGTTATTTCTGTACCTTTAGGATAGAGAGACAGAATGCAGCATATTAAGATTTAGTGGTATAGGGAACTCGCCCACATCTTCTATACATACTTGTTTAAATCTGGTTTCATTTTGAAAGCAATGTGTTATTTATAACAAAAAGGCCATGACAACTCTTTTGCAGAAACAGCTATTTTTTTCAAGAGTTAGAATGTCAAATTTTTATTTGAATTATCTCATATTACTTTAACATTTGGCCAGCCAGCCAGCTAGTTTTACTACACAGCTCATCTGTGCACTATTTGACAGTGGCTTTTTCCTATTACATTCTTTTTTAAGACCAGAATGACAGTTTTGTAATGTCAGGCTTCCTACACTAGCATTTGAAGTTTTATATGCAATTATCTGAGAACCAGTAAAAAGAGACTCCAAATCTGATGTAAGAGTAAGTTCTCCAAGTCTAACAAAGTACTTCTGTAACTCAGGGCAAAAGAGGGAGCATTTGATTTGTATGTAACAGCAGAACTGATATTGAATATAATTTGATTTCACTAATACTTTGCTCAAGTAGATGAAAGCCTGTAACACCAACACTCTATGAACCAAGGTAAAGAGAAAAACCAGCTTCTCAAGTCCATTTAAATTATAGGCTTCTGTAACTGAACATATATTTTTTGGTGCTCTTTATTCTTGCCCAGTTAGAAGAAGAATGTAGATTTTGTTAACTTTATATGCCTGAAAGAGAACTTTCTTTCTTTATAAACTGATCTTAAATGTATAAATCCAGGGAAAAAAACCCTACAGTTGCTTTGAGAAAAAGGAGCAGGTTCTGCAAGGAGCCCTAAGTAGAAAGACGGGGAGTGAAACCACATGAGTCTGTAAGCAAGTCAGCTTTTAGTTTTCCTTAGAAATAGCTATGATTTTTATTCTCCATACACCTGAAAGATTTGAAAGAGAAAGCAGGGTGAGAAATCCTCTTCTTCCTTGAGGGGCAGCTGCTTTCCACAGCTCTGCAGCACAGCTTTCCGGAGATCACATTAAAACGTGTGGGCTTTCCTGTGAATTACAGCCCTGAAGTGGCTAGGCATGTCTGGCTTGTAGTGTCAAACACAAATATTGGAAGGCATAAGCAAAGTTCATAAGCAAAGTTCACAAGCAAAGTTTAACAGATACCCACTGAAGAAAGTTTAAAAACAGGATCACAGGGTACCACAGGTTGGAAGGGGCCTTGGGAAGTCATCTAATGAAAACTCGTGCTCAAAACAGAACTGCATGGAACATCATTCCTTTAATGCCTGCAAAGATAAAAAGGCTGTGAATTTTCTGCACTGAAGAGTTATTTGCCACTAAATATTCTCCCATCTTCACAAAAGAATAACTGAACAAGCTGTTATTTTGAACACTGGAATACTGATTTAACCCAGTATCCCTCTTCAGAGCTCAGAATATCTTCCCAAACAGCTGTCTGCAGAGCTGCATTGTACGGTGCTGGGATAAGCTCAGGAAGGAGGGGAAAGGGCAGGGATTAGAAGCCACACAAAATCTCTGCAGTTCAGCGCTGAACAGTAACAACTAAGCTCTCCTGCAGGTTTCTCTCTGAACAGGAAATGAGAAAAGCTCAAATCCAGTTTAAGCTTCAATAACCTTTACTAAGATTCACTGGGAGTTAAATTAATAAAAAAACAAGGTACCTGAAGCTTCCTACAAGGAGCTTTTAATTCATGACCAGCAACTTAATTCCTGACCACCCCTGAAATCCAAAAATATCACCACTGAAGACTTCAAGAGTCGATGTTAGTGTAAGTTCAGCCCACTAGAGAACACCTCTAACAACTGTAGAAACAAGTAACATTATTTGCACCAAACGTCATGTTGCTCACATAGGACAAATGAGGAATAGCTGCTAGAAGAAGAGAAAAATGCATGCTTATACTGACTGGAAGATGCTCCTACAGAAGAATGGAAACAGCATGTTTTCTTCAGTGCACATATGCTATCCCCTATCTTACACACCTGGTGGCCCTGTCTTTCCAGAAGAGATTGAAGCCACTGGTGACATTTTAGACAACCTGAGTCCCTCTGTTGTAGGAGGTGCTCTAGGATACTTAAGAGGCCAGCAAGCATAGATATCATCTTGCATGCAGTAACTTAAAGCCTGAAAGCTGGAGTGTTTTAGTTAAAAAAAGAGGCAAGGAAGAATTGCTTGTGCTTAATCATATAATTTTGGGAGTACTTTTTAAGTGGCAGCGTCTCTCAGTGCTGTTGTCCGGAGCAACTCATAGGGGAGTTCTTTTGACAAGATGCATGGCAAGAACTAGCTTTGAAAAACATACATTTTTAAGGTAGAGGGACAAATCTTCTTCTCCATTAGAGAAACAACAGCATGAGTTTCATTTCAAAGTTTTGAAGCCCAAAAGAGCTATCATCAGAATTGCTTAGCTGCTTACTTGGCACATCAGGATTCCAGAAGGCCTATCGTGTCTTTACAAAACATAGTTGTCGTTGATGCCTCCTTAAGACATTAAATTTTGACTTTCCAGGTCAGTCATCATTCAAAAAGGTGTACTATAGCAGAAGCAACCCAAAGTCTGCTATCTCAGTAAGCCCTACAACAGCAAGTATCAGCAGGCCCAAAGGTTCCTTTCTTGCTTTGGCTCAGGTTTGATCACTCCAGTGACTGATTTCTTTGCTGAATTCCATCTATGTGGTGAAATAATGAGGCTAATGGAGAAACCCCTATAGAACAATACCTCCTGCTCAGGAATTTCAGGATCACAGAATGGCTGAGGCTGGCAGGGACCTCTGGAGATCACCTAGTACACCCGCTGCTCAAAGCAGGGTTAGCTATAGCACAGTGCTCAGGGCTGTGCCTAGCTGGGTTTTGAGTGTCCACAAGAACGGAAACTCCATAACCTCTCTGGGCAACCTGGTCCAGCATATGACCATCAGCACAGTACAACAGGCATTTTCTTGTGTCCAGGCAGAATTTCACATGTAGCTTGTGCCCACTACCTTCTGTCCTGTCAGTGGGCACCACTGAGAAAGTCTGGCTCCCTCCTGTGATTCCACCCGTCACACATGCACAACTGCAGCAAATCATACCCCTATGCAGCTGAAGAGCTTGATTCTTCTTGTGGGGTTGTGTGGTGGGGAGGAAGAGGGGCTGTTAAACAGGTGTTTGTTACCTGCAGCAAAGGGATCTGTGCAGCACAGCACAGCCTGCATCTGCTCATGTTAATTGTGTTGAAGATCAATCACTCCTCCACGTACAGGGGTCTGCAGGTGAGGATCACTACACTCGTTCAAGTAGATGGTTTATTTATATATCTACTTGCCTTTGCATGTATTTTCCCTATCAAGTCCTTATAGGCCTTTTACGCTCATTTTTCAAAGCCCTGCCCTTAGGACTTTGCTGAAGCGGGTCTTGAAGATATACCTGACAAATGCCTACTATAAGACATAAAGCTTTTGAAGTTTCCTACCCAAGGCTTAAATTTAAAAGTGTTATCCTAATTCTCAGCACCTGCATATCTACAAGCATGTCCAAAGTCCCTCTATGTGTAGAGCTGGAACCTTGTCTATAATCTGAGGTGCTTTCATATTAGCAGGCACAGAGGTACAAACAAACATCAAGGGGTCTTTTTATGAGCTACGTGGAAGAAACATTTGATCTTAAATGTTCATTCTCTACTGCTCATGCTTATGTTCATTCTTAGCCTAAAACCTAATTCTTCAAGCCTTCACACCAATTAAAAAGTGGAAGGAGCACATTAAAGACCCTTCACTGGGAACACCAACAGCCGCACCGCACAGCAGTTTTCCAGTGTTTACTGATAGGGGTGACATTTGAGGTAGAAGGCAGAAGATCGTAAGGTGAAGGATGATAAAGGGGACAAATCCACAATTGCACCTCTTACTCTGTCTGTCCTTCACTGACTCCCCACAATAGTCCTTGGCAGGCTGGAAGGGAGGAGAAGGGGAGAAGATACCAAGTTTTCGGTTAGGTCCATATTAATACCAGATTTATTAGAACAGAGCATGGTTGATTTTGCACAAGGAAAAAAGCTACGAATTACTCATCTTTTGGGAAATTAAAATACAAAGTACCTTTCCCAGAGTATTTTTTTTTTTTTTAATTTAAAACCACTAATTTAATACAATGTTTTTGATGGTGGTCCTTAATGAATTAGGCTGATACACTGATTAAAATATTAATGACCAATAAATGGCAAGTAAAGACATACCTTCCGATCTTTAAAAGTAGTGTTGTCAGAAAGCAAATCCTATTGCTTCCTACCAAAACAGCAATTCCAAGAGCTCCCTATTTCATGTAATGTCTGACCCATATATCTTTTGACAGGTCCTCTGACAATGATCTGAATGTTCTAAATTGGTAATTTTGCTCTCTCCTAAAATACAGAGCACAAACCACTATACAGTAGCTGCCAGCACACTATTCAAAATGAGCTTTGTGTGTCCCCACAAACACCAGCCAGATAGAGGCTTACCTTCAGGTCTTGAGACTAGCTTAGGTCATCATCACTGAAGACACTTTGTACCTACAGCCATCAAGAGCAACCAACTTGTACAAGAGGGAAAGTGTCAAGTTAAATCCTGTATTTGTAAAACTCAAATTGTCAAAGACAACAGATGCATCATCTAGGGTTTATGTGGAGTGGTTTGGGGTTTCTATTGTAGTACCTTAAATCAGAAGTTCTGGGTGGCTATTCACTCCATGTGTAGAAGCATCTGAACCGTACACTGATTCTCTACAGGAGACTCTGAAAGCTTTTAAACAGGAAAAGCTAGCGTTCACTTTGTGCCTCAGCAATTGTCATGGAGCAATGCCAAGACTGTGTCCTTGCTAAGGAGGAAGCCATAGAAAGTTTTCTGCACAATCATACTTACGGTCTTCCAGCATACTTCAGCTTCGTGCCCTGTAAGAGAGACAGCCTAGGAAAGCAGATTAAGATGTTTAGAGTACTATTACATACTGCTAGCTTTGCAATGAATCAGAGCTATACAGACTGCATACTTCCATTTCAGCAAGCAACTGCTGCTTCAGAGTTGGATTAATACATGTCACTACACCCGAATTTGATGCCAGGTGATGTTCCAATATTCCAGAATGTTCACTTCTATCAACCAAAAGCCATTAATTCTCAGAAATCCCCATTTTTCCATCTTCCAGTAAGCCAAGGAACCCTTTTCAACTTAACAATTCTATGCATTTTTAGAAAAAGTTTTCACATAGCAGTAGTAAAGAGTTACAGAGGAATTCACTAAATCTTGACGACCAGATATGACTGAAGCAAGTTACTGCCCATTTTCTGTAATGTCAGGTGTCCTTATCTGTCTTCTAAAGGAATGTACTGCTGACAAGATCTGAAGTGGTCACAAAGTTGTATGCGAACACAGAACAAAGTCCTCTGCCTGCTCCATACATGGCAGGAGAAACTTGCTTGCTTCCTTGTAGTTGCTCATGTTCTGGACATAAACGATGTCAATCTCTCCTCCATTTATATATAATCTCCTATTAAAGCTTCTGAGTTACTATGAAAGCATAAGAGCCACATCCAGTTTATTTCCCCTATGGAGGAATACTCTCTGCTTTGTGCGATTTGCAGTGTAAGCACCAACTCTACCTTTACGCTTTGCAACTAGAACGGTCTCATTGCTAATGTTCTGTCTAGTGAGCTAACTTTTTAATGTTTAGGTGCATGAAGCCCATCCCGCTTTTTAAGCAAATCCTCATCCTAGAATCATAGAATGGCTTAGGTTGGAAAGGTGCTCAAGACCATCCACTTCCAACCCCCTGCCATAGGCAGGGACACCTTCCACTACACCAGGTTGCTCAAAGCGTTGTCCAGCCTGGCCTTGAACAGTGCCAGGGATGGAGCATTTACCACTTCTTTGGGCAACCTTTTCTGGTGTGACAGCCGGTTGAAGTAAAGGGGACTTTACTTTGAACAAGGACAAGTGGTACCTGTAGGAGGCTTTTGGTTTAGATACTGTGTAAGCTGCACCTCCTTGATGGATACGGCAGTCTCTTGAAGAAGGTGGTTAGGTGTACAGTCCAGGGCAGAAGATAAGCAGGAACAGCTCTAAGGCTCTTGATTCTGGCCCAGAACTTCCTGTGACATGGCCCTGAATAAGCAGACCAGTTCAGCCTGGAGACAGGGTGGAGCTGGACCTTCCATGCTGGCCAGGCTCATCCAACAAAGCTAAGGTATTTCAGTGAGGGCTTGAAATCTGTAGGATCAGAGGATATGCACTGCTTGGGGAAGAGGGTAAAGGTGGAAAAAAGCAGGAGCTCTTTAGAACCAAGTATTTGCATCAGTACATTCAGGCATTCTACTTTCATTTATGCAAGGCTTAATTTGATCTAGATTCCTCCAGGGGTTTGGAGAGGCTGGCACCACTGCCAGGAGGAACTGAACTTACCAAGGCTTTTGGAATAACTTCCCAATACAGCCAGCCATACATGAGTTATCTTTCCATGAAAATTACATTTGCTTGCTTACTCTGAAACACATTGGAAAACTTCCTTTTATTCTAAGAAAGTCTGAGAGTTCATATTTTTTTGGCTGCTTACACTTGCTGCATTTACCCATTGGTATGGCATTAAGGCATTTGTTTCCATTGTTCTCTCCAGACTACTTGGTGATGCAGCATTTTCATCTTCCTGTTAAGACCAATACAGAAAAAATGAGTCCCTTACACTACAATTTTCAACCCCTCCCTCAAAGCCAAGATTATATGTCCTAACATGGCTTGTACACATGTATAGTAGACACCCTACCCAGAATACTGCATTTTAAGCCACTTCAAACAGTCTACGGTCTAGAACTGCATTTATAAGTTACTATTGCTTGATGCCACATACACCATGACCTCTCAAAAGGGAATGAGCTTAAAGCCGTAGCAAGAGCTATTTTACAGAGTTGCCATGCATTTCAGGTTGAAATCAGTACTGTACTGACATTCAAGAATTTCAGTCCCCATACAGACTGAGATGAACAGCACTTTTATTTATTTCAGTTACAGGAAGAAAGACAAGTAAACCTTACAACCAGAAAGGCAATGAAGGCCTCATGAGCTCAGTGAAAAATCATTTCATAATCTAGGCAACATGTTATGATTTCTTAAGATCACAAAGAAAGCATACTTCACTCTTCAACAACTTTTCCTTGTTTCTGTAAAGAAGGTTCCTGTTAACAGAATCAAGGACACCAATTCACAAAGCCTACATTCACCCTCTCATCCCCCCTCAAAAGGCTTAAGTGTAGACTTTATTCCAAAAAAGTTAACATGCAGTCATGATCACAGCTAGAAGAGAAAAATTTAGTCTGTCATCATATGAAGTTAAATTATGATGTGTTAATGAACTTAAATGAAGATACTTTCGCACATGGCAGTGTACTTCATGGGTAAAGAAACTCTCGTCATTTTAAGACAATGCTTATCTGACTATTCTAGTAGGGAGAAAACAGCTTCAATAAAAACTGATCTCCCTACCAAGCACTCTAGGTAAGAAATATGACTTAAGTGCTAGAAATATGTGGGAGAAATCACTATACAAAGTGTCAAGTGCAAACCCCCCTTTACCTAGAATTCAGTGTATTTACTTAAGTACAATAGAAAAGACTGAATATTCAGGCGTGGTTGACAGTGGGATACAGTGCTACAGGTTGAGCATCATCCACTAAAGGACAAGCCCAAGCATGCATATTATCCCACCACAAGGAAAAGACATGCTTGAGCTTCCTAACCTGCTCATTTCTGCCCTTTGCTCTAGTATTATCTTCTCCCTCATTACCAACTTAGTTCCTGCACTCCTTTAAAGAGACCCCTTTAAAACTGTCCAAAATTCTGGATTATTTGGCAAAAAAACCCAAACCACTCGCTATTTTAAAGAACACAGAACTAGAAGAAGAAAGGAAGAAACAGAGTTCATAATTCATCTCTTCGGTTGCTCTTCTAAGCTGTATCAGACCTAGAAAACATGAGGAAGTACTAGATCAAGTACTGTTCCATCATCCTTGAGGCAGATCATAACTTCAGTCAATCGCTAGGCAGGTCAGTTTTGGTGCACAAGATGTTAATCAACTGAAAAATGTATTTTCACCCGTGCTGTATGTCAGTTCTCAGTTTCCCCTCACTTATGTGGTCAGGGATACATTTATCACGCAGTACTCACAGAAAGTCTCAGCATTTCAGGCAGACCTATTCATTCCCAAGGAGTATCCTTTTGGCTCAGTGAAGACTTTTGAGTACTCTGGCTTACATTCATTCTGGAGGCAGCCACCATGACTCCATTTACCCAAAGTACTATTGTTAGTGGGGCTGTTACCATCTTGAAATTGCAGTGTAAAGTTAACCAGCAATATAAAAGAATACTTTTTCAGTGTTTCCAGTGAAGGAGCTGAGAAGAAAAAATAATCTGTAAGAAACCATTGCTGCAATTTTATTTTAACAAAAGGGCAGATTTATTCATGTTTACAAACAAGTTCCAAAAACAAAAAGGAGAACATGTATGCTACCCACTAACAACCTTTCAAAATGCCAACAGCCCTCATGCTGCATGAAGGATTCTATAGATTAGAAAAAAAATAAAATAAAAATCACAGTTCCACTCACAGTTCACCAAGACAGCACTAAACTAACATGTTTAGACAAAAACAAAGGACTAAGATTCTGATGTATTTTGATTTAATCCATTTTGCCCGAGATAACAGAAATATTTCAAGCAAGTTCCATCACAGATTGATGTCCTGCATTAAACAATCCTACTAAGTTCTGAACAAAAGTTATTCAGTATGTTTCTCAAAATTTTTAAAAATTAAACAATTGTTTCAAAACCATTAAGTAGTAAATGTATTTAAGAAACTAATTAGGACAGAGGCCATAACTTCATTAGAACACCACTGCTCATGTTTTTACAAAGCATTAGTGTTATCTATTTGGCTATTAGTAGTAGCAATTTATCTACAATATTTAACAAGGTAAATTGCAGGCAAAATTTAGTACAGTTTCAATAGAAACACCCTTTTCCTGAAAATACAGCAGTATTTGAAGGACTAGTTTTTTTGTTTTGGTTTTTTTTTTGGGGTTTTTTTTTTGTTTTTTTGTTTTTTTACTTTTTCTCCGCATCATTTATAAGGAAGCTTCCCATCTATGAACAGGAACAAAAAAGTATCTACAAACCTTGTAAACAGATCTGTATCATTTATAAACATAAATAATCCAAATTATTAACAGCCAACAGCAGAAATTAAAGTATCAATTCAACGATCCAGGGCCTCCTTGCCCTTCCCAGCCTTTCCCTCAGAAAAGGATCATGATAAACTAAAGCTCTGCTAACACACTGTTCAGGACCATTCTTAAGTACAACAGATGATCCACAGGTCACTTATGCTGAGTTACTGTTTATCTGTCAGAGTTCATTATTACTCCCACCCCAGAAAAGCACCCTCCAGTCTGGCAGAAAGCTTTTGTTTTTTAAAAAAATAAATCTACATTCGTACAAGTGTGTCTTCTGTTGAAGTCCGAGACAAGAATATCATCTTGTCCATCATAATGTGTGAAGAGACCCAGTTTCAATTTCTTTACAATGCAGCTAGTGTGTTAACATTCAGCTTACAATCAGAGTGATGTTTCCAAACTATGTAGCGGGCTCCCTGGGGATGAAGAGGTAGCAGACTTGTTCATGTCTGTTGTAAGGTGAATTCCACTGTCAACCGCATTGTTATTTTTATTGGGAGAGGGTGGGGGAGTAGAGTTGCGTTTTGTTGGAGCATCATCTTCAGCATCAGTATCATCAATAAGGGGAATATGAGGCTCGGAGTCTTCTATTCTAAACTCAGGATGCGTCATAAAATTGTGAATTGAACTTCGTGTCTCAGGTTTCTCTAGCCCCTCATACAAGGAGCTACGAAATGCATTCACCACTCGGATCTGTGAACAAAGGAAAAAGGTCGTTAGAATGCTGCAGGCTTCTGGCAATGGCATGGTTCTTATGAGTCTGAATCCACAAACAGCTAGACATGAGTGAATCAAATTTGTGTATGATGCAGTGGAACTTGCAATAAACTGTAAAAAATGAAGAGCGTTTCAGTAGAGCACTGCCAGTCTACACAGTAGGAATAAAAATTGCACAAGTACTGCAAAAAGCTGAAGGGCCTAAGATTCATTCATGGCACTAGAAAGGTTCAATTATTTAATATGGGCTAAGTGTTTTTCAGAAGTGAGGCTGACAATTATTTACTTATTCACCAATTAACTCTCAGTGAGTGTTTTATTGAATACTTGGGGGAGGTGGGAGTGGGGGAAGAGGGAAGAGGCTGGAAATAAGTTAGAGGATAAAAGGGTCACTAATTCTCATGCTAGGAATTAGGATGTCAACTGACTATGAAAAAGCCAAGCAAGTGTAAGCCAATGTCACAATGACCGGACACTTACAAAGAGTCATGCAAAAAAGAATACCACTGTAACAGCTGTAAATATTCGAGTATATACCCATTTACAACACTAGAGAAAGCTCCTTACTGAAAAGTGCTTTGGAAACTTAAGACCAGAACTAGGAAATTGAATACTATATTGTATAACTACGTAGCCGCGACAGGTTGTAACTTTGAAGAGACTATTCAAGTATGAGAAAACCAGGTGATCAGCCTTTACTCCAGTCTTCAATTTACACTGAATTCATGGACAAAATTCCCAGGGAGAATATTATTTCAAGTCCTTTCATTTCTTAACTAATGTTCTTCAAATCAAAAAGCTAAATTTACAGAATACATAACATTCTAGACTCAAATTAGGTAGAATAAAGTACACCTTCATTTTGCAAACTGCGCATGTCCAGGATTGACTTGAATTTAAGCTTTCCAAATTGTGACGTGAATGATGAAACCTCCTTCCCGCTCACCCTTTTCCCTCCCACACCCCACACACTTCCCTCACCAACTACAGAAATTCAGAATTCATTCTTGCACTGATAAAACAAAGGTTAGGCAGCAGTCAGTAACCCCTTTGTCCAACCCTTTAATCAAGATACAGTTTCCCCATCCGTTAGTTCCCTGTTCAGTTCTCAGCATCTCTACTCTGGGTGTACCCAGCAAAGCAGTTTCAATCCCAAAGCTCTTCTGTTGTACTATAAGCAGCAGAGCAACCCTGAGTAAACAAGAACTTACTGTGACAAACAGTAAGTCCAATTTAAAGATATTAAGTGCTTCCAAGATGACTTGTTTCAAGCTGAGAAATGTGTTGTGACTAGTGCTTCCATAGAGTTCCTTGACAGTAAAAATAAAGTGGCTTCCAGGTGAAGGAATGAAGGTGGACGGTCAAGCAGACTTCAAAAGCAGCTAAAATATACCAGCCAACCTCACTGAAAACAGAGAAGTCCCTAAAAGCAATGCATTATCAGATTTGTTATCAGAGAATCACTGCACATTATGAGAGTCTTAGGTTCTGACCATGTTCTTTGACATCCAGAAACAGTGCTGTTCCCACCCCTAGCTCCTCAGAGTACTTGCACAAAGAATTTTACTCAAAAGCATCATGGTCCCATTTTATCCTACAGGTACAGAGCTGAGCCCCATTACCAATGACAACTTGGGGCAGGAGCAGGGGGGCACACACACAAGGAGGGGCATAACTATGAATACAGGGAGAGCAGGGAACAGGATGTATGCCCTTGAGAAGTGAAAGATTACAACAGCAGCTAATGCTTTACTGTTCATCACACGAAAAAATAGAGCGCACTGTTAAGGAGTTGGCGTGTTACATGAGCTTTAAACAAGTCAAGCAAGCTGCATAAACTGTCTTGGCACTTACCAAGAAAAATCAGCAGTGACAATGCCAAACTAAAAGTTTGCAATGCCTTTATTTGGCATGTTGCCTCCCACTGCACCACTGATTTATGTGGCAGAATGAAATATGACTGCCTTGTGGGACTACTTTTTTATTGCTTACAGATGGTAAGTTAGAACATAAGCAGGAATGGAAAACAAATTTTGGTGTAACAGGACAGATGTAATTATCATAGGAATATAAGTATACCCACAATAGTCTTGATTCCCATGCAGAATGCATACTAAACAAGCGGTATAGACGCTCCTATGAACTCAAGATCCTCAAAGAATCCAGCCATGAAGGTAGAAGTCAGACTATCAGTGGTTTAAGTTATGCTTAAATCTAGTGTTTCAAAGGGTTTATTTTCAACTACTAAAGACAATTAGATGAGAGGGATAACTATAAATAAATTGCATAAGTGAGGAGCAAACAAGACAATTTGTTAAGTGTAATTTATACTGTCATCAGACCTTCCTCATATTAGTATCAGAATGGCAAAGGAATGCAGTAAGCACTCCAAAACCTTCTAGCCAGATGGCTGCTTAAGAGTTGCAACCTCACTTCATAGGAACAGCTGAACAATTTTCCAACAAACAGCTCTGAAAAAGAGACATAATGAAATAACACATCTGCTTCCCATTAATACTTATTAGTTATCAAAAGTTGCTCTCCTGGAGGGTGTAGCAGAAGGCTGTACTACTTAGTAAGGATCAAAAACTAGTTCTCTGCTATTGTGGCTCTGTATCTGCATTGGTCATTTGATGCAATGAGATGCTGCAGTGCCCTTTAGATTCTGATCAAATGGCAGCATGGCATGAAGTTGCTCTCTAGAGAGTTCTGAATGTCTAATTAATGTTCTTGAGTGTAGTTAGGGATACAGGTTACTAATTAGCATTTTAACTAGGAGATGCAATCCTGTGCATCCTTACTGTTAAATCTACTTTTCACATTTCATGTTCTCGAGGCACGTGAATTTGTGAGCTGAGCTTTTTAACACTACTGCAAGGTAGGAAAATACCTGTCTCAGCAATGGAGAACAAGTACAGAGGTAAACACTTGGTGAAGCTCACACAGGAATTCTGGCCAAAGCCAAAAAAAAAACCCCAGCCCACCCAAACAAACAAAACCAAGAGAGAACATTTCTGATAAGACAGCTCCTGAAATTAAGGGTCTTCATCCATCTGGTAATCTGAAAGTTTAAAAAGCAGGGGGGAAAGAAAAACCCTCTCAGTTTTAAGAAACAATTATTTAACCAGTCTCTAGGAAACTTAAGAAGGAAGTTAACATGGAATATATAATTAAGATGGAAAACTCTTTCAGCAATAGATATTAGCTATCAGTATTCAACTACAACTGTTACGCATCTTCAGACTCCAGAGTTTAAACTCATATACACAAAAAATTAAATCTCTAGCCTCTACAGAGGAAGGCTGTAACCAAAATGCCACTTAGAGCACAATATAAAAAGGGCAGAATTAAGGTAAGGCAATCTTTACTTTCACTGATGGCTTATGAACTGCTGCCAGAAGAACCTAGAGAGAAAAACCCCTTCAGATTTGAATGGCAATTTGAACATTCAATGCTTAAACATTATTTTCCTTTTATATGATCTACTGGAAAGTTCTTCTGACTTGCATGCATTTTAGAAGCCTTGTTTCGCCACCTGAATCCTGATGTTGAGAAAGTTGTGTTATTCAGTTAAAAAGGTCCAACAAAAGCAGAGATTCAGAAGCTCTTTACAGGCTACAAAGAAAACGTATTTAGTGTTCCATATTCTAACTACATTCATATCTTTAATATATCATTTGCTTTCCCATCAGCTTGTTTACCTTAAGTATCACTTGTGCTGCAGTGCAAGACATCTATTTTTGTGGACCTGGGTCCATGACTATGCAGTTAATTCACTTACTCAATGTAAGTCACACTAAGAGGCATATACTCGAACATTTACAACAGTTTTCCCATTTTATCTTACACATCCCCCTGTACACAAATGGATGAAGGCACAGAATGTGCAGGCTCACAGCTTTCACATTAAAGTCTTTTGTTGAAACTGTTCCACCTGTTCTCAGCCCTCTAAGAAAAAAAAGTCTTGAGGACTCCACTTTGTGGAAGAGCTCTATAAAAGCCTGAACGATGATTTTAAGTACTAAGGAGAAAATGAGAAACGTTAGGTACGTGAATTAGGAAATGTTAATTTCATGCACTTTAGGAACACACACTCACACCCCACAGTAGTAGAAGCAGTAGTAGAGGAAAACACTACATGTGTAGGGGTAGAAATATTTGTTACATCATGGTGCTGGCTGGCGATGGAGGGTTGCCGCCTTAGAGCCCCCTGAATGGTACTTCCACTCTGGAAAGCATTCACTACATCCATCTGCAAGGAATCAGAGATTGTGACAGCTTGCTCAGCAAGAGAGAGAGAGAACAAGAGAAAGGACCATCCCATCTATAACACACAAAAAGTAAAGAGAAAAGGCACTTTTTTTAATAGAGAGATACACAGGCAAGAGTTGCATTTAGAGCTGAAGAAAACAGAGGACTGAGGGATTACACATCCATCCATCCCCCCTTTTGACAGTCTCAGCCACACGAGTTAGAACTGCCACCTTAGTCAAAGGACTGGAGATGGAGAGATTTCCCTCATAACACCCCCTGTGTCCTACCTTTTTCAAGACCATACCTGAGTTTGTATCCTGTTTAGGCCCCTAAACCACAAGATCTGACCACGACGTAATTCTCTCTCAGCGTGATCAATCTCCTCTACGTCTTCTGCTAGTTCTTCTTCAGGAATCTCTTCCTTTTGTGTTCCATGACCAGCTTCTTTAAGGAATTTCAGGCGGCTGGTTGGAATTGTTGAAATCAACTATCGGTGAATGAAAAATATGAATCAGGATTATTCTTAAAAAAAAAAAACCCAAAACAAACAAACAAACAAAAAAAAAAAAAAAACCCACAAAAGAAAATAAAGGAAAAAGAAATACCAGACTTGAGGCTTAACATAATATCCTACACACAATTAGCAAAGTTGAAAAAACAGATTCTCTAAAGGGGATAAATGCATCAATGTAGAGGGATCCCTAAATAGCTGCAAAGCTATGAATATCCTTACCACTTTAACTGATATGTGAAATATAAACCTGGACTATAAATCTTCCTTGCTAGGGACACAGAATTCCACTTTCACATTACTCACTATGCCAGGAAGAAGCAGTACTGGAGCTACAAAAGCCATTAATTCTGCAGACTGTGCTTGTATCTACAGCTTTCAGAGCTCCATCCATTTGATGAGCATAATGTGTTACCTCAAATGAGATATATCATTGGAACAAGTCCAGAGGAGGGCCACGAGGATGACCAGGGGACTGGAGCACCTCTTGTGTGAAGACAGGCTGAGAAAGTTGGGGCTGTTCAGCCTGGAGAAGAGAAGGCTGCGTGGAGACCTCACAGCAGCCTTCCAGTATCTGAAGGGGGCCTATAAGGATGCTGGGGAGGGACTCTTCATCAGGGACTGTAGTGATAGGACAAGGGGTAACCGGTTCAAGTTTAAACAGGGGAAGTTTAGCTTGGATATAAGGAGGAAGTTTTTTACAGTAAGGGTGGTGATGCACGGGAATGGGTTGCCCAAGGAAGTTGTGAATGCTCCATCCCTGGTGGTGTTCAAGGCCAGGCTGGACAGAGCCTTGGGTGACATAGTTTGGTGTGAGGTGTCCCTGTCCATGGCAGGGGGGGTGGAAATAGATGATCTTAAGGTCCTTTCCAACCCTAACTGTTCTATGATTCTATGATCATTTAATGAAAGTAGCCACAGTTGCTTCAGAAATATAGAACAGACATGCATTCTTTTGTGACCTGGAAGGCAGCAATCCATTTGCAAGGTAAGTGATGTTTCCAAAACCCTATCCCAAACTGTTACTTTGAAACTAGGTATACACTCTCTTAAACTAAATAAAAGCTACATATGGCCGTTCCAGCTTTCCTTTTCATCCCCACCTTCAGGGCTATTCTGGTGAACTATGTAGTTAAGGGGAGTCATCTTTTGATACGTCCCATCTAGCAGATCCAGACCAGTTCCAAGACTGCTTTCCTTGACCATCACAAACCTAGACGACCATTTCAGCAGCTGCAGAGGAAAAAGACTGCTCCAAAAGCAAGATAAACAGCCCTTTATGCTGAAATTGCTATTATGAATGCTCCCAGATCACACTTCAATTTCTATTATTCCCAGAAAAATCAAAAGTTCTTTGGCTGTAATGAGACGCTAGAGCAGCATGAACTGCAGCAGGGAAGCTTTGCCCTTGCAAGACGCTTTGGGTCAAAGGTATTTTGAACCATCTTGATTTTTTTCTAGGCTACTTTTGAACCTCAGAGTGACTCTATTTGATTTTATTTTTTTAATTATTAATGTTCCAGAAAGCCTTATTAAAAAGCTTATACCCACTTGCAGAATATGCACATATATATATGTATATATGTATGTATGTATGTATTTACAACTAAAATTCACCCTACCAATTTTATACCGAAACCTGAAGTGTCCTTTTCATAATGGAAGGAAAGATACTGTAATGGAAAACTCTTCATGTGGTATGAAAAGTTTAGACAAGTATGTCATTAAATAATGGAAAACTCTGTTGCTCTAAAGTTTCATGTAAATCAGCTTGCTGCTTACCAGCACTGTTGTGCATGCAATAGTAATGAAACCCTAAGCGAGCGAGGAAATAAAAATCAAAATGCAGTAGCTTAATAGGGGAGATAACTTTCCAATTATTTCATAATTTTTCAAATGAACCTTCAGAGAAAGTTGGTTTTCAGTTTTGCTGCATTTCTTGCTACTCCAGAAGTTTTTAAATCAAGAAAATACTGGCAAGTTTAACATCTGATTTTTCAAGAAAATCATTCATTGCAAAGTTAAATGTATTCCAACATTAACATGTTCACTGCATCTGTATTCTTACAGAACTTCTAGTACTTATCTGACTAAAGATATAATTTCGTATTTTAAAAGTAACTACAGCTTCTTCTAGTTAAAAGTTATTAAGCATAAACCAGCCATAGCATCTAGTTAGGAAGTGTAACTAATTGACCAACTCAAGAGTAAGGAATATTGACCTAAAGACTTTCTGGCTATTGAGCTAGTCAATTTTAATCAGTATTTACTATTCATCTCCATATATTCATACAGTCCGCTTGAATGATCTGAATATTAAAGACATTGTATTTTTCATCTTCCATGTAAAGTATTTTAATGCGGTAGGTATTTGGCATTGTGACAAAGCTAGTTTACCTGGCCCCAAAGTAGTGTTCCCATGCCCAGGAAAATGGACCATAGCCACTGCTCAATGGAGAGTTCCGAGCAACTGAAAGGCTTCCCACCAAACTGCACAATAATTATCTGTGAAGAGCAACATTATTGAACAACATGTATGAGTGACCTGTTACCAGAAAATTCCCTAATGTTTCAAGATCACTAGAGACAACTCTGCATTACAGCACAGGATTTCCCATTTTATTAAGCCTATGCATCCACTGTCTCAGCAGTCTCATCAACTTTCCAAACCTATTGTCTTCAGCTTTTCAGTATTTCAACAGCTACCTATTTGTCTTCAAGTGTCACAATCACAAAAACCTGTTGACTACTTAATTTTGTTTGCAGTTCTGTTTCACAATTACAGCATGTATTTGATGCGACAAATTTACAGTGGTTATTTATCACATGATCATCACCCATTTAAAAACCCAGTTTATTAATTGGTTTCTATTAACACAAGTTGTAGATCCATAAAACATAAAACACTTCAGAAATAATTCAACAGAATATACTATGTATCCCATCAGTGGTAAATGTCAGACTTTAAATAATCACAGTGTGACATCTATGTAGTAAATCTTAGGAGAAGGGGCAGAGATCTCAGTTAAAATAAATGAGCTCCTACTGACTTACCTACTATTAAAAAAAGCTCTATGGGCCCTAATGAGCAAGGTATCCCTCTGCATAGGAATTATATGCATGTAAGGTTGCCCTCGAGAATCAACAATTCAAGTAGCATGACAGGCATGAAAAGGAGACAGTATTGACCATTAAGGAGGACAATCTAATAGCTGAAAATCGCAAGAGTATCTTCTTTTATTAACACAGAATAGAATATTGAGACAACAACTCAGGAGTTACTTATTTGGGAAGACACTCAGCCCACCAAGTTTATAAAGGGAACACAGTTACAGTCAGGAGTCATTTCTACATATTTAGGTTTGTTGCCCAACAGTCACTATGATGTCTTGCAGAGTGCAACCCTGAAAATAAGAGTAGCTTATGAAGAAGTGTCATCTAAAAAAAGCCTAAACATGGTAGAATAAGTGAACTAACAATGTGAAACAGAGGTGTATACTCTTGTATTACTTAAACTGCTATAAATTTGGTCCCCCTACCCCCCAAGAATTTACTTACCTGCACAACAAATGTCCCCAGAACAATAGAACAGAAGATAGCGTTGTTGAAGATTCCTTCAAACACATTTCTTTCACCATGGATTTTCCGGGCATTAATTTCATTAAAAAGCTGCATCATCACAAATGTGTTAAATACAATAGTATAATGCTCTGAAGGAGGAGCGTGCAGAGGTGCATTTCTTCCACTGTCGATATCAAAAATTCTCTCACCTGTGTTTAAAAAGCATTTATCAGCAGCTTAATTGGTGTTTTTACACATACATACTACAACAAAATGATTGGGCTTACGATCACATCTCTGTATGACTTTTAGGATAACTTTGTGAAGCCTCAGTATTCTTACCAGCAAAGAGGAGTGTGAAGACCACTACGAGTTGGTAGAATGCATGACCCAAGATGTTCTTCATCATTGTACGAGAAATCAAAGGTTTGTTTCTACCATAAGGCTTTCGCAACAGCAGAGCTTCAGTAGGTGGTTCTGTTGCCAGGGCAAGAGAAGCTAATGTGTCCATTATGAGATTTACCCACAGCATCTGCACAGCTTTAAGCGGAGAATCCTATAAAGATAGATACGTAAGCCCTCCAATAAAAGTGAACAAATTGCAGCTATTAAAGGCATTTATTATACAACAGGGGCATGTTCTGAGGAACATTATGATCTTTGGACTAATGTTTATCTGAAAGTTTGAATTCAAGAATTAATCAGTCATTACATTTTCAACCATTATTAGCTAAACAATCCACCACCAGTACGTACTTGTGTTATGCATGCTCCTGTAAAAGCAACAATTACTGCTACTACATTGACAGTAAGCTGGAACTGAAGAAATTTGGAGATGCTGTCATACACATTTCGTCCCCACATAACTGCTTTAACAATACTTGTGAAGTTGTCGTCTGTAAGGATAATATCAGAAGCTTCTTTAGCTACATCTGTTCCTGCAATGCCCTAGTAGAAAAAGAAAAATATGATGAAATATAACAGGATGCACCAACTTACATAATAGAAGCTATTATATCCTTGGTCAGAATTCACTTTGAATGCACCAAGTCTGAAGGACTATTTTAATGTAAGCATCTAATATTCTACTGAATCAAGTTCTGCTTGCAAGTTCCACACAAGCATGGGGAAACATAAACAGAACAGAAACCTTAATGTTGTCTTTAAAGATCTTAACATAAAATCCTCATGTTGACGACAAAGACCCTAAGTTGTCCCAAAGAAATGTTACTGAACCCCGTACAAGTTAAAGGCCACCAGATGGTGCAGTACTACAGTTTAGTCCATGTCCTAATTAGTTTGCTATACAGACTTCAGAAGGCAACCCATGTGTTCGTTCTTAGCACAGAAGAATGATGACACACATTACCAAAAACCTGTTGCAGAAGAGCACTGGCATTAAACAACAGCATATGCAATGTCATTCCATATGACATTCTGAAGTTTTAAGCACCTGTACTCTCCTACAGTAAGTAAACAGTTAAGCTAAGTTCTGTGTAATATCTACCTGAAGGATATTTATTTTTCTTTCATCATTTCAAAAACACTAACTCAACAGCCAGTTTAATGATCCTTAGTCTGGATATATCATTTTGCCAAGGAAATGAATCACTTGCACAGCTATATGCACACCTTAAAAAGTGTCTTTAAATATCATATGGAGGATGGTATATTTTAAGTGCTGTTTAGATAAGCAGTTAGAGGAATTAGTTTCTTACACAGATGAACATAGACAGCAACTGCAGGAAACATTTAAGTTCTTGAAGATTAAAATAAATCTGCCCTTGAAAGTGCCAACTACAGCAGCTATACAACAGCAGAAAACAGATACTCGTTAAAAGAAACCAAGAGTGCTACAGTCTAGAACATTTCATAGAATCATAGAATAGTTAGGGTTGGAAAGGACCTCAAGATCATCTAGTTCCAACCCCCCTGCCATGGACAGGGACACCTCACACTAAACCATCCCACACAAGGCTTCATCCAACCTGGCCTTGAACACCGCCAGGGATGGAGCACTCACAACCTCCCTGGGCAACCGATTCCAGTGTCTCACCACCCTAACAGGGAAGAATTTCCTCCTAATATCCAATTTAAACTTCCCCTGTTTAAGTTTTAACCCATTACCCCTTGTCCTGTCACTACATTTCATACATAGCTGTAAAATTTGTAAGTTATGCTTTTGAAAAACACTCCTCAAGAATGAACAAAAGCTCTTCCTCTTCCCATTTTTTCCTTCAAGATTAGCATCTGAATCAGTGCAACTGCATGTGGTTGTCTCCCCCTGCCTGCCCCCTGCCTTCAAATGCTTAATAATCAAAAGGAGAGTGACCAGCAGGTCGAAAGAGGTGATCCTGCCCCTCTACTCTGCTCTTGTGAGACCTCACTTGGAGTATTGTGTGCAGTTCCGGTGCCCTCAACACAACAAAGGACATGAAACTGTTGGAACAAGTCCAGAGGAGGGCCACGAGGATGATCAGGGGGCTGGAGCACCTCTTGTGTGAAGACAGGCTGAGAAAGTTGGGGCTGTTCAGCCTGGAGAAGAGAAGACTGCGTGGGGACCTAATAGCAGCCTTCCAGTATCTGAAGGGGGCCTATAGGGATGCTGGGGAGGGACTCTTCATCAGGGACTGTAGTGACAGGACAAGGGGTAATGGGTCAAAACTTAAACAGGGGAAGTTTAGATTGGATACAAGGAAGTTTTTTACAGTAAGGGTGGTGAGGCACTGGAATGGGTTGTCCAAGGAAGTTGTGAATGCTCCGTTCCTGCTGGTGTTCAAGGCCAGGCTGGACAGCGCCTTGGGTGACATAGTTTGGTGTGAGGTGTCCCTGCCCATGGCAGGGGGGGTGGAGCTAGATGATCTTAAGGTCATTTCCAACTCTAACTATTCTATGATTCTATAGTGAGGTTTTAAAGACTTAAGTGACCTATTGTCACCAAACTATCTTTCTAGCTTAAGACTGAGGAGAAATCTTGAGGCAAAAGGAAGCTTTAGGAACCTATCTTACACTGTTTTGAAAGACAAAAGAAAGCTGAAGCCTTCATACTTAATGCATGAGTCTACCCAGTATTAGCACTTAAAGCCAAGACTTGGTTTAGCTGCCATTTGAAAGGGTAGTTTTGAATTTAGATTGAGAAAGCCAAGTAATCTAAGAAGCCACCCAGACAAACGCAAATCCTAGGTTGTCATAAAACTCTGATACTTCAGCTGTACTAGAGATGTCTCTTAGTATAGACTCCAAAACCACTTTAAATATCAACTGGGAGTCTCATACATTAGAGTCTCCCTGTTCCTGTGCATTGTTTCATGGAAAACAGATGAATAAGCTCATTCCATATTGCATATAAACTTTACCGAAAGTCAACACAGTATGCTATCTATCACCTAAAGTCATTTTGCCTTATGTTGAACAGATCTCATTTTAGAAGTCTTCAGTATCATTAATTCTGTTCCTACATGGAACATGGATAAGTCAGAAGAATGAAGGAGGGAAAAGTTATTTAGTATTAAGTCTGAGAAATGTTGTCTCCATTAACTTTGTTGTATATTAGACTAATGAAACAAACAAGGTTGTTTAATCTTAAGTGATTTGGTAAGTCACTGTATCAAAATAGGTCTCCAAAATGCTGAAGATTAAAAATAAAATATCATACCATAGCAAATCCAACATCTGCCTTCTTCAGAGCTGGACCGTCATTGGTACCATCACCAGTTACTGCTACAACTTGCCTCTGTTCAAAGACAGTGCTATCAATTATACCTAAAATGAAATGACATCTCGGTGTTAAGAGTTTGAAATTGACAACACAGCACAGATTAAACCTGAAAGAGAAACCCAGTTTTGTCTTCCTTGGTCATAATTAAAAAAAAAAAAAAAAAAAAACCCAGAATAAGAACAGCTAGACCTAATTAGCTCCACTTCTCAAAGAGGAAGAAGAAAAAAATACACCATTCAGCAAATGAAGACACCCTCATAGGCATTTCCCACTGCTCAGTTCTAGATGTTTTTCTAGGAGCTTTACTTAGAAGCACAGATAGTTTTTAATTACCTTTTACAAGAGTGTGTTTGTCAGTGGGAGAAGATCTTGCAAGAACACGGAGCTTTGGCCAAATTTTATCTATTCGCTCTTGCTCTATCTGCAAAAGAACACTGGTTATATTATACAGTTAGGCGATTTAGAATATCTGCTGATCTACTTCACAATCAGTATGCTTACCTCTCCTTTTTCATTGCGTATTCTCCTGTTAAAGTCTTTGCCCTCTAAACACAGGAAATCTTCACCAGGATTCAGAATACCACATTTTAATGCAATAGCACGAGCAGTGTTAATGTTATCACCAGTGACCATACGTACAGTTATGCCTGCACGTTGACACTTCTTTATTGCATCAGGTACCTGTAAGAAAACACACAGGTGCAGAGACTGTACATTATCTGAATAAATCTAGACATGTGAGTGAAAAGAATGTTTTTGGCTCAATCCAGGATAGCTCTTACTTTAAAATCAAAACTGTTGTTATGGAACATTTAAAAATAAAGTATCTTACCACAATTAATTTTCCTGAAAAACACAGAAATGGCAATTCTGGCAGAGGCTTTGTTGTTGTCATTCCCCCCCCCCCCCCCCCCCCCCCCGCCTTAGTTTTTAAATACTTCAGTATTCAAAAATACCATAAAAATCTTCATTAGGCTGTAGGTACCAAGTACTGGCTTTTCATTTATGATTGTGTGAAACCAATTACATCTCAACCCTCCACTATTTTACCCATGACTTTTTGTGTAAAGTGATGATTATACAGATCAGACTGGAGTTCCACTTACATGTGTCACAAAAGCTTTCACTATTTAAAAACACTGCCCTCCTTAAATGTCAACCAAAAGCTCAGCTCTCAGGTGACAAACTCTGCTCTCTATTCCCCATGAGAAGCTGGCAACAAGTACAATGGCTAATATTATCCTAAACAATGCTCCTAATATTCCAAGTGGTAAAACAAATGACAAGCTGTTCCATCTACTACTAAGACCCTGCACCTTAAGCACCTTAGTTTGTACAGAGCTTCAATAACACAGCATAAGTGACATTAAGAAGTTTTAATCTGCTTTTATAGCTCCATTAACTTTCATTAATTAACCATGCTTAAGGCATACAATAGCAATTCAGTTTCATGTACTCTCTGCATAACAAACAACAAGAATCAAGATCCATAATACAATCACTGCAGTTTAGTCAATGACCCTACCTCAGGTCTCACAGGATCTTCAATCCCGACAACAGCAATGCATGTCAGGCCAGTAACAATATCATTTTCATTATCCCATTCTGGCTCAGGTTCCCCTGCTGGGAAGTCCCGGAATGCCAAACAGATGGTTCTGAGCCCCTCAGAAGCCATTGGCTCAATTACAGTTTTCACGATATCATCACGGTCCCTAGGTCTAAATACCTTTGGTTCTCCATTAGCACTCAGTATTTTGAAGCACCTGAAAAGGAACGATTTGAAAAGTTAGCATATTTTAACCAGAAGTTCAAGCCATTCAATGGCTTATTAGTCAACTCCAGTAAGTTTCCACAAGCTTTGCTTTCACTAGACTTGAACACATACAGAAAAGGCCCGTAGCAACACCTCTGAAGTAATTTTCTCCATATGTGCTTAATCTTGTCCCAACTGCAAAACATCCTAGCTGTAAAAAGTTAACAGTCATCCTAGGATGAAAATAATGCCCAACAAATTTAGCACACAAACTTTAGTTACCTCCCAGAAGTATCCATTTCTCCATTGTATGTAAACAGACTAGTGTCTGCACTGGTTGAGTCAAGTCACTCCAGTTTCAAGTTCAACAAAATAATCCCACCTTGTTACTAGTTACACAAGCCTCAGAAGAGCAGTATGCTTCCAGAACAGGCATGTGGTGCTTAAACAGCTGTAAGCACTAAACTTACAGCACTGAAAGCAAACTCTGGTACTCATATCCTGGAGTAGTAAGGCTTGCCCCCCCCCAGCTAAGTGCAGAAAATTCAGAGAGCATCTGGCATAGAGTTCTTAATGTGAAATATTAAATTAAAAGCAAATACTGAAATCTGATTTAAATGTTTATATAAGAGATTAGATTCAACACTATGTACTCCAGCATTTCAACACATGCTTTTAGTTGTTTCTTTAGTTTCTTCATGCCAAAGATACCACTGCCTTCACAGACAGCTTATATATACACTTCACTAATACGAATATAACACTACCAACTAGTTTGAACAATAAATTTAGTCTTGTTCATCTGCATACTTAGCCAAGTTTTGCCATAAAGCAATGCCATAAGCACTTGTTTTACAAATTAGTACTAATGTAGCACTAAAAAAAAATGTAAGAATTTATGACTTTTTTTTTTTTTTACATATTAAGTTCAGACGTGGCATATCACTCAAGAGGACTACTGTTATGTTTAAATGTTTAGTCTCAAGGGGTTACGGAATTCCCAGGTGTGATACATCTAAAATAGTTTCCACCTTGTCCAGGATATGGAAATGGAAATGAAGCAGTCCCTTGAAGCTTCATAATATTCATCATAACTGAAAATTGAAGTCTTATCTAAATTTCTTGATTTTGGTTATCTGTTCAAATGTCAGCAACCAACTAAGGATATCTTGTGTTACCTGCAATCACAGGGCTTATGACGAATTCAAAGCATTCCAAGATTACTAAAGCCAATAAACTCTATGTACAGATTATATTGAAACATATTTCAAATATTTGACTTAAGCACAAAGGAAAAAAAATAATTAATGGAGCTGCTCTGCTTGAAAAAGTTTGCTGCATTTTTTCTACACTTGTTAGGGAGTCATTTGCATCTTATAAATATTCATGTTTAAGTTTTCAGTGCTCAAGAACAGTCATACATGTTATAATAACGAATAAGCAGTACACTTTAGAAATGAGGTTACAAACTCCGAGATTAATTTCTGGCACTGCATAGGTGGCAGGTAAAGAAAGTGGTTTATGCTGCTAAGAGTTCTCCCAGTCAGTACATACTCTGAAATAGTTTTGGAGTTACAACTATTCCAACAGTATCCAAATCAGTTTTCTTGTTCTTTGCCAAGTGCCCTTATTATTTATTTTCTTATCTCAGGTATGAAGCCAAGCAGACCACATGAGGCTGAATGAATTCTACCAACTTCTATATTTCAATTGCTCAGTAACATAGTAAGGTACAAAATACTTCTGAGGGTAGATGCAAATATAGGCATACTTACTTATTCACTGATGAGACTTGACTTAAAACCTCGCTATGAAAAAAATTACTTCCAAGTTCTGTATCAAAAGGAACAAGAGTCCTTTAAAGACTGACATTACTAAATTGAGGATAAGGAAGATTTTGTGTTTTTCCTGTAGTGCGTTAGTACTTTCCTGGATAATTATTTGGGGGTCTAGTAGCAAGCAAAAAGGTAAACTGAACAGGTATTATCTATGTGCTACCTGGACTAGAAAGAATCTGATGTCAGAACCACAACCAGAATGCCTACCACTGCTGTTCCTCGAGAACATGATGCATACATGCTTGCCTTCCCTTCTTGTCTAATTAGGACTTATCACAGCATTCTTTACACCTAAAGGTTTGTCCCCGTGGTGAGTAATCTCTCAGTAACAGTCTTATCTCATACTAATAAATCCTCTATGGATGGGCAGATGGATAAAGAAGCAATTTGCTTTGTCACATTAAAAAACCCTCAAGTTTTTCCATTGGCCAAGTTAAACCACCTTTTAAAATGACTAACTTCGACACCAGCCTGCACAGTCTTTTGAAGCTAAAAGCAATCAAAGGCACAAGTGCTTCTTGATGGGACTTTACTGGAAGATGAGTGAGCATTTTGACCAACCACAACTAAAACTTGAATAGTTTACCTACAGAACTTATCACTTCATAGATAATTTCCTCTAAGAGAGTTCACAAATGAACCACATCAGCTCATTTTTGGGGGAGCAGGGCTGGGGTGTCAAAATTAAAGTAACCTAAATGCTAATTGCCTTTCTTGCTGTAGAAAGTCAAACAATTGAAGGAGACAAGCTGGGAAGTTGGCTGCAATCAGAGAGGTACAGGACTGCTGCACTTGTTTGAAAGTAGGGCAACAGAAGTATTTCACAGGCTATGGCACAATGTTGTTTAGCACTTCAGTCTCCTCACTTATCAGAACATTTAGCCACATTTAAGTGCTGAATTACAATAGTTGTTCTTACTTTTTAAGAACTATCTCAGAGGCACCTTTACTGAATATCCGGAAACTGCCATCAGAGTTTTTTAAGACAGTACTCATAGACTTTCTAACAGAGTTGAAGGTGTACACTTTGTACAAATCCTCTTCTGGTATCTCATTTCTTACATCCTGATAATCACGCTTTAAATCCAAGAGCAATCCCAGCAAGGCACATTCAGTTTTATTTCCAACATGACGTGGTAGGCCACCTTCTTTTTCAGGAGGCTGCAAGAACAACAAGAACCTTCACTGATTAGGAGGTTAACTTATGAACCACTGAAGTACAGCATTTAGAAAAAAAGAAGTCAAGGCCAAGCTTAACTCTGGGATGGGGAAGTCTCACTTTCACAGTGCTTACTCTATAAATTCATGAGTCATGAGTCAAAGTCATACTGCTGGCTTTTATAGGTAACTTCTGTACCCGTTAAGGATCATTCAGTCCCTTTCAGAAGACTTAAAAATCAGTCATTCAGTTTGTATCAAATTGTGACATATTTCTAAAAGGCATTTTCCATTACTTGAAATGATCAAGTTCTGATCAATTGACTGTAGTCCCTGAACAATTACTTTGCATTTTAAAAATACATAAGTTTACTTAAATTAGCATTATTTCTGCTAAATTAAGTGTCCTTTCCTGTAATAACGCTTCCTCAATGACTTAAGACTGCGATCACCTCACCTGTTAGCCTTCCACTGCAAAACCTAAGTCTTTAAGCTTCTTAAGTCTCACTATAAGTTCCGTTTTCCAGGCTATGGCCTATTTAACTGGAAAGAGTTCCGAAATAAGTTTCCAACCCTTTATTGCCAGAACAAGTTTCTTACCTCAGCAGTGTGAAATATGCACATACTAGTGCTGTAAGTAAAGCTCAAAAATTTCTCTCAAGTTATTTCTGAACCTATACAGCTGTAACATTGCATTGTAGTTTGTAGCAAAAACCTGCAGAAACACTTAGTCAGCCTCACATGCCCCAAGCAGCTAGAGCTGAACTGTACTAATCATAGGTGAGAAATCCATTTTCATTTTTCAGAGCTCCAACACCTTGGATTTGGCTGTACTGAATGCTCACACTTTCAAATGCTCACTTTAATGTGCAATTTAAGATGTCCAGTTCTAAGCTTGCCAGTAAAAGAGACACGGACATCCAGAAGCAAGTCAGCCATTGGCCACAAAGATGTGTAAGGACTGGAGCACCCAACATGTGAGGAGTGGCAGAGAGCTGGGACTGTTCAGCCTGGAAAAGGCTCCGGGGGAGAAACTTAACAGTACGTATTAAATGCCTGAGTGGGGCAGGCAGGTGGAGCAATGGTAAAGACTGCCAAAGCCAGGTTTCTTAGTGGTGCACAGTGAAAGGCCAACAGGCAGCAGCTGCGAAGTGAAACTCTTGAAATTCCATTTGAAAATAAGGAAACACCTTTTTACTCTAAGGGTGGTCAAATACTTGATCAGGTTGCCTGGAGGTTTCAGAGTCTCCATCCTTTGAGATTCTTGAAACCTGACTGAACGCAGCCCTCAGCAATGTGTTCTGACTGATCCTGCTTTGAGCAGGGTGGTTGAACCAGAGAATCTCAAGAGATTCCTTTTAGCCATTTGTGATTTTGTGAAACAGACGAACTATGACTGCCTTGGGTGTAATTTGATCAAAATTATAGTAGTAAGGGGCCTGGTCAGTTTACATGCAGCTTTTTTTTTTTATTTCTATATAAAAATCTTTAGAAAATTAGACTGTGAAACTCCTCACATGCTATAAATCATTAGCAGTATTACAGTCTTTTTTCACAGGAATCAGTGCTGGCAATCTTGATGTGCCACCTTAAGTACTGCTATTGAAATTCTTGCAGAGGTCCAGACTGGCTGAAAAGTAGCTTTTGGACTGGGGTTTTACTACTATTCCTATACAAAGCACTCATAGTGTAGATTTCTACTAAATCTTGAAGTGCTAATTTATTCTTTAAAGCTAATTACTAGTTATTTTTCCTGCCTAAAAGAATACAAGTTATTCAATACATTGGAATAACTACAGCAAGGAAGCTATGTAGCTTCAGAAAATGATGCACGTGCTACCTAGTCCAGTATTTAAAATGCGTAATGGTCCATTATTCTTTTCATTCCAAAATATTTTGCAAGTCTCAAACAAGGCATGAGCAAAGATGTCACAATTCTAAAGCCTACAAACTCATACAACAGTACTTGGAATAAAAATTCATTAGTATCCTCATCTGTACTTGCATTTTCACCATTCCTTTCCAGCTGATGTTACGCTCCTCTTACATGCTTACTTTGGAGTAGCACTCAAACCCAGCCAAGATGTTAACAGCCCCACTCATAAAAACAAATTTAGATACAACTGTGATCTTGAAGTTGTCTTCCTGAGATTGCATCTTTGAACTATCAGTTCTAACTTGAAATAAGCTATTTTTGCAGTTTACACTCGAATGCCTGAGCAATCTACAGCAGGTATAAAATACCCTATGCTGCATTTTGTCACACACACTTAGCTGGCTACCACCATGTGGCCACCACACAATTTGGAAATTTTGAGGAAGTTATTTTACCTTGATTAGAATGGACATCCACTTACCAGTATTTTGGAAGTATAAGCACAATTAACCGAAATTCCTGTCACAAGGTAAGCCATGGTTTTCTCTGGAATAGCTTCTGGTTCTGGAATTTTTTTATAATGTTTTTCATTGATGTAGGCTTGGACCACTGTCATTCTGTTCATGGTCAATGTTCCTGTTTTATCTGAGCAAATAGCTGTTGCATTGCCCATTGTTTCACATGCATCTAGATGTCTCACCAAGTTATTATCTTTCATCATTTTCTAAGGAAATAAAAGCAGTCAACAGGTATAAAAATTACTTCACATTGCAGATACTTTCATTTAGGGTGTCCAGTCTTACACAGCAGCTTCAGAAGACACTGAGCCTTTAAGTCATCTAGCATCTTACAGAGGAAGAATTTGCAGCTGCTACATCCAGTCAGGATTCCTTTAACTCTATTACGTCACAGTAAACTTCATTTTGAACAAGGTTCATAAACAGTCTTAATCCCTTACATCTGCATGTCTCACTGACTACTGATACTTTTCAGACTGTGTTATGAGCAAATAGCTTATGATGATATTTATAAATACAGGAGAGGTACAGACTGAGCTTTACCAGAGACAACAAAATGAATAAATAAATAATCTTTCTGCTTATGAGAAAGATCAAGTAAGCTGTGCCACAGACTTATCTGAACATCAGGTGACATGTATTTCAAAAAGCTAAAGTCAGATTTGAAATCAAATACAAACTGGGAGCCCAATGTTTCAGCTAAGACAGTGAGGACTACATAAGTTTCACAGGCCAAATATATCTTTAAGTTCTTTATTTAACAGATTTGGATAGTATTTTAACCTTGAAGACACAGTATTCAAATGATAAAATGCTAAGGCCACTACTAGTTAATGTTGCAAGTTAAGTTTTAGAACACAGGCTAAACAGCCATGTCTTTACAATTAGATTTTCAGATTAATAACTGTTCCCAGCATGAGGAAGCAATAAGAAAATTTAGAGAACAAAGAGCATGAATTAAAAAATATGCTGCAAAATAAACAGAGAGCTGCATATTCTGCAATATTCAATCCTCAAGGAGAATCAATCCAGAAACTTTTGTAGCAGTCGCTTAACACATCAGTTAGGTAGAAGTTCAGCTTTACAGAAGAGTTTGTTATTTACAAGTTCTAACACATTACTATAAGCAAACGCTACAATCTTGTGAGTTAAACCCATTCATCTTTAGATGGTGACAACAGCCTGCCACTGCTCATTGTTCATGTTAGTGTGTATTCAGATATTAAGTAAAATACTTATGCAGTTCAGGGAAACACGAAAAGCTTCTCCCCAGTCTGTTACGTATGTGATGCACCATACCTAAACTGAGATTTACAGCTGATGAATACACCCACCTACCCTTAAAATCTGTTCCACACCTATTCACTTACCTTAACAGAGTAAGCCAGAGATATAGTGACTGCAAGTGGAAGACCTTCTGGTACTGCCACCACCAAGACTGTAACTCCAATAATGAAGAACTTCACAAAATACTGAATATAAATTGGTGTACATTCAGCAAGCCAAGGTCTCTTCTGAACCCAGAAGGTATCAATTATAAAATATAACACAAGGATAATGACTGTAATTGCAGACATCAACAAACCTTGTTAAAAAGAGAATAAACAGTTGTCAGAAAGTATCTCAAATATCTGGCAATACAGACTGTGGATAAGTCAGGTGCAAATACTTCTGCCTTTATGTGAGCTAAGTAAGTAATAACTTTATGTAATTTTTGAACAGGCAAGTCAGGAAACACTGAGGTAGCTCTCAAAGGTGTTTCAACTTCCAGTGCAAGTACTTCTTCATGCATTTCACTTAGAAACTTCTAATAGCATTTTTCCCCTCTTATCCATTTAATTGAAAAGTGAAAGATCTAATTATGATCAGGACAGACAAATATGTAATGTCAATTGACTAAGCAGAACAGGAACTGAAATAATTCAGCAGCCCTTGAACGACTGTACTGCTGAATTAGCCAGTAGAGAAAGCTGCTGACAGTCTGTACCCTGCTTCCTGCTGAAGCTGGGATTAAATATGGCAGCTAAGCACAGTGTTCAGTGAACTGGGAATAACTGGGAAGACAAACCAGAACTGCAACTAGCAAGCCAAGCAGCACATTTAAGACACCACATAAAAACAGGGAAGGAAAACTGATCTAGCTGGAATAAAGAAACAGAATTCACTGTATGAAGAGTGTCAATTCTTTGTAAAAAGGTGCTTCAGTGTGTGCAGGACAGAAAAACCACATGCACAAAGCAGATGAGCATTAAGGGTATGTGGAGAGTTACAACAGGTCAAAAAAGTGAATAAAGGAAAACAGAAGCCTTATGAAAAGTGTGTGTGTGGGGGAAGTGTTAAAGAGCAATACTTCCCATTAAACATATCATGGAAGCTTTATTCCACATTTGTCAGTACAAGTCTTCTTGAAAAATTAACATTCCAATACATAACTAGAGTGCTAAAGCTAAAAGCTTAATTGCTTTGTTTTCACACTGTAACTGTCTTATGACATAGATGCTGAAGTCAGCCCTTTTTGAGCTGTGTGCTGGGCTACAAGACTTTGTTAGAATCCCTAACCTAAATCTTCTAACAATTCTACATGGGTCAAAGTAAACCCTGAAATATTTTAATTAAACCTCTACATGCTAGATAACATAGCCTAAAATTTACACTAAACTTCATTGTTGCTTTAGCCTACTTTCAAGAAGAAACCGTTTATGAAGACAGCTGAATACTAGCTGATTGAAGAGTAACAGAAGCTAAAGGATAGTAGAAAGTCCAAAAGTGTTACATACTGTAAGGCATATGTTAAGTGGAAATATCTAAGCCTCTAGAAGTACTAGGGATAACCTGGTTGACACTACTACATTTTCCAGACTTCACTCAATTTATAGTTCTCTAGGTACATCAAGAAATGCCTTATCTAAAAACTATCTTTTGTAACAGTTGTCCAATGTTATGAAGTTCAAATCTTCTCTTCCAGAAGCTGGCACTCTAAAGCCTGAATCTACTTAAATCAAGGAAAAATAAAAGCCATCCATACGACAATCTGAGAAGCCATCAGCTCGCTCAGTGGCATACTTGCACATATTGGAATTTTGCACTTAATTAATCAAACCAGTCAAGGCTAGCTACTCCAGTTAACCTCTCACAAACTACACACATTCCAATTTTATTCAAACACGTGATACCAACGTAAGGGGCTTAATGACACATCATACCTGCTTTGCCAATCTGAACTGCGAGCTTTGTAAGTTTGCCTTGAAGAACTGACTTCTCTTTCTTTGGCAAATTTGCTCTCTTCTTGTCTTTCTCATCTCCATCCCCACCATCCTCACTCTTCAGTGGCTGCATTTCCATGGCTGCACCATCCTGAGCTTTAGCTAGAAGGTAAGATCAAATTAAGTTTATCCACTGGGGAGCCCCCAAAATCAGTGATACTTACAAAGCTTACCAACACCAGTACTGTGTAGCAGCTTGTACACAGAGACGCCATACTACACATGAACATTTAAACAAGTATATTGGTTATAGGTGCCCAGGTGCTGGCAGCAGGGGAGCTGCAGCCCATGGATAAGACCATGTTGAAGCAGGCTGTCCCCCTGCTGCCCACCAAGTACCACAGTGGAGCAGATCTCCACCTGCAGCCCGTGGAAGACCCAAGCCAGAGCAGGGGGATGTGCCCTGAAAGAAGCTGCAGCCTGTGAAAGGCCCATGATGGAGCAGGCTCCTGGCAGGAGCTGTGGCCTGTGAAAACCCACCCTGGAAAAGTTCCAGTAGGATACAGTCCTTTTTGAAAGACCCTGTGATCAAGAAGGGGAAGAGTGTGAGGACAAAGGAGCAGAGACAAGCACTCCTCAGGGGTAACTGAGAGTGAAGTTGAGCCTGAAAGGAAGGGGAGGCAGAGAGGGGCAGTTGTTTTAGATGTTTTTGTTTCTCACCATCCTACTCTATTTTTAATTGACATTAAATTAATCTCTCCCAAGTTGACTATGTTTTGCCTGTGAAGATAATTAGTATCTCCCTGTCCTCATATCAACCTACAGGATTTTCATCCTATTTTCTGCCTTGTCCTGCTGAGACAAGCAGGAGTGAGAGACCAGCTGGGTGGGTATCTGGTAGCCAGCCAAGGGTAACTCACCTCAAAAAGTGTCTTGAAAAATCAATGGCAAAGTTCACTTCTGTAGCATCTAGCTATGTTGAGACTACCAAGTTCATTTAAACATATGCTTTGGACAGATTCACTTGTGCCATCTTTAGCATAACCACTTTGGATATAAATATTCATTTGCTTAGGAAAGTATGTATTTGTTATTACATACAGTCTCAGAAAATAGGGACTTGCAAGAAAGGATCAGAGAATCTGCACTTACCTTTGTTACGGTTTTCAACAGCTCCATCTTGCTTTTTACCTGTTGGAGAGGGGAACAAGCTGTGGTTTAAATTGGCTGTGCAGAGTTCATTTCAGTATTTATATTTATATATAATGCATACATTACCATATGCTGAAACAAGCAGTTATGTGGGACAGAGGGATCATATAACTGAAGCTTTAAAGGCAAAAGTCAACTCACAGAAACAGTTTGCATCAGGATTTTTACTTTTTCCATAAAAGATTGCTGTAGAGTTACGCTACCTTAAGCTTGCACACATTACTGTAACAGATATTTATTACTTGTGAGGTAACCTTTTAAAAGGCTTGCCTAAGCATTTTCCTAGGGTAAAAAATCGTGACACTAAGGTGATTCTGGTGGCCTCAGTCTTGCTCTCTGTTCTTCCAACATTTGGCAACTTCATCTGACTACTACTGTAAACAAACCGCAGAATGTCATTTCCAGAAGCAGTGCTTTGTTCAACACTGCAGAAGCTACTGTAGTATAAAATATTTATAAATCCACACCAAAGCTTAATGGAGGTACAGCACTGGATTACTGGATCTATGCTAACCCTATTTACGCAAGCATGAACATAATCTACAGGCAACATACCAGCGTTACACCACTAAGAGAACAGTTCGCATTCATAATATCCCTCCTACCTCTCCTCAGACATGGAGTTCAAGAGACCAGAAAGAAGGACAGTGAAATAATAGAAGAAAATAATGGATGAAATATTAAAAGTAACTAGAAGACTGACTGACACGTGTGTAGCTTATGGGGGGAAGAAGCGGAAAGACAGAACAGACACTACGTTTTTTTATTTGGGTTTTAAAGGAAAAAAGTTTAGCTACTACCTTGGCAAGTGACAACAAACATTTCTCCTAAATAGAGAACCCATGGGCTATAGTTACTATCTGCAATAACCTGAAGTGAAAGCACAGAACTGAGGAACTTGGGGGAAAAAAAAGAGAATTTTTCGGTACCACTGGCAATTCATTAAGTCTTCAGCCTTAAGTTATGTAGACTGAAATGTGTAAGACCACTCAGGTAGAAGAAAATCAAAGTATCAAGCAGCCTGTCTGGAATGGCATTTAATACCTCCACTGTATTATTGCTTTAGACATAGTCTGATTGCTGTACATAAGATCTTCCCTCACGCATCCTCAGAACAGCTGAGGAGGGGGGAAAAAGCATGTTCACTTTCTACAGAAAGTAGAAAAGAAGCCACTTCAGACTCAAGAACTCATCATTGTATCCTAATTTAGTATTTATTCTTTCCTATTTCCCCTCTCCCTCTTATAAGAGCAGAATTCTACACTTGAGTTACTTTTAACTCCTTGTGCTTTCATTCTGAACCAAGCCATACACAGCCATCTAAAAATAGCCACTTTAATCTCCTTAACATTGGCAGAGAAGCTAATTGAGTTTAACCTGAGTTTTACCAAGGAGAATCTTATTAGGCACCTAACTTAAAGGAAAGAGGAAACTGTGTGTCTTGGGAGACAAAAAAGAGCCCCTTAAATGTTCAGGCCCTAAGTTACACCAAAACACTACATGTCAAAAATACTTCTCCTAAATAAGAAATGCTGTCAGAATAATAATAAAACCTATAACCTTCTGCATATCTCCTGTAGCAGCTGGTAGGGTTGCTTGCTTCCTTCTTCCTCTGTAAGGGAAAGAGCAAAGGATGGAAACAGTTCCCCACTAATCCCTGGAAGTGTTTACCTTCACTACCATGCCTGAGCTTCAAACTAACTTTGAACTTCCAATTCTTGTAACAACTCTTGTAACTTACTTCTGATGAAGCTTACTACTTTAGTTTTCAAGAATGGTCAGAACTGTAAACTGTTAGTGGATTAGGACAAAACAAAAAGCACAGTTCAATCCTAATTTCTGCACAAAGCACACATTTCAACAATTACCCTTTTAGTTTGAAGGCTAGCAAGATTCCTAAGCACATTTCTGTACTGCTTTATACTGCTTACCGTTTTATATTCTTGTGATTAAAAAGTCTATTTTTTTGCCAAAATCCTCAGGCTCACTCCCATCTAATAGACTTCACAAAAGCTAAGAAAATCTCTGTTGTGGTGCAGCTTAGTCCTAAACATGCCTTATGAAAGCTAGCATTAAAACATTACTGGTTGACATTTCTAGAGCTTTGATAAAGCTCTGGATAAAGGGTATAGCTCAGATAAGTGACCTTATAATTCCAGCTACTAAGCACGTCCTTCAGAAGAAGGAAGACAGCCCATTTCACACTTAACAAAAGGCCCTCATCCCTCCAAAAATAAAGTTTACAGAAACATGCCACTAGAGATTGGCCTTGTGTATAACTGAGCATTCAAAGTTTCAGCTCTGGAAGAAAAAGAGCAGCAGAAGAAGCTCATCTTTATCAAAATCAGTCATATATACTTAAGATATCCATAAACTCAGCAATAACAATGATACAAACTTTCCCCTTCACCATTTCATGATTCTATGATTCTAAGTATCATAGAAGAGCTCACTATAAAGGACATTTTCTATCTGCCAAAAGCAAAATGAGATACTTCAGTGGTACTATTGGTAATAACCTGTTTGCCACAAACAGGTAGTTGCTATTATTAGACATGAATGTACTTCACATTGTATACAGTTAAAATACAGAAGATGGCAATTTAACAATTTATAGGTGGTATGGCTGGTCAGGAGTTCTAAACTTTCCGACCTTTAATTGCTCAATGAGATCTGAAGTTTAATTAAAAATCCACAACAAGAGCTATTAGTAGTAGTGCACTCTCAGGTCACTGGACCTGAGTTTTCTTTTAGTGAAACTCACTGAAAGTGTAAGTCTTAGAAAAAGATTTCTGTCTCCAGATGACCAGATCATGCTTTTGTCCAGTAACATTCAGGAGTTGATCCCTCCCTCCCCAGGAATCCAAGATGATTATGCCTACTTTTCTTGTCCTTCTTCTCTTTTTCCTTCTCCTTCTCTTCTTCATCTCCACCAGCCCCAAGTAAGGTAAAGATGATTCCAGTCTGAGAGTTCACACCTACAGCAGTTACTACCATTCTTCCAGAGCCTTCCATCACATGTGTGCCTGAAAGATTGAATCAGGTTTTCCACTGAGACTTGAGCAGTTATAGAATCATAGAATAGTTAGGGTTGGAAAGAACCTCAAGATCATCTAGTTCCAACCCCCCTGCCATGGGCAGGGACACCTCACACTAAACCATCCCACACAAGGCTTCATCCAACCTGGACTTGAACACCGCCAGGGATGGAGCACTCACAACCTCCCTGGGCAACCGATTCCAGTGTCTCACCGCCCTAACAGGAAAGAATGTACTCCTTATATCCAATTTAAACTTCCCCTGTTTAAGTTTTAACCCATTACCCCTTGTCCTGTCACTACAGTCCCTAATGAAGAGTCCCTCCCCAGCATCCCTATAGGCCCCCTTCAGATACTGGAAGGCTGCTATGAGGTCCCCACACAGCCTTCTCTTCTCCAGGCTGAACAGCCCCAACTTTCTCAGCCTATCTTCACAAGGAAGGTGCTCCAGTCCCCTGATCATCCTTGTGGCCCTCCTCTGGACTTGTTCCAGCAGTTCCATGTCCTTCTTATGTTGAGGACACCAGAACTGCACACAATACTCCAAGTGAGGTCTCACGAAAGCAGAGTAGAGGGGCAGGATCACCTCCTTCGACCTGCTGGTCACACTCCTTTTGATGCAGCCCAGGATACGGTTGGCTTTCTGGGCTGCGAGCGCACACTGAAGCCAGTTCATGCTCATTTTCTCATCGACCAACACCCCCGAGTCTTTCTCCACAGGGAGAAGCAAAGCACAACGGAAATAAGCTCCCAAACTTTGCACTGACAAATATAAGATGTGCACATGTAACATCATGTTCTCCTGGAGCTTTAATTGCCAAAACTATCTGGAAGAGGAAACCATAAAACTGACAAACATTTCATGTAGTTGCTTAAGAGTCTACTCACTCTGACAAAGCAGTATTTTTGTATACCTCAACAATTTAAATAACCCGTTTACCCCTACAAACAAACCACTTTCTTGAAGAATTGCCAAATGCTACACACCTGAAAGAAGCATAGGATCTCTGTCCAGGGATTTCTTAACATGATCAGATTCTCCAGTCAGTGAGCTTTCATCAATTTTAAGGTCATTTCCTTGAATGAGTACACCATCAGCCGGTAAGAGATCACCTAGGAAAAATCACTGGGTATGTTGACTGCAGTTCCTTTTTTGAAAATAAAGGAAAGTTCAACTTTTAAAATATGTTTACCGTATTTCACTTGTGCAATATCTCCAACAATTATGTCAGCTACTGGTATCTGGATGACTTGGCCACCTCTGATGACTGTGAATTTCTGTTCTTGTTCAATACGGCTCTGCAATCCCCGAAATTGTTTCTCTTTACTCCAGTCATTGAAAGCTGTTACTAATACCACACAAACTACAGATAGGAGGATTGCTGCTCCTTCAATCCAACCTGTTTCAGATTCGTCCTCTTCTTCACCAACATTTACTGATCCACACACTGCAGGAAACAGGTTTTAGATTTAAGAAAGCTCACGTAGAAAGTTCACGTAGATAATTATTTCAACAACAAAGTTTTGTCAAGAAGAAACTACTATTTGTTGCTAAACATTTTCCATGCTAGCCTTCTTCGCAATTTTACCTTTATTTTTAGTCAGGGTAACACACAAAAAAACTAAGTAACTTGAAAGCTAGAGCTGTTCAAGGAAGTTAAACTGCTTAGAATTTACATCCCTGCTTCTCTGAATATAAGAGAAGTTGATACAGAAAGTTACTTGTCTTTATTATCTTGTTAAATGATAGCAGGAGAATGTCACACTAGTCGATTAGTTAACCGACTTCTGCTTTCACAACATTTCCCCCTTCACCTTTATCTTAGCAAGCCAGATATCATTGCAAAAATTCAGTTCAATGAACGCCAGATCCCTACATTTTCCGTTTAGAAGTATAAATATAGCTTCAATTCCAAAATTAGAAAGTTACCAGTGTCATATTGCAAATCAAGGAAAATTTAAGACTTGCTGACTCCTCAAAGAAAGCACATGACCACAAATTACAAATTGCTTAAATATTTGAGGCAAAGCTAAAAAAACACTTGCACAGAAACATGACTGGATTTAAGACAAGTCCTTGTTTGTGCTGCTTGAACTTCACCTTTGCATTATTTTGGTCAGAATGATACCAGATCATGACCAGAGAAATCTCAGGTTGCCTTTCTACAGTAAGCTAGACTTTTAGTAGCATTCTCTCAATAAGGAACAACAGGTTGCTTTTGCCCTGACTTACTGTCTCCCATCAGATTTACAGTATAGGCATGCTGGACGAGAAAAGTCAGTAGTATAATACAGGTAGATATCTACTTTTTAAAAGGTTTACTTACATGATTCATTTCCTCCTGGAGGCTGGTAAAAAGAAAGGCCCAAGGATACTACAGCTGCAATTTCTAATATAATTAGTGTAACGTCCTGCAGTGCTTCCCATACTAACTGAAGAAATGTTTTTGGCTTTTTAGGAGGTATAAAGTTCTTCCCAAAAACTGCTTCTCTCCTTTCTATATCTGCTGGATTTCCACTTAAACCTATGCAATAACAAGACAAAGTTAGTGACATTTACTTGCATTTCACCCTCACATTAGAAGTGACTGAGGTTTCCCATTTATGGAGTGATGTCCCACTCTGTCCCACAGCAACAATGCTGAAAAGCCATATCAGTATTACCCTTAAATCAGAGTCACTATAGAAAACCAGCTACATTTTATAATTCACACTTTGCCAATATAAAATGATAGTCTACCTACTTGCACTTACTACGACATAGCAACAAGGTAATAGTAACAGACATACCTTCGTAGCAAGTAAACAAGTTTGCAAGACAAGATCATTAGTAGAGTTACTGCTATTGAGACTGAGTACCATAATGTAGCTTTAGCAAGAACACAGACTGTGAAGTCAGCTCTGGTTCCCACTGCAGGGATTCTGTATTCAGAGATAACATCCTAAAATCCTACAATTAATGTAGCATTTATAATGAAATATTTAATGTAATTAATAAAAATACCATAAATATTATAAATCAGTATTATTTAATTATTATAGAAAATTCTATTAACTATGAGCTGGTGAAGCTCTCCAGGAATCATGTGGAGAGAAGAAGCCACTTAAGGATGCTGCTTCTGCCATGACAGCAATTGTTTGCTCTTCTGAAGCTTCACTTTCTATCGCCTCTCACACAGAGATAGCCTACATTTAGCACTGTGCAGGGTCTCTCACCTCAGTTTTATATATATATATATATATATATATATATATATATATATATGGCATATTTCTTATGTGGCATATTTGAGTCCTCTCTTCTGTCTCAACTCTGGTACCATCTTTAAGGTACACTAACAGGCAAGAGTGAGTGAGTGAGTGGCCTTCACTAAAAGGCACAGCAGGCTTCAAGAATTAGCAAAGTCCTTAAAAATAAAGAAATACAAAGTATATTCAGTGCAAGGTGATGCACTCACGTCCTTCTGTAAGTACACCTCCTGCTTATTCCTTCAACATTTTCCTGCTGCCTAAACCACCATTCAGAATTTAAGCCAATAGCTCATTTTTCAAAGCAAAGTGGCCAAACATCCAGCCGTGTTCAGAGCAAAGGTCCAGAAGCTTCAACCCTATTGCCTCCATGGTTACAATAAGTACCTTCTTAAAGACAGCAGTTTTCATAGTAGCCGTTTTTTAGTAGTTAACCCGTCTGCTTAGTGATAAAGGCACTGCAAACATGCTATGTAACCCATAAGAACAGTGACCATTGCAACTGCCTTTCATAAGAGGGGTATTTAATACCTCTAACAGGTATTTCCTAGAACTGTCAGGTGTTATTTCAAGACACTGAACTGCAAAGCTCAGTTTTAAATGCTAACAACTGCTACGAAATCACTTAACTGAAAGGCAAAATATTATGTGCAGATCTTTTCAGAAGTGAAATTAAACACACTTAGTGTAGATAATAAATTATTCTAACACTCTTAGATTTACCTTAAATTCATGGCTTTGGAGGTTTAATACAAAGGAGTAATTTTACTTGTTATCCCTAAGACTGTACTTCTTGAAGTTCAAGCTTTGAGATGCTTGCTTTCATTCAACTCAAAGCTGCAAGACCATTTTCAAAAACTGAGCTATACAAGAGGATCTAGAGAAACTCAGAGCAGCTTGGCCAATCCAAAATGCTGGACCATATTGCTATTTTGCAACAGATACCGTTTCTCTCTTCCTTTTAGAATGGCAAAGTTTGGAAGATTTTTTACATAGTGTCAGCATCATCACTTTCTTTTTCCTTTCACAGGGTGCATCCTGTGAAAGGATGCAAAATACCAGAAGTGTACAGCAATGGTATATGTATGTATATATATATAAAAAGCCAAGCTACTGTCAAGAACCACTTAGTGGAGATTAGTAAATAAGCCCAGCAAAGACAAGAAGCTTTTGTATTTTTAGTATTCTCCATAATACACCATGCACCATTACCAAACTTGATGCATTTACCACACAGCTGGCAATTTCATAGTTCATCATCTATAGTCCTGAGGCTGACATTACTGTTCATTATGTATCTGAATTAAGCTAATTTATGTTATTTGGTATTAAGTTGAAAAATACTGGGCAAGTGAATAGGTAAAGCAAATTTTATTAGAAATCTAGAAGTAACAGTTACTAGAAAACCAAACTTATATTGACCTGTGGAAATACTGATGGTGGCCCATCTCTCCCGAACACAAGGACTTTTCCTACTGCAGATGTCGGACATTCATTTATTCACATTTGCACACATATAACAACATATTAAACACAAAATACCAAGCAGCTAAGTCTGCTCAGTGTCTGTTTTTAGTAATACTAAAAGGTAAAGAGCAGGTTTCATTTCTCATTTCAAACCAGGTAGGCCTGATGCACATTTTGCCTGAAAACAGACATTAACTTGCATTGTTCAGTAACTTCAAAGCAATTAATTCAAGTAATTATACAAGCTGAACTCATTCACTGTACCATTTTAGAACTACCTGTACTTTCACTGTGAATCACTGATAATTACATAGGTCAGCCTTTCATACAATAAAAAAAAACCCTTCTGAATAGGAGGAAGTGTCATACGGTCTTGCAGGCATACCCATGAGATTTTAGAGAGCTACAACTACTGTTAACAGTTTTCTGCATAAATCTTGCCTAGTTTTTCTTCATTAGAACGTCTCCATTCCTACACTTACAACTTGAACTCGACAAAAGAAGAAACCTAGTTCTACTTTCACAAGAGCTCTCCTGTACTACCTCCAAGAAATTTATAGCAGCTTGCTTTACAGAAAGGCTGGTTCTTTGAAATTTCATGAAGTGATTTAGAGACAAAATGACACCTTTATAGAGGACACTGCTCTAACTTATCTTACTTAACCTTTTCTGAGCTAATTATGACATTCAACTGTTGAGGTCCTGCTGCACATATAAGCTGCTCTTAAACTTCAAAAAAATGATGGCACCCTTTTATCAAGTTAGTGATCGTATTTAACTGATTGCAGTACAATAGAACTAAATGTCAAATCCTTTTGAAAGGGAAAGGCCCTGATCACCCGGTCCTCAGTACAGCAGAATCAATCTGCAGGAAAGGGTATCTAACCCTTTCTAGTTTTAGTAGATGTCAGCAGATGCTCATTTTCCCATGTTTTAACCTGCTTGTTACATTACATAAAGTGAATCCTGCCATATGCCAGGTATTTGGTGCTTAGTGCATCATTGCAGTCTACAGCTGTACACCCAGATATCATTCAGTAATAATGGGGCATAAGCCTTGAAGATGACTGTAAAATAGGATTCAACTCTCTCAGTTCCCAACTATAAAAACTGTTGACCCTCTTCACTGAGAAACTGTCTTTCAAAGCTATGCAACAGGTTAACAGGGTAAAGAGAGATTGCTGCCCCTAACTAAGAAGTGTTACACTGCTTGTATGCAGCTTGTTTTTCACACACATGCACTAAATTTCACAAGTCTGTTGATGTTGAGGACAGACATTTGCACATCTCACGTTTTACAGACTTCTTCAGCCTGGAACTGGTCTACTCTCATTCACTGGCAGGTCAGGCATGAGAGCTGGCAACTTTCATTGTGGCAGGAGGAACCCTATTCATGTACTGAAACAATTACTGGAGTCTGGCTTCAAAAGCAGATCAAACCAAAACATGCTATATGCAGATGTACCCAGAGATACCCGATTAATAGGTTGTTCTTGATCCAAGGAGACAAACCCTTCCAAATGCTTTCCCTAGCATTTCTGAAGAACAGAAAGCAGCAGCTCTCCAGGATTACAACAGCCGGTACTTTACTGCCACCAACACTACACTGGTTAAAAGCTATGTGAGACCTTAAATGCTGAAATATCATAATTTACCCAAATCCTGATTTTGGTACTTCTCACTCACTACCAACAGCAGTTCACACTGAGCTACTATTAGATTAAGAAACATTAAAAACATTTGTACACGATACTACTGTTCACATATTTTAAGCAATAGGACTTGCATCTTTCACAAATATAAACTCATAGCCTTCATTTACACTAGAAGACAGTAGTGAGAGAGGGCCACATCTTAAAGTAAACTCCTGTAAAGCTCTCAGGAAGGAGACTTGATAGGTTTATTTCCTTCTCTGCATATATCTTGGAATAATAACTGTACAGAAGCAAAAGCATGAGGTAGCCACACTTCACAGAATGCTATCAAGTCTAACATGGCGAAGACTCCTTTGTCTTATTTCTAGACAAAAGGAGTGTGTGATCACTTTGCAAACCTTCTAGTAATAGCGACACTACCTCCTAGTGCCTAAAGTAGCATCAAGATTTTGCACAGATCAAATGGAATCTAAAAGAATACTATAGATTTAAAAACTAGAAAATGTTATCAAGAATCCAATGTAGTACAAACAGAAAAGAGATGTCATCAGTTTTAAAAATTGTTGCATTACGGAATACAAAAACTAGGTAGCAACACAGAAGCATTAATAAGCCCTGCACTAGACTATTAAAATCTGTGTTCTATGACAGCATGGTGCGAACTATGGACTATAGGTCATATGAGCTATCCATAAAACTTAACACTTTCACAGCAAGTTAAACATTGCTGTGTTGCATTTATATTTCATATGGGGATGCCTTCATCAATGAACTTTATTCCAAAGTGGAACTTAATCGGTAATCCAACATCTCACCTGCAGTTCAGACTAACGGAAAAAACTCCTGCTTGCTTATTACCATTAAATACCTCTCTGCCTTGAGGAAGAAGCAGTATCATAAACTTTGCTACATTGAAGAATTAAGTAGTTTGCTTCACTGAGGTTCTTCCTAAACAGAGTTTCCTCAGTAAGTGTTAAAATTGACTTACCTTCATTTGGTGAAGTTTTCAATTTTGTACAGATGCCATGTACATCTCCATAGCATTCCTGTATTTTATGCAGTGCATCTGCAGCTCGAAGTTCCATGAGAGAACGGAGCTCTGCAAGAGTAACTCCAAAATCTCCATGATTAGCTTCTTTTACAGCATTTTTCACGCCGCTATATGCAACTGAGTTGTTTGCCATATCACCCATGATGCGCACAAGTCTTTAGTGTAGACAGTTGCCAGTAAGGAACAAGATTTCAACTTAAAGTATTTCCAAAAGGAAAATAAATCCTTTGGGTATGAAGACAAGTCAGGAGAGCAGACACATCAACCAAGTAAGAGACCCCGTCTGGAGAGATATCTTTGAGGTTGTCCCATGGCGCATTCTGTTCCCCAAGCCAAATGGCATGTACAGTCTAGGGAAAGAATAAACATACATTTAGTTACAGAACAGCTATTCAGAAATACATTGTAACACAACCCTCCTCTTCACATTGAGGTCAGGGAACATATTGCTGCCCAAGGACAATTTCTTCATATTTCCTATAACATTTTTAGTTAGCATTCAGCTAGGAAGACTGACAAGGCGTAAAATGGATGTTTCCCACTTCCTGAATTCATTATTAGAACAGCTGTTGCCTTTCTGTTTTGCATTTTGCTTGATGATAAACCAAAGATCGGTAACAAAAGGAAACCTTTGAGAACACCTGGAAGTAAATATCACGGAAATGGAGTTTGGAACATCCACCACTGATGTCACATAGGGTAAAGAACATGCTCAACTTAAAAATCCCGACTTCTCAACAAAGCTTTCACCTCAGAGTTTGGGATGAACAAGCCTTTCTGTGTTCCCACAAATTCATTCATACAAACCTCAAGGAAAACAGTTTCAACACTAAGTTACCCCATGCATTAAGTACTTTTGTAGTGCAAGTAGGAGTATATCTTCAAGCAGACCTAGGTCTTACTGTATTTTCATGTCCAAACAGTTTTAGCCCCACTCCAGCCTATTTCATCGCAAGTCAAACCTCCCACAGTATCTGCATTTAATTCTTTGAACAGAGGGGAAAATTGCACACCACCACCTTCCTACAGAAGGGATAAGGAGATTAAGAGCAGCTCTTCTGTCTGATTATCAGAGCACTGTAGCCGAGAAATTAACAACTACCCACAGGATTCTTGGCCTACACAGGCACTCTCTATTTAATTCCCACTTGGCTGACACATCTTGCACATACCCATGTGCATTCACTATTCTGTTATGTAGATACAAGCACTTCATGCCTATATAAACATCCGTTGTGCGCAAAAGACAAGCTTGATCATGTACCTCACGTTGAACAGTAATATGGACACTTCCAGGCCAACAAGACCCTCAGGTGTCATATGTTTAGATAAAGCAAACAGTTACCACTGACTGCAGCACTGCTTTATGAAGGTAAAAACTCAAACAGCAAAGAAAAGATTTCTGGATATAGCCCTGACAGGTTAGAGGACTGGTTCAGCTGGACCACTGTGTCTATATTGAGGTCCAGCTATAAGCACCTAATTACTAGAAATTTAAGGTATGTGTTCCAGGAAAGTCTCTCTTTGCTCTGGAAACAACCAGCTTCAGCTACAGCAAATCTACCATTTTAAAGCACCATGCCACAGTACTGCATCTGGAATGAAGACAGCCACTGATGCTGAAAGACCCTGAAGGGATGTCACCCGACCACAGGTGACAGCCCCATCTCCAGCAGAGCTACAACTACTCTTCCTATCACTAGGAGAATCTGCGAAAAACTGTCTACAGCTGTTTTCTGGAAAGAAACAAAAAGCAGTCATAATAAAGCAATCAAAACTTACATGCACAAAACTTCAACATCCTGTATCATCATGAAGGTACCTAATTTAAAACTTTAATCTTCATTGTTTACTGTTATTTGCAAAAAAAATAATTCAACAGTTGAAGAATCCATGACAATGGTGTTCACTTGCATGCCAAGATGCAGTTTGGATTAATACACATTCTTCATCTGACTATAACATGTTCTGCTACAGTGCCCTGTAAGCGAAGAAATTCACGCAAATGAGTTCTCTTTAAGGCCAAACCATGTCTTCATCTAATGCCTGAAAGCTGAATACTCTTGGCCAACTACTACCCCAGGAGAATTTCTCAACTGGCATCTGATCATAGCTATGACAGTATAACAAGAAGCAGACGAGGCAAATGAGTTTGTGTAACTATAGAGAAGATGCTGCAGCTGCTAATTAGGTAAAATAGCCCAAGGAGAATGCCCTACAACTAATTACATCAAACTTGATCCATTTTTAATTAAGAAAAGCTCTGCTTAAGGCTCTAGCAGAAGCCCTGCACTTGAGGCCCAAATACACCAAGTACAGAAGTGAAGTTAAGAAAAGCTACAGCTCTAGTCGCTGCTTACCTGGCACTGAAAAGCTTTGAAACTGAATATTGAGCCAGGGCAAGTCTTGCTGTCATGTGCAAGTAATTTTAAGAGCAATAACATTGCTCAATCATAGCTCATGCTGTGCTCGTGCTCCATCATCTATATTGAGTTCTATCATCTCTATGCATCTAGATCCATTTTTGTTAAGACACAATACTCCAGTAATGAGCTATTATTAACAGTTTATCCTGAAAGGGGTTCTCAGATGCTCTGAAGTACTTCAGTGGTGTCTTAACATGCCAACATGCCCTCAGGGCTCACACACAAGCTCAGTAAGTTTACATTAACACTACAGAAACAGCATGGTTCTGCAGATCAGGTCTACTAGTGTTACAGACTATTTTGTCTCATTCATCACAGTCAAGAAATAGCTGTGGAAAACAGAAAGAGTGTGAAGATGCTTCAAATTCTGAATAATGAGGAAGAGCAGTTTTGCTCCATATTATGAAAACTTGGTTAAACATTAGCAATTGTTACATCAAATCAGGCCAGAAAGAATCTGCTCCAGTAGCTCATTTTTTACCAGGCATTGCAATAGACAGTACAAAAGCCTCTCAGCACATGGGTACAGAATGGACTTACCTTAACATCTTTTCTTTCCTGATTCCTAAAGAGAAACCTTGCTACAATTTTGAGAAATATCCTTAATGCAGTTTAAATGTCAAATCTTGCAACATGCATTCGTTTCCTGTTACAGCAAGTTCCAACAGCCCACTTTTGTAACAAAGTGGTGATGCATAGTGCAACTATAAACAGTGAAATTAAAGTGTCGTGAAAGAATCATAGAATTGTTTAGGCTGGAAAAGACCTGCAGGATCATCAAGTCCAACCTCTACCTCAGGACTGCCAAGTCCACCACTAAACCATGTCACTAATGACCTCATCTACATGTTTTTTGAACACTTCCAGGGAAAGCATATTTTAAATTACACAGATCATCCAATAATATTTATCTCTTCAACTATTGGAATATTTTTACTTATTTTGATCAGCGTTCCAGATCTCAGTTCTTACAGCAGTCATTTGAGATACATCATCCGAGTAGCATGAGTTCTGAAGCAATATAGCTAAAAGCGACTCACCTCAAACTTCCAATCTGCTAATATCTCAAACTTCTAAATTCAAGAAATAGTTATCAAACTGCAAGTCACTTATACGCTATTGCTCAAGTTCCAGTTTAAAGTTTAATTCAGTTGATGTTAGTGTCCAGATTCAAAAAACCTGCACACAAAACGATTTAGTCTTACATTAGGCACATGAAATTTTGGATAATCCTTTGTTTGCATATCATTGTGATTAGGAGCAACTTTAAAGCTATTTTCTGTCACACTCAAGTGGCTAAAAATCCTGTAGTGCAGAGGCACCTTACAGTAGCAGCATATACTCTCATAGACAGGATTCAGATACTTGTGAATTCTCTCTGAAAAGACCCCACTGCTCTACGACTGTAATAGCTTCACTGACACATCAGGTCATTTTGGCTGTCCATGAAGAATACTGCATCTTAATATGATAATTTATAATTTATAATCTATAATTTATCCATATAACTTATGGATATATATTTATATATATATATTTATATAGATATTATATTATAATTTATAATTTATCCAAATCATATTAATATTCATTGCTGAGTGAATATGCTTTGTCACTAAAGACAATAATTCAAAACCGTAACCCATGAAATAAAGGTTAGATAATTTTACCAGTGTCATAAGTCTGATAGCCTCACGAACCTCTGCAGTTGGCCTGGAGAAAGGACAAGCTCTAAACACAAGTCTACATATAGAGATGTTTACTAAAGTATGAACACACTACAGAGTACAATTCTATTAATGCTACCAGACCATACTATGTTGATCAAGCCAGAAGCAGCCGTAACACGGTTCTTAAAAGTGTTCTTAAAACAACACTCAACATATGTTGAGTTACGTTAACATTAATCCCCTGCCCCACCCAAACAGAAGCCCTGAACACTAAATAAGCATCAAAAAGGACTCCAGAAACAGTCCTTCACAGCTGAAATTATTTAGTAATTTAGTGTTTAGGAATTCCTTCTGTTTGAAAGAAAGCTATAATCTGCATTCTACATTCATTACAAATTAAGGCTACCTTGAAGTGACAGTTTGCAGTGGCCGTGCACTGTCAAGCAAGTGTGAGCAGCAGAGCTCAAGTGTTGCATAATTACTACTGCCCAGATACACACAACCTAGCATACCTTAGACCCTTATCCAAGCCTTTCCTGTTATTGCACTTAATACTTGCTTCACCAACCTATGGGAAATGTGTTTTAATATTAAGAAAATTAAATCTTAAAATACTTGAGCAAACTCAAGACAACAAGAGCTAAAGCTCCAGCTATCATATATCCTGTGTCATTCAAGTTAATTTATACATCTGCTTGAATACTATGCATTCAGATATTAAGCATTAGTTGTACTAGCATTTGACCTTCAACAACACACTAAAGCTGGTTGCTGCAATAGGAAAAGGCTTGCAAAGTGATTATCTCAGGAAAGCCTTCATTTAATCTCATTAGTTCAATGAAGACTAGACAGATCTGCATACCAAGAGGCTGCAGTGATAAAAACTGTCCCCATATGTTTCAGCTGCCATGCTATTTTAACCTGCTTCAAAACAGCTTTCAAGACACTGAAAAATATGCCTTTATATCCTTTAGTTCGAAACCCACAGCACTCTATGTTCCACTGCTTCAAGCCATCAAATCACGTTTCCTTGTTGGGAAGAGAAGGAAGTTATCTGTAATATTATTATGGAAAGTACCTGTAGCTGAGGAAAGTGACCTGGAAAAAACACTGAAAAAGTCTTGAGGTCTTCTGCTACAGAGGGTCAGTTTTCTGACTTTAAAAGAAAGACCCTCAAACCTACCTGAAATACTACAGAAACTCACCAGCTGTTTCACAATAAGTATGAATGAATGCTAAAAACCCCCCAAAAAGTTCATACAGAACCATATGCATTTACAGGTCACTATCCCCTATGTTAAAATGCACCTAACTGAACAGGAGTTGAATCATTTCAGCGGCATGCTGTTGTCTTAGTGCCAGCATCTCAGAAAACTGGCTTATGGAAAGACAAATACAAGTAGATCAAACAGCTAAGAGGGAGGGGGCACAATCATGGAAAGACACTCCACAACATAAAGTTTTTAATACATCACCTTCAGCCTTAAATGTGCCCAACAGCGTTGTAATGACAAGTTACCTTTATTACAGCTCCTATGTTATAAACAGTACATTCAAAGGTGACAGGTTGCTGAGTTTTCAAAGAGAAATCTGACTTCATTATGAAGCTTAATCTCCTGGGACGCAGATGTACTTGGTTAACTGAAATAAAAACTGGCTGCTGTTCCTAGACTCTGCAGTGCCTGCAAACACTGGTATTTATCCCACTTAATTTAAAGGATTGTTGCTGCCTACTGTGATTGACACTTGTGTAGTAGCAGTTTCATACAATGATAGCTTCTTTGCTTCAAGACTCCGAATTATTTCTTTTTGAAATGATGGCTAACAAATTAGGACTGCTGTAGGCTGAAGTCAAATGGGTGGTTTAAATTAGCAACATTCATGCAAAGGATTCCCACATCACTTCCCTCCTATCTTGGCAGCGGCAAGGGAAAATTTTAACACTCTTGAAGGTGAGTTATTAGGGCAGGAGGAACATGACCTTCTCTTATGAAGCAGCTTGCTCACAGCCTCTGCAAGAAAGAAGCCTGGCAAGCAAGCAGACACTGTCTTATACCATCAACCAACTGCACAGGCCTGTACTGCCCTGCCTTGTCCAAGCCATGGCCCTCCACACTCACAAGCCAGTCAACTGTGACTAAGCGAGCTGAATTAAGAAACAAGATCCAAAAAGTGCAGTATAGAATAGTCTGAGTAGAAAAACTATTTTAATCAAAAGCTTAAACTAACCATTAGCTTTCTGAATTTAAGGTATTTTAACTTGAATATAACAGAACTAAATAGATACTAGAGACTGATCCAACAAGTAGGGCTTTAGAAAACTCTGTGTATACTTCCAAGGAACATCAGACTTTGAGACATACTAGCAAGCCCTCGAGAATAAAAAAGCAGTGCAATTATCATTACAGAAGGAGTCAAGCATTCCCTTATTTAAAATACTAGGCTTTCACATTCTCTTATTTCATATTACAATGCCGAGTTGTCCACAAGAAGCCAGACACTTCAAGACACAAATCCATGCAGAAGAGTCGAGTTTCTAACTACTAAAAACACTTTACCAGAAGCAGCAGTTACTCATTTCAGGTATCCATTAACAGAGCGATGTTTTGAAGGGTCTTTGTGCAGTCCACAGGTCTGATCAACAACAACCTGCAGGCCCTGAAGCTTCCTTTTTAGTAACTTCCTTTACTAGGCTCATCTACTTTTTGCTCTGCAATGACATCGTAAACTAAAAAGCCAAACCTGACAGGCCTGCTTATAACACCAGGTAATTCCAGGTTAAGACTATAATCCCAGAGAAAAAAAAAGATTTAACCTCTAGACATGACTCTGTCCCATTCAGCATTGTATCTAGTGCGTTCAAGTACCAACTGTGTGTGTCAGCTTGCTCAAGTAACTTGAGTAGAGGTGCCAAAATTTGGACTAAGGCAGCTGATGGCTGAAGGCAAACCTGAGACATCAAATGCAAGGGGAAAAAAAACCCCAAACCCAAACCAATAAACAACAAGCCACAAACCACCAGCAGAACACCATTTTCCCCAAACCCATCAATATTTTCCTTTACTTCAGATGCACTGAGTCCCCTAAATAAGATGACTGAGGATTTATAGCCTCTTAATCCTGCACAGTTCAAGCTAAAAATATTTGGAATAATTATGCTGAAAAGCAAGTAATATTAACAGGTCTGTCTTATTAATAACTTAGTATATAACCCTAAAAGTAGACACTTTTGTGTGCATGTGCAGTAAAGTCAACCGCTGACAAATATTTAAATCAACAAGTTCAGGAACAACTTACCACACTTTTCTCATCAACATTTATCAAAAACATAGTCAAAATTATAATACAAAGAGATAGTAGCATGGCATCCTACTTATTAATATAATTATACATCATAGGATTACAACAGAATTTACTTGCATTCCCAAATTACAAGATGCACTCTGGTCACAAAACCTGAAAAGGCATGTGTTAAATGAGGCATAAAGACACGCTATATGAAGCTAAGCTTCAAATAAAAGGAAAGTGAAATGGTACCAAATTCCATCCAACAGAGCTGGAAAATGGATTTCTGGATTTCACTCACTTGTAGCTTTTCAAGCTTAGTGCATGCCTGTAAGCAATGCATCCAGCTGGTCACTTCTGATGATAATTATTGACTCAGAGCAAAACAGTAGCTGATTTCCTCGTAACAGTTATTCCCACAGGTACATTAATTGTTTTGAGAAATCTTTTACCTTATTTTACAAAGTCTCTAATTTTTGCTGCTCCTCCTTAGCCCTGCTTCCGACACCTTTTGAGCTAAACACATCTCTTATGTTATTTCTATTTTTATTTCCAACTCCCACAATACCAAGCACACCACTGAAATTGTTCTAAGCAGTCTGAGCAATGAGTTTCTTCCCTTCCCATGTCATCAGACACTAAGTACACTACTGGATTATTGTTTTTTCTTCTTCTGAAGCTCCAAGTCAACTTCAGGAGCTCTTTAACACCAGAAACCTTGTTTAAGAACATGTTGCACCCATTTAAATTAAAACATGTTTTAATTTAAAACTTGTTGATGTCATCTACCTGGACTTGTGCAAAGCGTTTGACACAGTCCCACACGACATCCTTCTCTCTAAATTGGAGAGATACCAATTTGATGGATGGACCACTCGGTGGATAAAGAACTGGCTGGACGGCCGCACACAAAGAGTTGTGGTCAATGGCTCGATGTCTGGCTGGAGACTGGTAACGAGTGGTGTCCCTCAGGGATCGGTGTTGGGACCGGTCTTGTTTAACATCTTCGTCGGTGACATGGACAGTGGGATTGAGTGCGCCCTCAGCAAGTTTGCCGATGACACCAAGCTGTGTGGTCCGGTTGATATGCTGGAGGGAAGGGATGCCATCCAGAGGGACCTTGACACGCTTGTGAGGTGGGCTGATGCCAACCTTATGAAGTTCAACCATGACAAGTGCAAGGTCCTACACCTGGGTCGGAGCAATCCCAGGCACAACTACAGGCTGGGCAAAGAAGAGATTCAGAGCGGCCCTGCAGAGAAGGACTTGGGGGTGCTGGTCGATGAGAAAATGAACATGAGCTGGCTTCAGTGTGCGCTCGCAGCCCAGAAAGCCAACAGTATCCTGGGCTGCATCAAAAGGAGCGTGACCAGCAGGTCGAAGGAGGTGATCCTGCCCCTCTACTCTGCTCTTGTGAGACCTCACTTGGAGTATTGTGTGCACTTCTGGTGTCTTCAACATAAAAAGGACATGGAACTGCTGGAACAAGTCCAGAGGAGGGCCACGAGAATGATCAGGGGACTGGAGCACCTCCCGTATGAAGACAGGCTGAGAAAGTTGGGGCTGTTCAGCCTGGAGAAGAGAAGGCTGCGTGAAGACCTCATAGCAGCCCTCCAGTACCTGAAGGGGGCCTATAGGGATGCTGGGGAGGGACTCTTCGTCAAGGATTGCAGTGACAGGACAAGGGGTAACGGGTTCAAACTTAAACAGGGGAAGTTTAGCTTGGATATAAGGAGGAAATTCTTTCCTGTTATGGTGGTGAGACACTGGAATGGGTTGCCCAGGGAGGTCGTGAGTGCTCCATCCCTGGCAGTGTTCAAGGCCAGGTTGGATGAAGCCTTGTGTGGGATGGTTTAGTGTCCCTGTCCATGGCAGGGGGGTTGGAACTAGATGATCTTGAGGTCCTTTCCAACCCTAACTATTCTATGATTCTATTCTATTCGATGATTCTGTGTTCAAGTTACCAGCGTTTACCATATCATCCTGAGTTGAACAGACCCCCAGCCTTCTCTTTCAGGAAGTATTCTTTGATATTAATATCCATTTAAGCAGATCAGTAATAAAATTGGGAGGAGTGCCTGACACCACACAGTGCTGTGCTATCATTCAGAAGAGTCTAGGCAGGCTGGAGAGATGGACAGAGAGGAACCTTTTGAAACTCAACAAAGGCAAGTGCAGTGTCCTGCACCTGCAAAAGAATAACGCCATGTACCACTGCATGCAGGGGGCTGACCTGCTGGGAAACAGCTATCTGGAGAAGGACATGGGGGTACTGGTGGACAAGCTGTCCATGAGCCAGCCACAGGCTGCATTAGGAAGAGCACTGCCAGCAGGACGAGGAACGTAATCTTCCTTTTACTACTCCCTCACCCTGGTGAGGCCTCACCTGGAGTACTGTGCCCGGTTCTGGGCTCCCCAGTATGAGAGGGACATGTAGGTCCTCAAGCAAGTCCAGCCAAGGACTACTAGACAGACTAAGGGTCTGGAGCATCTCTGATATGAGGAAAGGCTGAGGTAGCCAGGTCTGCTCAGGCTTGGGTGTATGCGTGTGTGTGTACACATGTGTCTGATCACTGTGTATTAGGGAGGATGGCAAGAGGGTGGGGCCAGACTATTCAGTGGTGCCAGGCAGTAGGACAAGAAGCAATGGGCATAAAGTAAAACACAGCAAGTTCCACATGAACGTAAGGAAGAACCTCTTTACTGTGAGGGTGACTGAGCATTGGAACAGACTGCCCACAGAGGTTGTGGAGTCTTCTTCCCTGAAGCCATCTGGACACAATCCTAAGCAATGGGCTCTAGGTGACCCTGCTTGAGAACATAGACTGGATGATCCCTGGTGGTCCCTTCCAACCTCAACTATTCTGTAATTCTGTGGTATGCTTTTGACTGTTAACTATACTTCCTGATATCAAAGAGGTGCCAAAAGCTCTTTACAGCTATAAGCCTTCAGGCAAAGGGCAGAAGTCCACCCCTCTCCAATTCTTTTTGTATTCAGGAAACCTCAAGAAAAATTCTTAAAACTATTAGGAAATATTTATGCCTAATGAGATTAAGCCTAAGTACTTGCATAAAACCACTCTGCAAATGACTGACTCATTTCTATTAGGGCAGTAAAACTAGCTCAGTAGAGTAAGTTCTAAGAGTTTTCTGCTGCCTTGCACTAGCTTACTGCTATGTAGAAATGGCACTATGAAATATTCTATATGCTCATTGAACTATAAATGCATAATATATAAATAGTAATATTTATGTGGTAAGTCCTCTATTTATGATCCTCAATCACCATCCCTGCCAAGCAATGGTTTGGAATGTTAAAAAGTAAAACAAAAAACCCAGTTCTAGTCAGCTATCTCAATAAGTATGCACTATGCTGCTAAATTCCATATTTGCTTCATCCTTTTGTGGCCAAGTTAAGAAGCTTCCCTCTGGTTTTGTAATGCACCAGTTTAAGAGCCTTCATCTTCAGATTCTTCAAAAGCCCTCTGGCAATACAAGAATACAGTTTATTCTTAACCTTGAACCTTTAAAAAAGCCTTACTTCTTGAAAAATATGTAATTTGAAAGCTATGGTAGCTTCCCCTGCACATTGTATTTGTCTCTGCCTACCAGACATAGAATCATAGAATAGTTAGGGTTGGATACACCAAGAAAACTAAAGGCTAAGGACTCCTGAAAAAAACTCTTTCAAAACCTGCAATTACATTTGACATCCTCTGGTCCTAAGGAGCCAAAGCTTTTTGACTGGTTGGTTTGTCTTTAATACAAATATCCTAACTGGTCTACATTGTAGTAGCACCTTCAGAACAACTGCACCAGTTTGCTGCTCCTGCTGGTGGCGGCAATAGGATGATCAGGGGGTTTTGTTGGTTTTGGTTGGTTGGTTTTTAATCTCAACACTTGAATTTGAAAATCCATTTTATGGCTTTTCAAGAAACACAGGTGTGGGATCTCTTACAACTTTCTGCACTATGATTATGCTGATCATCCCTTTAGCAATTTTTGATAAATTTTGAGAGCTTAGCTCAGTAATCCATTCTAGGGGGCCTCCTATTTCTAGTATCCTGTAAGAAGGATCTTCAGTAAGTCTTCTCTGTTTTACCATTTAGTGAGGCTACATACTGTTTTATCCTTCAGGCACATCTCCAGTTTTAAAACTGGTCCTTCTGTGTGATTATACTTTTTGATCTTTCTGAAATCTGACACCCACTTAAAGGCTAAATTATCACGCTGCCTTCGCTGTCCTGCTCTTTTAGGTATTCCTTTTAAAGAACTTTCTCATTTATGCAGGGTTGGTTGGTTGCCTGCTTTTTTTCTTGTTTGTTTTGTTAAGGGTTTTTTTTTTATTTTTTTTTTATTTATTTTGTTTTTCATACCTTTAAGCGTTTCTGCAATATAGCTATTGGTACCTGTCCATAGAATGATGTTGAATTAAACACTGTGCCATCAGCATGAGTTACATGACAATTGATGGTCCACCATTCAATATGAAGTAATAAATTCTTCATGTGCCAGTTTGTTTCTTTGGCACAGCCAGGGAGTGTGTAAGCACTATCGGTAGACAGGATGCACAAAGCTGAGATTCTCACCATAGCACTTTATAAATCTAACAAAGGAAGCAGCAAGTCTGTCATATCTTCAGGTCACGGAAGGTATGGCTGCGCTATAGTGTCTATGCTTAAGACTTGCACTCACAGAGGTCCTGAAGCAGCTCTCATTATTTGATACTAACAACACTGCATACACCTGTCACCCTTACCCTTTTGCACCAGGAAAAGCCACCTACATTAATTGGCAACTGTGCTAATGAAGTAGTAGACTATGCAAAAGCCTGCTGTCACAACAGTCACACAGAAAACCCAGGGCTCAGAACAGTAACTTCTTATGTGCCTTTTTACTCTTCTTTTACATCACCTCAGCCACTGAAAGACAACACTTTGTTCTGGGGTGTGCTCTAAGTCCATCTCTTCTAAGAAACACAGCACTCCAATCAGTTTTAACACCCCTTCCTTAACTAATCCTTTTGCCACTGCTCTTGCCTTCTCCCTGCACTTCCACGATCTTTACCAAGAGACAAGGTTTTTTTGACAACAATGTAATCTGCCCATCCAGAGAGATCAAAGGAGATAGAAAGCACCTTGCATGTTCTCAAGTCTCCACTTCTCACTAGCTGCAATTGTAGTGATTGCATTTCACTTCTCTACAGTCCAACAGTGGGCTACTCACAGCAGCCTGGTACAGAAAGCAATAATCCAAAAAGCATTTCCCCTTCCAAAGCCACAAGATAATGTTAGAAGATTTAGACATATCAGAGTTTGTACTGTTTGAAAAAATTACTACAACAGATTCCCCAGAAGTTTTCCCCACAAGATGCCAGAACAGCTGATCTATTTGTAGAAGTCATAGAGGAAATGTGGATGTGTCAACTGAAAGAACACACATCCAGCTAAGGCTGGAAGCATCTTCATCATGGAACTATGCTGCTGCCGCTGCCGCTTTTAAATAACATTAATTTCCGTTCAAGGAAAGGTTCATCTTCCCTCTATTATTTCAAGTAAAGTGACATACCACTAAACAAATCACATGATACGTCAATTTACTGGTAAGGCCAAACATTGTTTAAACAGAACAGCAAATTCAGCAAACCGTCAAACCGCAGCTCAAGCAGATTTAGTAAATTTAATTAATTTCTTAGTTTTGGTAGGTTATTTAAAAATTGCTTTACAATCTGGCTATACATGATTAATAACTGCAGCTTTGTTTCTAAAGTCTTCAGGTGTGAAGATCTGTATTCTTTAGGTTTCTGAGAGCACAAGGACATCAGTTGCATGATTAATTTGCTAGAAAAAAGTGACTGCAGCAAAGATTGCAAATGAAGCTGTGCTCCATGACGATATTTAAAAATCCTTTTCTACCCTGTAAAGGAAATCCCTCCCCTACTTTCCCATAAACCAAAGGTCTTAACTCTTCACTAGTATCAGTGGATCCTAATGCAATTTGAGGATGGTTATGCTTCCACTCTGAGCAGTAAGCATTCAAATTTGGAGGTGAACTAGGTGTCTATTTAGTTCTGGCACACAGCTTACTCCTCTGTGTATGCAAGACCACGCCTTGAAAGACTTCAGAGCGACCAGACGGACCTATTCAGTGCTGAGGATCAGGTATTTGCTTTCCTCACTCCCCTGCCCCACCAAAGCACAAGGCTATCAGAAATTATGTGACAAGCCATCAGGGCACTCAGATGCCTAGAGCACAACTACCATGAGTGCACATAGTGCAGTGTCAGACTCCTGCTAAGGCAGCTTGAATCCTCAGCAGTACTTCCTAGTGGCTAGTTCACTACAGGTAATATTCCTTCTTCCAAGAGACTACACCTGAATTGGGAGCCTACTGTCATTAGTCCAACTGCACCTCACCCTCAGGGCCAAGAGCCCTCCAATCCATTCCATCTACAGATCATTATCCTGACTCAGCTAAATCAGACCTATTTTGGTCTTTCTACATAATGTTACTCCCCACAAGTGTTTATTTAACAGTGGCACATAGTAACATTCTGCAACTTCTGCAATCAGGTTGTTTTTAGCAATAGCATACAGTGTCTTTGAAGAAAGGGAACTGGGAAGGGAAGTATCAGCTCCTCCACTCAGGTGATAAACTTTAAACAACCTACTGAACTGTTGAATTTGTGCATGTTAGACCAACTGGCCACTGCTGAAGGCACAAACTCTTTTACAAAACAAGATTTTTATGTCCAGCTTAAGGCTTCCAACAAACTTTCTCAAAAGGCCACTGCAATTACGTGCCTGACTGTAGCACACCTCAGCTCAGCATGAAGTGTGCCGAGCCAAGTAGGGGCTCACAAACCAGCCCTGCTGAGTCAAAAGCTAATTACATTTTTTATCTAACCCCTGTAGCTCACAAGTTTCACTTACTGCAACAAACAGGTAAAGTGGAGTAAAGACAAAAGCTTCCTCTAGCCTGAGGCTAGCTAGACTCAGGGGAAATTAACGCTTCCCCATTGGAGGGCAGTAACTGTGAAGAACATCAGAGTATCAAGAAACAGGAGCGACAGCACTGTGAAACAAAAGATAGCAGGTACTACCAAAACTCCAACAGTAATGGACTCAGACTTTCTAGAGGTAGTTTAGGATGATGCATGGAAGTTTCTCCCTCTGCCTCCTAGTGCTCTAGTTTCCTAAGCAGTCTCCTGAAACCCTTGATAGCATCAACTGGGGTTTCTCAGCACCTTCAATAGACTCTTTAGCTTGAAGGACTCGTAGCAGTCTGTCTCCACTTCTAATGGAGAAGAGAAAGCATACTTTCTCTTCTAGCAGCTGTGCTAGAACTGTTCTCCAAAGAGCTGCTTATTATTTCAGTCCCATTAAGAATGACTTATTTCAGTTGTCAAGGGAAGCATAAGAAGAAGCCATCTGATAAACTTTATAATTAAGGATTACGTCAGTAGCATCTCCAAAAACCTACCCAAGGTAGGCAAGACTTAGAAAAAACTGCTGCAAGTATGAAGTCTGCTAGTAACTAGTAGCAGACTTGTTCTTCACACTTTCAGACTTCCTAAGTTCTCCCTAGGCAAGGTACCAAAAACCGCCAAAAAAGTGAAACTTCTAAGTCGTACACGTTGAAAAACAACCATATACCTCATTTCAAAGTTATGTTATGAATTTGGCTCAATTAAGTTATTATTAATGTGCACATTCCAGTCTGTACACTGTGTCAAGCAGGTTGACAATCAGTTTCTACTATGGTCTCCAACCTATGCTCAGTTAAATTCTTAGTTTGATTCCAATATTTGACAAGATTTTTTTCTGTTCCTTCCTTTCCTGGAAAAAAGGAGTGCTTTAAGAAAGCCACAAATTTATACCAACAGAATTCTGAATATCCTTCATATGTTTAACATTCATGAGGATAGCAACGCAGAGTGCTTCCAGTTCACCTTCAGAACAAACATGGATCTACACTGAACAATTATGTGTAGTTTTATATTTTGCACTTGCAGATTTGATACCAGAAGCCAGTAGTTTTCTCTAGACTATTAACAGCAAGTTGATTCTTGGTGTGCTATACTCCTGCTACAGAAATCCTTCCCTCTAACCAAAACAGCATGAAAGTGGTAGTTGGATTTTTTGAAGGGGGAGCAGTTTCTTAGTTTATTGGTATTTGAACACAGTTTAAAGCAGTTACCTAACTAGAAGAACTCAGCAATGTAATCAAGCAATACATGGTCAAAACCCAGAATCCAACTAGAGTGTGAAGGAACAAACAATATTAGACAGTTACACAGCTGTCTGTCAAAACAACAATCTAGTTTGAGGCACAATGCTTTACGCACATAATTACGACTAGACAGCTTCTGAGACAGCTTCTTCCTTAAAACTGAAAAAAAAAAAAAAAATAGGTACTTACTAAAACATTACTTTGTTGTTGAGCAATTATTAAAATAATCCATTAGCTGTCAAAAGTATTTTTCACCTAGCAAATATTTTCAAGTATTTAAACAACTGCCTCACAGTTCAAAATTGCTCAAAGAAAGCCTAACCCAAGCTATTTTAAGTTACTTTATTATTTTAACCTATTTTAAGATTAGGAATCTCTGACTCGTTAACTTGGAGGTTTCTAAAATACGCTAGGCTTTCCTAGAAAATGGAAGCATTTCCCTCTGGACTGAGGATCCTCAGCTGCTCTTGCTTGACAAGATTAGGGTTCAAGGCAGGCATTGCTAAGCTAAATTTTATGGTCTGTATTAAGTAGGTCCACAAGTTCTGGCTTACTTGTCAACTAACATAAACATTATCGAAATACAATTTTGGACATTAATACTAAAATTATTATGCATGGCAGTAAACCTCTGAATTCTGATGTGAAGTGGGGGATATCCATGTCATAAGGCTAAACTTCAAGACCTTAATCCACAATAGCATGCCCAAAGGAAAAAACTGGAAGAACAGGATATTTGGTAGGGGGAACACACTCTCTGTGAGAGGAAGACCTGTTCTAACCTATGTGTGAATGCCTAGGCAACTGCTTATTTTCATACAGACAAGCAGTCCCCTCTCAGTACAGCAATGCCTAAAGTCATCTGCAGACAGCCACAGGTTACCTAAAGAGAAACCTAACAGGAGAAGCCACAAAGCTTTTGGCTGCGCTGAATTCTTAAATCAGGGTTGCACAGCAGTCTTCCCTTTCCAGAATATGTGACAGTCATGAATTATACAAATGTCTGGACAAAAGACAGCGCTTTCCAGGAAATGTACCTTGCAGGCATGAAAAGCCAGAAAACATCCCTGGACTTGGCAACCAGAAGCCAGGATCTCAATACCACAAGGCTCAGGGATCCTTGTTCAGGTATATCCTGAACTAGCGAAGGCAAAGAAGACAGTTTGGCTTCATATTCCACTTATCCAGCTTCAGACCAGTTACTGACCACTGTAACAGGGTATATTATTCTCTCAGTCCTCTGAAACTGTTAAAGCCATCCCTAAATTTCAAACACCAAAAATAATTAGAAAAGTACTATAACAGAGTAATAATACCAGAAAACAACAGAATCAACTGCATTTGCATGTAAAGATGTCTGTTAACTTAAAAAAAGCAACTGTTTGATTATGGATATAATATCTGTACCAAGACTTTGTTTGAGGCCTGAACTTCTTCCATCCAGGCTTAGAATTTTTATATCCAATATCCCTTCACATAGCAAGAAACCAGGAGTCTCAGAATAAGAAGCTAAATGTACAGAGCACTGTTAATTTGTGGAAGGATACAAGTTCTCTTCCCCCGTGGAGGGCTTCCAGGTATTATACCTCTTTATGTACATATAGCACATATATCCTATAAAAATAGGGCTCGTATGTATGATTAGATGTACAAGTACTTGGTATCTTAATTTGGATAGTCCCATCCAAACGTTGATACACAAAAACAGAGCAGACTACAATTACAAAGGTATATACAACACCAGTGTTTACCATTAGAGCAGGAGATAGCATCTGAGACACCTGATTAGCTTTCGGTAACTATTTGTTGACCCATTTTTTCAGGAAAATCCCTCTTCCATTCATTAAACTGTTCTTAACTCAGAATTTCACAAAGACATATTTGTAAGACTTGCTACTCGACTATTTAGGCAAACGAAAGCTATTTTTACAGAGCCAGCAGAGGGAGTACAGACATCATTTTACTTATCCGCCATGGAAAAGATATTCACCTTGTAAGAAAGCACTAAAAGAGCTGTGCCTGCAAACCTAATGCGGTTAGTTTAAAGCATGCCAAGAACTTCCTCAGGCTTTCACAGACCTGTATGTCAATGGCCAGCAGAACTGGTGTTTTGTTTCTAATCCCCAACTGGCAGTCACATCTCAAAGTCTTATATCTGACAAAAATGGCAGAATCAACAGTACGAACAAGAACTGTAAGCCTGATGCTTCACACGTCAGGGAAAAAAAGGCCCTAAAAATCGTATAGGTATAGTTCAAGCTAGTTCAACAGTTCTTATTTCTATAGATTCTGCTGTTTCTCAATTTCAGAAAAACTAAACCCTTCAGCTGTCAATTTTTTACAAAGCAGCTTCACCTAGAAAAGTTGAGAAACTCAAAGAGTTCAATACAACCCACTAGAGCAAAGGAGCTACGAGGGTACAGCACAGTGTCAGACTGGAAGGTAACAAACAGCTAACCTTTCTGCTGGCGTTCGCAGAGGCACGCACCTAACAGCAAATCTGGTTTTACACATCCTCTGAGGCAAGAGCTCTCTGCTTTATTTAGCATTTCCATTGATCAGCCTACTTTGGAGCTGGCAATTACGACTGAGCAGTGTTGACACAGTGGCGGCTGTGGGAACAGTCTGAATGAGGAACAGGCTTTAAGCAGACAGATTGATAGCTTTTTGCCATTTCGTGGAGGTGAACACTAAGCTCTAGGCCAACACAAAACAGGACAACATACCTTCCTGGCAAAAACTCACAGACATTCCTTGCTTTTTTAGACTGCAAAATTGACAGGATTTTTTTTTTTTTTTGTTCTAAATTAAGTCAGCATTTCCCAACTTGCTGTCAAGAGGCAAAGCTAATGCAAAATTCTTGCCAATCTCAAGCATTTATCAAATTATTTTATTGGGTGGCTATTTCCAGGTGTCACTATCTAGAAGTAAACATATGAAAAGCTCACACAAAAGTGATGAGCTCCTTGGTCTCAAAGTTTCCTCTGGAAGAGCAGCAAAACACTCTCCTCCCAAAAAAAGATAAATTTCCATCATCTTAAACTTCACATGAACTTTCAAAGCTTTGACCATTTGAATAATTAGATTTTGATTACTACCTACCAAAGAATGTGCCTGTAGCTATGGAATTTAGCCTTCACTTGTTTCAAGTTCTGCAAATAGAAGAACCACCCTTCAGCAAGTTAGATGGTTGCTGCTGCTCCCCACTTCCTACAGGGAAGTGGTGTTCACTTCTCACCTCCATTTTCATGTACTGGATTCACTAAATGTGTAAGTCAAAGTGGGCCAAAACTGGTTCCCATCTTACAGAGCTTATGGCTGAATACTGTATAGCTGAGCAAAGGTTCCCCCTAGCACGGGTCAAGACCACCTCACAGTTTTGCTGTTGAAATCCAGAGCTCCAGCAGCATTCCCTTTTGGTGTGCTGGGCCTGGCTGGTTCCCAGGACTCTGGCCAGGCTGGTCAGTATACTTTATGTAGGGCAACCACAGCCAGAAAAACCCCGCCTCTTCTACCACAAACACGGTGATGCTCAAGGATCAGGATGCATCCCAACCATTCTGATCATCCTGCCCTTTCACAAGTTATTGCTGTCTCTTGTGACGACAGTGAAAAATGCTGTTTTTCAGTCAGACAGTTCATCTAACCAGATTAACCACACAGATAAGACAATACCAGTGCCAACTCAAAACAGGGCACGCTGAACCAGCAAGTGTGAAACCATACTTGCAGAAAAGATGCCTTTTTTTCGGAAGAGATGCCTGGATTTATGACATACAAACAGTTGGGATAAGCAAGGCGAATGCAAAAATTCACATAGCAATTTATTGGTTGAGTACAATACCGTAACTCTAATTATTCCTGCAACTGGAGCCTTGTTAACTGCCCAGATGATTATGTTTGTAATACCCTTCATATTTGAGAGACTGACATTAGGCTTCTAACCAGCTAGTTAAAATATCTGATCCGCTTATATGTAATAGGTAGAGTGGAGGGAAACACTGAAAAGCCCCTTGAAACAAGTATGTCTGGAGCACTCTTCCTCTTGGATAAGATTGCACAGCAAATTCCACAGAGTTTTTACACCTTAAGGTTACTGCATCTGCCTTTAAGGATGTGTGAAGGTTTATCATCTCATTTTCTAACCTAAACTGCTGAAGACCTTGCCTTTAGTAGAGAGCTGAACAATTACTGATTCCAGTATTAATCACTCCTTAAGATTTACTGTTTCAATAATTAGTGACGGGCAGCACGCCTGTTTTTAGAAGCAAATGTTGATGTTTGCTCTTCTCCATCCCCTTTTCTCTATCTGAAGGCAGACCCTATCTGAAGTTCTGAAGCCTGTTTGCATTCCACAGGTTAAAAGTTTACATTCCTGTCATCCCATGCGAGATTCACTTGACCAAATGGTAACACCTACACCTCAAATAGGCACATCAGGCTTTTGTTTTTCACATAGGCAACGGATAAATTTTAACTTTTCCACTGGAAAATTAAATTTAGCCACCTAGGACATGATCTGAAATAGTCAGATGAGTGTCATCTTAGATGCACTTGTTTCTGTTCAACAGCAGAAGAGGCCCAGAGTGCCTAGTTTCAGTTTAAGATGTTTCTGTAAGTGGGCAGAATTGCTTTGCAGAAGTGAAGCGCAGCTGGCTGGGCTGAACTCATATATCAAGCAGCTGCACTACCATGTCAGAGCAGGCATATGCAAGAGGAAGGATGTGGCTTCACAGTTAGTTTAGGAATATCCAAGCCTGTACTACTGCCAGAGGGTACAGTCAGGCACCATCACTGACACTCACCTGACCTCAAGGTCAGGGGACACTCCTAGATCGGAACGGGTGGCAAGGAAGACAGCAACAATGCTAGCAGTTCCTCCTGAAGGTCACACAAGCGGTGGGGACTGCCCCCTTCACAGTGCAGCACAGGCCTCACCAGCTCAAATCGATCATCTCCTAAACCCCGTGCTCCTCCTGGGGAAATAAAAAGTGCCTGGCTGCACCTTTGCTGCAACGCCTCACTTAAGACCATCACCTGGTCCATCCTTAGCCTTCTCCCTTCCACATCAGGCAAAGCCACCTCACTCAACCTCTCCCCAGACACCACAGGATGGCCCCTAACAGACTTGGAGACACCCTGCCAGGCTTCCTTCACGAGGAGAGGGAGGGCAATAGCCACTTGCCATGCTCTTGCTAATGCATCCCAGCAGGAGCTAGTCCTCACCAGCACAGGAGCTCTGTGCCACCCAGTCCAGCAGGGTGGCCAAGACCCTCCCCATAGGTCGATCTTCCTCCAGCCCCCCGACAGGGGACTAGGCACCAGGGTAGCTCCAGTTTTGCTGTTCACGTTACCCCCAAGGATCTCGGCTACCCAGCAGCCCTACCATCACAATCAGCACCAGACACACATCGCCATTTCCAGCTGCTCCCAACTGTCATGGCAAAGAAGAAAGCCCTTCAGTAGTGTTTTCACTTTGCTAGTTCAGCAATACTCAAGAGGGACCTCTGGCAACTCCCATAAGGAGCTTGAAACAGGCCTGTTTTATGATCACTGCCTCAAAGTAACATGTATTTACTCTGCGCAGTTCAAAGCATTTTGCCCATGGTTATAGCTTTATTCTGAATATTCTTTTCTCTAGCTTTAGATTTGACAATAGAATGAGAACATAAATCTTTGAGCCTACGCAAATCCATCATTTCAGTTCTAGAGTGAGTAGTCCACTTATCAAAAGCATTACTACAGTATCTTCCCATAAAATATGAAGTACGTCCCCCAAGCACACACTCCTTCTATTTCCCCATCTGTTAAACTGATTTCCTGTGCTTTGAGGTAGCTTAAGTTCACACCTCAACTTTAGGGTGTTTTGTGTAACCAAGACAAACTTTTATGAATTGTTTTGGTAACATAAATGTATTACCTCAAACCTGAGGTGCTCCTGCCCAGTGTCCAGCAACACCAGGATTAACAAGTAAAAAAAACAAAAGCCACAGGTGAATTGTTCACTCACAAGCAGATGATATCCTTAGTATGTTCCACAGCTTTATATGCTGGTATTTTAATTTTTGGAAGTGCATGTTTGCACTAAAGCTCTTTCAAAAGGTTCCTTTAACCTGATAGGCACCCTGAGCGGCTGTCTCCATCTGAAGCATAGCTCCACTGAAGAGAAATCAACTAACATACACTCACAAAAATCTGAAAGGCAAGCAGAGACCATGCTTTTCTCAAATGCTAGATAATTCAGTGCTTTAGTACCAACTCTTTCAACTCACTTTAGAAATACAGCTCCAGTTTAAAAACAAACCCCTAGACCTGCAGTCAGCACAGCCAGATCTGCACAGTACCAAAACACACCTCTGAAGTAAGACTTTGTGAAGATGTCAAGACAGCTCCCTATGCGAAGCAAGCTCATTACAGATTGCAAAAATCACTGTCACTGTTAACTACATGGATTTCAGAGCTGAAGCAGGTGAAGGCAAGCTGAAATTATTTGAGTTGCTAAGAAAGCAGAAGTAAAGCAGTCATGCCATCAGTGCTAGAGCACCTTTCCTACTCTCTCCAACTGTCAGTCTCAACTATGTATATTTGAAAGCCATCTGGCACAGATCCTGCCAGCCAGTTTGAATCATTTCATGTTTCATACAACCTCACCGGAGTGAGGCTGCTAGACACTGCTCTAATTTAAATACTGATTTGTATTGTATTCCATAGGCTTCACAAAGTTTGGCACCAGCTTCATTCCCAAGTGAAGGAAAATGGGTAGACCCATTGGCAGATGTAATTTAAAGTGAAATATCAGCAGCGGTAACAGTAGCACCTAGATGGAAGTGAAAAAGCCCCTACACAATATGCATATTAAGATCTTGCTTTTAGTCTCTACTATATTTAGATAGCCATAAAAGGTTCAAAAATACCACCCCTTTCTCAGATAATTTAAGGGCTAACTGTAACTGTCGTCTTTCCTACCCACTTCTTGCTACTTATCTAAGTAAAAACTTTAGAAAGCAAGTCTGGAAACACATTACAACAAACACCTTGTCATTTCCTCCACTGCGGTATCAGAAACCACTAGGCATACAGCTGATGTGTTGTAAGTTTCTAATATTTTTACTTTATGCAAAGACCTGTATGGATCAATCCAAATAACATTTTCAGGAAAGCCAATAGCTGAATGCTGGCACTCAATCTGCTCTCCAATCTACTGTTAGAACTTCAAATTCTGCATGAAAAGGTTAGTGCTTTCTAGGGAATGGCTTCACACGATGACCATGCAAGGAGGAACATTCCCACTCCACCGATCCACTTATACTGCTCCCCTGGTGTGAGCCTCGCCTCTTGCCTTGAGATCCCAGTCTGTGCATGAGGCTTGTATAACACAAATCATCCACTGGTGCAGCAAGTAGGTAGATGCAAAGAGGCAGACATGGCGCAAAGATACGGGCATTTACTGAGCAGTCTATAACTGGGTGGAAATGAAAGTAGCTATCAAGCTGCCTCAGCCACGCTGTGAAAATTTCCACTCGCAGTAACAAGCCAAGCAGGCAAGTACAAATAAAGCTGTCTCGCTGTCTTCACAGTCCCCTGGATTATGCTGATCAACACAGCAGCTTCAGAAGGCCGTTATAAAAGTGTGCCATAACTTTGGAATATTAAAAAAAGCAATCAAACATCTCCTATTAACAGAAGTGCCTAGCAAGTCTTCTGATCAGGACTTAAAAGACTTCCATCTCTTGAAACACCTACCACACTAATGTTTTCTAAGCTTCTGGAAAGTCAGTGGCCACCCTCTTAGCTTTCTTAAATATTCTACAAGCATTCCTAACAAAAGTTTGCAGTAGCTACAAGACTTCTGTACTAGCGGTGGCTAGGCTCCTTATTTCAACAAGGACCGTAGCAGTATGGCTATTTCTTTCTATGGTGGAAAAAATCAAAACACAGCTAGCATATCTTCTTCCTCCTTTCCCCATATGGAGCCATCAGTTGGCTTTGACTTGTTTTAAATCCAGACAGATATTCGGATTTGATTCATAGATGGAACTTACTCTATCATACTGCAATTTTTAAAATTTTATTTTCTTAAGAAATCTGTTATCACGTAAGACCCAAGACATCTTGATTTCATTAGATACGTAGTAGTTCAGGAAGCCAAAGTATACACTGCAAGCAACACATCCTTGTATTCGCATAGACACAGAAGCAATCTTGAAAGGCCCACGTGTACAAGCCACCATCACTTGTCAAATAACAAGTGCAAAAAAGGTTGTGTGATCTCTATGCAAGGGCATGTTGTAAGACTCCAGGAAAAAAAAAAAAGAAGCACTTGTTTTTTCTTCCACTGGCGCATGCATTGTAAAGGTGATTAAGAAACACCTTGGATTCAACATCTTAAATTAACACCAAAACTTGGATTTCAATGAAGACATAAGACAAGCAGGAAAAGAGCACACCACTGTGAACCATGGGTTGAGTCCCAAGACGTTGGATAGTTGCTTAAAGCAAGAGTAGCTGAATCACCTTTTCTGCTGTGAGACAGGGTTTGTTGCTATTGACTATGCAGAGTACGGTACATCCCAGGCCTCCTCTTTGTAGACCAGACACTGTACACCAAGTGGTCAGAACCCAACAGTGTTGTATTCCCTGCTGCCACCTTATCTTCCTGTGAATATAAGGGCACAAGTAAGGGTAGCAGATTACAAGCGATAGGCTCTGCAGAAGTGTGTTTTAAGAACATGGTGTTTCCTGTGCTCACTGGGAATTAAGACAGCATCCAACTTGTAAGCAGTATTAAAAAAACCTGAGACATGCAGACTGATGAAGTTCAACATAAGTAGGAGGCCATGAAGGAACTTAGGTAGCTCTCCTCCAAAGCACTATCAGAAAATAGCCAGCACTAAGCAAACACTACCCCCAGTGCTGAGACTGATCAGGTTTTAAGAGACAAAACCAGCCAGACTTAGTGGCCAGCACCAAAGCTTATCAACTCTGTCATCCTCAAAATGCACCCATGTACTCCTTAACTGCACAGTACAGCTGCAAGCAGCAGCAAGGGGAGGGTACACCCCCCTTCCTCAACCCATTCCCCAGATGTTATTTTGTCTGTCTTGTAACAGCATGCTACATCTTATTTCTTAACTGGACACAAAGAATTTGTATTTATTTTCACAGTTATTTCTGGCTTTTTTTTTTTTTTTTTATTATTTCAAATGCCTCCTACATTTTCTTTACATTTCTTCTCCCACCAGATCTTTGAAATACCAACTGAGAAAGTCTCATGCCTACTTTGCAATTCACCAAACTTAAACTAATAACACCTCCTGCTGTCATCTGTCAGTTAGAATAAGATTTATAAGTGGCAGCAGAAATCACTTTCATGATGTTTACTGGAATATGAATAGCCTGAACAGGCAGATCCCTCAAATTTACTGCTCATATCAAGTGAAACCTGTCATGAAAACCAGAAACTCATTTTTAAACTGCAGCTGAAAGCTTCATTAATTTAGAAGTAAAATACTAACTGGACAATACCATGTACTTGTGTTGAAATTACATTCAGTGTGAAAAAGTGTGACTGTTCCAAAACGGGTTAGTCCAATATATTGTCCACTGGTTTCACTGTAGGTTATCTCCCAGAGATTCCCCTTTTGTACTGCTTATGACCACTGCTTCCATCTTCTGTATGCAACTGCCCCATTTCAGAGACTCTGAACATATTTTAGTTTTCACATGCGGCTAGAAGCATATAGGGGGCTTCATGAACAAAAAAATCCTTTTGTATTTTTTATTACTCTGCTGTGCAATTAGTGAACATGGTCGCTTGAACTATTTGCAGCTAAAGCTAGGGGAAAACTAACACTAGTGACCTTTAAAAGTGAAGAAATCCAAATCTAAAGACAAGCCAGTATGAGTTAGATTAGTAATTCTTAATGCTCGTGAGAAATACCCATCCTGTACATAAAATCATCATAGGTTCACTCTTCTTTTTCAAACACGCAACAGTATCGCGCGTTTGCTGCCCTCCTTGCACTTCAATCAGTTACCTTTGTAAGGAAAAATAAAAACATCTTTAAGAAAAAATTCAGCAGGTTTGAATAAAAATAAAAAAATAAAAAAAAATAAACCTACTTGAGACTGTTGCACACACTATAGCAAGCCAGTAGGCAAAGCTAATCTTAGACACAATACTGCAACCCCTAGATTTTATCTCATTTTTAATTAAAATACTCTAGAGAGAAAGATCACTATCTCCTGAACAGCAGCTTTTAACAAGTTCTATTATTATTATTCATTTTAAGACAAGTTAACACTAAAGAGTACAAATTTAAGAATATTACTGCTATTTTATTGATCCTTTTAGAGGCAAGTAAGCATGCATTTCTCTAACAAAATCTGCTACAGATGCAAGTAGTTCTCCTTATTTCTCAGAAGAAATTTACATTTAAATGCCCTGGGCTAATCATGGCTGTTCATTATTCTGCACTGGATTAAATTTTGCAAACTGAAATCCAACTTCAACTCAGAGCAAACTGCAGATCCTTGCTGCACTAGCGCTATTTTCCCTTTCAAACCAGAAGAGAACATATATTAAAATAAACAGTTCAAACACTGAAAAAACATCACTGAGGTCACATTTCAGCAGTACAGAATGCTCGGTGCCATTAATATTTAGTCTACCTTAATGGAAGAAATTTGAGTTAGAAGACACTTTAGGTTATCTTGTCCACCCTTATGTCAAGGGAGACTTGCTCGCTATGGTATGTTATTGATTGCTTTGCCAGGTCCATTTTGAACTTGTCAATTACTACTGAGTTCCCAGCTCTAAAATCTGAAATGTTAGCAAAGTTAATTCTTCCGAAGCATCTGGTTTTGAGGTGGCTTCATCAGAACCAACCTCTGATTCTTCCTTCTTAGTATCTTCACCTTATGGCTGTCTCTGGTTTACAATACTCTTCATTTCTGAATAAGCTCAAATGGTTAAAAAAAAATAAATAAAAGTAATTGCTGAAGGACACTTACAAACCTCTCAGCTTCCTGTTAAGCTCAGACATCATGGTTTAGAGGTTCTCAATTTTAACAGCTGACAGAAGTTCTCTATATCATGGTCCACGAAAGAGTCACTTCCTAAACAAGATTCTAACATTAGACTGCAGAGCATTTTAATTGGTAGGATCACTTACAGATTATTAGCTAGTTGTATATTAACCGGATGGGGATCCTTTTATTATATCTAAATCTGTATGTAATGCAACTTTAAGAAATCAATACACAGTTTAGCCAATGCTAATGTGCACTAGTCTATTTTATGCTTTAAGTTCCCAAACACATCTGCTTAATATGCAACAGTGAGTCACTGTATGTGTGCACAGACTACAGCCACAATTCCCTTTAAAATTAGTTTCGACTTGTAACATTTTAGTTACCCACATGATTAGCAGCTTTTTTCTTTGAATGAAGCAGTAATATTTCAATTTAGCACAGAGATAGCAACATTGATTGGGAAAACCTGCAGGTGTCCATTCACAACGCAGAATCCCTGTTTCTTCAGATAACCCAACCTGGGTGGGTTACTGGACGTACAGGAAGAGCAGCAATACACTGAACCACCCAACGATGCTGTTCCAGACCGAAAATTTCTCATTGAAGTGTACAAGGGTTTTTTAGCTCACTGAATTCAGTGACCACTTTTTCCACTGACACCGAGAGAGTTTCCATTCATTATGCCATAAGTATTAAAGTTCTAGTACATTGGAAGCTATTCCTGCCAAAAGAGCCAACAGTTTAAAGATACACAAGTTTACTTCTGTTGGAATTCATGATTTGTGGCATTTGGAACAAATCCTTGAAAAGCTCCAACGAAAGAAGGGGGGGGGGGGGGGGCTGGAAGAGAGAGAGAATGGCACTGGCTACAGCTACCATCTTCTGAATAAAGTATGATAAACCAAGGAGCTGGCAAGTTACCCAGCCAAGATCTTTTCAAACACCTAAAAAAACTATTTCAACTCAAATTCATTAGGACCCAGAAGTGTTTTAAAGATGCAGCAGCTTCTGGACAGGTTTTCCAAAGGCACACTCTACTTTTTCCCCCAGCAAGCCAAGACTGTCAACCACTAATGATGCGAGACATGTTTCACAGGCACGTTTGCCTGGGGATTTTGCTTCCAAGAAGGGACACGTTAAGGGATGTGATTTTAATATTCACCTAGGTAGTCACCTCTCAGACATCGTGGAGCCAGACATCAGCGCAAACACATTCTAAGAATGACGATTTAAGACAAGGCACGAGGTATTAGCACCAGTTCCTTTGAAACAAGCCTTGGGAAGAAAGCCTCGGCACCTTAAGTTACAAGTTTAAGAATGCTGTATATAATAAGATATCGATGGATTTCTGTAATAAGGATCTTAAAAATTGTAAGAAAAAAAGACTCCGAAATTTTATTCCCCTGCATCTTTCTTTACTTTCTCCCTTCTCATACAGTTTAAAAAGTAAAACGTGGAAAAAAAAATACCCATTTAAATATTAGTAAGGATTTATGTGGAGTGCAAAACATGTATAGCAGCGCATCGACTCCTATTACAGCTGTGCAAATAGGTTGCCCCTCAGGTCGCAAAACCTGCGGCAGACTCACCCGCAGCTCCCCGAACGCTTCTCGGGGGTCAAGCTGACACCCCGACCCCTCTGGCAACCACCGCTCGCACTGCTTTCCAGGAGACCTTCCTCCCGAAATCCTAAATCCTTCCGACCTCAGCCTCTTCCGACAGCCCGAGGGGCTCGGCGGGAGGCCCGGGTGAGCCTCGGCGCGGACAGTCGCCCTCCCGCCGCTCCGCTCCACCGTAAGCATCGAGCGCTCTCTCTTACCGCATGGGCAGCCGCCCCCCATCCCCGGCGGAGGCCCCGGCCCGCTCCCGAACTCACGTGGTGCCGCATTCAAAGGTTACACGCAGCGCCGGGGCAAGGATGGCACCGCCGCCTCGGTCAGAGGCGCGTCCCTCCGCGGAGCTGCCCCGCGATCACCCCCGGCATGACGCCCGCGACGGCTCCACTCTCCCGCCTACCGAAGGGCCGCCGCATCCCTTCCGCGCCCGCGCCGGTGGATGAGCAGCCCGGCCAGGCATCGATAAATCAAAACAGCCCGCCCGCTCCGACAGAGAGCGGCGTACGACCCAGCCGCGGCCAAAAACACCGCCCCGGGGGCGCGGCGGGCGGGCGAGGAAGGGAGGAGGCGGCGGCGGGGGAGGCTGTCGGGTGCGGGTGCCGGGCTCCCGGCCCCCGCGGGGCGGCAGAGAAGCGCCCGGGATGCCGGTGTCATGCAGCCGCAGCGGGCTAATCCCGGCTACTTAACCCGGCTAGCGGCGGGGGCTGAGCACCACCTTAATCCGTGGCGTGTGCGCGCCCGCCGGGGGCTGCGGCGTGCCGGCCATGCCCGGTCGCCCGGTCCGCGGCGGCGCCGCTCCCGGCGGCTGCGCTCCCGCGGAGACTCAGCCCCGCATCCGCTGCCCTCAAGGTCACGCCGCGCCCCGGCTGCACGGCGGTGTCTAGGTGCGCGCTCCGGCTACCTGGGGGGAAAACCGGCGACAGCCCCGGAGCGCAGCACCCAGCCCCACCGGCAGCCCCGCTGCCACCACCGCCCCGCCGCAGCAGCCGCGCCGCTCGCCGCCTCCCCGGCCGAGCCGTGCCACGGCCCGCAGCCCCACGGCGTGAACGGAGCAAGGCTGCACCTGCCGCCGCGCCGCGGCCAGCCAGCCGGGAGACCTGCCCCACGCCGCCGTGCTTACCTCGGCGCCGCGGGGCCGACCCCGCCGCGGGCCGGGAAGAAGTGCCCGTGAACCTGCCGCCGCCCGCCCGCTCTCTCGCCGAGCGCACAAGGTCCCCACGCTCTCCGCCCAGCCCACGGCCGGCCGGCCCCGCCGCGCCGACCCGCCCTGCGGCCAGGGGAGGGAGGAGGGCGGAGAGGGGGCGGGGGGGGGGGGGAAGCGGCGACCGAATTGGGGAGGGAGGGAGCGAAGGAAAGAGGGAGGGGGCACCGGTGCGGGGACAGCCGGGGGAGGAAGAGGGGTGGGAGGATGCGGACTGCCCGCCCCGCCCCCGTCGCCTCACCGGCAGGAACCAGCGATTCGCCCTCCTGGCGGGCGCTGCCGCCGCCGCTCGCCGGGGCCCGCCCGCCTCCTTCCCCCCGCACGCACCGGGCAGCGCCGAGCGCTCCGCAGAACAACCGCTACAGGAGCCGGGCGCCACCGGGCAGGGCGGGGCGGGGCGCAGCGCAGCGAGCCGCCCGCCTCCCTCCTCCGCCCGCCGCGGTCACTCACTCGTCCGCTCCCCCCTCTCCTCTCCCCTGCCGCAGCCGCCGGTGCCCGCCGCCCCCCTCGCCGCCCGCGGAGCGCGGGTCACGTGACGGGGCCCCCTGTGAGCCCGGGGAAGGGGGGTCCTGACGTGCGGCGTCTTCAATGGGAGAGGTGGCGGGGGGGGGGGGGGCGCCGATAGGCACGGCGCCTGCGGGGGCGTGGCCCCACGCCTCGCCCCGCCCCTCGGCGGCCGCTACTGGCGGGCGGGCGGCTGACGCGCTTGTTTCCATGACGTCGGTGGGCGGTGCCGCGGCGTTTGATGGAGCCCGGCGGGCTCCGGGGGTCGGTGACTTTGCCACGAGCGGCTGCCGCGGGGCGGGGCGGGGCGGTGTGTGTTCCGCTGCCTGCCGCGCGGAGCGGGGCCGCCGCCAGCCGGGACGGGGACTGCCTCGGCGGGGCGGGGATCCCCCGGCCGCGGCTGCGGGAGAGGCCGCGGGCCCGCAAGGGGCGGGCCGGAACGCGCCGGCTGCCCCCTCCGGCGGGGGCCGGGCCCGGGGCCGTCCCTGGCCCCGGGGGCGGTGGCGACACCGCCTGAGGGGGGCGTGACCGAGCGGGGCCGCCCTAACGGTCCGCCGGGCGCGGTCCGCCCCTGCCCCTCGGGGCGCGGGGCCGCCGTGCTGCGCTGTGACCGCGGCGCCGGCGCCGTGCGGCCTTCCCGCCTGCCCGTCCCGAGAAGGGCAGCCGCGGGTGCTGAGCGCCGGGTCGGTGCCTGCGGGAGCAGCGGCCGCGGGGGACACGGCGCAGTCCGGGAGAGGCTCTGCCGCGGCTGCGGGAATGAACCGGGCGGCCCCAGGAGCTCAGAGTCGGGTCCCCTCGGGAAGGACTGGAGCGAGCGTGGCGGTCGCTGCTCGTGGTGGGGACCGCGGAGCAGCGAGTCCAACCGCCCGTCAGGCTTGCCTGCCTCTTGGGGAACCCTGGTAGCTCCCGCAGGAGGACGGGGAAGGTAAAGGAGCCACAGGTGTTCAGCAACTCTCCGTCCCCAGCTGAAGGCTTTTCGGTTGGAGATAGAAAAATAAATGCGGTTATGAAGGCCTGAGCCCAAGTGAGCTGTTCGGGGAAGTAACAGGGCTTGGAATTAAACTGGAAAGTAAAGACCCTGATTTCAGTTCTTCCAGTGCGGTACATCACACGCACCCCGCAGTGAAAAAGCCCCGTCCATCAGCTATACGTAATTCTGTAACCACTTTGCGTGGTTTTTCCAGCCTTGTTTTCACATTCTACCCGCCCCTCCCCTGGGCACCTCGCTGGAATGACTGGCCAGCTGTGCCACAGGCTGTCGGGTTCCCTGAGCCTACCATAAATACCCTGCTTCTCTTTTGTTACCGCTCAGATCGCGCCGCTGCCAGAGCCGGTGCTGCGGAAGAAACGAAGCAGAGAAGCTGGTGTATCCCTACTGTTGCAGACCCGAGATGGTGCAGAGCCGAGAGGGTTAAAGCAACAGGATGAAGTCAGCATAAAGCAGCCTACAAGGACTGGCAAATAAATAAATCATCCTAACTACGTTATTATCATGGCTTGCCTGAGCTTCATTGTCTCTTTCGTTCTTACCTGAATGCCTGTTACATTTTTCTCCTTGTTCAAGAGAGGCAATCAAAAGAGACTGTGAGCAGTAAATGGCTCCTGCCCATTCTGGATGTTGCTAAAAATACTACCTTACCTCTCTACATCTAGAGGTCAATTGAAAAATCAAAATACTGAGGTCAGCAACCCTGCAGGCTGTTCTGTTGAGGAGATTTCTTGCATTTCTTCCCAGAAGGAGAATATAAAACTATCTGAACGCCTATGAAAGAAATTTTCTTACATTCTGCCTGCAGCTCAGCACCCTCCTCTGCACGGATGGCTGTAGTTCAGCGAGGCTTCCCCAGGCACTTGGAAATTGCATTTCTGGATACAGCTTTGTAAGACTGGCAGATGTGTTCTGCACAGTTCTGTCATATCTCCCAGCTCTCAGGCAGACAAAATTAGCTTTGGTACAGCTAAGAAGGAGATGATGTGTTCAGCGTATTGCAGTTTGAGTACATGTCTGTACCTGCTTCCTTTTGTCTTAGGGAAGGTAGGTAGGTTGTGCTTCAGTTCTTTGTCTGTGAAATGGGAATAATGTCCTATTTATTTTGCAGTAAGGAAGCAAAGGTGGGAGTGGTACACATCAACATTAAATTTTTTGTGATACTGTTATGGTGGAATTCTCTAAGTGGATACATTTTTCAAGGCACAGAATAGTTGTTCTTTAGTGTTCCTCTTGCACTGATATCAAAAGACAGCATAAAAACATGCAATACATGGACTGAAAGTGAGAATAAATTCCTTCTGACTCTACAGAATCTTCTGGAGGAAGAGCTGGAAGTTAACCTCAAGCTATGACACTTCACGATTTTTGTGAGAAAATAGGCGCTCTTATTCCTAAAGGTTAGGGCATGTCATTGACTAACAGAAAACATTCCATGTAATGTAGGTCACCAGTCATATAAAGCAAGCAAAACCAAGATGCACAAAGGAATATTTCTGGAGATCTTTCATTTAACTTTTGAGGAAGCATTACCATTTCAGGAAAATTCCGCATGGCTCGCAGACAATTTGGAAAGGCCAGACTTGACAAATTAGTGACAATAGCTCAACTCATTCTGTGACCAAGACTAACAACACAAGTATCGTATGTCTTAACAGACCCAGAAAATGTGTCACAGAGAATTTAAGTGGGTTGCCTGAATCTGGTCTACTTACTATGAGACTTTTAACATGAAGAGTATGAATCAGAGTATTTGGATTATTACAGTATTTGAGGAAGAATTAATAAGAAGACCAAGGTCTAAGTGACCACCTCACATCCCATCCCACATTGAATGGGGGGGGGGGGGGGCTTTTGTCAAGATCAGATGAGAGGCTTGATGTGGGAAAAGAAATAGAAAACAGACTCTTTGTAGTTTGTGCATAGATCTAAACTTTGTTTTATTTGAAACTTGTTTCTTGACTACCCTGCTACTGCTGATTGTGTTCAAACTCAGTCACTTAATTAAATTTGATGAAACTGGAGAGAACAGAGAAAGCATGAAAAGTTGGGAGAAAGTTTGTATGTGAGCATTCAGAGATCAGTGCCCAAAGCTTTCATGGCACTTGCAGAACCAAAAGTGCTCTGTACCAGCTACACTTCTTCCAGTCGGCTTTCTCAGCCCAGTACTATTGTTTGACCCCTCTCCACCCTGGAGAAGATCCCAGAAGATTCCCCCTGGCTGGGGCTCTGTTCCAATCCTGCTGGGCAGGGGAGGCTGTATCTTGTGATGGTTCCAGCATCCTGCATCCTAACAGATCATTCTATTGACTAAAAGACCAGACAGCCATCTAGATAAGCAAGCCATTGACCTCTCACTCATCTTGTAGGTGTCACAATGATCAAATTGTGCTATCATCCACGATGCAGCCTAGCAATGACCTTGGGGTACAAAACGATATTGTGCAATTCACCCTGAAATAGTCCACCCCCTCCCACCCCCCACCCCCCCCCCCCCGCCCCTTAGGAAAGAGGCCTATCTGTAAACGTTTGCATTTTTATCAGCTCAAAAGTCTTTCTCTTGACTGTTCCAAGAGCTCACGATTTGTGCATAATGTGTTTCCTGTTGTGAATACATATGGTAATTTAAAAGAGTTGGATTTTTTTTTTAACTCTATTTCATTTACCTCAAAAAAGTTTTCATTTGTTGTTTGGGTTTTTTTTTTTTTTCTTTCAGTGTTATGTTCTTTCATTGTGACACTGCAGGATCAGGAAGGTGAAAGATGAAAAAGACATAAATAAAGGCATGTGAGAATCAGCAGTTATTGCACAAATCACTTTTTCATGTATATTATGTCTGAAATGCATTGGAAAGAATACACTGGACTTCGTATATTCACCATTTCTTCTTTACATGTTCTTTTCAGGTGCCACCACAGGACAGCAGCATTACAGCCCCAGACCAGATGAAGGAGTGGAAAGGTATTTCATGAACAAAGGTGCAACATCTACATGCAAAGAAAAAAAATAACAAAGCATAAAGTCCTGGAACTGTTTGAGAATCTGGCTAATTAGAGGACTTGGATCAGGCATGAGAAAAGAGAAGAGAATAAAGAGCAGAGTTGGAGAACCGTACTTTACACTGCTACAAAAAGCAGGAAGAAACATATTTGGGAAGTTTTTAATGGTAAAATACAAAAAAAATAAAAACAAGTATGGATGTGATGAGACTGTATGACCATGGCTGCCTCTTAGAAAGTGAGAAATGACTGGTGGATGAATGTGTACTATTTCTCTGCAAATAATGTACTGGTAGAGCTCAAGAATCCATACAGTGAGCACCCAGCCACCTCCACTGCAGTGGCTTTTCCTATGTAGCAATTCCCCCGTTTGGAGCTGATACTTTCTCACCATGGCCTTACCACTTCATTGCTGAATTCGGAAAGAATTGCAGGATGGCCAAGCAAGGCTGTCCTGGAAGCAAGTCTGTCCAGTTCACTAGAAGGGTTTGTTATAAATAACACTGCTGTTGCCGTCTCCCTGGAGCTGGTGTTAGCCTTCATCTCTCAGTGTCTGTCCTTGGTATGAGTATGGCTCAGTCAGGCAGCTCACCTATCACTCCAAGACTCAAAATGTGGGAGTATCCATTATACTTCCCAAGCTGCAAAAGTGCTTTTGGGGTACGTGGTACGTACAATTCTGTATTAAAATGAGAAGTGTTAGTTCATTTGATTTATAGCACTGTGGGTGCTTTTAGATGCGTTGCTTTTTAAGGGTTCTCTGCTGAACTTGTCTGACAAAATTGTGGTCTTATCTTTGAGAGCCTGTTGTCATCTGATGTTGGTTTGTGAAGATTCATTGTTCTCACTCTTTTTGTGGGCCTGTTCCAATTCATGCTGACTGAATATCTTCTTCATGAATTGTAATGTTGTGATCCTCTCTTCTGTGATCAAGTGTCAAGGAAGGGGTTTGTTTATTTTTCCTCCCCTTCCAAAGATAGGAAGCAATAGGGGCAATGAAGCTATCTTCTCTCTGATGCTAACTGGCCACTCTGAGTCATGGCTTCTGACTCATAAAAATCAGTTTTAGGAAGAGTAAATGTAGCCCCTCCTGTCTCTCATCAGTGCTGGGTAATTGTCTTGAAGAGAATAACACATTGTCTCAGTGATGCTACTTCAAAGTCCTTTGGATAAGAAGATAGATAATTCAGTTAAGCCTTGGGTTCTTTCAGCAAACATTAACATTTCTGCCCCTTGGCGATTGTTCAAGATGGCTTTGAAACATTTAAGAGTCATTAGAGCTAATAGCTCCCATTCTGCATTTCCTTCAAGGAGGAGTATCATAAAAAAAAAAATGCACTGCCTTATTCCTGCTACCTTAGTCAAGAATTAATCACTTAAATGATAAACAATGACCTGAGCATACTTGAAGAAATTGTTTTATTTGTTGGTCAGATACAGCTCTAAATCATCTGGGCTGGTTTTAAGAAAAAAATCCCACCTATCTAAAATTACATTTAAAAATATTAATAGCAACCTATTTCACATTCATGATTTCAAACTTTGGGCTCAGTCTTGCACACCTCATTCAAGAATAATCGTTTCCAGATTACAAATAACAGATCTGAAGATTATCAAGATCAAAATTTGGATGTTTGTGAAAAGCTGTGGATATACAATATCTAGTGCCAAAGCCTTAAATAAATAACTCTTCACAGTAGTATAAATTGTAGTAAAAGTATTACATAAAATGTTTATACTCGTGTGCATAGAAGATCAAGTATGATTAGAGTTCTTAAGCATAGATTATGGGCAGTCATAAAAAGAGAGTCTTGACTACAGTGTTGTCTCTATTAACAGGCTATTATATAACTATAAATATTGAGGTGAGCAGGAGCAAACTTTTAAAATAATTTAGAATGTAGCTTGTTAGCTCATAAAACCAATGAAAATGAACTGAGTTGTTGTGACATCTACTATACCTCTATTATGTACTGATAGAAAAGATCAATAGGATTTTCCTCTGCATAAGTTCCCATTTGTAAATTGGATAACATGGCAGCCATGTATTGAACCACCAGAGTTTAAATATATCATGTTATGGGCACATCTAGTGATAGTACTGCTGTAGGTTATTTTGAGGCTACAACATGTTATGCAGCCGTAAAGGCACTTTGGTTTAGGATGGAAGCAGAAAACTGTTTTGTACATGACAGCAGTCCAAACATTGACAGTTCTGTTATCTTCAGTTCTGACTGGATTCAGTGAGAGCTGCACATGCTTAATAATTACTAAAACTGACACCTATGTTACTAAAAATACCTCCGATTACTAAAAGAGATTTAAAAATTAATTCCAATAAAAGGCTTTTAGATCTATTCAAGTTTAGATCTACAGTAAATCTTAAATTTCTTTATCTTTTGTTTCACTCAGCTTGATGTTAAAACCAGCCAGGTCCATTTCACTGTTCAGCCAGTTCTCCATGCCTTTCACATTCAAGCCCTCAAGCCCCAGCAATGGCTATTGAGCTGCAAGCTACACACTGAGAACACTCCCTCAGGATATCAGAAAGGACCCACAGCTGGTCTGCGGGACTATAGTTGGGAGTAAATGTATGACATGCCCTTGACAACATTTGTAATGGTCTTTAAAAATGTCAAGGGCTAGTGATAGTCCACTGGTCTAAAGCATCTGAGAAGCACCATCCTAGAGCATTTGTGCATTTTTTGGCTATATACATTTAAACCATATTTTTTTTTTACTGTTAATGAATCAGTCTTTACAGGAACACTTGCTCTGCAGGTCACAGCGGAAGGACTTATAATGGCATTGGAGTGTGGGATGTTTCAATCAAGCTCAGCTAGAATCCCCTCTCTCCATCATCTGCTCTGGACTAAGAATAGTAGAAGGGAGACTTTCATTTTACAATGGGGATGACCCAAATGTTCATTCTTCTCTGCTGCAGAGGGAAAATGCAGAGGTGAACCAACAGAGAATTCAGTCCCATCATAATGTAGTTTCAGAAACAGCTGATGTATGCATTCCAGACATCTTTCTTTTGGATTTGCCCAGCCCTGTGCTAAAGTGCTAAGCCACACTCTTACACCCTCTTGGTTCCTTTGCATAACTGCTTTTGCTTCCTTTTCTTTTATGTACTCTCTCCCTCTCTTTTCCTTCAGTTTAGCTTTTTTTTCCTAAGTAACACCTTTCCCACACTTCCTGCCAAACAAACCAAACCCAACTAAACCAAACCGAACTCCAACATCCTGTGGAAATAATGCATCAGATGATGATTTGGCGGTTTGTGGTGTTGGTCTGTGGTATTCCTCCCCTTGCCAGTAAAATGGGGTTGATTTGTCCTCACATGGGCATATAAAAGAGGCACATCCAATCCTGTAATAGTAAGCCCAGGATTCTTGTATTGTCAATGCACTGTGAGACGCTACAGCCTCCAAGAGTATATGTATGTCATTCTAAGTTTAATGTTTAGGGTAGTTCTGTAGTTGTCTCTATTTCTTCTTTAATTCTGGAGGTAAACAGGCGTGAGTAGTTTAAATTCAAATGTGAAACTCTTAGAAGGTTAGCAGTGGGTGTGTGAGATGAACTTGTCTTTCGGACTACATTATTTTCTGGACTCTCTTAATCTACCAGCCATTACTTTTAAGCGGTCACTGATCTGGAGAATATATGCCAAGGAGCCAAAAGGAGAAAAATACAGTAGGAGAACCAGGTTTTGAAACAATATTTTGCTAGGTATTTTAAATGAATGCAGCTTTTTTAATTAGTGCAACTTTTGCTACCAACTTTTTATAATTAAAACACAGAAGCTTGATATGAGTTGGGTAATCCTGATGAAGTAAATGGCACGATCTTTAGTACCAGCACAGATGAAGAATGCCTGAGTCCAGCAGAGCTATCTGTAAGGAAAGGGCTATTGGCGTGTGGAAGGCTAGAAGGACATGGCTGGTCCATCATGGTCCTGATAGACTGAGTTCAGGCTAAACACCCCTGAAAGCGTATACTTTGTTGCTAGACGAGCCAGCTATGGGAAGAAAATGACTGTGGATCCCATACTGGATGTAGTGCAGGGAGTTTCTTAAGAGTTGAGATGCAGGGTGTTCTTAAAGCTTGAGATGAAGGGTGGAAGTGCCAAGTAAGTTTTGAGATGCAGGGTGGAAGTGCCAGCACTATCACAGCCTATTTTGAAAATGACACTGAGACTTAAACTTTGATCTTTCTAATCACTATGCTTGTCTGCCTCCCACCTTCATGTGGTTCTGTAGAAGTCCATGATCCTCTGCTGAAGTGCAGGGACATGTTAGCACTCAGAAAATTGTCGAGAATCCCCCTCAAAAAATAGTGTTGGTGTGTATAAGTAAATATAAAAATATACATATACATAAAGAGAACTTTAGGAGCTTTAGGAGGGAAGTGTCATCTAAAAATACGTCCAGCTAAAACTCTAAACTGGTATTACATTTAGCAAAAGTAATAAAAATTTAAAAATTATAATCCAGCAGTAAAATGTCCATAAATTCTATTGCTAGTAGAAAATCTAGCTTGTTACATAAACCAGAATTGTTCTTTTCCTTGTTACTGATTTTTTCCTCATGCATATCCCCATCCATTTTAATTTTGCTGAGAAGACAAGTAAAAATACCCATTTCAGAAAAAAGTTAGGCCTGATAGTTCTGTATGGGAACTATATGCAAATTTTATTCTCTTTTTAAAAAGGAACCAGAACTCTTATGGTAAAGTATGGGTGTTAACCATGAGAAATGAAACCAGCAAGAATTAATTAAGACCTCTAAAGCCTGCAGATAGCGTTGTACAGATAAGTTTGTGAGGTGTTGCTTCTTTCTTTCTTTCTTTCTTTTACCTGATCTTGTTCTCTTTTCTAAGTTAGATACAAAACTACGTAAAGCATTAAATTGGCAGACAAGTAAACCTAAGATAAAGTACCTCTCTTAAACCCATAATTCCAGGGAATTCAGACATGAAGCTATATCGTTGCTCTTCATCCTGCAGTACTTTGGGGGGGGGGGAGGTTTCTCACTGTTGACATAATACTGAGGTAGGCAAGAACAGGTAATTTTTTCCTTCTCTCAAAATTTTTTTGGGTTGGGGTTGAGGTTGAGGGATAGGGCTTTTTAATAACATACTACAACACTTTTGTTTTCATGTTTAATGTGTTCTGCACATTGGAATGTATTCTTATTTTTTGGTGTTATGGTTGACAAATAAAATGATGTGAGAGAAAGCGATGAATATAATGTATAGCTCATACCTGATTAGATGAGGTTTCTTTTATTATTCTGTTGCAAGTTCCAAACAGAAACATGAATGTAGATCAAGTTAGACTTGTGCATGCCTTTGCAGGTTTAGGACAGAAACTGCCTAAAGGAACTCAGGAAAATATATTGCTTGCGTTGTATCAGAAAGCTTCTGTATCTCTCTCAGAATAGTAATTGTTTTCCATTTGCAATATTAAAAAGCACTTGCTAGAGCTCTGGTCTGTTCCTCTGAAAGTTTAAACATGCACTCTTATTTTCCAGTGTTATGAGAAAAAGGAATGTTTGGGTTTTTTTCTTAATGTATTTCAACTTTATTGCACTCCTGAAATACATTGAGAAGTATCTGATCTGAAGCCTCCTAACGTGTGTCATTTTCAGTAGGGTTACAAGTATCAGCAAGTTTTCTAAAAACAGAAATCACTGGGCAGGTCCAATTTATTTTGTTGTTCAGCTTTTCCCGGTTTTTATCTGTGGCCCACTGCAAGGAAAGAATGAACGACTTTGCTGGGAGTTCAACTCTTTCAAGAGGTGGTGGGAGGGAGGGAGGAGGAAAATACATCAACGAAGCCCTGGGTCTGCACACCCCTGGTCAGCTACCGCTTTGTATATGTTGGCCTATTATAGTAGAAAGACATTTCTTAATTCTTCAGAGTAAGGAGAAATTAGAGGGATAATGGATCTCAAGGATAAGCCTCAGAGTCGTATCTTAGCTATTCATTCAAGGACTGATGCAATCTAGCCATCTCCTATTTTTCTGTGCTGTCTTTCAAGGTACTCTGTCAGTCTACAAGAATTAAAAACTGAGCAGAAAAAATACAAATAGTTAATAATATAAAATGCATTCACCTGTATTCCAGTTCCTTTAATCCATATTTTGAACCACCAGTGAAATAAGAGGTGTAATACATTCAAATCTACCTAAATTATGATCTAAAGATATGTTTTTCAGTGGTTAAGGTGTTGCATTTTTATACCATTATCTATATAAACATCAATGGCATGGTCTGTTTCCACTTGGCCTTAGTCACACCAGTTATTTTTTGGTTCATTTTGTTTTTAAATGTGACTCATGAGGTTTCTCTATGCTGCTTATACAATACTTCTTCCTTCCTGATAATGCCTATTTGTTCTCTATTTTTGGATTGCTTTTCCATTGTTATCTCTAAATTATGTACGTTTAGCTGATGAATGGAGGATCTATTTAATTACTATAGCCATAATAGAATAGTTATATTTTGCTATATATTAAATGTATTTGAAGAAATAATTTTTAGTATTTGGTGCTTTCGTTTTATTCTTCTACAGTGTTCCTATACTATCATAGTATTCTATGCATTAATTATGACTTATCTGACTACAAAACCAAAAAAGCTTAAAATATAGTCAGTTTCCCTGAAGAAGATTCACATTATCAAAATCAAATGCAAGAAGGAGTAAAAGGTGATATTTGCGTAAACTGTGGAAGATATTATCAAAGGTTTATGAGGATTCAGATGAGCTAAAATAATGTTTGCGTACATTTTTGTGCTTTTATTGTGGTTAAAAAGGGCTAATGGACTACAAATGCAACAGCTTTTAGAAAAAACTAATTCACTAAATGCCAGTACCAGTTTAGTAGATAAATAAATAAAGCAGTATTCACCCAGAATGAACATGGCAGAGCCAAGCTTCTAACAGTCTAAAGAACAGCTGGGGGAAAGGTATCCACATTTTATTCTTGTCTTCCCTGATATTTGCTTTCGTCCATGGTTAATATTTATCTTAACAATGGGTTTAATATTGCTTCAAGAAACAGATGATATAGTGAAAGAAAATATGTATCAGCAATGTATAAGATCAGTCAGTTCTCTAAATTTTAAAATCTTAGTTTCCTTTAATAAAGTTTACAATCCTTATTTTTAAAGATAAAATCTAGTCTACAAAGAGATATTTGTTATCCTCTGGTACACTTTAGTTTTCATATATTGTTCACTAATTAAATTTCATTTTACAAGATAATAACAGGGATACATTTTTATGAATGCAGTTTGATAGAATTGCTATTCCCTATTTAATGATAGTACTACCTTGCAATTAAACAATTTGATTTAGCCATACAAAAGGTTTCCATGATATATCCTTTTCTTTTTGTCCACTGAATTGCTGCCAGTTGTTAAGTGAAGCTATTTGCCTTTTCATTGCAGTCTTTCATCCTCTTATTTAATGCACACTTAAATGTTCTTCTGAACTCTGGATGTTTGACGTCAGGCTTGCAAGGTTCAAAACATTTGATTTGTCAGGTGGTATCCTTTGGAAACAGAAAAAAAAAAACAGGAAAAAAAGTAGTGTTGCATCTGAAGACTTAAATGGGGTATAAATTGTCTTTCTTAGCCAGTATAAACCTAAGAGGGCTATGCCTCTGCAGGATAACAGTGAGACAATTTAAAGGAGAAGAATTCAAGCTTCTATTTTTGATGGATGGTTGTCTTCCTTTAACTGCACTCGATTTAAGTTTTGTGGTCTTTTACTGCTGAGTTATGTGGTCTGTCGCTAGTAAGTTATGTAGTGGTTCAAGAGTACTGTCTGTAGGACAGTTTCTACTCATCAAATCTATAATCAGGCACTTGTATAATGGTATGAGGTGCTGTGGCACAACTGAGTTTTTACATCATCATTGCAATCTATCTGACAGAAACTGCTGCATACTATGGATATGTTCTTTTCAGAGGCACTCTCTCCTAGTTTGTTGTTGTTGGAACTGCTTTATCTATGAAACACCTTTCCCACCTAACAACTTGAAAATCCTTTGGGTATATTCCCCTTAGAAAAGGGGACTCATGTACAGTGTAATTACAGCATCCATCAACTCTTCTTAAGAGAAAAAGCCTGTGTTATAGGAGACATGGCACCGAAGTTCTCTCAGGAAATTCTCTACCAAAAATTACCCACCTTATTGTTTATACAATGGGGAAACCATTGGGAGGGGAAAAATAAGGCAGAGCCCAAAATCTTAGAAATGTAAATTCAGTTTCTATGTATCTGAGACATATAAGGAGAACAAACCATATTCTACTGAAAACATCTTCTGCCAAAGGCGAGAAGGAAAACTCACCTGTATGTCTATTTGACCGTAACATTTATTTATAAATTTGTCACTGTTTTACTTGTACCTATTCATACTTGCAGTTCTTCAGTAGCTGACAAGCAGTAATCAACACACATACGTGACATCATAGCTTACCTATTGCAGTTTGAAATGCTGGCTAATGACTAAGCCAGGCTCATAGCTAAGTTCTTCTGCCTTTTGTTGAGTTTTACATCAAATACAGCATATTACATCCAGATTTTGATAATGTAAGGCTTCTCTTCAGCCAAATGGCCTCTATGAGTAAGGCAGAAACATTTTTTGTTTTCTAGGGCAATTAATTAGACATCCACACTGTCACTCCCACACTTAAATTAATCTCCATATGTTCAGTTATCATAGGAAAAAAATAAATGAAAGAAGATGAAGCGAAAACTCATAGACACATCTCTGCAATGTTTTTTTCAGGCACCTATATTTCTGTCAGCATGTTGGGAATTCATAACCTCATTATTACATGCTTAACTAATCAGCACACTTCACAATTTCCTGACAAACAGTGGCCCCGTCACTTTTCATCATATATTTAAAATAGAGAAGAAAGAAGTCTCAGTCATGATACTTTAGTACTTTTATTACGTGTCGTTTAGCCCAGTTACTATTTACCTGTGGAATATAACTTCTGACTTAAATAGCACTTCTCGTTACTTGTTTTGTGATATATTGTCTCTGGTTTATTTAATTTCTTGTTTAATTTTCTTGTGAATTTGAAAAAAAAAAAAAAAATCCGTACTTTCTCAGTCACTTTTCTGAATTGCCCAAGTTCTAATAGGGCTTGTTGGAAACCCTTTTATACCACTTTTTAAATTCTGATGTGTGATGGGTGGTCTCAGGTAAGAAAAAGAAATATGGGAAGCACATATGAGCAAGTAAAATATTTTTCAAACAGGAAATATTATGAACTTGCAGCTAGTGAAATGTATCCTGTACAAATGCATCCTGTAACAGCTTATATATCCCTGGCCTGATGTGGTTGTTTTCTCTGTGTAGCATTCCTGTGCTGTATGGCATTAAAACTGTTCCCAGCTAAGGTTTCCACCCTTGGCCCAGCATTTCAGTTGCATAGACACAGTCTGACTGATCAGTTCGTATGAGGTATCAGACTTTACCATTGTTCTGGTCTGGCTGTGCTGAAGTTAATTTTCCCCCTAGCAGCCCTCATAGTGCTGTGCTTTGTACTGGTAGCCAGAAAGGTGTTGATAATATTACTGCTGGGCAGTGCTCACATGGCATCAATCTTGTTCCTCCAACGTTCCCCCTCGCCAGCAGGCTGGAGAGAAGGGCAAGATGTTGAGAGAGGACACAGCCAGGACAGCTGACCCCAACTGACCCAAGGGATATTACATGCCTCAGGACATCTGCTCAGCAGTAAGAGCTGAGGCAGGGGACGGGAGGGCATTTGCTATTATGACATTTGTGTTCTGGAGTAACACTATGCTCACTGAAGCCCGACATCCTGGGAAGTGTCTGGACAGCTGCTGATGGTGAGTATAAATCTTCTGTCTTCCTTTGCTTCCACGCATGGCCTTTACTTTTGCTTTCTTAAACTGCCTTTGTCTTGAACCACAATTTTTTCCTCATTGTATATTCTCCCCACCCTGTCTAGCTGAGGGGGGCAGTGATACAGTGATTTGGTGGGCACCTGGTGTCTAGGCAGGGTTAACCCACCACAACCACACAGGCATGAAGCTTTCATGCCTGGCTGCGCAGCTAACAAGAGGCAAACTTGTCCCCCTTTTTAGGCTGGTGCACACCTATGTTTAGGATGCTTACCACATAGTTCTTGCCATAATAAGGAGCTCTCCTCTCCCAGCTTTTGGAAATGAGAATGAGGCTGCTCAGAGTGCTCTCCAGAGCACTTCAAGGCATAGCAGGCACTTGAAACCTATAGTCTTAAGGAGTTGCCAATCTGCAAGATTTTATAGTCTCAGTAAACAAATCTAGATTAAGGAGGAAAGGGTTCAAACCTTTATGTAAAGATATACTTGATATGCTTTACATTACTTATGTGACCTTCCCATCTTTAAGGCTTCACTTCTGCGTTTTCTTGAGTCTCAGGATCTCTTTCCTTCCTTGGTTCAATATTTTCTTCCAGCCACTGCCTGTTTGCTTTCAGCTTTATTGTAACTGGGTTATTCTCCATGTATAGCAGACATGTATAGGATGGACAAGGGTAAAGCAGTTGATGTCATCTACCTGGACTTGTGCAAAGCGTTTGACACTGTTCCACACGACATCCTTCTCTCTAAATTGGAAAGATATCAATTTGATGGATGGACCACTCGGTGGATAAAGAACTGGCTGGATGGCCGCACACAAAGAGTTGTGGTCAATGGCTCAATGTCCGGCTGGAGACCGGTAACGAGTGGTGTCCCTCAGGGATCGGTGTTGGGACCGGTCTTGTTTAACATCTTCGTCGGTGACATGGACAGTGGGATTGAGTGCGCCCTCAGCAAGTTTGCTGATGACACCAAGCTGTGTGGTCCGGTTGATACGCTGGAGGGAAGGGATGCCATCGAGAGGGACCTTGAGACACTTGTGAGGTGGGCTGATGCCAACCTTATGAAGTTCAACCATGCCAAGTGCAAGGTCCTACACCTGGGTCGGAGCAATCCCAGGCACAGCTACAGATTGGGCAGAGAAGAGATTCAGAGCAGCCCTGCAGAGAAGGACTTGGGGGTGCTGGTCGATGAGAAAATGAACATGAGCTGGCTTCAGTGTGCGCTCGCAGCCCAGAAAGCCAACCGTATCCTGGGCTGCATCAAAAGGAGCGTGACCAGCAGGTCGAAGGAGGTGATCTTGCCCCTCTACTCTGCTCTCGTGAGACCTCACCTGGAGTATTGTGTGCAGTTCTGGTGTCCTCAACATAAAAAGGACATGGAACTGTTGGAACAAGTGCAGAGGAGGGCCACGAGGATGATCAGGGGACTGGAGCACCTCCCATATGAAGACAGGCTGAGAAAGTTGGGGCTGTTCAGCCTGGAGAAGAGAAGGCTGCGTGGAGACCTCATAGCAGCCTTCCAGTATCTGAAGGGGGCCTATAGGGATGCTGGGGAGGGAATCTTCATCAGGGACTGTAGTGACAGGACAAGGGGTAACGGGTTAAAACTTAAACAGGGGAAGTTTAGATTGGATATAAGGAGGAAATTCTTTCCTGTTAGGGTGGTGAGGCACTGGAATCGGTTGCCAGGGAGGTCGTGAGTGCTCCATCCCTGGCGGTGTTCAAGACCAGGTTGGATGAAGCCTTGTGTGGGATGGTTTAGTGCAAGGTGTCCCTGCCCATGCAGGGGGGTTGGAACTAGATGATCTTAAGGTCCTTTCCAACCCTAACTGTTCTATGATTCTATGATTCTATGTATATATATATATACAGATATATATGTGTATATATATTATATATATATTTCTCCATGTATAGGACAGGGAAGACTGCTTAGTTATAGCAGTTTTTTGGTTTGTTTTTTTTTTTATTTATTTTTTGAGGAGATTGGAGTAAGGTGTTGGAACTTTATCAGTTGCATTCAGAAGCAGGCCTCTCTCGCTTCCTCCCTCTCTTCATTTCTCCTGCCTTTCTCCCTTCCCTCCCATGCTTTCTCTCTTACTCTCTTTTTTTTCTTCCTTCAGCCCTTCCTGGTTCATAGAGCCACTAAGGAATTCAGTGAGATTTCTGAATTGATTGTAACTATGTAACTAGACATTAAAAGAATTGTTCTTCTGTGTAAGGGCAAATAAAACAGGAGTTTAGTGAGAAAATTTCCATGGAAACAATAGTTCAGTAACAATGAAAAATATTTCTCACCACAATGTGCTAAAAATAGCTTCATAAATAACTTTATAAACTTGGACTTTTTTTTTATTGATAGCATGGCAGGCAAAAACATTGTATTTTTCATCTGGAGGATAATATGGCTCATTCCAAGTTCTGCATCCCTAATTCTTGAATAGGATAGCTTCACACTTGCCAAGCTGCTTTTTTAAGCCTATTCTGACATTGGGTATTCTTATTCATCTAGATACAAGGATTACAAAGGAAAGTGGGCTACATTTTGTGCTCGGTTGCTTACCACTTCCCAAATTCTGCTGCATTGTTGCTATTTCACAGTAATACTAAGATCAATTCAGTAGAAAAAGAGCAAGCAGCTTGGATCTGCATGTTCTTCACTCTTGCAAGAAAGCTGTGTTTTCCTCTATCTTTCTACAATTTTTAAAGAAAGAGAGGTTGATTGGCAGTCCCTCTACAAGGTACAATAGAGCTTTGTGAGAACTGTCACTGTACCATACATACTACTGCTTCTATCTTCGGGCTTATGAAATTCTGTTTGGGATCTCAGTTTTATCTTAGTATTTTCAGTAGTCATGGGTTTTTTTCTGCATTTGATTTTCAAGTACAAATAGATAAGAATGTATCGGTGATGAGTTGTGTATTTAGCTATATCTAATTGATTGATACTGATTGATGTTGTAAGGTATATGCAAGCTGGTGGCAGACTGCAACTCTATTTTTTTCTTTAATGGTTGTATGGTCATACATTATTTTCCCATGGTGTTTCACTTTTTTAGTGAACTCAAATTTCAGTGGAATTATCTGTATAGCTTGTTAAGTGAACTAAAACATCATAGCCACAGAGGAAGGTGTTAGATTCTATGAAATGAAGTAGAATTATACAGACCACTTGGTCAACAGATTTGTCCAGCGGGGTTTTGTGGTCATCTGATGGGTCTTGCTTGATAGACAGACTGGAAGGTTTAGAACAGAAGAAGCTAAAGTAAATATGCATGCTTTTTCTTTTTTTGACAGCCTACTTAGGCAGAAATTGTCTGCAAGAGCAGGAAGAGGATATATTCCTGTCTTCTTGATGACTGATGGGCCCTTGGGGCTTTCAAGATGTATAAGCTTAGAAGTCCTGTATTTAGACCTGCTACTTATAAAGCAATCTCTGACTATCTTTGTTTTGTCCTTTGAGGAAATGAGACTATATGCTTGAAAAGGTCATGCAGAAGCTCAGTTGCTCATAATTATAGTGTGGGGGTTTTTTCCTGAGAAAAAGTATGTTTAGTTTATGGTGGTAGCTGGAGCTGGATCCTACATAGACATACCTGGATTGTGGATTTGGCTGTTAGGAGAAATGTTAGATAGCTGGCCTGTGTAGTGGGACTTGTTTTTTCTTAGATCAGTGCAACTTTAAATCGAACATCTGTGACATATTTATGTACTGGTGGGAAAGAAAAAGCCTATAATCTGAAGACCCTGAAGAGGAAAGTTGAGACAGAAATCTCAGATGAAGGCTTGACTGAAAGAACAGATTGGTGGGGGAGGATATACTCTTTATTTACAACTTTGAGGCAGAGTGAACACAGTAACTGAGATCACTGAATAGGGACACTATAGAGATGCAAAGAAAATGAAACCTGTCTTAGACGGAATTTCTAGGTTAGGTAAGGACAGCGTGAAGCCATGTTGACCATTCTGCACAGGTTTTTTTGGCTGACCAAATTGACAGGGCCAGGAGACACCTATATTAACTGTCAAAAATGCCTTTTGTCTACTAGTGGCCTTTTCTGGAAGAGCAAATTTCTTCTAAAGCTAGTCTTAATATGCAGTTTCTGTTATGTAAACATGTTCTAATAAGGCGCCTCTGCTTTGATTCAGTGTCCTCAATCTCTTTGTGCTTAGAAGTTTTGTGATCATGCTTAAAAATACTGGCTTCAAGTACGCAGCCTTGTCTGTGCAGTGGATTTAAAAAATACCCTGAGCATCAGCATTTGTAGTCAGAACTCCTTGTAAATAGATTTTGGAATGTCAGATTGAACATACCCTCCTGCCTGTGATCCAGAGTAGTCACCCATGTGAGACGTTTTCAGCCTCTGTTTGTTTGTGCTCTTGGCTCCACTTGCAGTGTAGGTCTTGCACAGTCAATTTAAGCTGACTGTCAATAAGCTGTATTCTTCACTACCTGTTAAAGATACTGGCAACAGCTTATGCAGAATATGTAGACTGTAACTTGAAAACCTTCAACTTCAGAAGCTGTTACATTAAGAAACTTTTTAAGGCATATTAAATAGTATGCAGTGTGACAGATTTGAAACGGGCTTGTAGTAATAACTATCTCATGTAGCAATTATTTTAGCTAGATCCCTTTCTTTGCATTACCTGAGTCTAGATCCAGAAAAGCATGTACCTGTATGTGTTTTCACTGATAGCTCATTTGACCCTTGTATTGACCTTCAGCCAAGACCTAGCAGCTATTTACATTGCATACCTAAGCTTACTCTAGCAGAGTCTAGCATCATGCTGGGAAGTCCCAGTGTCCTCCCCAGAGGCTAACGCTGTTCCTGTGGAGTTTGGAAAGTGAATCCATGCTGAAGTGCAATTTATAGGCTGCAAATTTAGGTAATTAATTACAAAATATGGAACTTCAAACTAGTTGTCAACCTACACTTGTGTTGAGATAGGTCTGTTTCTACCAGTAGAATTCCACACTTGGGCATAAGGCTGATGTGAGCATGGTCAGAGGCACTGATAAACTCATAGAGCTGAAAGAGTCACCAACATGCACTGAATTGGCTTCTGAAGTGTGGATATTCAGCTCACCCACTACATGCATTCAGAGAATGCCAGTTGACGAAAACCTACTCTAAACCCCAGCTGTGATGCTAGAAGACCCCCCTTTAACTGCTAACCCAATGGTTAAACCTCTCACCTGTTAGATGGGGCACACAAGTCTGGTTTCTTTCTGTAGGAAATTTCAATCTGCCGCTTCCTAGTTGAATGAAGTGTGAAGATCACAGTGTGCGATATTCTGGCTTGGGCTCCTGCAGCCTTTCCTGGTGAAAGATGAAAGTCATTGTGTGGAAACACAGTGCTCTTCTCGGTGATGCCACATCCAGGGTGCCAACAGCTGTGTTGGGTGCTTTGAAATCCATTGTGACCCTCCTTCCATGATGAAAAGGAGGGCTACTTCGGTTCTTCAACCCATCCCTTCTTCACACAAAAGATGTGAGGCTTTCCTTGTCCTGTGTTTTCCAGAAATGGAGCTGCCTTTCTTCTGTACTTGTAATGAGGAGAGGAATTTTTGACTATATTTTCTTTAAAGTATTCTAGTATATAACTACTATTTGGGATAGGTTGGTTGTTTTCTTGCTGTTTATATAAATATGTTGTCAGCGTTTCATTCAAAACCAAAATAAAGCTGAAAGAAGAGGCAGTCTAATCTAAAGGAAAGGGTTGCAGGCTCTGTTAACCTTCTCCAGCTCAGCAGCAGATGTTGCTTGAGGGAGATGGGTCAAACGTTTCTAGAAATCCAACTCTCATAGGCACAGGAAAATGCTGCAAACCTGTCCTGGTGCTGCTAACAGTTGGCTTGCTCCTCAGGTGCTGGCAGCATTTAAAGCTGCCAGCATTTTCAACACTGTTATCTATTTAGAGCAGGCATAATCAACAGTGCTTAAAATGTTAGAGGCCGTCTGTGCTCTGTTTATGCTGTTGCTCCCAACTTTACTGATAGTAGGGGAGGTGAATCAGTCAAGATTTTAGGTGTTGCCATGCTTTAGAGGCTTGTCGTTCATTTTGTTTACTGAAGTCTGCTCTCAAAGCGGAGTGTCCACTCTGCTTCCACCGGGCTTGCCGCACTCTGCAAGCTGTCTCTGCAGCCTCGAGGTGTAGTAACACATTTTAGCTACTTCCTAGAAGCTGGGGTGATTGTGAGAATTATAGGATGTTCTGCAGAAATGCAAGGAGTGTCGCGTGGTGGGCCCTGAAGAAAATCTGCTCATATTCTTGGTCCAGGCAGGAGGCTGCTGTTTGATGAGAATTGCCATCAGTTGTCATATATCAATATTCAGTTATATCAGAACACAAATTGATTATGTATGAATTATTTAATTATAATTCAAGCTGTTAACAGGTAGTAAATGACTACTGCAGGTAGTATTGGTGATGTCAATGTAATCCTTTGGATTTCAGTTGGATCAGAACGCACTTCCACAATATTAAACTGTAGATAACTCTGTTAAAACTTTTTGTGTTCAGTGGGTCAAATTCTTAGCTTCTGTGATATAAATCAGATTCTGATCTTGTGAATGCCCACATATGGTGCTTTGCACTGTAAATCACATATGTTTTTCAGTATACATTGTACTGCAAAGTAGGAAACATCTTCTTGATAGAGATTGTAAAAAAAAAAGAAGTTTATATAAAGCACAACTGGAAAACTTCATAGTGCCTTTTACTGTGCCTTTCGTGACATAAAAATATAACTGAACATAGGTCAATAAGGACTGAAAGCTTGATGAAGGTCCTTGTCTATTTTGGTGACATCTCGACTGTCTGGTTTGCTATATTTGCCTTAGTTTTGTCTTGCCTTTACTAAGTATTTAATATTAAATGTTCACATATTTATTGATGCTATTTTAAGCTTTATTTTCCTTTCAGTTACTTGTATGTATTTCAGACTGTATTTTGTCATGGAATTATTAAAGTGTGAACTTTAAAAGCTTGATTGGACTTCATGTTAAGTGAGATTCTTGGGGAGACCCCCAGTTCACTTCAACTGTCATTTCGCCTTCAATTTTTAGGATAGCATTCCTAAAAATGGAGATTTAGTCTACACAGAAATTATTTGTCCCTGACCTTTTTTATTGCTACTCTGCCAAATTCAAACTATTGTAGTTTTGTCTTTCTTTTTTTTTCTTCAAGTTTAATTTGTTGCTAAGTTTCCACCACCATTTATGGTGTAATTGTTTCTCTTATTCTATGTATTTTTGTGTTCTGACTAGATTTAGTGAAATGATTGAAAACAGAAAACTACTGAGCCTGCTTTGTGGCATACTAAAGCAGTATTTAATTTCTGGCAACATATTGTAGGTATTATCTCAGCTGTGTAGTAAAAATACTTAATATTGGCAGGAGGATGAGAAGAGAAAGAAGCAAAACTTGTTCTCCCTTACATGGTTGTAGCTTGTTCTCCCTTACATGGTTGTAGAAGACAGACAAGGATGTAAAAGGAGCAAATAGCATGTTTTTTATAGCATATATAAAGGTTTTGGTAAAACCACAGGGTAGCTGCTGTCATTTTGCCCTTCCTGAAATAGACTTGTTGGAAAACAATGGAGAAAGAGTGGGAAAAAATGTCACTGACTGGTCTGGATGAATGAATATTGTACCTGTCAAAAACGTGCAACAGCTGGCTTCCCTTTCTCCCTTATTGTCACACCAGCATAACTCAGAAACAGGCTGTGAGTAGCAGAAACCTTCCACAAGAAATGCTCAAGCACCCTATAAGGTTGAATAACTCATTTGTTCTTCCATGCTTGCAAAAAAAATACGGTTCCAAGCATGAAGATCTTTCAAAGGTCAGCTTTGGACAACACAGAACATCAAAAATGATCAGGAAGATGAAAGCATGAAGAAAAACTGGGTAGGTTAGTAAAGGTGAAGTAGTAGATTTTAAACAGGGCTTGCAAGCAAAGGAAAATGCTTGGCTGACAATGAGTGGGAGGCTTCCAAACATAGGAAGTAGCATTAAAGAATGTATCAGTTAAAAGAGGCAGAAGGATAAAAATGAAGAAAAAAGCCAAAGCTGATTGTAGGGTCACAAAGGGTCACTTGAATTTTTTTCAGTCCCATTAGACTTTTTATTTATCCCATTCCCCCCAGCCCCCCGCCCATCTTCATCTTTTTGCTTATCCAACTTTTTAGTGGCTTTCTCTTATTTTCTTTCCTTTTGGAATGAATTATATATTAAACATTGCTTTCAACATGTCTGTGTTTAAAGTCACTAGTCAGTACCAATTCTACTCCTTCTGTTCCCTATTCTGATAGTGGAAGAGAACTTCAAAACACTTTTTTTCCATCTGTTCATGAAGCCAAAATGAACAAGATTGAGATCTGAGACTGGCTACTCGGCACCTGAATAGCAACTCCTTTTTCGCTGGAAAAAAAATACATTGATCTGAGACTAGGCTTGGCAGGTTTTACATTTTCATTAAATATTGATACTCAAACATCATCTTTGTTTACACTGCATGCTGCTTCCTCTAGGTTTTAAACAAGGTGGGAGTTTTGCAGATAGTGTTGAAGTCAGGAGTTCATAACAACTTTGCTTATTGATGTGCGATAAGAGTTTATCAATGTGCATTGAACAATATGGATACACTCAGGTATTGTGAACAATGCTTGAAGGCTGTGGTTTCTGTGATTTCAGGTTTCTGAGTCCAGTCATCGTAGAGAATGCTATCATCTGTTTAGTCAGTCACAGTCTAATAAATAATATGCATAAATATCGTGCTAGGTTTGGTCAATAAACTGGGGTGTGAACAGTAAACTTTAAGGATATCAACCTTTGAAATTGATTTATCTGCTATCATGTTCCAGTTGTTTGTATTTGCTCTCTACTGAAATATATTCTGGTGATTTAAATGAAGAAAATTGCTTGTGTGTGTAGTCCTTTACTTTGATTTAATAAATTATTATCTTTTATTTTGCCAATGACTCAGGGTTTTTAAGGAGAGGCAGAAATACGGCTGAGAAAGAACAATTTAAAGGTGCTTAGGAGTAAAATTTTGAGACAAGCAAGGCCTTGCTTGTGTGTTTAGGTTCCCAAATGAGGGTCAGATCCTTCCCTGAGGTCATTACAACAGGGTAAATTGTCTGCTTTGGCTGTTGATGTCTTGTGGATGGGTGCGCAGGGGTTGCACAATCAGCAAGCACTGGTGGCATGACTGGAAACAGATTTCACTCAGGGTACAGTGGAAAGGGGAAGGGCTGCCTCCATCTTACTTCCCCATGTCTTTTCTAATAAAATCACAAGAGAGAGAATTAAATCAGCACTTTTTCATTTGTCAGTCATATCAGCACCCTGCGAGTTCATGGGAATGGAAAGTTCAGGTTATCTGCAAAGTCAGCAATTCAAGAAGTGGTGGTTGTGGCATGATGATAAATGATTGTGTGTAGCTACATCAGCCTAGATCTAAGTAGGACTGCCACGGAGAGCAGGTGAGAGCATGGAGTTGTGCCATGAATACCTACTACAAGGGTAATGTAAGGTGACACCAAAAAGCATGTTAGAGTAGGCATAGGGTAACTCCATCTTGCATCTTCCCATAGCCATCCGCTCAAAGCTCTTCTTGCTTTCATTCCTTGTGCACACTAATTTTGGCTTACTCTGTAGTGTCATCTGCAGCACCAGAGACACCTATGCTACTTTACTGTCATATCACATATAACCACCTCTTACCTATGAAAGATCCCAACAGATATCATCCACTTGCTAAAACGAAGCTTGTTGACTCTGAATCTGGATTATGCAACCACAGCCTCCCTGCCATCCTCCTTTTGGTCAGCCCTTGGTTTGCTGAGGACATTGTCCACTTTCTACACTCTGCTGGACTGGATCTGCTGGTCTTCCCCTTTATGCTGGTGTTGATGACCCTCAAAACAAATGTAAAATGAACTAACTCAAGAGGGCAAAACCAAGTGTGTCCAGAATAGAGAGCTCTGAGCTGCAGATGCACATTAAGAAAACCTTATGAACTATTATAATCGTTTGTCAAAGGAGACAGTGGACTCTGTTCAACCCTTACAGGGTGATTTTCATAGAGGTACTGTAGTTCAATCAGAAGTTGTGGGCTTCATGCAGAAATTAGCTGGATTAAAATTTATGACCTAGATTATCACTGTGAATATATTTGTTTTGCAAGCAGAGTCCATGCAATAATCTGCTTATATCTAGCTGCAAAGGATAGGTAGGAATCAACGTCATTTAAAGAAAATAAATCTAAGCATAGATGCAGACGGGAAAAACATCCCTGAAGTCAGTAGAGCTATTCTGATGTAAACTGGCATAGGTTCACAGTGAATCACAAGCAAGTCATAAATGCTGTTTCAAAAAGAAAGAAGGCGTATGGAGTATTAGTATCTTAAGCAAAGAGTAAAGGTGAGTTGCTATCACCAGCTCATTTTGTTTATCATAGTAACGACTGGCTACGGAGGGAGGCAATTATTTCATAATTTTCCATGAGTAAGTTTTTCCATTGTATCTTTTATGCGCACACATAACAATCAAAGATGCAATGAGTTGTAAAATGGTTTCTGAAGCTGCATGCCACTGGCAGGCTCAGGTCAGAGGTAAATGGGTGTACCTGTCGCTGCATGGGTCTAAGCTGTGCTGGCTGCCATGCCGGGGGCGTGCTGGGACACCCTGCTGTCAATGATTCCTCCTTCCCCCAGCTCCAGAATGGGCCTGAGGACCCATCACCAACCCCAAATCTGTTAACTGGTGCTAATAGGAGCCTGACGTTTGAATATCAGTAGTGTCAGTCAGCAGATATGGGGAAGGCAAGTGGAAGGAAGAAGATGGGCTGAGTGAAGCCTGTATCTTCTGTGCCAGGAAAAATGGGCAATAAACGAATTAACCTTCACAAGGCGCACAGAAATCTGGGCATGCAAACAAAGAGGGAATAGATTGTTGAGTCAGTCTTTCCACTCCACTGGACTAAATAACTGATACAGTTAATGCCCTGTAGACCACCACTGTCCCTTCTACTCATTGGTGTGTGTCTGACAGGAGGAGGGGGAGAGAAGGGTGAGAGCTGGAGTATCATACACTGAGCTGACATCTGGCTTGTCTGTGAGCTATTTGTGCATGGTTTGTTTGCCTGGTTCACTAATTAGGTCTTTTTTTTTCCTCCTTCCCCCCCCCCCCCCCCCCCCATTTTGTTCAACACTTCTGGGAGATATCTTGCATCTGTTTCTTAAGTTAAATATTTCGTGGTGAGCTAATCCTCTCTGACTCCATGTAACATGCAGACTCAGCAGCTCAGCATTTCTTCTTCTCATGCTTTCCTGAAATGTCAGACAGCAGCATTCATATCTGTGCAATGACAGGGCAGGAATCATCCTGAAAAGAGAGTTTCAGTATTGATGCAGTTCTAGTTTCTTTTCAACTGAGTGGAAAAAAACCTGACCATTTTTTGGTCAGCCTTAATAGTGAATTTAACCATTTTTCTGTATGGGCATGTGAATTGTGCCATCCTGACAGCAGCAAGGTACAGAAATATTTAAAAAGCCAGCTTGACCACTATGCTTCAACAATACAAAGCTGGGTTTTGCACTGCTTGATGTTGTCAAATAAAATAAAGCTATATCTGGTAAAAAAAAAAAAAAAGTACATCAGATAATAATTTGAAAGTTGTAGCCAGGACACATTTTCCTGTATTATGTTTTTTGTTTGCATATTTCCCTGCTCTCAGAAATGCATCCTAAGCCATGTATTGTGATGGTAATGGGAATTTTGATTATTGTGTGCATTACCGAAGAGATCATATAATTTTCTTTTGACTAGAGAGAAAAGGGTGGTCTGAAAGAAGTACCAGAGTCAAGAGATTGTGAAAAATGCATTTATAGCAGTTACATTTGACTGGCATGAACTCTAATTGATCTGTACTAGGTGGGAGCACTCTGCTTTTCTGCTATGATTTACCTGTCATTATAAAATGAAGAAAGAAATGAGTCTTGATCTAATACAGAATTGTGGGTTTGAGTGGCCTCCTAATGCTCAATATGGCTTTGTCTACAACAGTATACAATAAGTCATATTTAAGCTACTATAATTTCTTGATTGTAATGAGATCTGTTATCTTTACCATCAGATATAAAGTCTGCAGGTTATGGCCCCTCCAATGCAGAATGGAGGAGGGGAAAGGGAGCTGAGTATGTATGTGTGAGGAACACAATGAAAATAATACCACAGTATATGTTCATAACCAAAAAAAAAACCCCCAAAGTGCTAAGAATCCAAGAGCTTTAATGATTTCTTTAGTCCTGAGCACTGGTGCTAGAGAGAATAGAGAAAACATGCATTGACTGAGAATTCATTTTGCAGATGTGTGAACTCCTTTCTGCGAAATGCTGTTTGATCAGTTTTGACCACACCTTTCCTGTCTTCTAAAAAAAGCTAAAAATATAAGCAAGGACCTGCAGTTAGAAACAGACAACACTTATTTGGTTGCATGGTTACAGGCTGTAAGCATATCATATCTGTTAAGGTAAATGGATTTATGTTATTGTCAGCTTGGAGTGTTTTGTGAGGTTGTTTCTAGGTACAGTCCCTGAAGCTGTTGTGTAGATCAACAGAGACTTAAATAACAATTAGTGTTTTGATGAACAACTGCTAAGTTTGATCAAAAAGGAAAAGGAATGACTGAAATAATAACAAGTGAAGTTCTATATGCTGAAAATGAGAATAATGTTTACATTTTACTGTAACGTCAATGGGGATTAATGGGATTTGGCTCTGTATTTTTGAAGGGAAAGGGAATGAAAGATGTCACAGAACATAAACTATTCAGAACTGTCTCTGAATATGGTAAGTATCTTGGAGCTTATTTAAATTGAAGAGTTGCCATATCTTTGGAGCATACCTGCACTTTCAGCTAACCTGGTTTGGATGTGCTTAGCTTGTATGATATAGCTGCTTCCACTTACAAACATTTCACAACCTGGAAATAAAGTAAGCACCTTCAAAAAAATGGGCACAAAGAGCAATATCAGATGTAGAAGCTTGGCCCTTGAAATGCAGTGTAGGCTTAGGTCTCTATACTAAAGCATGACACTTTAATACAGAATAAAATAAATAATATAGAAATAGACCTGAATGACCTGGACAAGGTCCTCCAGTTTTTGAGGAACCTATGTTTTCTGGCAAAAGTCCCTTGCAGGCAGTTTGGTGGTTAAGACGATATCCTGTGAGGAGGAAGGAGCTACTCAGCTTCAGTTCCCTACTGGGCATGTTGCAGGAGTAATGTAAAATTCAGAAAGTTTCCTGGAAACAGATGATATAGTAATCCTTCAAACAATGTGCTGTTGATTTAGAAACAAATGGGGCAGGAGCTGAGATGGAAGTGATGCAACAGGACAAAATGTCACAAGCACTGTTGTGGAAATCCTAATAGTATTCACAGATTGTTCTTACCCTCATTGCAGTCACTGATAACTTTGTTGGTTGTTCTCAGAATACTGAGAGCTGTATTCTGAAGCTGAGTAGAAGCAATCTGGGTGTGTAAGTGCTGAGCCTATCTATCAGAACTTTAGTTCTATACTGGCTTTGATTTATGGGGGTTTGGGCTGCACAAAACCTCACTAGATCCCTAAAAGTTGCTTGCTAGCAGGGAAGATGCTTACTTGTTATCCAGTTGTCATGACATCTTCAACTATACAGCCACCAGACTTGAGATGAAGGCATCTATTCCAACCTGTCTATAGAGAGATGATAATAACATGGCACTCCACTAGAACTATCCTCTCATTCTTACTAGGGACAAACACAGTGAACGGAGCATAAGACCTCTCTTGGACAGTGCAGAAAGGGCACTTTTGCAGCAGGGTGTTATAACATTCATTAACTGAAATGAAAATAGGCTTATTTATTCAGAAGGTGTCACTTGGAAAATCTTGCAGCAGTCTGTACTGCTGCTAAAAGTCTTGGGACAAAAATGCAAGCAGGCCAATGGAAAAAACAAGCAAACAACCCAAACTTTTGAAGATTATTACATTAATTTTACAAAATATCAATATACATACTGCTAAAATGAGTTGTAAATGATGTGCCGATGACAAAATGGTATATCAGGTGATGAAATTAAAGCCAGGGGCTTGCTACATTAAGAACACTTGATATTTCATCATCATCTATACATTTATCAGCACTGTGACTGAGTTGGCATGTAATTTGCTCCTGAAGGCATTCTCCTGCAGTACTTGGGTCTTCAGAAGCCATTAACACAAATTAGCAGCAGAAGTTTAGAGATCAAAGGTAGGCTGCCAAATAGCTCTGCATGGACTTTCAAACCAATGGGTATAGTAATACCAGATAAAACTCTTAATGTGTCCCTGCAGTTGTAGTCCACAGCAAATATCAGGTCTGGCAATTACTATATTCTAATTGCATTTTTTTGGCCTGAAAAATCTATGCCTTTAGTAGACATTACACATGAAAGTTCAAAAAAAGTTGGATTTTTTTTGGGTTTTAAGTGGCAAAAGGGTTGTTTGCTTATTTGTTTGCTTGTTTGTGGTTTTCTTTTTTGAAGTCAATCCAGCTGTTACCAATACTCTTATATCAGAAACTGGATGTACTTTAGGATAGCTTGTCTACTGAATCTAGCTCTGGTGTATCTATAATCATGCAGCCTTCATGTCTGTAGAATCTGCAGTATTAAAAACAAGAAAAACATTTGGCAGACAGGAGTTATCTGAAGGAGAGGTTACAGCCCTCATAATGCTGGTGAAGTCAGCTCACACTGTTTATGTCCGCACCATATGGCCTATGTATAAACACAGTAGTTCAATACTTGTCTCATTCTTACCCAACATTCTCTTCCTCTTATTCTCATCTTCACTTCCTTGTTTATTTTTTCTGTTAACATCAACAGCATTGTCTACAGACTAGACAGAAATGAGCATTAGTTTCATGCAAAGTTGTAATTCCCAGTACTGGCTTTTTTTATATTTTCCCAGCATCTTGAACTATTCAGTAGTGTCTACAGCCCTGAAACATGCAAACATAAATTCCTCAAGCCCGACTGATAGCTGAGTTCATTGGAACCACACTAAAAGGGAATCTGACCACTCATGCCTAAAGAATGAGTCTAGAGGGATGAAGAAATATTGTTATAGGTTATCACTGGACTGGGTTGTTAAATGGTCAGCATTGAAAGTTAACAAAACCATCTTCCAACTGAAACTGTAACCACAGGGGGAAGATGGTTTGACTAAATCATGTTTGTTTTAATTGCTTGTAGCTTGGCTGATGATACCTGTTGCTAGTCAATGGAATAATGAAGCCCTGTTGCACATAGTTCTCTTCCTTTTCCATGCCTAAGAACAATTGATTATATTTATTTGCCCCACTCTGTCAAATATATCAGCTAGTAAGATATGCAAGCAGAAAGCATTTCCTATTACCTTTATGTAATCTCATGGACCTCCATTGGCACTATTAATGCAGATAAGAGAGGCAATATTGGAAATACCAAAAAGATGGAAACCTGTGCCTTTAAACCTATACTTGCATCCTTGTTTTCATATTTGCATATACATTCTGGCATATATGAGAAGATGTATCAGGCTGACAGAGGAAAACATATGTAGCAATATCAAATAATTAAGGATTGAGCATGAGTCAGCAGTGTGCCCCAGCTGCAAGGAAGGCCAGCAGCATCCTGGATTGTGCTAACAGGAGCACAGGCAGTAGATTGGTTGAACTGATTATTCCCTTTACTCATGAGACCACATTTAGATATTTAATTCAGTTTCAGGTCTCCCAGTACAGGAAAGGCATCACTCAATTGAGCAAACTCAGCAGGAGGCCACCAAGTTGGCTGGGGCTGGAGCACCTGCTATGTGAGGAGACACTAAAGAACCAAGGCAGGCTCAGCCTGGACAAAATGCCCAGTGCCTACAAGGTATCAAGAAGAGGCTCTTCATGGTGGCATACGGTGGGTGGATAAGAAACAGCGGGAATAAATTAAAGCAAGAGGCATTCCTACCTGGTGAATTAATTATTTATTTATTTTACCATGAGGACACTCAAGCAGTGGTTGCCTGCAGAGGTTGTGCAGTCTCCATCCTTAGAGGTTTCTAAAACCTGACTTAAGGCTCTGAGTAACCTAGTCTGATCTCGAAGCTGCATCTACTTTGAGAGAGAGTTTGGACTGTAGACTTCCTGAGATCCCTTCCAACCAGAATTATTCTGCGATTTAGCTATCCTATGATTCTACATGAACACATTTACTATCTTGAACAGCAAATTCAGCCCTACTTAAACAAATGAAAATCAGGAGACTATTCTGCTATTATTTGTGGTATGGCTGTAACTGTGAAGCTAAGAGGTGAAGATATAAATCCAAAAAAATTCATTTAAATTAAATTTAATTTTGGAAAACCTTTTCAAGATCTCAATCTCTTGAAAATTTCTTGAAGGTACAGCAAATGTGACATGGCAGGCTTACTGCATGTACATAGACTTTGTGTCAGATCATAGAATCATAGACTGATGGAATAGTTAGGGTTCAAAAGGACCTTAAGGTCATCTAGTTCCACCCCCTTTGCCATGGTCAGGGACACCTCGCGCTAAACCATGTCACCCAAGGCTTTGTTTAACTTGGCCTTGAACACCGCCAGGGATGGAGCATTCCCTGATTACATAAGCATGTACAGAGAACTTTACATATTACATGTGATGTGTTGGATTTCCTGATATTTGTTGTTTTGGGAGCCATGTGAAACTAGAAAGTCAAAGGCAGGCATACTGTAGAATGGCTTTGCTTTGTCTAGTTTTGGTCCTTGAGGAAGTAAAAAATGGTCACGCCCCATGTATTGCCTCACTCCAGGTACCTTGGATGATGTTCAAGGCCTATGTCTTTGATATTATATAAGCATTTATTGTTTCTTATATTTTAAAATAGAACCATGTCAATGAACAATAAGATAATATAAATAAGGGTGACAAAATAGAATGAAAGCAGCAAAGTTACTGTTCACATTGCCAGACATGAACATTTGTTTCTTTTTTAAAGTTTCTCCAGAGTTGCTCTGTAATTCCCTGTTCATAGTAGCAAATTAGACCTGTTTGTATATGTAATTTTTGAATAAAGCAAGATGCAGTGAGAAGTGTTATTCTGGAATCAAGGAATGCAGGGAAGATGTTCAATTTTGCTTCATTTTTATTTGCTCAAAATACATTTCTCTTCTATAGCAAGAGAGGAAACTAATTCAAATACTATTTATAGCAGATCCTTGCAATCAAGTGAAAAGAGAAGAACTCTTTTTCTTAGCAGCAGTGACTGAGTTAGATCAGATGAGAGAAAACTTGGTTCTATGCAGACAGCATTTTGCATTCTGAAATGATAGGGTGATGGAGTCTAGTGTTTTCCAAGGACAAACACATGTTTTAGTACTGCTGTAATTTAGCTAGTGGTTTCAAAAAAGCAGTAACATTGTTGTAATTCATAGCAGTTATTGAAGTAAAGGCGGCAGAACAGCCTCCTGATCAGGACAGTTCTCTGAAGTGTTTAGCCCTGTTACAGAGTTTGGTATGTTATCTAACACAGGTTAACTAGCACATTCTTACTTTCTGTAATCCTGATATGCCTGGGTATCCAAGGTCTGTCTAGACTCCGCAGGTCCTGGACATGAAATGAGCGTAGTATATGCAGTTTGTACGTCTCCTTTATGGCTCCCAGCTTCTGGAGGAACCTGAGAACAATTTAGCCTGTTATATGACCACGTCAATCACAGGTCACTCTGGTGACAGAGCACATAAGATGTACAGGTGTTCCGGATGTACTTATTTTTTGGGGAAAAAGTCTAGGCTGCCCTGGTTTCAGCTGGGATAGTTATTTTTCTTCTTAGTAGCTGGTGCAGAGCTGTGTTTTTGACTTTCAGCCTGGGAACAGCCCTGATGACGCTGATGTTTTTAGTTGTTGCTAAGTAATGTTTACTCTGACCAAGGACTTTCTGAGTCTCACGCTCTGCCAGGAAGGAGGAGCACAAGAACTCAGGAGGAAGCAGAGACAGGACACCTGATCCAAACTAGCCAAAGGGGTATTCCATGCCACAGCACAGCATGGCTGGTATATGAACTGGGGGCAGTTACCTGAAAGGGCTGTATCAGTGCTCAGGTCAGGCTGGGTATCAGTTAGTGAATGGTGAGTGATTTTATTGTGCATCACCTGTGAGGTATTTTTGTTTCATTCCTTTCTCTCCCTGTCCTTTTCATTACTACAACAGCAGCAATAATTTTATATTTTTTTCCAGTTATTAAACTGTTCTTGTCTTAGCCCACCAGATTTTTCTCCTATTCTCCTCCCCATCCCACCAAGATGAGGTGGGGAGTGAGTGAGTGGCTGCATGGTACTTAAACCGTGGCATAGCCCTACCAACCTGTACTTTTTTTTCTCAGAGGAGATTTCTCGCTGATCAAACTTGCCTATTTATGTGCTGCTTGCTCCACTTAACACAAAAGAGTGATGTTAAGTGCTCAAGGTTGCACAACTAATCTGCTGCAGAGGGAGTTAGCTCAGAACTCTTGGGCTCCAGTCTATTTCGAATTTAGCTGTGAATACATTGGACTCACAGGCTGTGTATTCTTCTATTCTATAATAAGAACACTTGTGCTCAAAATGCCCCACTGAAAACAACTATCTTTAACTAAAATTTTTTTTTAATAGAAAAGTCTTTAATTCCTTAAAAAAAAAAAAAGTAAACTACATAGACTGACTCCGCAATAGAAATTTCCCTGCTGATCAAACAATGATGTATTTCAGAGAGCTAAACTTACTGTGCTAATCATTCATGTACTCTCATTTGTGAAAGCCCTATCATGAAAATATTGCTTGTAATTTATTCTAGCTCTGGGTGGGAATCATGTTTATTTATGGTTAATATTACAGTATGTGCTCTCCAAACAGAGTTGATGTCTTATTCCGTGTGAGTACAGACACATAGAAAAGATTGTTCTGCTTGTGAAGAGTTTTCATGATTAACTAGATGTCTGGTTATTAGAGACACATGATACCCATATTTCAACTAAAACAGGGCTTTAAATTCATTACCTGGCATTCCTTAGATGTTGTTCGACACAGAGGACTTTGGGTTCATACATATTGTTCAGTTTCAAACTCTGAAAAAAAGCCCTCTTTTCACCTCACACCCTCTGAAAGCTATACGTATACCACTTCACTGAAGCCCCAGTAATCCCAGAGTGTTCCCAGGAGCTTTGAATTAGCTAGTGTGCGTTGTACTTAGTCTTGTAATTTACCCATTGTAATATGGAGTTGTTAATTTTCTCTTTCAGCTGTCTCCATGCCAGGGGCTGATTACCTGACAACTATTCCTGTCCATTTTACTTCCATCAGGGAAATAGCAGATAGTATTGGTAGCATAGTGACAATTTGTATTCTGCCTTGAGTCTTTAGATCCTCTTCCTCCCAGATGGTTGACCTGCTAGGATGAAGCCTTAGTTTGTAGCTGTTTCATCTGATTATTTTTACGGCTGACCCATAACATCTTCTATTGTGTTGTCCTATACATTGCCACAGAATGAGTTTTCTTCTCTTTGCCTCATCAGGTATTTGCTCTTGTTCTTTTACCACCTGTCACAGAAGCACAGAGCTCAGAATAATCTAATTACGTTATCGAGAGTCCCATGTTGAGCTCCATGCTACTCTACTGAGGTGACTACTGTCATCTAAAATAGATAGTAGGTTAATGCTGGCTTAAATATGCATTTTTTCAGTGTAGTAGAGGTGCTCTGCTAATTTATGTCATGCCATTCAATACTCAAAATACCTGATGTGGCCTTTCTTTTAATTCCCAATTTGAAGAACAGCTGTTACCCAAAATGAAGAGAACTGTAATACAATTACATTTGTTACAACACTTCATGACTTCTGTCTTAGAAATGAATAAGGTAATTTTGGAGAACTATGCAGTAGAATTTCACCATGACCTTTCAAATAAGCTTTCAGTGCAAAATACGTTCAAAGTTAAAATTTTATGTGCAAACTGGTTGATTAAATTAACCAGTCATGGAAACAAGTGTTTGGACAAAATAAAACTGGCAATTTAGAGGCTTTTTTTGTACATATGCACTTTTTCACAACAGGAATGCTATTGTTGTCTTGATTGTGTTACTGAAAACTTTCCTTGAAATTCAAATTAAAGATAACATGTACCAATATCCTATTGTGTTTAAAGACCACTGAAAGTAGGATAAATGATAGAATGATCCTGAAGACTACTTTCATATCCTGGGTGTGTGTATGGGGGGCTTTGTTTACATGGAGTTATACACATTGAAGGTGAACTCACAATGTGGCAGGGTAGCTAAAAGCACTGGTGTAGCTCTTAATGTAGAAACAAAATCTATAAGCATAGAGGCTCTGTCACCTCTATGCTTGTGAAAGCAGTCTCAACTGGAATAATGTGTCCATTTCATGTGTCCAGAGCTCAAGAGAATATTGAAAACTGAGAATGGAAAGGAAGAGAACTGTCAAAATAAAGCCGTTTTCAGCAGCCGCATTGTCTGCATTTGAAGTGAAACGAGTTCAATCTTGAATTAAAGAACATGGTGGTTTTTTTTTTCCAGAAAAGATAATTAGAACTACTTACCAAGGTGAATTCTTCATCATAAATACTTTATTATAACATAGGTACATAGGGGTTTTGGTGTTTTTTGTTGTTGTTGTTCGGGGGTTTGTTTGAAACACACGCTGTAGCTCAAACAGGAACAGTCTGGGAAAAGTCCTGTGGCCTAGTGGAGATAAGAAATATCAGTCATTACACTTCTCTGGCTGATGTACTATAGCTACTCTGCATACCTTCTAATTATACTAAGGGGAAATGTGGGGGCAGAGAAAGACGTTAATCCTATTCCTAGCTCTATCTCAGCACACAGGGGTTACAAAACTAAAGAATAAGTGAGAAGAGACATCAGACACTAATTGCTGTTTACTATAAAAGCAATGGCAAGTGTAAATATTTCGTCATGGGTCTGAGTGGCATTGGATGTTTTTTCTTAGAAGTGTAGTTCTTGAAAACCAATGACTGGGATTTTCAACTTTTCTTAAACCAGAAAAAAATAATCTTCCTAACTTTCTCCTTTCAGAGAGAAACTGGAAAACAAGGCATAGTTTCACCCTGAAGGCTCAGAAAGAAAGTGATAGAAGCATGCAAATATATAATTAAAAAATAAAACATCAGGATTTTTTAAGAGAGAAGTGATTCATAAATTTTACATGCTTGAAGTTGTCAATACTGTCACTAATGCACTTGAGTAACACACTAATCTCTAGGCACTATATCCTGTGCTTCACATTTCAAGAACCTGGAAAAGAGTAGATGCCATCTTGTTCAGATCACATGAGAAGGACATTGCTATGGGTCAATAAAGTAGAGTTTAATCCTGAAATCACTTAGAATTCATGTTTTCTTTTTAATGCCTGTGAAAGACATTCAATTGCCAGCTAAAGGAAAAGGCAAGAGCTTCTAAACCATGTTCAGGGTGCAAGTAGCCAATAACAGTAGGAAGCAAATGACAGAAGCTAACAAGAATGACAGATTCCTTCAAGCACTGCCTGCTTCTTTCCACCACCTCCTTTCCTGCTTGATACTGCTGATATCGCCTACGGCTTGAAAAAAACTTGCATACAGAAGACATTGTCTGACTTGGTCCAAAATTTTTCATTGTCTGTTTGCTTCTTATGGTTAAACTTGGACTCATAAACTAATGCAATAGCTTCCTAAGGTTATTTAGTAATTTAGCAGGAAGCCAGTTGTTAGGAATGAGGTGATGAGTTAGGAACCTAAGGGGTCTATATCTGCTTAGTTATTAATCAAGATAATGAGACCTGAACTAAAGTACCTTATTTGGTTCTTTGCTGATGTTGGTAGAGAAAGTATTCCTTATCTTTTAATTCCTTGATGTGACAATGCACTGAGTTTTGATGTGGTATAACTCTTAATAATAATCTTAGATTATGTTATTTTGTATAATTATTTATAAACATATTTTTATTATAAAAGTAATTATTTAGTAATTGCAAACTACTTATACTCCAACTGGAAAGTGTGATCCCAAAAAAGAAGACTGGTTGGCAGGCAGGTGGTAGGCTGGGACTTGCCAATTGGCAATATAAACATGAGTTAGTTAAAGTGAGTTAATGCACTTCCGTGTAAGGTACCGTACAATCTTTTAAAAATGCATTAAATCCCAAAGCAGATCTTTAGTCAGCAAAGCTTGGGGAAACTTGGAGAGGAGCAGTGGACTTACACAGAGCATTAATTATATGATATTCCAGCTTGCTCAAAGGTCAAGTCCCTGGCCTCATGTCCAGTTGCACTAAGGTTGCACTGAGCGGTGCAAGGCAGTGAAGAGTCTGCTCTTAGTACAATCATATCCCTGTTATTAGAGACTCCTAGTCCCTTCCCATTGCAGCCACATAATGTTAAATCAGGAACAGACAGCTTTTACAGCACTCATTCCCGTGATTCTGCCTAAGAGAGCTATTTCAAGGTGGTCCCAGATTGAAAAAGATCAAAAAGAGATTTAAGAGCCTGCTCTGGAATAAACCACAATCACAGATAGCTCAGAGTTCTTCAGCAATGTGTAAAAATTTGAGTGTGTCCCCTGGGAACATTCAAACTTGGACAGTTCTTCCATGAGAAGACAAGTTTCCAGAGGAAAGCTTTGGAGAAGTCAGTGTACCTTTTTTTTAATGCAAGGAGTGTTAAAAATGTTGTCGGTTGTGCCAGTGTCTGGTTCTGCCTTGAAAAGATACCTCTAACCCTCGTGCTCCTGATCACTGGTTCTTCCAACCTGTTATAGTTGCAGCCACAGTTGACCAGCATACTCTGCCTCTTCCTTCTCAGCAATAGCTGCAGACCTGGCTTTCTAGGACTCGAATAGCCATTTGCTGTCCCTGGCCAACTTACTCCTTTTCTTGTAACTATAACTTGTCCTGACTGTAAGTGGCATTGAATGTCCGGTCTGTACTATTCTAAGTATTTCTAGGCCAGTTGAGAAAGCAGTCAGCATCAGTACACCTTACTCCATTGCTATTGCTTTTCCAGCCTTTTCCTGGTGAGGCTCTTAATTTTATGAAAGCAGAAATTGAATGCTTTTGGTACTCACTGACCTTGATATCACCTAGACTAATGTCACTTCATGCTTCCATTTCTATGGTTTTCTCCACATAATTAAAATTAAAGGTCTGTGCTTATTATTACTGTCAAACAAAAATCACCCCTTCCACTGTTCATGTTGTAAAGGTTAGGCTAATGACTTCACAGGAGAAAAAGAATTTAGGTAGCTGTGTGGGAAGAATTGGTTCAAAGTGAGAAAGCTCAGCATGCTGGAGACAAAAATCCTATCCTGCATAGGATTACTGTTTTAAGATGTCCCCCAGGGCAGGACCTCACTTCATCACCCATATTGTTCCCAGGAATATATGATTGATTTACCCATATAATTATGCTCTGACTGCAAGAAATGTGTTAAAGACTATGAGAAATGCTCTTTTTTAACTTTGTATTTTAACATTAAATATGGCATAAGGGTAACTTTTTTTTAATGTAAAAGGCACTTGAGCTTCTATCCAGAAACGTCAGAGTTTGGGTTTAAAATATGCATTTCTTTCCTGTACTGGTGTCACAAATGCTGGATTTGGAATTCATACTGGCAGAATTGTTTGCAAATGTGTGTATGTGCAAATGAAGATATTAATATACTTCTGTGTAGTGCTAGAATTATAAAGCTTGATGCAAAGGAGGGTAATGGATTTCAGTATACTTAAGTAATTATTGAATGTTTAATTAAGAATTTAAATACTAGCCTATTTTAAAAAATTAAATCCTTTGTAACACTATTGGACAGTCAACTATATGGAGGTAAAGTACTAAAGAATCAATAAGACTTTAAAAATAGAAGAATGATGCTGTTTATAGTTTTGAGGTAGCTAATTTCAGATCCTTAAATAGACCTGTTTGAGAGTAGATCTTAATCACTTTAAGGAAACTAACATCTGTAAAATCTTTCAGTGTGGGTATCAAAACACCTAGCTATCCCAAAGCATCAGTTTTTTCTTTATTAGAATACTTCCCAGAAAATTGTTGCAAATAGGACTACATGACAATCTTGTTCATGTAACATTACATGTTGTAGTAACAAACATTTCTAAAGCGTTATTTAGATTCTGCTTTTTTATAGTCTTTTTCCTTGATCTTCTTGTAATATCTTGCATTAATTCTTATCTGTCAATTGAATTTAAATCCCTTTTTTCTTATGCCTCTGCTAGAAAGTACCTCAACGTGCACAAAGAAGTAAAGCTATATCTAGACTGAAATATTTGCAGAACACTTGAGGGGATTAATTATCCCACCACATTGAACTCAGTTGACTGAGGTAAAGTAAATGGAAAACTTCTACATCTGGAATGTTTAAAGAAGCAGAAATTTAAACTCCTGGGTTTATTTGCATTTGACCCATGCTTAGAATTTGCCACTGTAATTGAACATGTGATAGCCATGAAGTGTGGTAAGTGACTTCTGTGTGTTAGTGCTATAATAAGCACTGTTCTGTTTCATAGCCAAATTCTCTTCATCAACAGAACATTTTAAAAGTTTCAACTGCAAAATTATAACAACTTTTATGTTGGAAAAAATTTAGTAAAATGCTGGTTATAGACAGCTTCATATTTCCTGGCAAGTAAGTAAAGCAGGTTGCAATATTTTTACATGAAAAAATTTCCTCTTGGAAAATCTAGTTCTGCTGAAATAAGAACTCTCAGTGGGGAAATGTCAATTTCAATGCCTATTTTTTATTTTACAATTGGGGTAATCAAAACAAAGCCCTCCACATTTTAAGATGACAGTCTGAAACAAAGGTACTTTTCAGTTTCAAATAATGTGTTTTAAACAGAAAAGAAAAGAAACAAGCAAAAAAACCCAGGTCAAGTTATGCAGGAACTTTTGTTCTGCATCAGAGGTGTGGTAATTTTTCACTTTGACAATTTTATTTTGAAACTTCTCAGAGTTTGTTGTCCTACTTTTTTTTTATATTCTAATTTTTCGTTCTGCTTTATAGTAGAACCTAATTTCCCATGGAGCACAATTTTGTTTCCCAACCAGGTCTACAAGAGACCGATCAGTGAAGATTTTCAATATGAATAAGGGAGAAATACTTTACGAACATATGTATATCAGTTACAGTTACGTGTCTGATCTCCCGAGCTGTTTTCAAACAGCTCAGGAGAAAACGATGTCATTATAAGATGTAGAGCTCCTCAGAGTACCTTTATAAGCAATATTACACATGTAGCTGTTTTAGATTTTCCTTTGGCTTGGTTACACACACAAGCACTTCAGAAACAATTTTTCCCTGTGAGACAGATGTAAAGAGCTCACTAGCGCTGTGTTCCCAAAAGGATATCATCCTGTTCGATCAGTGCCCTTCTAATTCCTTTTTCTTGTCTCATGAAATTATATGCATTAGCATGTGCAGTTAAGAATTTAACAATCTGAAAAATCGTATCTGAGGAATCACTTCTCTTTGATTTCCACTCCACTCAGTACATAAGTTCTTTTGTTCACCACCAGACTTTCACAGCCACTCTCTCAGTCATCTTCTATGAGCAATGATCTTCTTAACAAATACTATGTAAACCATGCCTGAATAGCATAGCAGATGACCAGTTAAATTGCTTATAACTACAATTAAGTTTTCTGTAAGAAATAAAGTACTCTTTAAGCACAGCTTTTACTTCACGTGATTGCTCCTATCTAGACTTCACTATCTGGCCTCCAGAAATAAATACAAGATTGTTTTTCACTTGAGCTTTAGTCTCAGGTGTTTTGAGAATCTAGATATGCTGGAAAATGTATCTCTAAAGATAATACACCCATCTCACATGTTTTGGGAAGATTAGCCAGAAGAACTTGGAAATTCCACTAATTATGTTTTCATTTATGATTTTGACTGTGGTGGTAGCAGATCATCACCATTGTGTCTAGGAAATAACATCTAACAAATATCTTTTCCAGCACAGAAGTGATGCTAGAAACAGTATCAGTAAACCTGGTATATACCCAGTGAGGTGGAGTACTGGATGTTATTGAAAAAGAAAATAAATCTGTCTTTGTTTCTGGAGGCCATATAGTTGAAGTATAACACTGTAAACACCTTGTTTCAGAAACAAGAATTTTCATTGCAGAAGATATGCAGTATTTTCCTCATTCTTTCCTAATTCATTCTGAGGGTAGACTTTACAGTATCATCTGTGAAGCCTGCTACTAGGCATAAATAACAAGGAAGTGCTTCCTCAATCATATCATAAAAGTCAACAGTTTGATTAGCCAACATGTTTAACAGAATGAATCAGTGAGCAAGACGGTACCTTGCAGATAGAAATTGTTCTTAAGAAAGGACTTTGGGAGCAGCTTGTGGACTAACATTAAATATACACACATACATGCCCATGCATCTTTGATATGTCTCAAAATTCAGGATGTAATCATTGTAAACCAGTCATTTTTCCCACAGTGCTGTAAGATGGAACTAGATAAACCCAGTTCCCTGATGGTCAAGGCAAAGAAGCCTTTCATAAGCTTCACAGTTTACAGCGCTGTGCCTATCAGTGTACGGCTGGGAAATACATAGCTGACTTTCAGTGACAGCATTTATACTTGGACCCAACCCTCCACAGAGTTCATGAATGTTTTGTTGCAGTCCTATCACAGCTGATGACAGTCATGTGTTTTAATTTGCTGTCTCAGGCTGGAGTGGTCAAAAGACTGCTTGAGGAAACATCTTTAAGAAGCATGGGATCTGCAGGAAATGAGATGCACAAAACACTACTAAACCATATATCTGCTATGATTCTGTGAGGATTTTTATGTTATTGCTAGCCTACAAAAAGATTTTAGCTTCTTATACCACTGGAACTCTTGGATCTGCCCCAATTCATCAGCACTGCTTGAGGAGGTAAGGAAACTGAAACTCGGATTTTGCTTTAATTGGTGCTCTCTTCCATGGTTTTCAGAGGTGCTGAACTTCAAAGAGGAGAAGTTACCTCATTTTCTTTTTCTGTAAATTATAAAAAGGAAACTATCTGTATGAAGTAAACCTCACATATCTAATAGGAGCTCTAAACACAGTACATGTTTTACATTTCTTTTTCTATTGCAGGGGTGACACTATTCAACAAGCAGTTAAACCCTTTTGGGAAGAAAATAACATAGTTCCCTGCCATAATGCAGTAGGCTATTATCCAATTAGAAACAATCTGATAAAAACACTTTTTAACATTTGTCACATTTTTTGCCTGCTTGTGATCCAGCCAAAGAATTTCTATCATTTTCTGAATGCAACCAAGATGTAACTAACTGTTGCCATACCAATAACTAGGAAAAAAAGAACCTCCTCCACATAGACTACCCACACAGATCTGATGGGCACAGTTTGTGAAATGCCTTGGGAATAAAATGGTGTGGTGACTGATGGTAGGCACATGGCTGCTGCAGTTGGATCTGGCCTTAGGCTTATATGCTCTGTGAGTGTGTGTATGTGCATATGGTATAAATGTGAATCACTGAGGCATTCTATCTGCTCGTGTTCCCAATCACATCTCCCATTTAAGTTGCTGGCTACTCTTTGTTTCCTCCGCCTATCAAACTGTACTGTGTCAGAGGAGCTGTGGGCCTGAGTCTGGCTGTAGCTCACTAATAGCACAACTCACGTAATCTTCACAGCAGAAAGATTAATGAGATTTTTCTTTCTTTTTTCTCTTGGAATAGCATTCAACTATTTACGGATGATTACAGTGGGCTTAGCACATCATGAAAACTAATACATATATATTTTTAAAGGGGTAAGAGTTTGAAGAAGTGTCTGAGCTACTTATTTCTCATTTATGTTATAAAACAGTAAATAAACAAACAAATACATCTCTGTAGTTCATAGAAAACACTCAGTAAAAAAGAGACAGCAGGATATATAGTTCCTTAAATCTTTAAACTCTCAAAGATACTGAATTCACTACTCAGTTATTGTTATCTTGCAATGCTGATGTTGTGATATGACTTACTGGCATGAGCAAATCTAGTTGTTGGACCCCCAGCATTGGCAAAATTAGGCCAGTTCAAGTAAAAACAAATTTTGTATAAGAGAGGATTTCTGCAAAATGAAAAGGGAAATCCCATGCTGATTCATTTTCACATAGATCAAAAAAAAGCTTAATCTGAAATAAAATATAATTTGATTGCAGGCTATTTAAGACTTTTAACCCTTCCTTATTTTAATCTAATAGAAACATTTTTTTTCCAATTTTGCAAACGTAAAAAGCAAAGATTTTGGCCTTTACAAAATGAAAATTGTAAAAATGCTTTGACATTTAAAAATTCCCTTGATTTTTCAGCTAACATTTTTCATCAGATCCTACCTACATTTGTAAATATCTTTTGCTATGTCTGCCCCTTCCCCTCACTGAAAATGCTATGAAAAAGAATAGTAACTTCACTGCTCTTAAAGAATGTACACCCGTTTTAGCAATAGAATCATACTTTCATGCACACTTAAGTGTCTGCAAAGTTTCATAAATCATGTTCCAATGCAATATATACAGTCATTTTACATGTGTCTAATGCACTGTTTATTGAATTCAAGCTTTTATCACTCACAAATCTTTCTTCCCACTGAAGACTATGGGATTTTTATGCAGTGCTTTGCTAGTAACAGGACTATTTTCACTTAAGTTTGCTAATGAAACTGTCTTCTAAGATATTTGATAGGAAAAAATCAGAAGTTTAGGTTGAATCTGCCTCTTTGTGTCCTGATCTCATGTCCTCATTTCCTGATTGGTGTGTTTCCCTCTGTGAGAATACAAACTTGCTTGTTGCTCAAATAGCTTTAATGTGGGACAGGTTCTGTTCTTTCTCTACAAGCTGTATACCATTTGCCTGTATTTATCCAATGTCTTCTTTAGCACTACTTGCAAAAGGGCAGACAGGTACCTTGTTAGAGATTTACATATGAATATCTGAATAATGCAGTGTATGCTGTATAGCAGCACAAGCCGTTCATATTTTCCAGGTCATAGAATCATAGAATCATAGGACAGTTTGGGTTGAAAGACACCTTTAAAGGTTATACAGTCCAAATCCTCCTACAATGAGCAGGGACATCTTCAAGCAGAAGAGGTTGCTCAGAGCCCTGTCCAACCTGACCTTGAATGTTTGCAGGGATGGGGCATCTACCACCTCTCTGGGCAACTTGTCCCTGTGTTTCACCAGAATATTTCTTCCTTATATTTAGTCTGAATCTACCCTGGTTTAGTTTAAAGTCACTGCCCCTTGTCCTATTACTCAAGGTCATGAACACTGAAGAATTTGTTCCTTGTGGATATCAGTAAGACTGCTCTTGTGGAAAATAGGAGCAATATTTAGCTAAGGATCCAGCTCTCCTCTGGGACATATGCATACCACTTCGTCCGATTTCAGTAGGGCTTACAAATTTGTAGATGAGTATTAAATAACCCTAATTAATTGTAAGGATTTTTAGATTAAGTTTTACCTGTGCTGTTCCAGTTAGAAGTCCCAATGCAGAACCTTTGATAGTGGCAGATCAAGCAGTAGAAAGACATGAGTCTCTTGTCACCTGGTATAGTCGTCACAGTACATGCATAGCAACTCTCTACTGGGGTTAAAGGGGAAAAAATATTAAATACGATTTCTCTGTGTTGTGCTTGTAGTAAGATTTTGTTTTGTCACAGGAAATTTCAGCTGGAGACAGAATCTGCTGCCTCTACAAGGCCTTCTAAGTTATGCAGACATGGGTAGGAGGTGCCAAGAACTAAGGGAAAACTTATCCCGTACTATACTGGCTTGAATCAGGACCACTGAATGCACACCTCTTCTCCTATTTCCTGCACCACAGATGGTTACACATTATCTGTGTGTCTGTTCTCCTAATGGCACACACAATTGTATAGGTTGGACTACAATATAATCTTAAACTAACTTTGCGCAGTTAATAAAAATTCAAGTCTTTTCAGTTATGACAAAAGGACTTTATTGTCAATGCAGAAGTATTTCCCTTCATAAAAGTGAACTTCATAATGGGTTGAGGGTTTCACAAACGATCCCTCAAGTTCCAATCTTGGTGTTGTATAATGGACTTTAATACTCCTTCATACTGACTTTCTGTTTACTTAATAGAAAGCTATTTAGCTTTTGTAACTTTACAGATTTTGGCACACTAAGAGAAACCAACCTGCTTTATTAAATTCGTGATTGAAGGAAATCACTGTAAACCTAATAAGATTTACGTGTTTCCATTCAGTGTCAGCAGGGAGTCAGATTAAATCAAGGCTGAAGGACTCAGCTGCATTCAAACCCTTGATCAAGGTACTAATGCTTCAATTTGAAAAGTATGACAAGATGATTAGATGATTTAAATAACCCTGTGCTTTTTGAGCTGGCTGATACCACTAAAGCAATTATTTTTGCAGTCAAATTATGGATTTCTTATATTAATAAAATGTGGGGTGTTTTAACCCCAGATGGTAACTAAGCACCATGCAGCCACTCGCTCACTTGCCCCTTGTCAGTGGGATGGGGAGAAGAACCGTCAAAAGATAAAACCAGTGGATTGGCATGAGAGGAATAAAACCTAAGAAAAAACAAGTGGTGTACAATACAATTGCTTGCTCCCACTGACCGACACCCCATGATTTCAGCATCTGTGCTGATCTAGGGCAACTAGGGATTTGTTACCTTTTGAGGTCCCATCCCATAAATAAAGCTAAAGTACATCTAAAAAGAAATAGTAATTTAATCTGCATTGAGTATTTGGAAGAATTTTCTTGTACCATCTGAGGATTAAGTAGAGTTAATTGGTATGCTTTCATGAGGGATGGTCCAAAGGCTGCCCATGAAGTTTTACAAACTGACTTGTTCACTTCTTCCAAGATGAAACCAGTGCTGTACCAGTGCTGTTAGTACCTGTTGCTACCCATAGCGTTTATGAGACTTGTAGGCAAGAATGGATGGCTGAAAGTTTCAATACCATCTGCTGGATTTAGAAATACATCCGTTATCATTTTAATGGAATGAAATATATCTTCAGTCTACTCCAATTCATGCAAAATAGGCTTAGATTTTTGGCCACTAGCCGCCTGCTGAAGAAATCCAGGGGCATGAAGCGGAATTTTGGCAACCTTATTTTCATGAGCTGCATGTGGTGAGAATATTGAAATCAGTCAGCCAAACTATGGTTCTGATAAAGCACACACTCTGAAATCCAAGGTGATTAATATACCTTTTGCCTCAATATGTACAAGCCAAAACTGTGATCCCTGACAGTCAGGCTGGGACCTAAAAACTGTAGATAATGGATCTATTTGTAATCAAGTTAAAAAATAAGCCGAGCATTAAGGAAGATGTTGGATACGCAGGATTACAAACTCACACAGAATTTATCCAGACTAAGTTCTTTTCTAAACCATATGTTTTCTTCCTGTATGAACTGAGTGATCTTTGCAGGCTTTGTAGGTTTGCAATGCTGTGCAGCTTCTTCCAAAAAACGATCAGCACTTCTGTAAAATCAAACCTGGCTTTGGCAACAAGGTATTACCTAGTCCTTACTGGGACTAAATGACAATCTAGGACACTGAAAGCTGGCAGTAAATAAATTTTTAGACATTTTATTATAGCATAGGCACCTTTCTGAAATTTTAGCCTGTATCTTGTACTGGACTTCATGCACAGGCATCAAGCATTGTACAAGCAAATGGTCAAGATCTAACCATGTAGTGCTAGAATTATTCTGTAGTGAAAGTGGCAATGGGAAACTACTCCCTGGGTTTTCATCCGGGGTACAGGGAACCCTAATACTCAGTCAGCTGAGGTGGATGTGGCAGGTAGGGAAGATCACAGATCGGCACTTCACTGGGGTACATCACTTCACATGGGAAAGGCTTAGATTAAGAGGCATCATTGTTGATAATGTCATGCAATTGTCTGAACTGTAATCACATTGTGCCTGGGAGATAAGTATTTTCCCTTTGCTCTTAGCAAAGTGATAGCTGAGAACCCTCCTTATAACTTTTTGGGTCACTGAAAGCTGAACACCTGAAAAAAGTGATAGGCAGATGGACAAAATGATTCTTCAACATATATTACTCAGGACTCTGTAGTCAAGGGTCCTTTAGTAAAGCAAAATATTGTGAGCTGTTATAAACTCTCAGTCTTATACTCTACTGGTATTTGCCAGTTTACTGTGGCTGTATAATGTTATCGGTTTACTGTACTTTGAGAACGTTGATATATAGAGATAAGAAGTTTCCGTCATTTATCCCAATCAGATAAGAGTAATGGAAGTCTTAAATACAAACCCCCCCTCTAATTTCAAATTTTATGGGTGCACAGTTTTGTTTGACTAATGTGGTCTGTAGGAATTTCAAATAATGCAATGGCTGAACCAATAAAACACACATATCATACTAGATGCAGTTGAGTGGGTACTGACTGACCAACTGCAGCTCCCTGGCAATAAATTCTATATGGTTCAGGAGTCTTAATTGCTGAAGTGTCCTAAAATGTGCAAAAATGCCTTTTATGTAATGCAAGCATACATAAGTGATTTATTCTAAAAGTAGGAAGCCAGAAATGATATATCTGTGTACATTTATACACACATGTATATATATAAAATGCACGGTATGACTGAAAAGAGTGCAAGGGTAAAGGGACGTGTTGAAAGGAAACTCATTTTTTTGAGTAAATCAAGAGAGGAGTCTTTTGCAAAGCCATCTAGAGAACTGGTTGAGCTTTCCAACCTTTCTGTAGGCCACTGACCACAAACCAAAATGCTTATGTGTCTGTTCTGTTACAGGCCATGAAACACTGTGTTTGTGTAGAATCTGATTAATGATGAAGGTCTGGTAAAGGAATTTCATCTCTTTTTGCATGAATTTCCTATATACATGAATGCCTTTTCTGAAGCAGTACTCTTGGCTAAGACTCTGCAACGACTGGCCAAACTCACACAAGGAAGATAAGACAACTTCTGAATGGCAGGTGTCAGCAGCGTAGGCAGCTGCGTGACGTGTGACTGACATGGAGGGAAGGAGCAGGCTGGTGGCCAAGACCTCTAAGCAGCGATGTGCTTGAGGTATGTGTGAAACACTGAATTCGGTGCTTCAGTAGCGGGGCTGCTCTGTCCCGCTTAGTGCTTACATATGGAATGTGTCTGCAAGTACCAGAGATAAAGCTGGAGCAATGCGAGACCGAGAAGCACATGTGCATCCATAGCACTAAGCACCCTTAGATAACTTGAATGGACTCCAAAGTCAGAGAAACTCATGTCTGCTGTGATAAAAGTGCCAAATGACTAAGGACTAAACTGATAACTGGCAGTACAGAGGCGCAAGGTGAGCTCTGACATACTTAGTGATCACCATGACCTTAATGCTAACCTCTCTTTCCGTAAGCATGGGCACCCAGTGACTCCCGTGAATAAACTCTGCCAATGAGAATCCTGCTTCTGTCTCTTCAGAGTCATACAGACACTCAGGCTTGTTGTTCAAGGGTTTTTCAGATGCTAACTGCTAATTTACAGCGAGATAGGAAACTGCTGTGACTGTCAAATAAATAGCAATGACACAGATTCTAAACTGCCAGGCATTAACTTATCTCTGGGACTTGCAAACTACCGAGTGGCACACAGACTTCCAGGGCCTGTAGGAAACCACATCCCGCATGCTTCCCTAGCCTCTCTCCTCTGCTATCTGCTCTCAGGGATCATTATTCTGCCTACTGACTCCTTGAGTGTTTGAGGTTTTAATCTTTAATGTCTCTACATGTTGCTTTTTTGTGTGTAGTGCCAACAGTAATGGATGAAGTGTCTTTTTTTAGTAAGTTACCATGTTTGTTTATGCAATATAATATCTGTAAGGGGCTGCTCTGAATATTTGGGGTTTTTTTTTCTGCTGTGAAAGATCAAAGATCGTTGTTTGCTGGCACATGTTGTCCAGCAATGTTAGTGGAATTCATAAATTTATAGTCTTACCCCTAAATCCAGAAAACCTTGTTCTTCCTTTGTTTATTACCTCAACGCAGAGTTAAAACACCTTCATACCTGTGCAAAAACCACAAAGGGAATCCTTGTCTAATAGTGTGACCTTCCTTCCAGAGACATTGCTGTGTGGTCCATGTTGGGCAACTTTTGCAGTTTAGCATAGGGTTGCTTGTACAAGCTCCTCTCATATTGTACCTATAGGTGTCTAGCTGCTCCTGGAGGCTCAGCATCCTACATTTCTAAAAGCACTGCATTTATTCCAGCAATAGCAATATTGCTGTGCAGTTGGGCTGTTATTACACTTCATCTGTTGAAATAAGCATGCAGGTGGAGAGATGCTACAGGTCTTCTCTGTGCTAAAAGTAGGCTGAGAGGGTAAGTGGAGAGAGAAAAATTGCTATTGTTTTTAGAGTGTTCACAAAAATTAGGAAAAAAGAACCATATGCTCAGATAAAAGTTGAAATCTCATTAATTCAAACCTGCATGACAATGAGGACATTGTAACCCCATCACCTATGTCTTTCATACAAAGTTAGCCAACAAAACATCAAGGAAAGGAAAAATGCCACACATCTACTTGCTTTCCTGCAGCTCTGAACACAAACCAGACCTGTTAACATTCAAAGCAGTTATTTTCTATCAAATGCTGTCCAAAAGAATTCCTGCAGAGAAGCTTTATTTTTCTATGAAAAGGTTTGGGAGTTAATGGCTACTTAGACACGAAGTTGAGGCTCCTTAGTGACTGTAAATCAGTCCCATCTTGTTAATGTCACTAAAGCTATGCTAATTTATGCTCACTAAAGTACTCAAACTTGCCAACAGGCACCTGGTTAAATACCTATGTTTAACCTGCTGGAGTTGCTCAGAAGCAATTAAAGCAGCAACCACTCCATTAGATGTGGAAGGGTTAAAGTGTCACGCAGTTCGAGTCCATCTCTCATTAGGGTCCCAGGGAGTGCCTTCCATACATTCCCCTCCCACTAAAGCCTCTTATGGAAATAAGAAAACAGAGGACAACATGCCCCAGGAGCAACTGAAGGAAGCTGAGGCCTTGTCCTGCTCTGCCTTGTGCTGAATGATAGAAACTTCCCCTGCTATTTCCTTCACAGTCCTTACCTTGCTTTTCCCTTCTTGACTTGCCATATCTACTTGGTCTCTTCAGTTCTTGAGCATGTTTTCTTTCTGTTTATCATAACCACAAAAAAAAAAAAAAGAAAAAAAGGGGGAAGAAAACCCACCTGGTGTTTGCTGCTGCTGCTAACTCTGCTTACATACTGCATGCTTTTTCTCTCCTTTGTATTGTCTACTTGGACTGTAAATGCGGAACGCTGTTTTTAGCTAAGTGCTGTACAAATAATGGAGACACAATCTTGGTTTGTCCTCAGGCATTACCATAATAAGAAAGGCATTTCAATTGAGTGCAGTATCATAAAAATGTGCCTGTTCTTAATGAGAAATTGTCTTTCTGAGTTCCTACCGGTACAAACAAAGCAAAGAGAGACCAGAATAGTCATTATGAATAATACTTCAGGACAATCCTGCAATTTCATTGCCTTTGCAGTCTACCAGCCACTTCTTTTCCTCACAAAATATACCTGTTTAATAACAGGTAAAATATTATCATGGAACAGAGCAAAAAGAGTTACTCTAATGTGGCAAGTTGATCTCTTGCAGGATTGATGACACAATTGATAAAAGAAACATACCAAGCAATTCGATTAATGTTTAAAATAACATATGACATTGAGGAATAGTTACAAAAAAACCCACAAAGTCCTAGTCCTGCAAACATACACAGAAAATTTCTGGTTTTTTTTTTTTTTTTTTGTTTCTTTCTTGTTAGCATCCAGTTTTCTGTCTTTATTTGCGACATCACCTCCACAGATTCTGCTGGGGCTTTATATAGGCTGTGAGATGTCAGGGAAGACTCTGATTGCTTGATGGCAAAGTTTCTTGTGTAGGCCAGCAATTGCAGTGCTTTTCTCTCAACAACAAATTTTTTGTGGAAAAATTTAGTCTGGGCAATGTCATAAAAAAAAATTAGAATTGCCAGTGTAGACACTTACGTGGAAAGGGAATTCAAATGTGGATTATTTTTACAACTGAAATCAATGTACCTCTGCTGTCTCTCCTTATTAGATGGACATATGAAACATCTCACCTCACTGTAAACATCTCCTCACTGTAGATATCTCTTTTAAGCAAGTCATGCTACTCCTTTCATAGTCAATGGAAAGAACTGCCCTATTTTAGCCATTTCCTTTCAGATGAGATAGATTACATCTGTAAGTGCCTGTTTCTCCCTCTTGACTCTAAAGGCCATCTAGACTACAAGCTCAGCTGGGGATGTTTACGGTCCAGATATTTGCATTTGGTCACCTGAGTCCTTTGCTTGGTGTTGGGTCTGTAAGGAATGAAGAAAATGTACCTTCTGAAAGGCTTCACTCAACATGCACCCATTGCTCCTTTTGTGCGCTCCAGGCCTGGACCAGAGCTGGGTCACAACTTCTGAGTTTAAGGCAAAACTGAAAATTGACATAAATGGGAAGGTTGGTCAGACCAGGGTCTGCAGCACAAGAAGCAACAGGGAAAGGATGGAAAATGTAAAGGACTGGGCTTAGTGGTCCCACCATCTCACTTCTCTCATCTGTCATTGTCTCACCACATGCTCTGACATCCCCCTTGGCTGCAGCAGGCAGCTTGGTCTCAAGCCCTCTGGCAGAGGGAAGCGATGCTCTGAGCCCATGACCTTTCTGACACCTCTGCTGATTGCTGCTGCTAGTGTCTCTGACATAAGATAGCTTTGGACTGTGAAGAAAAAGAGGCATGCTTCCAGACCAGGTGTTCTCAAGGATAAGTCCTTTTTCCTCATTTATCTGTCCAGCTGCAGTTTTTATTTGCCACTTATTTGAAAGGCTGTGATAAGTGGTAATTGGTACAAGATAGTACAGGCAGGCGTCTGACTCCCTTAGTAATGAAGAGGATGAAATAATGTGAAGTAATTTGCTTCCCTTCAGAAACTTAATTCTATTTACAGACCTTCCTGTCATTTAAATAACTAATCTCAGGAGGTGGGACATGGCTTGGGGTTATGGGAACAGCTAATTCCTGACTGCCACTTGCTCCTTGTGAAGAGTAAATCCTTCATGGTACTTTCTCTTTCTCTCTGTCAAAGATACCTGAATGTTATATAATATGGACAATAAAAACTACATCCTTTTTGGTTTTGAGGTAGTGGTAAACACACAAAACCAGTGCAGGAGAGGAACTATTATTACTTCGTGTGTCTGTGACAAAAACCACTGTGGTAATTCTGGTTGAAATTGCATGATGAATCAACTGTTCAAAGAATAGTTTCAGAGGAGATGGAAAGGCCTAATATATTTGTTTAAATATTAAAAGAATTATATATACCACCTTTATGTATGAAGAGATCCTTTTGTTTTTGCAATTAATTTGATTTAAAGATTTTTTTAAGAGCTTTCTTTAATTTTTTAATCTTTTGAGATTCCCCAAACAGAAAAGAAAACAACATATTTTGTTGCTGAACCAAGTCCAAACCAATCTTTTTCGCCAAACCTAAAATGCCATTATTCATAAAATTGTACTTAGAAAAACTGGAGACAGATGAGAGAAACACTTTTTCCCCAGGCTCCTTGGAGACCAGTGAAGCTGCTAGTAACTTGCTTTAATGCAGACCTAGAAAAAATTCTGCCTACCCACACAGTATAGCTGTATTTATCTGAACATGTTCTTATTACTTTACATTGGATACAATTCATTATTTTGCACCTATGGTGTTCTGTGGCATACCATGACATCACATTAGCCTTGTGTTTGACATCAAACTGGTGCAATGTGATACATTAGGAATTTAATCAGAGCTATTTTAATTAGGCAAGATATGTTATTCACTTAGCGAATATTTGCTTTGAGTTGCCTGTAAAAGACATAAAGTACAGGCACCTAAATGCTCCCGGCTAAATGTCAGATAGGGTATCCTGCACTCTGCTGATTAATTACATAATATTTAGATCATTTAGCTAATCTGTTGAATGCATATCACATAGTTAATGAAAGATTTCAAAGCTGCAGGCAGACTTAAGAAATGAATCATCATGTACAGTGCAGTCTTCATTACTCATTGCAGAAATGCAGCATCCTTAGCTACAAAGTTTGAAGCGGGAGAGATGCAAATGGCAAGGTTACCCTGCCAAAATTGCTTGCTGTCTATTTTCTGCCTATTGCAGGAGTCACACAGAGCACAGTGAATAAATATTCTGACTTCTCAGTGGGGCAGAGACAGATGCCTGAGGTACTGATGAGGTAAAGGAATGGTAATGCTTGAAAGAAATTTTAGGTGGTGCTAGGGATTGTGCACACCTCTGGGGCTTGGGGCTTTGATGTTTGTTGTTTTGTTTTTCCCCTTTCTATATGATTAGCTAACAAAGGTTGAAAAGTCAACATTATCATCACCACCTATTGTCATGGCTTGAGTAGCTTATTTCATTTCCAGGGTGTGTTTTTTCAACCTATTAGCAGCAATTAAAAGTATCAGTTGACTTCTAAAATGGTCATGATTTTTACCCCTCCCATACCTCTGAGGGCTGGAGCAGGAGGTTTATTGAGTTTCTTGGGGTGGTGGAGGAGAAAAGGCTGCTTGGACCTATTTTAAGAAAAAAATCTAGGAACATGAAACGGAAACTTTGCTAAACTCCAGCCCATTGATGTTCTGGCTCATCAGGTGTGGGCTGGAAGCTTTAGGCTTGTAGCAATGTGCTTTATGAGGTCTTAGTAGACAAAAAGGTGTAAAGCAAATTACAAATGGTAAGGAAGAAAGGCATACGGGCTGAGAAGGCAAAAAGGAGACCTATTTAGTTCTTACGATTTAGCTGATCAGGCAACTCCTCACTCACACATTGTCTGTGGAAAGAAATGACATGAGCATGCGGCACACTATCACAAACCAATTAAAAATAGTAAAACCTTTCCTCTGGGATGCAGCCAGGAGGCTACAGAGCAACATTCCTCTCCGCATCTCTCCCACATCACTGTTGTGCACCACTGTCAGCGCTCAGGAGCCTTGGGGGTTGTCCAGCCCTCAGCTCCCTTGATGGGAGGACTTGTGAGTGCTCTCCCTATCTGATGCAGCCAAAGTCAGCTGGAGTAGCTAATATCTATCTACTCCTGCATTTTTTTTTCTTACACTGTCTCTGGCTGAAGCAGATTAAGGACCATTTCTGCTATCCTTCTGTCCCCTAACCCTCCCACAGGGGTGGGAACAAGCATCTGAGGTTGGAGTGATACTGTCTTATCTGCTTCAGCCACTTTCTCAGTGAATATCCATCCTTTCAGGGTCTGAGGAGTATACAGCAAAAAGCAGCATACATCTCCTCCTCTCGGTAAAAAATTCCTGCCTGTGGTCAGGACCTGAGTTTTATATCCCATCTGAAAGATAACACCTCCAGGAGAGCATCTTGGGAGAGCAATTTAGTACTGAGTCAGAGAGAAGAGCATGAGTCACTGCAGCTCTTAGATTTTTCTTGGAAGTTTCTCACTAAAGCATTGACCCAGGCTGACACTGTTTAGTAGATGACATCAGAGAAACTAGAGCTTATGGTGAATTCAGAGTGGATAAAGACTAGGATCCTGGAAAATCGGTTTGAAAAGAGTGGTTGATTTTTCTGTGGGGCAATTAAAAAGTCTTTAATTGGGGATGTTCATCATGCCCTTCCTTACTGTAAAGCCAAAGTAAACAACCAAAGGGAAAAAAAAAAGAGAGAAATCTGTAGGGAAGACAGTCTGACCAGAAATCTTGAGCTGTTGAGTACGATACAGCATGTGTCACTTTACAGACTGTTCCTTCCTTTAGCAATGGCACACAAAATGAACTCATTATAATTGAGTTGTATTTGGCTGGAAAAAGTGCCTCTTCTTTTTATTTTTTTTTTTTTTTTAATCTTACTATGCAGCTACCTGTTTCTTGCAGCAAGGCTGCCTGCAATCCTGTGAAGGATCCCCTCATCAACAGAGAGACATCAATGGCAGTGCCAGGTTGTCACTGTGGAGTGGTTCTCTGGTGATTATCAGTGAATTGACAATGATTAGTGACTCACTGTTGCTCATTCTTAATCCAGCCCACTCCACCAGTGCTTGTACTGCCTTGTGGGAAGCAAATCGAAGCACATGCACAGGAAGAATTCTCAGTGCTATTTGGCTGGCAGCCTTCCAGAAACCTCCTTTGCACTGTAACCGTTGTCTGCTACCCACAGAGTTTGCCATCCGGCTAAAGACTTTGTTCCAGCCCTAAGGGTACTTCAGAGGACAGACATCCTGCATTAATGCCAAGTGGTGCAAAAGATAAAGATTATTTAAGCCAGCGATGTAGGAGATGTGCATGGGTGTGATACAATGCTAGTGTGTATGTCAATGAAAATGGACCCGATGGCACAAGTTAATTGAGTCAGGCTCCCGAGGAATCTCTCTGTGCTGAAGAGATCACCCCCTGTGGACCACAGTGGTACCTACATCAGCGTCCTTAAGACCCGAAAACAGAAAGGTTTATTTAAGCTTCTTTTCTGCTGCTGCAGGCTCAAAGACACATGACATGCAGAGAACTGTAGATGTGCAAAAGCTGTGGTTGCCGTGCTGTTCCTTCAGTACACTACACCAAGTCTGTTCAAAATGCAGACCAGGCTGAAGAGTGATGTGGCTCTTGCCTGGCCCATGAGCCTTGGCTCACCCCAGTTAGATATAGAAGAACTTTAACAGCCTGTAGGCCACAAGTCCCTTCACCAGGTATCATAATTGCATGAGATCAAGAAAGGAGGAGAGTAGAAGGGGAGCTGAGAAACCAAGGAGAGTTCAGCTGCACAAGTAGGACTTTTAGCAGCCTGAGCTGGAGAAGCTGGAAATGAACCTGCCAGTAGAAGTGTCTGAGACTCGCTGTGGCTGGCTCAGTTCACTTAAAATGCTATAAAATATGTCCCTTTCTTCTGTCTCTAGAATATATACCTTTCTTCTGCCTCTGCATACCAACATATTTCCACCCTGAAGCTGGCCAGCAAAACCTGAGCTTCCACTATGATTAAGCACTCAAGGTTCAAGCAAAAGGAAGCCAAATATATTTTCAGCATGCTATTCTTTAAAAGCTGGAGGGAAGCAATATATGCCTATACAAATGGCAGCCTTTCTAGTCTAACCCTTGTATTTGAAGCAATAATTATCAGAAACCAAACTGAAGGCAAAGGCATGCTCAACAGCTATGTGTTCCACAGTGTTATTTCTGGAAAAGAAGAGCATTCCTGGTACTTGGATGAATTTATAAAACAAGGAAAAGTATTCTATGATCACTTTGAAAAAAAAGGGGTATGTCTGATAGGGTCTCTTGTCTTTGACTTTGTTCTTCATGCCAAACATATTTTGTCACATTTGCTCTCATTGCTTTGAGCTGTTTCTGGCAAAACCGGGCAAGTTCTGCTTACTGCAGCTATACGTCTTGAACAAACACAAGGTTGTTTATACCTAATGTTTTGACGGGTAGGATGAAAGCTGGCATTTCAAGGCACACTTCAAATGTTTGCATCCAGGGTTCTTGGCACATTGGTGCATCCTGCAACAAAAATCGTTCTGCCTCAGTAATGTGAAAAACTGCAGCTATCTTTAATAGGTGGCCACTCACACAGCTACCTGCCAGGCACTCTGTCTAGGTGTCCAGACACTCGGACAGAGTGCCTGGACAACTGGGTAGCATGTCCCCTTTACTGTGCAAAGCATCCGTCTGTGGCTGAAGAAGGCCGCACTTGCTAGGCTGAGAAGTAAATCCGTTAATCTAAAGATGACAGGATACCCCCAAAAGACTTCTGCACATCTCTCTGGTGTCTTTATTTAGGTTTCAAATTTCTGTGGTTACCGTTAGAGTTAAAACTGATCCCCTTACCCTCTGTAATTTCTCTCACTGATGTCCTTGTCCACATGTCTTGTAGGCACAAGACACCTGGGATCTACTCTTTTATGTGCGCTAATTTCTCAAGCCTTTATACTTCTGTTTCAGGAGAGAAATGGACTGTTCAAATTTCTTATTAATTGAGGCATGAGATAACATGGGTTAGGGTTGTGTGACTTGCGGTGTACCTGGCCTCTTTGGGGTACATGGCATGGGATATGACTCCAGGGACCTGGAGTCATCCTGCTGTGCCTTTCCGGTTAACACATCCTCAGGCTATTGCATAGTGCTGTGGTGTGCTGCTCAATGACACCAGCAGCTGGTCAGCAAGCCACAGGCTAGGCTGATCAGCAGTGACACAGAGTGTGGGAGCAGGGTGAAGACCTTGGCTTTGTGTTGCATAAGTGGGCAGAGCAGATCATATTGCTAGGTAGGAGTCAGCCACAAAACTTGTAAGGTGTGTGGGGCGTGATTGGTCTACCAAAGGCTATCTCTGCTTACTGTCAGTATCTGCTTCGTGGTTCTTCATTAGCAGCTGCAGCGAGTGAGAAACCTCAGGCTCCTGCTTTTGACATCACTTTCAGGTCACTGTTTCCTAACACCAGGCTGCACCAAGTGTCTCAAGGCCATGTACTGTGTCTGCGCTTCTCAGCTTGTTAGGGCAGGCATTCCTCCTGCTGCTGTTGAAACTGAGGGACAAAACGCCCATTGAAGCTAATGAGAACATGGGTGAGCCCACTTCCCATATGGTGCCTGTCAGCCACGTGCTTAAGAAACATCTGATGTATTTTTATTCTGATCATGTGTTTGGTATAAAGATTGAGACTTGTAAGTCCTGGGACTATAGATCTTAAGAAATTCTCAAGTTTTGCATAAATATCCAGCTTTGTTATTTTGTGAGAGGACCACATGCCCGTGTGAGAACTCATATAGTTTTGGGTGTAATTTAGAGAAGCCATCTGCTCTAAGGAACACTTATAGCACTCTGTGGCAAACCCTTTGACTCCTGGCAGTGCACTATTTGTTTATACAAGCCTCAAATGGCAGGTCACTTTGAATTTCTGGTGAATAATTGTGAAATATTAAATCTAGCCCTTATAAGTTTTGCATTCCTGTGGCTTTTGGATATCTGCTGCCATGGCAGCTTAGTCACTGTGAAGCTGTAATGCTATCACCTTTGTTGTAAAATAAATTTACACTTCTTGTTTGAAACATAAACAGAAAATCTTTTATACATGTCTTTAGCCAAGACTGTCACCTTTACAGTTAAAATACTTCCTGTAATAAAGCTGCTATAATGTAAAATCATTGCAATGATATTAGATCCTAATACCTATTCTCCACTGATTAATATCTTGTTAGGTGGTCCATTTCAATTTAAATTGGTCCCTGAACTTCAGGTAGATGACCAAAATTTTAATATGACGTTATAGTGGACACGATTTATCTGTTATGAAAGAAGCTTACTGCTTTATGTCACCTTGACTTTGAGCAAATATATCATATTATAACTGAAATTGTTCAGAGCACAATGGAGCATAAAAGAAAAATGATCCTGGACGAGGCACAGGCACAAGTTGACTTTCATGCTTCCTAAGGACAGAGGCTCAAGGAAAGTGGGGAACATCATCTTTGTTGGTTGGCTTTTACTCTCTGAAGTTGTTTGGGGAGTACCTCCAAGACTCATGGATTGCACTTGAGTGGACTGGATATAAATAGCATATGGCTTAGGAAAGATGCAGTAAACAAAGATATGTTCCCCAAACTTACTTCTTTTGTAGTAAATTGCTGACAGTGTCACAAAAGCAGAGACCAGCCTGTGTTTTTGTATGCTAAGAGTAACAGTTGGGAAAAATATTCTTGCTTTCTTCACAATGGCTATATTTCCTGTATCAATCCTATTCTGCATATTAATTTGTGAGCAGCAAGGGATCAATAGAGGAAAGGAATAGAACTGCACAGCAGCTATGCTATTTATAGGAAACCAGAGTGAATTTAATATAATTTATTCTATTCAGGATAAAAATCTGCATCTATCTCAAATGGGCAAGAACCTATCCTGAGTGGACAAAAATCTTCATTTACTTCCACTGCACCCGCAGTGATTTCCCACTCTGCTGCCTAAAGCTCATTCTTCACAGTTAATAATAAACATCATCGACTAAATGACTGCAGTTCCTCTGCTAGAATCACAAGCTACTGCTTATGTTCCAGCCAGTGCTGTTCTTCCTTCAGTGCATTCATTCACAGTGCACTCTGCATTACCAAATCCTCTCCTTGATCACTACTTCAGCCACTATCAGACTCACTTAAAGCCGTAAACATTTCCCAAATAGTTGTGAAACACCAAATAAAGCTGTGCATTCTCCTTATGTTTAGTTAGTCCCTGCTTATTTACCACAAGGAAAAAAAAAGGACTTTGACCTCTAGAATAGAATTTCAGGGGCGATCTCATCCAGAACGTCTGAAAAATGCGTCACCTCAAGCCACTAACCGATTTAACCTTTACTGTGTTTCATACTTAACAGGGAAAACAATTCCCTCTAATTGTATCCTAAGGGTACTGGAGAGATACTGATATCGCTTACAGTGTATTATGGCAGATAAAGTTTCATCTTCATCTTTGGCATTCAAAGAGATTAAGTCTAATGACACTGTATAAAAATCTCTTCTGTGTTGATTTCCTAAATGCAAATTCGGTAATGCAGAAGTTGAATGGTAGTGAGCTTCTGAACGTCGTTCATTTGTCTACTGTTAGTTTAAAAATCATTGGCTTGGCTTCTTAATAAATAGGTGGCTGAGTTAAGTCCTGGAGTGTTAACTAAAATAGTTGTTAGTAATATGAGAAAGACTAAAGGTTGTTTGAAAGACTTGCGCATTATGTTTTCGACATGGATTAGAACAGTCTTCATGTGCTCTGTGATAGTCCTCCAAGTAGTATAAAATGAATGTAAAACCTGAAATAGCGTTTGAAGTGTTTCTCAGCACTATGCTTACAAAGCATCCATTTTAAAAGTTAATGTTAATCAAGGCTTACTTATGAGTGATAGAAAAACGCGTCTGAATAACTACTCGGTATATCTCCTTCATCTAAATAGCTTGTGTCATGCTTCTATTCCACTGAAAATATATCTTCTCCTGGATTATTTTCCACTTTTTTTTGAAATCAAAGGAATAATTAACCATAGGGGCAATAGCCTTTTCACCATAAATGAAAAAAGAAAATGTTTGTCTTCCAAACTTGCTTTTCCTTCCTGGCAGTGCCAGGCACTCACCAGCCATGTAATGTAATATAATGGCATGCTGTGCAGCAGAATGGGAGTCACTTGGGGAAGACACACACTGCTTGCGTAATGCCTTGACCACAGTCCTGTGAGGCTGTGTCCACTTGCTTGTGTTGAGTCTGCGCACCCGAAATGCTGTACGTTATGTTTCTGTTTCGAGTAACTAATTAATGAAGGCTGAAATAATTAATGATGAATGTAACAGAAGCACAGTGGAGGTACTGAGGTTAACAAGTTTATCTTATTTCTCACCATGCATTACCTGCGCATTTCTGATACTGAGTAAACTGCCAAATCAAGAATTAGGTAAGTATAACATAAATCCTATGAGTCCTGCAACATTTCATTATGTTTTTGGCAATGTTAAAGTTATGTAGTAAGTCGTCAATCTGATTACGGAAGTGAGAGTGTTGCAGGTAACACCAGAAGATCCATGTGCTGGGAATAATTGTATCTTTATGACTCCCTTTTATTAAACAGTAACACTGTCGAAAAACCAGCAAAACCATGATGTTTTAGTTCAGTCTGGAAGCTGATGTCATTCTTGTCAAAGTAAATGTGAAAAATTCCAACTGGGAGGCAGGCTTCAGCATGACTTCAGCTCCTGCTCAAGTGATAGTGGAAGGTGCTTAGGATATCTCAGGAAATATTTAAGCAACTCAGTGAGGCAGGTTCAGAACCTGGAGGAAAGGGAATAATTTTCAACTCCACATCTAAAGATTTTAAAGAAAACCAAATTTTTCTTGTTATTAAAAACAAATTTCCCAAGAGCGTCTGGACTTCCCAAATGTTTAGCATGTGGATGACTCACCAGCTTTATGCTAAGATACCATGCTGTTATTTCAAAACCAAAATACCAGCTTTGACATTTTTATATGTTGCACAGAGATCCATAGTCTTTCTCATTATTATGCATCCTTTCAGCTTTTAAAAATGTAAAAAGAAGCTTGGATTAAGCATGATGCTGCCTCTGAATCTAGGAAGGTCTCTTTCTTACAAAAAAGATTTTTCTCTGACAAAACATTTGGCAGAAAAATCATATTTTAAAAAGCCTTTATTTTTTCTTCTTTGGAGACACTTTCATTTTGTACTGAATTTCATATTGAATTGTAATTGCTGCAGAATTTGAAATAGGAAGAAAAAAGTTATCTTTTCTTTTTACCAGCTATCTCAGGACTTAGAATGTACCAAAAGCTGTCCTGAGCTGCGATAATTAAGATGGTCTTTTCAGGTCTCCTCTGCTCATTGACAGAAGTCAATTAAAAAAGTAGCCCTCCCACCACTTCTTGTCAAGAGGCCTTAGCTGCTCAGAAACATCATTTTAAAGGGTGCAGGAGGGAAGGGAAGATTTGAGATACCTTTCTGTATATGCATATTTATTGGTTTTGAAATCTTTTACCAATATGGGTGGTTTAAAGAAGAGCTGGGGCTTTGCTTTTTGGCGTTTGTACAAAAAGCAAAGTCAAATGCCCTCCATAAAGGATTTACATCTGCAAGACTTCAATTTGGCTTCTGTGACTGCGTGTGATTTTCATTCATAAGGAATTATATGTGCACAAGGAATATATACTTAAACCCTCAGTATGGTCATGTAATGCTAGTTATTACTTGGAATGAAATAATCCATGAGTCTTCTTGAATGGCCAGTATGAGAAAGGAGAAAGTAATGTAAGGCAAGGATGGAAAAGTGCATTCCCCAGAAACATCTATCGCTTGTTATAAACAAATAAAGAATGAAGTTGTTATTTTTGTTGCAGTGAAGCACGGAGTTTCAGATAAAGAAAAATTTAGTCCCTAGAGATTTCCAAATCTTCAACACAGGGTGATCTTTTGGTTGGTGTAGCAGAAAGAGCAGGGCTGAAGTGTCTTCTGTAACAGCATCTGAGCATCTTTTGGTTAACTTATCTTAGACTGACATCCTGATGATAGGGTTAAGAAGCAAATGGGTAATTAAGGCTTTCCTATCTCCATTATTTAGTGCTAAGTTTGTATTATAAAATGTGTGCATATATACCAAGTTCTGAGAGAATGACTTTCAGTGTATGGAGACCTACATCACAAATACAGGAATTCAGGTCTCTGTGTATGTCCTACATAAAATAAGAAGCTTTGGACTTGCTATGCACTATTTTTTTGGATAAATTTGAGATTTTCTTCAGCCATATAGGCTTCTTAATTTTACACCTCCCAGGGTTCTCTCCAAATAGAAGGAAAGTTATATATATATATATTTTTTTTTGGTAGCTGTATTTGTATCTAGTAGAGGTATAACATTATTTCTATTAGGTTTATTAAGAGTTGTGATCACAGGGGCATGGCCCAAGGGTATGGAACCTGTCAAGCAGCAGCTAAATTGTATTAATTATCCTATTTCCAAAAGGCCTTGCTCTTACACACCTGAACACAGTTGTCTACAGGCCTGAATAAAACAGGTATATGTCAGAAAAGACGCCAACCTCCTCTTAAAAGGCTACATCAATGTTGGCAGTGTCTTATCAAAGTAAGCTAAAACTTTTTAGCTACTCATTAATGTGATGGGTAGACTGTATATGCAGATATAATCATTGTAACTTCATAACGCCCCTGTTTGAGGTCATTGCTATTTTTTTATGGCTCTGTCATGGTTTAACCCCAGCCGGCAACTAAACACCACACAGCCACCCGCAGCAGGGTGGAGGAGAGAATCAGAAGAGAAAAAGAGAAAACTCGTGGGTTGAGATAAAGACAGTTTAATGGGAGAGAAAAGGAAAAGAAATGAGGATAATGATGATAATAATAAGTATGATGATGATAATGATAATAAAAACCAAATTAGAATATACAGAATAAGCAATGCACAATGCAAGTGCTCACCACTTGCTGACTGATACCCAGCCAGTGCCCGAGCAGCAGTGATGGCCCCTCACCAGCTTTCCCCCAAGTTTATATATTGAGCATGACATCATATGGTGTGGAATATCCCTTTGGTCAGCTGGGGTCAGCTGTCTTGGCTGTGTCCCCTACTAACTTCTTGTGCCCCTTCAACCTTCTCACTGGCAGGGCATGAGGAGCTGAAAAGTTCTTGACTTAGTACAAAGACTGTTTAGCAATAATTGAAAACATCAGTGTGTTATCAACATCATTCTCATACTAAATCCAGAACACAACACTATACCAGCTACTGGGAAGAAAGGAAATTAACTCTATCCCTGCCAAAACCAGAACAATAAATAAGATAAGAGAATAAGAAAGGAGCAACAGTCCTTCTTTGGTGGAGCAGACTGCATTTCTTGAGCCCTGAAAATCCCTTTGCCTTCCCTGCTCCTATGCCTGCTATCCATTGCAGGTCATTAGGTATACAGTTCCCTCTCAGTAGCTAATGAGACTTAAATAAACATACCGAGAAACAAACATGGCCTCTACAGTTGCTGATTCTGGTCTCAATTACGCTGGTGTAAATCTGGAACGCCATCACTGCTCACCGTTGAATTACTCTAGATTGATATCAGAGCTTAATTTAGCCCATAGATTTCATTTTTTTAACCAGCTGGAATTTTATCACTATGATTTAAGCCATTTTAAAAGCCCAAATACAGAAATAGTTTAGCAGATCTAGTTGCATACCTAGGATTTTTTTTTGTGTGTGTGTGTATGGGTATCTCTTTGCATACTGCAACTCTAGCTATGTTTTTATGTTTGTAAACCTTACTCTTCCAATAGTCAGGAACTGATAACATTGTCCTGATAACCAATAAGATAATATTACATATTATAATTAGAAGATCAATGTTTCTTTTCTTAGAGAAAGCCCTTTAACTCTGCCCTTGAATTTTTTCACTTTTGGCTGCAAGTAGCATGCAGCCCAAGTTTTTAAACAGTTCAAGGTTTGGTTCATGATTAAAATGGAGTGATTTGGTGGATGGAAGCAAACCTTAAGCTAGTCAGTGGTAAAAAGTACTGTTTTCTTCTATAAAATGGCACATGTAGTGCCAGACATGCTATGATCACATTGCCAGTGTCACAATGAACAGTTTGTTCAGAATCTGCCAAAAATTAAAGGTGAGTCAATGGAAAAAAGGCATTAAGAAGGGAGACACAGCCAGTCAGCAGCATAAACCTTTGAGCCAAGCGGCTTTCTACCACAGTCTTCCTTTTATGTAAAAATACTAGTAAATGACAACACTCTCTATAGAGTTCTTAGCTCAGTCACACTCAGATATATATGAGTTCAAACAACTACACATAGTATAAAGAAAGAAATCCTTATGCATTTTAATTCTAAGACGGAAATGCTAAACAAGCATGAACTGCCATGATTTTAACCTTATTTGAAGCTGTAGTAATGCTTCTGGGAAGTATCAGAATTTGGTAAAAAAGGGGAATATGAATTGAGGTAGTAAAGGAGCAGGAATCTTGGATTGTATGAGTCTTGAGAACATAAAACATAAAGGCATTCCAAGCTGACTTTGGGTTAAATGCAATTGCTAAACTTGATGAAGCAATGGTCTTCAGTAGGGCTGAGAGCAGGAATCCATACATGTTGTAATGGTTACCCATATCTTCTTGTTATAATAAGAAGAAAATGTGTGTGGGAAGGGGGAGGGGGAAGAAGATATAAAAACCTGTGCAACAGAAGCCGTTTAAAAGACAAGATTTGCCAACTATCGTTACCATAGTTACCTTGAATTATAATTATAGAAGAAAGATCTGTGGTGGTCTTATTTAACCATGTGTGGGATGTATCGGTGATTGGAAGATGACCCCTGTTCTATGAAATAGAGACGAGACGTACCCTCTCAGCACACCAGACTCATGGAAACGAATTAACAAACTCATTAAAAAAAGTCAACCTGACAGTGTAATAATGATGAATTATGTTTATTTCAAGACATCTGGTCACATTTCCTGGAGATGTATGACTGAATATTTCTTAGGAACAGGAAAAAAAGTTAGCTGAGTTCTTTAGTGTTAATTTTCAAACCCACTAAATCAGATCATGTGCTCCAAGAGAACTCATACACACTCCTACCAGAGAATTAAAAGGACACTGACAAGTCCAGATAAACTTTGAGGGCTGAATAGAAGTATGTTAAAGGTATATATGCAGGCCTTTGTGGTTCTTTGTTCTTCCCGTTTGTAAACTGGTCGTTACTGAGGCGTGCATGCTCTCTTTCTGTAGCTCATCGCTTTGGAGATTTCTTTTGTTTGTTCATCTTGGGGAAAAGAAGAATTGAGGATCTTCAGAATAAACTTAACAGTGTAGGGGAGCACAGCTTCTCCCGCTGTTTTCCTTGAAAATCATACTAGCTCAGACCTGGTGGGGGTCTTGGAAGATGCAGAAGTTCTGGCATTGCCATAGCCTATTGCATTCAAACTCTCCTTTTTTTTTTTTTTTCTTTTGTGCCTGGTACAACCTGTGGACTACTTGCAGATCATTCATCTTGCTGTTGTTCTACCATTTCTCCTGGGGACACTGATACAAAGGACTGCATGTGGCAAAGGTACACGCTAACTCATGTGCTCATGAACTGTTACAGAAACCCAAAGATGTAAACCTTTTGATCTTCCCCATGCATGCCCTTGCTATATCAAGTCTTTAAACCTTCCTAATTGGTTGGGTCCCCAAGTAGATATTTTCTTTTGCTTTTGGAAGCTTCCTCCTACATACCATTATGAAAAACATACAGCTGAGTAAACTATAAAACTGTACTTACATGAGACAGAGGATGTTTCTTAGCCTGATGGCTTTGAGTCACAGCTGCATTGGCCTTTCCAGATGCTGTAGATGTATCTACTTTGTGGTCAAGCAACCGGTCTCCCTATGAGCTCTCTGATTTGGGACCTACTAACATCATCATCATGGCAGCTCAGCCTAGCTGCTCTTGTATTCATCTGCTTCTGGGCCAGATTTTGAAGCTTCCTTTGAACTTGCAGCTGCCTCTTCTACCACTGAGATCAGGACCTGAAATAAAGTTTAAAATTACACTAGGTGTGTCTACAAAGGTTGAAATGTATCTCTTTCTTTGCCAATAAACATAAAGCGCTCTGTACCATGTTGTGACTCATGCTTAGCTTCCTGTCAGTTTGGCATTTTCTATGGCAGCACCGTGACTTTTTCATTAGATCTCCTTGTTTCCCACAACTTTTTTCCTGAGAAAAATCAACCTGACTGTCCTCTGTTTCTCTACCCAGACTACTCATACTTCTATCAACTGAATCATGGCATGCTTCTGAAGGAAAGACTGTAGTCCTATTTATTATAAAGAAAAGAGCTCCTTGATTTGCGTAAGGTTTTCATAGGGCTATCTGGGGCATTGAACACTAACCACTTTCTGCTTGATTGGCTTTTAGGCTCTCATGGCTGCAGAGGAGGAGTTATGACATAAACAGTTCTGCCATCTCCCTGTTCTGCATTTCTGTTTTATTCTGTTTTAATTTTAACTGGGTTTCTAAATTTCATCTAGTTCTACATTAAAGCTGCCCCAAAAGAGAACTAAAAAAAAAAAAAATAAATTAAAAAACCCCCTATTCTGAAACATTTTTCTTTCTAATTCACTAAATTTTTACATGTCAGAAAAATCTGAAAAATGCCTAATCATTTGCGTGTGTTATTTATTATCTCCCCTGCCACTGACCCAGAGATATCAATCCTTTAAATAGTCCTATTTGTACGGCATGTTTTTCAGTTAGTGTAAGCTGGAGTAACTCTTGATTCTTTTGGGCTATGCCAGCCTACATATATTGATAGTCTGACCTGTAATTTGCTTGTTCTCTGTATGCTAAACATTCACTCATGCTATACCTAGAATGAAGGATGAAAGTGGGAAGGAAATAAAAAAAGTCCAGCATTTTTCTTTACTGTGCAAAACAATTCTTATTCTAGTCACATACTGCTATGTCAAAGAAACCTGTAAATCTCAGGAGTATGTTTCAGGTCAGCATTTTAATTTTTTCTTTATGATGAAGGGATTAATCATAAAGGTGCAATACTTTATGAGAGTGTAAAAAAGAATTGATGGAAATTATTTTTATGGGGCTCACATTGCCTTATTAGTCTCCATAATATGATTAAAACTATTCAGAGAAGCAAACCATGGCAACCTCACTATACCTCCCGAATACTATCCTTTCTTTACGGAGTGCCATTTATTGCCTGGAGAGATTAACTAAGGACTAGAAAGACCCAAATATTCCATACTTGCTGCATGACTGTGGAGTCTGCAGGATGCCTAAAGCCACTTGATACTATTTCTGCAGTCTTCTGCAAAGCCTGACAGCTTGACTATGCGAAAAAAAGATCTGTTAGTTAATTTTCAGTGGGGGAGGCTGTAACTTTTGACTAGTGCCCCACATGCATGAATGACTAAATTTAAGCCTGCTAAGCCTGTTCTCCAGGTATTAGACTTGACTGGGTATAGAAGGTGGGGGGAACTTTTCTCATTCAGACTAGCCTCCATTTTACACAACAGAAATGGTGTCACAGATTCTGCTGTGCTAAGAAAGCAGTGCAAGGTTGTTAAGATATAACTATAAGTTGTCTCAGTTTGGAAGTGTGTTTTCCTTTTTTATTCATAACAACAATGCAGTAATGAACATGAATAATTAATTCTCCCTGTAAAGCCAGATGCTAAATTGTTTCACAAGCAAATTGATTATGAAAAGGAGATAATAGGCCCCTAAACTTATTTTGCACATATATACAGTGCCTCATATTAACATGATAACATGGGCTAAACATTGTGGTTGCAGCCATTTGGACATGTGGAGGCATATGCACAAAGCAGGTTGCTGGTACAGTTCTGGTTCAAAAGCTAACACTGAGGGAACCAGCCTCACTGAGTTAAGTTAAGCCTGAGTTTAAGAACCAGAACTTTTATTTTTATAAGAGTCTTTATAAAATGCATTTTCAGGATTAGTCGAGCAATGCTGAAATGGGTAAGAAAAGCTTAGTAGGTCATTGGTCCACCCTACTCTACTTGGTAATTATTATTATTGAACAAGAATTTGCAAGAACAGAATCTTAAATTTGAAACTTTTCTGTGGGGATGATAGTCCAGTTGTCTAAGGAAAGAAAGAGTGTTCATTGAGGTGAGCCAATGTCAAACATCTGGCAAGGGGAATCTCAGTAAGATTTATTTTTTATTTTTTTTCCCCACTTCTCTGCCTTCTATTTTACTCCTACATCTGCAGATTTGAATATTCAAGCACAAGCTGAGAGTGGGAGTACATTATTTTGGGCTACTGGTATTTAGTTTGAAATTGTCAATCAGCCTACAGTCAGCGTACAGTGAAGAACAAATACTGCCACAATCTGAAAAAAAAGTACTCATTGCTGTTTATATTAAATGAATTTATACTGAATAATCCTAAATTAAACGTTAGTAGTTCACAGTTTGTGTATTAAATGTTGGTCCTGTTGACTTCCTCAGAGGGCTCTGCGGAAGCATAAGCAGTACTCATGGTGCGTAAGTAGAAACAACTTCTCATGAACCCATTTTTCTAATGGTTTTCTCAAGGTCAGTAGCATTTTTCTTGCAGTGAATTAAAAAAATTGCAATTTTCTTTTGTTTTCTCTGCCTTCTTCACACAACTGAATTTAGATTTAACACTCCAAGCTGCTACTCATATAAGAGGAACATCTACACATGCTCAGTCTTCTATCAACTAAATAAATTCAGCCTTCAGAAACTGCTCAAAGAAAACAGGACAAATTCACACACATCCAGTAGCTCTATGTCAGCATCACCTCTGGGAGAAACACATATGATACGAAAAAATGTATAAGATACCTGTAAATACATTAAAATTTCCCAAAGAATCAATGATATGAACATGCTTATACAAAAACTTGGGAATTAAATTGAAGAGCATTGTCATTGTCACGTTGCTGGGAATTGGGTAGCATGTGATCTCTGTTTTTCAAGCAAAGGTGATTTTTCAGAAGAAAGATTAGACGTCAGTGAGTTCAGCTACAAATTGCTGGCTGAAGTCTGTCCTGAGGAATGTCTGTCTGGTACCATGTTGACGAGGTATAGCCATCTGTTTGGCTGGTTTTATGCCACTGTGGTGGAATGGCTTATAAGAAATCTTGCTGAACTGCTTTTACACTGGAAAATACTGATTTGTCAGTGTAGAAAATTTTCCATAAAATGCATTCTTTTTGGGAAAAGGGTTTTCTCATAAGGCAACTCATATCCAGTGTGAAATATCTATTCAGAGAGGCAGGGCCAATGCAGGCCTTGGCATCTCAGGGTGCTGTAACACCTTATTTGATTGGCCAGTGTTCTGAGGAACACTTGATCTTGAAAAACGCAGTCCACTGCACTTTTCCAGTCCTGTTTCTTAAAACTGGGCTCTATTGTTTTCATGTTAACTTAGGAGAAAACAATCCTGAAAATCCTCCCCCCCCCCTTTCTTTTTCCTTCTGTTCTTGTTTGATTTTGATGTTGCTGTGTTCTGCTAGTTTGCTTAACATGATGATTCAAGCACCCTCAAAAAACAAGTAACATATATTCCTTTGGTATATTTGCTAGTGATACGAGAAATATAACATGAATATGCAGTATTTCTCCCACCAAAAATAAGCTTAATTTTGACTTCTTTTTTCTTTTTTTTTTTTTTTTCTTCAGGATGGTAGCCTTAACCTGTTTTATTTACATATTGAAAATAATAAAATATCTTAATACCTAATGACTCCCACAGTGCTTTGTTCAGAAAATACAATTTGCTAGGATTTACTGAATTACTTCTTACAGTGTTAGTGGAGCAAATTATTCCATTGTAATTAGCAGAAATCAGACGGTGCTGTAACACCAATCTGTAAAGTCTGAGCAGGTCTTCTGAAGGCGATGAGTAGTTAATGATGCACAGTCTGATATGCACCATCCCTGTTATTGAAGATAATGCTGCTAATTAAGCAATGAACTCTGCCAGAAGCAACCAGCCTCAGAAAACTTAGCAGAAGCCCTCTGCAGAAGGGAAGTCATTGCTAACGATAAAGTTAGAGCACTACTGTCAGTACAAGTGTAACCGAGGGCTGGTCTCTGGATTTATGTGTGAAGCTGTGGAAGTTCTGCTTTCAGAGGTTGTTTCATGAAGGTTAATTTCTTGTGCAGATCCTTTTCTTGTACAATTATTATTGGAAATGAGCCCAAGTCAGGATTACATCAGAGGCAGGCTGACTTCCTTGCAGAACTATCTCTGTGAATATATTTTAATAAGACATCTATTTATTTCTAGCTACTCAAATTCATGTTCTTGCCCTACCATCCATAACCAAAGTAGCTGAATAGCAAAATAGCTATATATTTGTGTCAAGGTTTTATTTTGGCTTGTTTGTAGGATTTTAGTTTTTAAACTTTTCAGTATAATTTTAAATGATGACGGAGAACCTTTGCATGGGCTTGATATTAAGGTAGATATATGCTGTTTCTAGTCACGTAAGGCCAGCTTTGGAAAGTAGTCATCATATTTTCACCAAATGTGTATCAGAGCATCCAAAAAGAACAAATATAACTTGATCTTTCAGAGCTGCCTGGTATCTGAATCTTCTGTTGGCCTTACTTCAATACTCCAATATGCATTTAAATCACAAGGCACTTTTGGCTGCAAGCTACCATCAGCTAAATTATGCATCAGCATAATCGTGCTAAATCAACAGTACTCTGTTGATACAAATACAGGATCACCTCAAGTACTAACAGAAGCACTTCATTTTCACTTGTGGTTCATCCTGCAGTTTTTTTACTTCTGTCTTCTGCAGAGTCTGGGGACTTGGAGCTACTCTGTTGGTTGTGAAACCATTTTGAGCACTGCACTGCTTCCCGGTGCTGACTCATACGAAAGAAATAAACTGATACAATCTTTTTTCAGACTTGCCTCTTGACAGTCGTATACTTCAGAGGAAGATGCCCACATTTTTTGAAGTCAGTAATTTTTATGTAGCTTTCTGTACTTCGAAGGAAAGGGTCATTCCCTTTTCCACTTGCATTTTAACACAATCTTCTCACTAAGATCAGAGTACTTTACTGCTAGGCTTTCACCTGCAGCTATGCTAAACATCGGTAAACTTTGGTATTATATCTGGGAAATAGATGGAATATTGTTCCATTGCAAACAAACTCTAACAATGCTGCTTCAACGTCTCTGTTGAAGATCAGGAAAATACTGCCCTTCCACATTTGCAAATATAATCTTCTATAAAGCAATGGGAATTGCCTGTACATATTGTAAGCAGAAATTTGCTCTGAATTAAAATAAATGCATAGAAAAATCAGAGAGCACAGGACTTAGAGAAAATGTTTCTTTGCCTGACGGCTCCAAAGCCCCCGTTCAGACAGAGGCTAGGAAAGCAGTGACTATTTGCTGTCACCATTTGGTAGTCTGTGTGAAATGAGATAGTAAGTGCTGCCAGTTACATTTTCTGAGTAATCCAATGCCTGTTCAGCTACAGCAGTTGAGAATGTGCCTGAATAATGAAATATTTCCCATTCTCAGAATCAAGCAGATGGTTTAGTACCTTGATGAGTCAGGTGTCGTAACAGAAAGCGCCATAACTCTTAATGCTTGTTGGCATGTCTGTAGGTAGGCTTAGCCAAGAGGACAAGAAAGGAACGGACTTCTCAGCCCAGGAAGCTTGTTGGCAGCATAATGTGGGAGCTTACCCTGTCACTGCCTAGGCTGTGCTGGAAAATTAATGGTTATTTTATTCTGACTGCCTTAAAGTAGGAAACTGTGCTACAGCCTCTTTAAGAATGGGTAAAAGTTTATGTGTGCATCTCTGTATAAATGCACAATTATATATAATGTGCATACACACATATATGTACAACACATATATACGGACTCCCATAATGTAAATGGCTCTGGTACTACAGGGATTCACATGAAAAAAACCAGCCTTTCTCTGCACATTACAGCTACCACTCTTCAACCAACTTTTGAACATTTTTTAGAGTAACATTTTGTCACTGTAAAGTGAATAAAAATAAGAAAGAGTGTCTGACAGCACAGCAGGAACATTAAGAATTGTAAACCTTGTGTCTAATAAGATGTTCTCTAGTTTTATCATTATGAATTTTCTCCATGAAAGGGTGGTGTGCTAAGAACATCTGAGGAGCAGCTATAGTTGAAAGGAAGTGGAAAATATTTATTTTATGATTTCGAAGGACTGGGTTTTCAATGGTTATTTTGTTTATATGTCTCAAAGCATGCGCACAGACAGACGACTTTAAAGTTCTTTCCCAAGGTCTTCAAACACAGCAGTTTGTTCCTCCTTTTGAAAGCAGAGACCTAACTTACAGCTCTGAGAAAGGGTGTAAACCTTAGTGCTCACTATGAAAAATCAGTTATCATGGTTTTGTAGCCCAGCTGGCTGATCATGCACAATAACAGCGAGACAGACTCATCATAACACTTACACATTGTCCAAAAGTTGTGCCCTAGCCAACGCCTCAGGGGCACCAGCAGGCATGGGATCAGCCACAGTGTATATCCAAATGCCTGCAGCCAAACAAGTGGGCCAGATTTTCTTCACTCTCAACACATTTGAGGACTCCCATGCTATATTTTCATGTGAGAGCTCAGCACTCACTCTATTTATTTGCAGCATGACTTACTCCTGGTGCCCCACCACCTGTCACTGGCTGGTTGGTTAGCTGCCAAAGGCTGCTTACCGCAGCCTGGGGAGGTGTATTAAAAAAATAGAGCTTCACGTTTGTAAGTGTGACTTGGCAGTAAGTATTGTCTCAAAAAATCACACTGCGTAGGGAGGGGCAGCCACTGGGTTGTGCTGGGGAAATCCCTAGCTATTGTCTAATGGCCACAGAGACTGCAAGTTCATAAGGGTGTTTTAACATATTTAATATATACCCAAATCTTGCATAACAAGTCAAATATCCCACTACACTAACTTCATGTGTTATATTTTAGCAAAAAAGTACAACTTGGTCGCTATACCGAATAAACTGAAAAATGCATCACTTGTGTAGTAGGCTAGTATTTACAGCCATGGTTAGTATGTTCAACTGAGATCCTCGAAGACTAGTTCACAGAAAACACGAGCATGCAACTTCCTGTTTAAAAATGGGTCAGCTTTATGATGTTCCACATTAGGCAGCCAGAAATCTGGATGTCCCAAGGAATTAGATATTTGGTGGGTTTGTTTATGGTTTTGGTTTGGGTTTTTTTTTTTTCAGATGAGGCAAAATGAGAAACCAATTTGTAAACCAGATCATTGTTATTTCAAGGGTTCATAGAGCAATCCCAGAGCTCCTTCTTGCTTCTGCTGTGCCTGGAATCACAATACAGAACCACTAAGTTCACGCCTAAAGCGTAACAGATGAAAGCAGTCAAACTCTCAAGAATTAGAATCTGTCAAACTACTTTACTTTCACCTCTGTGGTTTTATCTCAACTGACCTTTTATGTTATTTTAAATTATTTAATAGCTATTTAAATTTAATTGTACAAACCTACAATAAATAAGACTGTAAGCAAAGAAAAAGCTCATATTTGTACTATTACACTAATAAGCTTAATAACAATAATCCACCAACATCTGCAATCATAAAATAAAAACTTCATTATCATTTCAATACAGTTAATACAAATCCTCAGGTTCGCCAGTACACCAGCTGTGTCCTGGTGCTCAACAACACAAAACAGCAATTCATACAAAATTACCAGCCTTTGTTACTGACTCTTTTCCCTGGCTCCAGTCCCAAAATATTCCTGCTGTTCAGGTCTTTTGTTTTCTTTCCCTGGAAGTTTCTTATTTCCTAGGAGAATACAAAAGATCATCCCCAAGGATGCCTTCAGCTGCCTTCTTGCCTCCAATATTATGCCTCTAGCTCTTTATTCCTCGCAGTTAGGAGCCTCGAGTGTTTAGTTAATGGTCTCTACAGATCTGGAGGACGCGTTTTTCTCCAGTGCTATTGGCATTGCCCTAAGCACGTCCGCAGTGTTCTCTAGCACCTCTAGCTGGCTTGGGAGCTTAGAGCATTAGCAAAAATACTCATATAACAATAATATTTTCGGACATCTTTCCTTAAGGATTATAAAATGCTCAGAAAAGCAAAGCAACCAACATTTAATTCTCCTCTTTGAATTAGGATGATATCCATGGTGTTGGATACTCTGTTGAGCTAGAAACTTGAGGCTTTTACCAGTAGAAAGGCCTGCATTTGTTGGGCACTGTGCATGTTTTTTCTAAGAAGACGTTAGCAATGTAAAGGCATAACAAAGGCAAGAGGCTGAGAAGAGGACACAAGTTCAGGATGAAACATTTATCTCCTGGTTTTCATCCAGTAATTCAGAAATATTCCCATTGTACTGGACCAACTGTTTCGATCACTGACACCAGCTTTCCAGAATGAATTATAAACATGCATTAGAAGTGACAATGATCAGAGAGGTCATGATGCTGAGGTACCACTTGTGTCTCTCCGAGGTAGCTTTCTATCTCTGTCAAGTAGCCAGCCAGAGGAAGGACAGTTTATGTTTCAGACTCCTGGATTGCCTTTGTGTTTCCTCTCCACCTCACTCAGTTGACTGTCTTGTCATTCCTGGTATAGGTACAGAAGAGGTTGTGTATTTGCTGGCTGAGATAATGGATATCTTCCCAGCAGCTCTTCTGGGAGGGAAGAGAGGGGAAGGGAAATAAAAAGCTTGCCCATCAGTTGGCTGCATCTGTTATTCCCCAAAGCCTATTGAGAATACAAAAAAAGGAATGAATGTCTTAGATAATGCCCTATTATGTAGCAGACCACAGATGTCTCGAGCTGTTATTAAGATGAGATTCAACACTGGTAGACAACATAATAGTCTAAAATAATTATCCATTACGAGAGGGTTGGCACCTTTCCTGAAAGCAACTGCACCTTGGTAGAAAGAGGACACAAGCTGTTTTAGGTCAACATACTAGCTGTATACTCTCTCCTTTTATGTTGGAATGCTCCAGTGTTTCCACCCCGCCAAGTGCTCTGGCAAATAGTGTTCAAATGAACAAGTGGCAATGTCTTTTAAGAATATGGGTTTCCCAGGTGGCAGGATACACGCCTCTTTACACTGATCATTTGGTCACGATAGTCCAATGGTGTCTGGAGCGGAAGAGTATGTAAGCAGTGTGGTTTGCTCACTGGGCAGGTGAAATGATTTGAGATGTAAACCATTTAAACGTGTTTTAAACTCATTGGCAGGCTAACAACATCACGTTTTGATATTGCTTTTAAAATAAGTATTAGAATTGTGTTTAGGCAAACAATGTGCCTGTAAAATAGGCAAAACACTTATGACTTGAACTTATAAAGTGAGGGGAGCCAGATGCTATACTGCAGTCAGACATTGTTCTCTTAGAAAAATCACTTCCTCAGTGCTATCTCCTCCTGTCATTCCCTATCTTGTTTATTTGCATTGGAGACTCCTTGCAGCGAGACACATTTCCTAGTAGGAGTCTGTGCAATGCCTAAAATGTTCAGACCTTACTCCTTATTCATTTTCATGCTGTTTTTAGATCTTAAGTGACTGCTAGGGAGCAGGTTCTAGGGGAGACTGCACAACACCTTTAGTGCCATGGAACCAGCTCAGGAGTGTCTGCACTGAAAATGTACACCAGTCCATATACCACTAATATTCTTTAAAAAACTAAAGAGTTATAAATTTGGCTTTTAAGGTCTAGTTTTACAGACATTAAGGGATTTTTTGTTGTTGTGCATGGAGTAATTTTCATGTTAGCTTCAAGTTCATATTTTCAAACCTGTAATCATCTATCACAATGCCCAGGATTATAAAAGTTAAACTCTAAGACTTACTGCTAATATTTATATTGAAAACCAAAATCCTGGAGATGGCCAACTCCAGACCAGCTCTGCATTTGTTATGTGGCAGATGTGGGATTTTTCATTTTGTGTTGACCCCTAACTAAAGCTTGTTCATATGAGCCAATTTTATTTCAGCAGCAATGAATTTCAAAACTGAAAGATAAACCAAGTCTTTTTCATGTTTATTTGAGACTGTCAAACCGAGTAATTTGGTTAACAACTGTGTGACTCTTCCATTCTGCTATTGTTGCTATTTCTAAAGGCCATACTCTTTACCCCATAATACAGTTTTTTTCTGTTTGCCTAGCTGATTCAGTCTTTCCTCCCTGAGTCAGATGTAACAATCTCTCTTTGACCTTCTCTGCAGGTGTTGTAGACAAAATACTGCACAAGATGTTTTGAGAGAATATGCAGATTTGACTATGGATTCAATAAAAGGAAGAGAAAAACAGTCCAGCACCAGTAAAAGAATATGAAAGCATCTCACAGGAGTGGGATGCTTTCCTTACACCTTTGGGAATAAGCACTGTTCTCTTAGGAATACAGTACAGCTATGAACTCACTACTTAGGCAGAGATTGGCACTTTGAAGTACTACGTATTTGATAATCTTTATGTAAACTGAAGATACAACTTGATGGACAATTTTTCTAATGTCAGCCTGTCACAATGACTCTCAAACTTCATATTTATCCCATTTTTTCACAATTTTTGTCGTATAATAGCAATAAGACAGTAAGCAGAGTGTTTTCAATCAATAGTGCATTTTTTGCCCTGTGGAAATCACACAGCCTTCATTTGTGTTTCCAGACTGCTTCACTTGAAAATCAAAACAACTCCTTAGATACAACATGGACATTCACTGTCCTGGCACTTCAGCAAATTTTGTGCAGCCTCCAATTTTTGACTGAATGAAATAATTTTCTGACAAATGGTGCCCATAATACAGATATGACTGCAAAATAGGAACCTAAGCCCGCTGTTTAAGGATGCTGGGTAGTGCAGCAAAACCCTACCAACAACAAATAGCCTGCCTGTTCTTTTCTGTGTGGTTGACACTGCAGTTCAATTCCTTGTGATACGAGTCATGTCTGCCGCGATACTGAGTAAGTCTAGATTCAGCAAAGGACTTCAGTGCCCTGCAAGGCAATGCCCAGGCATACAGAGTGAAAAGCTTTGTGTCTGGTAGCAGGCTCTCCATGTAGTGATCGGCTATAAATGAGATATAAAATAGCTTTCCTATTAAGCACAAAGACTTAGATACCTAGTGCACTTTAGATTTTTGATGTCTGAGTCAGGGTGGCAAGTGAAAGCCTCAATTCATTCAACTAGTGACCAGAGTCTACCTCATAGAGACAGGTGTTTACATTTCTTTGAAGGAACAGGGCAGAGTTCTTTATTTTTATTGTTTCTGTATCTCACACACAATACAAAAGATAAATAAAATTATAATCTCATTAAAGGCTACCATCTCTTCTGAGTTCAGATTTTAGGACAGTATAACTGTGATTACTTAACTTCTAGTGAAGGACTACATTTTAACAATGAAAGCCTATCATAAAGTTTCTAGAAAACACTTTTATGCATCTCTTAAATTTTCCTCAGTTATTTAGGTGAAATATCTGGGTGAATACCTGTTGTCAGGTATTGTATATTATTAACGATTCCGATGTGGTTTTTACACTGCTTGATGTGTACTGAGAATCTGGATATGTGCATCTGTTCCTTCCCTTTGCTTCAGCAAGACAAGCCTTTTCTTTGAGGTCAGGAGTCTGGCAGATTAAGGTAAAAGCTTGAACCACCTCTGTCATAGCTCTGTGTGCTTGCCAAAGACTTCTGATCAGTGTGAGACCATCCTAGTATGATTCCAGGAGAAAATCAGCGGTTATTTCCAACTAGATACATCATAACTACCTCATGAGGCTGTTGCATGTGCTGCAGGTTGTTCAGTTTGCAAATGCATCTTAAAGGAGACAATAAATTCAGTTTCTTATTGCAGCAGAGCAGCCTGAAAGATTTTCCACAGCATTTCCCTAGTGCACTAGCCTTCTTTCCTCTGGGTGCTTGTCTTCCATTCTGCCACCTCTCACAGGGTCCTCCCCATTCTTCTACCTGCGGGCAAAAAGTGTAGGGAGGGTAAAGAGAGAAAGTTTATCCCATGCGTGGTTTAAACACTATATACATTACCTACTTCTCATAAATGTAAACACTGACATCATCTTTCTTGACTGACAAGGAGCTTTCAGCATCCATTGGTATGGACAAATCACAGTTCCACAGTGCGTATAAAGCCCCAGCACAGCTGGACATACAGTCTTCCACATTTCTGTAAGTAGCTATTTCCTGGAACCACCTAATGAAGGGAACATCTTTGTTCCAGGAACATTCTTGCAAGTAAAACCTGGTGACTATGGGTTCCTGGGCTAAGTAAATGTAAAAGTGGTGGGTACTGGGTAGATAAACCATCCAGAGATTTGATCCAATGTAACCACTGGATGTGAGAGTCCATCACTTCAGATCAGGAACCCTGTGCTCTGCTGTCTTGCACATTAGTCATAGAATAATCTGGAACGGATATTGATTTTGTAAGCAGTGTGATATGTTGGAAAAAAGCTTTTGAAGAACCTTAGACCTCCTGTCCATTCAGCGTTCCTTATTTTGAAATTGTCCTGTTTGAATGAACAAATATATATTTACACACATTTAAGTAATTATCTGTACATTGAAAGGTGCACATAATATATTTTATCTCACTAGTGATTAGCAAGCTCTGATCTTACCATTGCTCTGCACATTTTTCATGCAAGTCTTGCTTGCTTTGAGATGTAGCTTGATTTTTAATAGGCTTATCTGTTCTATTTACTGTTCCAGCAAACAAATGTGTATCAATGAAGTTCAGAAAAAAATTTTCTGTGGCTGAATACAGGGGTTTTCAAACTGTGGATCTTCAGACTGTGGAAATGGATATAATATGGGAAATAAGGCCTTTTTTAAAGGGAGCTGAGGAGGCCTTACTTAACACTGACAAAAGTAGCTGCGTGCATATTAGCTCCTGTCCTGGTTCTAGCAGGGCTACAAGATTTTCTGGATAGTGGCTGTTCTGCAAAGATAAGTCACCTTTTATTCTGAAATACTACAAGGATATCAGAATTTTCTGTGATGGAACTGTACATCAATGATACTGACAAATAGCAAATGTTAAGCTGTCAATCCAGCGGTATTTGTGTTAGAAATGGTTCGTGTCACATTGGACAAGGTATTGGTAGACACAGCAGATAGAAGCCCCTTTCAGAAGAGCTCTTTTTCCAATCATCCTGCCTGTGATGGGATTATCCCTTTTCTAAGCAACATTCAGCAAGTACTTAGTACACATGAGAATAATAAAAAAAAGAAATAAAAACATTATGTTAGACATTCCATAGATCAGAGACTTGTATTTGGTCTCTTTTTGCTACCTTTAGGGAGCCTTTGTTCATGAATATGGTTTGTGAGCAATAGAAAGTTTAATTAAAAATAATTAATTATATTGCATCTTGTTAACTTTTGTTCAGTCAGGTAGGACTTGAAAGACACAGAGAGGAAAGAATCATCTTTTCCCCAGGTACTTTCACCCTTTTTAAGATCAACTTCTCTCTTGGATTTTCCCCGAGAGAGAGACTGAGAACTGGTGATTTCTTCAGACTCCCCTGCCTTTGTAAAAGTTCTGCTCAGCAGCAGGAGTAGAAAACACATTACTATGCTCAGTAGCAACTAAAAGGGAATGAACGCAGGTCAATTTTTTTGTCAATATTTGTGGTAGATGTTTGTAACAAATCTTGTCACCTAGAGAGCTTATGTAATGAATTAAAGAGGAGAGAAGCATGCTCAGGAAGTATTCTCAAGCAGAAAAGAATCAAACTTTGTCACATTAGTGCCTCATCTCTATTCTGTAGTTTTCACAGCACAGTATCTACAAATTTGGGATGCATGACCTTAGTCTTTCTAGCCACAACACTCAGATTTATGACAGCATAGATTTCCCATTGGAACAGATGGCACACTGCAGCAGAATTTATTAAAGACACATTTCCCACATCCTTTTCTGTAACACTTTTACTCTTTGCCCTCCTTTTCCTAAATGTGAAAGGGCATCGTGTGGCTCTGACACTGAAATTATCATGGAGATGTGTGATTCTTTCCAAATTTGATCTGCATAAATAATCACTCAGATTATTGACCTGCTAAGGCTCCTAGCTGGCAATCACACAGCAAAGCCCGTAATTTCTCCTCTTTGGTGCTGCTCCACCATTCCCTTATCCTCACTTCTAAGCTGTTATATGTCTCTCCTGTCTGACATCAAAGAAGACAATCAGCTGTGTCTTAGGAACAATACCATTCTAAGTCTTAAGTGTAAATATGTTGGGTATCAAAAAGCTGATGTGACTCAAAGAAGTAAGGCCAAGTTATGAGTGTTTAGGCTTAAAGGAAGTGTTACAATTTCAGTTTTTCCATAAATCAGGTTTGTAACAGATGGGTGAAAAGTAGGTCAGATGCAGCAGGCATCTTAGGGAGCACCTGATTTATGGTTCCTTTGATAATTTCTGTGTCTCTTTTCACGTGATAAAAGACAGTTTAAATCAGTCTGTGCCGACCACTTCTGATAAGATATGAGAGGGCAAACCTGCAATGTGAAGGGCAGGATTCTGACATTCACTTGTGCCTTGAGCCAGGTGCATCCTGGATGCACACCTGATAAAGCAGTAGCATTGCAGGCAGGCAGAATCTGCACCCCTGTTTAATTAGCACTGTGACACAAGACCACATGCTGAGCTGAAGCTCTTGCAATCCCAGGGCATCAAAGGGTCAGCTAGGGTCATAGCAACAGCCTTGAGTTTTGATTTCCTAGCTGTTGTTGAGCAGGTCAATACTTGAGGTTTACACATTTTCCTTCTTATTTTGAAAAAAAGCTGCATGGGATACATTGCCCACTTCTAAAAAACAATAAGGGATTCCCAGTAATTCCCTTTTAATGGCTCACAGCCCCTTCAGTAAACACGTATATAGGAGAATTTAAATGATAGGGGTTTTCATGGGGTATTGTTTGGAGCTGTGAGCACACACTGTATAAATACGCCATAGCTCAGAGGCGTGAGGGATTTAGCCGCTCCTTTGGAACTGTAATAGCTCCTGATGTTGATGTGCCTGCTGCACATGCTGCAGGCTGTCATCTCCTGACGTATGCAGAGCCTGGTGAGCTCTGCTCCTGCAGCTGCTCAGCTCATCATTGGGCAGAGAGTTAATAGCGATCACTGCTGCTTACTTGATTCAGCTTTCAGTGTACAAAATAAACATGCACAATAAGAATCAAAATCATTTGTCTTGTTACCCTTTCTTCCTGAACACCATTCTCTCCAACTGTTTTCCTCACATCTGGTATCTTTCCCTAAATTAGACACCATGTTTCCTGTTTTACATCACTGACTGGGTGTTACTAGGATTTTCATCCACAACAAAAGGTGAGTCAAACCCAGGAATTATTTTCCTCATATGTTTCTAAGTTTGCTTAGTTTTGAGCCTGAGGGTACATTATTTTGGATACTGTCATTATTTCTTTATATATTTTGTTTATATTATTTATGTGCTCTATCTAGAGAAGCCAGCTAGTAAAGCAGTTGCATATGTGCTTAATTCAACAGAATTCCCTTTCAGCTTAAAGATATACATAAGTACGTCATTTTCTGATATCTCAGGCTAGAGCTCTAGGTAGGAAATTATGGTTACTGATACAGAAAGATGTATTGATTTAAAAATCTCTGTCTTAGAATAATTTACAGCCTGCATGGAAAATAATTCTTGAACTAGATTCATCTCTATGGGCAAAAGGTGGGTAAGAAATTACACTGCTTCCCTGCTATACCTCTGGGAGTCACTGCTTTAAGTGAAAGTCAGGCCCGCAGAGTGGAAGACGAAGGTCAGGCTATGTCTTCCTCTGTGAGCATTGCATTAAAAGGGATGCAGCAGGAAGCCTCTGGCTGGGGCCTAAGGACAGCATCACTGGAACTGAAATCAATGGTAATCTTAGCTCTTGGATAGGATCCAATAGGAAAAAAAAATTAGCTAACTGTGGAACTGAGTATCTCTGTTACCATCCTGTTTATTTAAAAAGAATATGCAAAGCCCCTTTCCCCTCAAATAGCAAAAACTTGATAGAAACCACTTTTCTGGTGACATTTCTAGGCTCTCCTTTGGAACCACTCATCCCATAAAAGACTCTTAAAGCATTTCTGAAGAGTGGCTACCAGTACTTACCCTGGCTCTGTTTCTGATTCTTTCTTGCTCTCTTCTCTCTTCTCTTCATACTGAGTTAACTTGATGGCTTTTCTATAACACATAAAATAATAATCAGAGCCAGAGGCATTTTGCCATGTACAAATGAGCTGTACATGGTAATTTAATCCTTTGGTGGGGAAACTACTCTTGTTTCACCAAAATAGTTACGTAGAGATGGTTGTAGCGTGCTTCTACCCTAAAGAAACCTTGCAACTTCTCTTATCTTTGGAGAGATTTAATGCCATTCGTCACAGCTACATTTTATGTTGTTTTCCTTCTAGACTGCACAGAATCAGAGAGCTATGCGTTGTCTCTCTTCAGCTTTGGCAGTTGGTAAGATGTACTGGTGAACTGTTCTTGACTGACAGGGCCATGCAGAAGACAGCACACTTCATTGCAACTCCAGGCTGCAAGTTCATTTGACACTATAAGTAGAAGGGGCTATGTACTGAAAAAATATCAAAATTGCTTGTATAGAATAAATTTGTCACAGGAAAGTTACCCCATTTGAGAATGGGGTATGAGAAGTGGAAAAAGAATACTGTGACTTGTGACTGTGTCTAAGCCCTTAACAATGGGACATTTGATCTGGTAAAAAATGATGTAAAAACTCTGCAATAAAAATATCTTCATTGTTTAATGACACATATGTTGTGGATGGAGAGCCATTTTGACTTTCTCCACCTCCAAAAGGGTTTTTAGAAATTAAGCTTTTCTTCTTTTCACATTCTCACTGTTGTAAAACAGAGCAAAACCCTAATGTTCTTTCTTGCTTAATGTTGTCCTGAAACTATGTATAGTAATGGATTATCGAAGCAGTGCAGCTCTGCTTGGCAGGGACATTTTCCATAGTGGAGCTGTGACTTACCATGGAATAGAAACTGTGCCCTGGCTTTTAATTAGTGCTGACATAGATTTGATAAGGTGCAGAGGCTGGGACCACAGTTGCCAAAGTGGTGCCTCTCTTCCAGTGTGAGCAGCTCCAGTACACCCACAGCACCCAGGAGAGTAGTCAGCTGCCCTGTGATACAGCTCCACAGCCACAAGACATTTTATATGTGTTTCCACTATTAAAAAAATCCATCCAAAGTCAGAAACCCCTCACATAGAATGGAAATTATAGCCTGACAAAGATGACATTTCTCAGGATTGGCTGTCTCCAGAATACAAGCCTGTTGGTCACAATTGTTGAATCATTAATTTCCTTTCTGGGCAAGCAATTAGCATTCTATTTCCTGGGAAGAAAATTTCCCCTTGGATGGTAGTGAGAGAGGTTGGGCAAATGATGACAGGTTTGCAGAGGTTGGGCAGCTGCCTAATCCTTAGAAAAGTTTCTGGCAAGATGTGTTTTAGTGAGGAACACTTGCATGTCCATAAACATCCATACACAGTCATTCACATACCACACAGAAATGTCGGCCGTGATTCAGGCCTCATTGTTCCATGTGCTGTAAAGACAGAGTTCATGCCCAAGAAACTAATAAACTCCACAGCCTCTGCCTTTATTGGAGCTTTGCTTGAATAAAGATCATAAATAAAAAAATTATGACAGTGTATACTTAAGTCTAACTTATTTGAGCAAGGATAGAGAAGGAGAGAAATAAACAGACTTTCTTTTTCTTCAGTGTTTATTGTACAGTTCATCTATCTCTAGTATTATAAGTGAAAACCAATAGATAATACACTAAATATTTCTCACAGTGTGTTTTATTTCTGTTGTTAGTGAGTGCTACTCACTTTCATTTCAAATCTAGTTCAGGCTGCAAAGCATTAATAAAGTCAACTGATGAAACAAATTCCACCCTTTTTATTCTTAAGCTCTAAAAGATTTACTAAACTCTGATGTCCTTCGATCTCATGTGACTAGTACAGTCAGGGCAAAATACAAAAACTGCAGCTGGGCAGATAAGATTTAGATGAAGAGAATCATTATTTCATAACAGCACTAGAAAGAGGATCACAAATATTGAATTCAGTTTAGATGTTGCGCAAAGCAGAATGTAAAGCAGTGGGAAGCGCCTGTGAACCTCCTGCGGCTGGGCAAATCTCTTAATGCAGCTGCAGCACTTAGGTAATCAAAATATGACACTATACAGTTCTTTTTTCGGTCAAAGAGGAATAGTTGTGAACAAATTTTCCATTAAAGTCTTGCCACCACTAAGCATTTTAATATTGAAAATTGCTACCCCATGGTCTTCAAAGGCACATGAACATTTTCTATAAAGGCTTGGGTCCAAAGCGTACGTGTAGTTCTTGGACATATGGCCCATAGGATGGATAAGGACAGGAGCCTGCCCTCAGTATCACAGTAGATGATGCTGAGCCCCTGCCAGTGGATTCCACTGCTCTTTGTGGAGAAACATGCTGGACAAGGTCCTCAGCCCCTGCAGGTCCCCAGGGCACCAGAAGAACCTTAGGCTCCACCTGCAAAGCTGGCCACGCAGTTTAACACTTTTAGGCATCAGCCCTAGGTTTTGCTTGAGTGCTTTTAGTCTGCTGAGGGATTCCTCAGGGTAAGCAATGAAGTGCTCTTCCTTTCGAACATCCCTCTCCGCCTCCTTCTTCCACTGCTTGTCAAGTGCAGAGGGAAAGTTTGTTGGCTGGAGGGGAGATGAGGAAGGGAGGAATAACACACATCTCTCTGTTTCTCTGATCCTGAACTGTTGGTGTGGGAGGCAGAGCCACACTGTCTCTGTTCCCCTTGAAATACGGACTTAACCTTCCCCAGTGGGCAATTATTCAGTCAGGAGCTTTATGAAGCAGTAATGGTCTCCTAAGGGCAGTCCCTCAAGGTAGGTGAGAGGAGTAAGAAAAAAGAGACCATGTTCTGTTTCTGTCTGCAAGGATGTTTCCTCTGTGTCAGTTGTTTTCACCTGTTCCTGGAAAAGCAAAGGGCTCAGAAACAGTTGTGAACAGATGCTGATGTCAGCTCTCCTTTCAAGTTCTCCTTTCAAATTCATCCAAAGCTAGAAAGTATTCTGAGAATTGATTTTCACTTCTGTTGAACTCTGAAATATGTGTCAGGTTTGAGCTTCAAAGAAAGTGCTTATTCACCCACACATGATTGCACTTTTTTATATTCTCCTTTGCATTTTAACTGCACCCAGTGGATCATTCTTCCAAACAGATATCAGACATCAGATGTTCACCTGAGTACCAGAGCTTCTATGATGTATGTGCTGTGAAACAGCCCTTGTTTCTTCTGCTGTTGCATATAACCTGAGCACTTTACTCCACACAAAAAAAAAAAAAGCATTTTGCTGTCTTATCTTTTTTTTTTTTATTTATTTATTTTAATATATGTATATGCTTGTGGATAACTACTGATTAGGCCCTTACAATAAGATATTCCAATCACAGTGAAAAATCCCAGTGATGTGGGTGGTCATGTTACAAAGTATGAATTATTATAGCGTAATAAATGGGAACTATCAAGCTTATTTTATTTGTGGTTCACATTTCTTGAAAATGAACTGAACACCTACATTAAATGGCCAATTTTCCCAAAATGAAGTACAGTCTTCTCATCTTTATATTTTTCTGAACCTTTCAGGAAAATATCTGTATGGCCAGGTTCAGGTCAGAGTCCTGTCTAGAGCAGCACAAACCCATTGACTTTGGCTGCAGTAAAATTTGCTTCTTAATCCGAAGAGCAGAGTTAATTCTTGAGCAGGGAGGCAAGGTAACAGAGAGGTGATTATCCAATAATTTGTGATTATCATAGTAGTCAACTGCTACTGAAATTTTGTCATGTAGCACAGGATCCATTTAGCATGCTGCCTTACAGCCATCAACAAGGAGCACAGTAGATCCTAGCTAGGGCACATAGCAGCATTTATTGTGGCTGAGGGACGAAATAATTCTTCTATCTACAGGAATTTATACCTATAAACCAGAGTGTATCACCTGCCTGGGGTGGTAAATCTTTGCTCTAGCAGATTTCTTTCTTGTAGTCAGGCTCTGTAGCAACGCAACAATGCAAGGGACCTCACGGGCGACCTAGACCTGCTATTGCACAAAGCCATCTTATGTTAGGCTTATGACCAGGAGCTGTTGAAGCAAAAAGGGCTCATATTTGTTTCCTTCAAGTGCTGATGTGAACAATACTTTACTCACAAGACTATTTACACAAAGTAATTAGGAAGGGTGTGAGCTTGCCTGACTGAGTTATGTTTCACAACTCAGCTGTGTGCTCAAGACTGCCTATGCTACCTTGTCAAGCTGAGTGCATTGCCTCTGTCTCAGGAAAAGGCTTCTGGCTATGGCCTTAGATATTCTCCTTTCTCTGTCTGTTTTCCATGTACCCTTGATCTGTCTTGTTTATTCAGGCTAGAAGCAATTTCAGGGCAGGAATTTTTTCTATTGTTATGCAGAGTGCCATGATGCACGTCTGGAAGTCCTCACCAGTGGTGTACATGCCCCCAAACCAGAATCAGTATCGTAACACCAGCATGGTGTTCAACCATTAAAATAGTTATGGAAGCTAATTAATCCAGGCAAATAGCACATTGACAAAGATGAATTGTCTCCTAGTTCCTTGCACTCTGCTGTGGCATATTGCTTCAGCCTATGAAGTCTATGAACAGCATTTAGGCAAAAGGGAACTTGGTGTTGAACAGGACTAATACTATAATAGAAACTAAGGACATGAGAAAATGAACATGAGCAGGCAGTGTGCGCTCACAGCCCAGAAAGCCAACCATATCCTGGGCTGCATCAAAAGGAGTGTGACCAGCAGGTCGAAGGAGGTGATCCTGCCCCTCTACTCTGCTCTTGTGAGACCTCACCTGGAGTATTGTGTGCAGTTCTGGTGTCCTCAGCATAAAAAGGACATGGAACTGTTGGAACAAGTCCAGAGGAGGGCCACGAGGATGATCAGGGACTGGAGCACCTCCCGTATGAAGACAGGCTGAGGGAGTTGGGGCTGTTCAGCCTGGAGAAGAGAAGGCTGTGTGGGGACCTCATAGCAGCCTTCCAGTACCTGAAGGGGGCGTATAAGGGTGCTGGGGAGGGACTATTCATTAGGGACTGTAGTGACAGGACAAGGGATAATGGGTTAAAACTTAAACAGGGGAAGTTTAGATTGGATCTAAGGAGGAAATTCTTTCCTGTTAGGGTGGTGAGACACTGGAATCGGTTGCCCAGGGAGGTTGTGAGTGCTCCATCCCTGGCAGTGTTCAAGGCCAGGTTGGATGAAGCCTTGTGTTGGATGGTTTAGTGAGAGATGTCCCTGTCCATGGCAGTGGGGTTGGAACTAGATGATCTTGAGGTCCTTTCCAACCCTAACCATTCTATGATTCTATGATTCTAAGTGGTGCCCAAATTACTAGCAGGAATAAGGAATGAGGCAAACAGCAGTAATTGTTCGGCAGTTCCCTGGATACCAAATGCTACACCTTCCTCATCCAGGAGGGTTTAAGCTTGGTGGAGTCACTAAACAGACAGGAAAAGAGAAAAAAGAAGAAAAGATAAAGGTCAAAGTAAGAGCAGCAGATATGTAACTGTAAACTTGTAGTGCAATCAATTGGAAATTTGGGGGTGGAAGGGGAAAGGGAGTCAGAGTGGAAGAGAGACAGAGAGAAAAACAGAGAGAAAAACTCAGTGTTCTCCCTCCCCACTGATAACATATGTATGATTGTCAGTCAGTGCCAAAGTCAGAGCTCAGTCCATCTTTGATGGCATGGAAGGAGCTAAACTTTCAACTGCTGCCTTTTCTGATAGAAAGACAGAGACAAATGATTCATAAACAAGAACTACTGGTTTTCAGAGTGGGGTTTTTTTGTGTTTGTTTGGTTTTGGTTTTTTTTACATCTAGAAGGTAAATAATGCAAAAATTTGCCATCTCAATACAGCTATTTCATGAACTACAAACTGAATGAAAGTAGATTTAAATTAGTTTCAAGTTACAGCCTGTCAAATACGGTCAGGATAGCTGTTGAGCCCCTGTCTTGCTGAGGTAACAGGAAAATAACTTGATTTATGTTGAGTCCCTTTGGCGTTGTTTATATCTGGACTTGTGGCAAAAACTTCCGGAGTGAGGCATTCCTACTCTCATTTCTGTAACTTACACCACTTTGTTTTGTAATTTTTATTTTTGGTAATCTCTTTTGTAAACAGAATGTCCTGCAGAGACCTACAGTAGTGAGTCCAATGCAAACACGATATCAAAATGCATTACATTTAAAAACACATGCTGGTGTATGGTTAAGATTACGACATACAGGACTACAGTTTGTAACATTATATAGGGCTACACTATGCAAACACTTGAAATGAAGAATTTCTCACACAGTTACTATTATATTTGAGGGAGTTCATGTTTGGGTTTCTTAGCACTTTATCACAGAATTTAATAACATTTCTTTGAAAAATCCTCCCTCTTCCTTTGTATGTGATAGAAACTGATGTTTAACCAGACCATGGAGTTATTTTGCACTGGGTATTCTGCTCAGGCAAGGTACAAGAGACCTCAAAGGCAGCTGGGATTTGCAGGTAGCCCCAGATGTGGGCAGTGGATGCTGGGGAGCATTTTGGCATGCAGAGCCCAGTGGGCAGCAATGAGACTGCTCAGACCCATCTCTCACTTGCCCCCCCTCCTCTCTCCTGCTCATCACTCAGCGGCTGCCACCCCAGTATTGCCCTGAGCACTCAGCAGCAGTTTTCTGGTTCCCAGTGTCTGTCCCTGTGCTTGTGTCCCCTTTCTGTCCCTGCTGCTGTCAGAAAGGAGTGGCTGTAGCTTGCAAGAGGTAGACAGGGCAGAGCAGGGTGCAGGAGGCTGCAGGGCTTCCCATACTTCAGTCCCAACTTCAGTGGCTCCAGCTAAAAGCATACAGGAAATGCAGAAATAGATAATGTACCTGTATTTCAGCCTGAGTCCTTGTACGGAAAAGAAGTCTCATATTAAATCAGAAATCTATCAACATATTTGGGGCTTACTCCAGCCTTGCCGAGAGACTTCAAATGGGAGTGAGGGCTTAGCTCTGTCTGGTAGAGTGGAAATATGTGAGATTTGGCCCTTGTCTACAACTATCTTCTGAGATAGTTTCCAGTCTAATTCACTTCAGTGATTTCTGTGTTTGTCTTGCAGCTTGTCCCGCAATGAGATGGAATGCCGCATTGTGTGGGAACTTACGTTTCATAACTAGCTTTTCAAAAAAACCAAAAATGCTTTCATAGACTTTTCATTCAGTTTCGGCAGCTTCCGAGTCCTACCCAGGCCTTACAGCCCGCTTAATTTACTTGTGTACCGCAGGACTGTGTCCCAGGTTTCTCAGATGACTTTGGCTATTCCTCCCACATAATTAATTTAATGCAGCCCTGAAAATGGTGCAGTTTACTCTCCATGGAAAGCCCTGTAGCTCCAGCACGACTTAGCCCTTCCCAGCTCCTTCTTATCCATCAACTTTCTTGTAGAGGAAACAAATGACAACGCAGGAGCTGCTGAGAGACAGCATCCCTACGGCCATAAAGCTGCCACATTAAGGCAAGTGACACGGTAGCTTTTAAAAATCTCCTGACACAGCCAAAAAAGAATGTTTGCTCTAAAAACTTGTCTAACCATATTAGTTAAAAAGAGAGACTTGATGAAGAAGAACAAATTCCAGCCTCTCTGAAGGCAGAGAAACCCGAAATTACTTTCTAATGACTGCAGTGCAGTTACAAAAGATTTTCACTTGCTGAGGCAGGAGCAGCTTCGGGCCCATATCACAAACCACGTTTTAATGACATTTTAAAGGCGATTTGCCCCAGGTGCGGCTAAAGTATGTATACAGACTTTAGCAGACTTTAGCCAGGAGGAATAAATACCTGCGGGAATTCTAGAGGGTTTTTTTAGACACTAGTGAGATAAAGGCAGCACTTGTGAATTAAAAACAGTGCTAGACACAGCCTTTGGACATTGCTTTCAGAAAGAATTGATTCCTATGTCCTTATCAGCTGAGGCACATGACTGCAGAATGCACTAAGAGGTGGCAGGCCGTTTCCACAGCTATGACACAGAAATGACCGGCAGATTATCTGCTTGAGTACAGAAGGTCAGCAGTCTTGCTGGGATCTTGGAATACAGGGAGGACAAACTCCTCCCTGTTACCAGGTACAAGTTAAGGGGGGGGGGGGGGGGATATAAATAGGGAAAGCAATTGATTTTAATGGAGTGACTGGATTTGCACTGTTACAGCTGAGACCAGTATTTGGCTCATTGTGTGTAGATATATCTATGAATAACCTTCTTAACCTGTTGGAAAGCTAATGATGGAAAATGTTCCCCATAAAAGTATATATATTACAGCTGTGTAAATATGTTTAAAACCCCCAAACTGTCAATAAACTTGCTGGCAGAAGTATGAATGTTTCAACAAGTTCTCTGTACTCCACATACCTTCATTTTTATTCTCTGCATAGACACATATACATAGACACACTCATGTATACAGATTTGGTGATATTTAAAGAGCACAAGACTCTTAAGAGAGCTAATTTTGGTCACTTAGCTCCCCCAAATAAGCCGGATCCCATTTCAGAATACATGCTACAGGATGTGCTGCTTATGAAACACATTTTACAGGCCTTACCTGGATGCCAGCTGTAAAATTCAGCAGGCAACCTATGTAATAACCCTAAGACGTAAGAAACAGAAGACCTTTTTCTCTTCTTCTATATCTTCCAGGGGAGAACAAGAGACACACTAAAGACAGCATTGGAGTCTCCCCAAATATTCCTCAGCAAGAGCAGTTGGGCTTCTTGTATTAAAAGTTGCCATAAATTGTTTTTATTATAGGTTAATGGCAAATTTTTACGGAAAAAAGGAAAAAACATGGAGTAGGCGTCTTTAAGTCCCACTGCACTTTGCAATTACTTCTGGAGAGATGTGAATGACACACTAAATCTAGAGACACAATTGGTCCTTCATTTTTATAACTGTGTTTAAACAACAAAGTGGCTCCTGACCCAAACTTGTACATCCACTGTTTCAGTGGAAAAAAAGGGGTAAGGGAGGATTTGACACATACTTCTGGTATTTTTAAAAGCTAATAAACTGGTTAAATCTCTATAACTGAGTAGTTATAGTGAATAGTTAGTGTTTTTGGCAAGGCTGTTCAGACATATTTACAGCATACAATTGGAAAATACGTTTGTTATAAATAAACTATTCCCAGTGACAGATTAAGAAAATATTGGATATGTACAAAATGACAGCATTAAACAATGAAAGTATTTCCTGAGGAGCTGAGCCTTAGCAAAAGCCACAGACAAAATATTTTTAGTGGCATTCCAACACTCTGTGTTTCAGAGCCATTTATAACAGAGCTCATTATGAGATATTCCTTTCTGCTACAGGCCACAGCTGGATATACCAAAAAATAACCCTCAGAAAAAAAAAAGATTAAAGAAATATTTACCTATGAGAGAGAGTCACAGTACCTGGCTTTATTTCATATGGCTGATTTCTCCTTTTCAATCCACCACGTGGGTTCAAGAGAAGAATTTGCCCTTATGTCTCCAAATCCCCAAGCCCCTGCCTCTCCCAAGGACTGCTATAAATCCTCAGTCATTCCCGTCTGCAGGAGCACAGAAATCCCAGAGAAAAAGTCTTCTGCAGAAGCCTGGCAGTGCCTGAGGATACCTGTACATGCAGGCTGTAATTACCTGCTCCCCTACCATCCTCCAACAGCACAGTAGCTGTGAACCCTCTTACAGCACATGCAAAATGGATCCTGATTTCAGCTAGCTTTCAAGTGAGTCATGCTGCTAAAAGCCCATGTATACTTTCTCATCTGTTTAGAACAGCTAAACCAAACCACTAAACAAATATCTGTGTTATGGCTCTTAAGGCCTAAGAGGAGGTGGAAGGTGAAAAAGGAAGACAGCACAAGTGTAAAAAAGGCTTAGCCTCTGGGCAGCAGTGACTCAGATGCCTTCTGGGTTGTAGGAGGATATGCTCAGAGGAGGCACTTTACCAGATTTGTAAAGAATAAAGACATCATTGCCTATGAAGCTGGCCTGCATGTACTACCAGCTGTAGTACTGTGCAGTGACACCAGAAAGGGCATTTTGGCTGCCTCCTCCTTGGCCTATATCCACTTCAATAACATTCATGATCGTCTGCCTTATCCTTCTGCTCACTACTCAAATCAGAACTCACCCCAAGCACTTTTGCTTTTACATAGCAGTTTTGTGTCCTGCCAGGCTATGTCTGCTCCCCTAGGGCTTTCATCTTGCTCCTCCCAGACAGGGCAGATGGCATGGTTCAGGAAAGCTGCTCCAGGAAGAAGCAGGTTGGGAAAAGCAGAGAGATAATCATACCTTTGCTCAGGGGGCAGCTCTATGGAGAGAGCTACATCCAATTGTTCTTTCTTTCTTCTCCTTTCCTGTGTAAGTGGTGTTGGTAGGGTGTGGGTGGGGAAGCCTGCCAGGCTCCTGCAGCTGCCTAGCTGGTTATGCTCTCCTGGGGAGCAGACATGCAGGTAGAGCTGCCAGTTGGCTTCCCTAGCTGCGCTTGCTATATAAATATGTACACTCTTCATATGTTTGCTTTTCTTTTGGAGAATATTAATTCTTGGGTCTCTGGATCATTGCAACCCAGCATACTTTAAATACCACCTTGTCTTCTCACTCTTTGTATACCCCCACCATGCGCTGACTCTAAGTATGCCCAACATCAGTTGTATATACAGATGCACACAAATCCATGCCACTGTATGACAATAGTCCTGTACTAGAAGTGAGAGATAAAGTGAATCTATTGAGTCAGTTTGTTTGTCCCTCTGATCACTGGGAATGCCACACATCCTGAAATAGCAAGCTAGAGATGTCTAATAAGAAGTCCAAATGTTCTCTGCTTTGTTTGTTTGTTTGTTTGGGAGGAGGTTTTTTTTTTTGACAACTGTGTACTGCATCACGAGTTTACTTAAGATCTCATACATCTTCCACAGATGACCATGGAGATACACTGATGAGCTTTGACGGAGAAGAATCTCATTCCACATTTTTAATCAGTAAATAAATACCAGTTGTTCCAATTAGGGTTATCCAGTTGTTTTGATGGCAAGTTTTAGATCCGTTCTGGGCAATGTGAGATTGACGATGGAGGGCCTTGGCTCTAGAAAGATACAAGAGTATTCATACCTCCAGCCTCTCCTAACAGGATACAGGACAGTGATGGCACATCTGAGCACATAGAAAGATTTCGCAGGCCTGTCATAACCTGTGGTCCTCCTGCTGTTCTGTTTTGAATGATACATGCTACTTGGTGGAAAATGAGTTTCAGAGCCCAAATTCTTTTATTCCAAGGGAAGTCTAGTATGACTGACATGAGATTTTTGGCATTTCTACTGGTCTGATTTTGTTTTCCTGTCTGGATTGCTTGATGCTATGAAGGGCTACACAGTAAGCAAAGCTGTTGCAGTGGCCAGAATTTCCTTATGTGGTTGTTCCAATGACTTGAAAACTTAACCAGGAAATCAGATGATTCCTTACAGAAGTACGTTAATTATGTACTTCTTTTTTTTCAAAACCAACATCAGGAGGACTGCTAATGTACTGTAGTCAGGTATATTTGCTAGCTGTTGCATATTTTTTCCATAAATCATATCTCATTTTGAAGCTAAAAATTTGATAGTAATTGAGGCATGTTTTAGATTAGATAGGAACAGTCAGATTCCATTTGCAGGTAGTGTAAAAACAGAATAGTTCCTCTAGGGTTTATTTCCCTGGTGCAAAAATCTCATTCCCATTGAATAAATAGCAAAACTATCTCAAGTAATGTCAACTGGATCCACTGAGGGGTATAGATGAGGGTAACAACATCAGACTAATGGCTGAGTCCATAAGGCATGTAAAAGCAAAATGAAACTTGATAGGAAGATTACTGTATTAAACATTAGTTACAATATTACATGCTTAATGAATTTGTATTTACTCTGAATAGCTTTATGTATCAGAAAAAAACTATTTTTACTGTGAAGGTCATTGAACAACAACTGCAAGAGGTTGCCCGGAGGAGTTGTGGTGTCTCCACTCTTACAGGTATTCAGAAATCGACTGGTCACAGTCCTAAATAAACTGTTTCAGATTTAGGTTTGGAGTAGATGATCTCCAGAGGCCCCCCTTCCAATCTCAGCCATTTTGTAATACTGTGATTCTGTAGTTTCAGGGTCCAAAGGAAAGTTTAAGAAACATACCGTTTTGTAAATCTTCGTACACTGCAGGCTCCAGTTATTGTTTCTTTAGACTTTTTGCATGGAAATTTGTGGTAAATGTGAAGCGCAGCAATAACACCACATAGAAAAATAGTTGAAAGTAAATAACTAAATGGGTATACCTTTTCCTTTCTTCCTGTATCTTTATTCAAAGGCTCAGGATCAGAAGAAGGGGGTGCTGGAGGATGGGACTACATTCAGAAAGCACTAATTCTTTTAAGCTAGAAGCATAATCAATACAGCAGAATGGAGAGTCTCCAGTATTATCTGAAGGGGGCCTATAGGGATGCTGGTGAGGGACTCTTCATCAGGGACTGTAGTGACAGGACAAGGGGTAATGGGTTAAAACTTAAACAGGGGAAGTTTAGATTGGATATAAGGAGGAAATTCTTTCCTGTTAGGGTGGTGAGACACTGGAATCGGTTGCCCAGGGAGGTTGTGAGTGCTCCATCCCTGGCAGTGTTCAAGGCCAGGTTGAACAGAGCCTTGGGTGACATGGTTTAGTGTGAGGTGTCCCTGCCCATGGCAGGAGGGTTGGAACTAGATGAGGCAAATGGCATCTTAGGGTGCATTAGAAAGGGTGTGGTTAGTAGGTCAAGAGAGGTTCTCCTCCCCCTCTACTCAGCCTTGGTGAGGCCGCATCTGGAATATTGCGTCCAGTTCTGGGCCCCTCTGTTCAAGAAGGACAGGGACTTGCTTGAAGGAGTCCAGCGCAGAGCCACAAAGATGATTAAGGGAGTGGAACATCTCCCTTATGAGGAGAGGCTGAGGGAGCTGGGTCTCTTTAGCTTGCAAAAGAGGAGACTGAGGGGTGACCTCATCAATGTTTACAAATATGTAAAGGGTAGGTGTCAGGATGATGGAGCTAGGCTTTTTTCAGTGATATCCAGTGATAGGACAAGGGGCAATGGGTGTAAACTGGAACATAGGAAGTTCCACGTTAACATCAGGAAGAACTTCTTTACTGTAAGAGTGACAGAGCACTGGAACAGGTTGCCCAGGGGGGTTGTGGAGTCTCCTACACTGGAGATATTCAAGGCCCGCCTGGACAAGTTCCTGTGTGATGTACTGTAGGTTACCCTGCTCTTGTGGGGGGGTTGGACTAGATGATCTTTTGAGGTCCCTTCCAACCCTTGGGATTCTGTGATTCTGTGATTCTGTGATCTTGAGGTCCTTTCCAACCCTACCTATTCTATGATTCTATGATTTTACTGCCCTTTGGAAATCTGCTGTTGCAAAAATGGGTATAGTAACTACCATGTTCAGGACAACTAGCTAATGGGCAATTATAGTCAAATTTCTTCAATTTTTCCTGTAATTTGAGTAATTACATACCAAACATGCCTATATCCCAAGCTGTGATCATGCTAGAATAAGCAATTTGTTTTCATAGATATCTTATTAAGCTGCATCATCTGTATTAATCTTTCCTGTTAAAAACTTTGTTACTTCCAATAATTGAAGTCCAATGTATTGTGCGTTTTGTACTGCAAAATCCATTTGTATTTTTTCCCTCAGGGCAAAAGGTCTGAAGCAGCTGTTAATGGAGAAAGGTCTAACAGTATAAATCATTGAATTTCTCTTCAGTTTTATTCTAAGTAACAGCTGCTTTAGTCTACTTTGCAGCACATCATGTTTGTAAAACAATGCAAATTGGGCTGTGTTTCAGTGGTTGTCCTGTTTGTCTGGTGAGTGTTAATTCCACATAGTGCTGCATTTTGCTGTCATATTTACAAAGAACAACTGATTCCTATCCTGGGAATTCTCTCTCTGGATGCTTTCCACCTTTTGAAGTGTAATAAGAGCTTAACTTCTGTTGGAGCAGAAGATATTTTCTTCCCATGGAAGCATACATATCTGACCAAATTGTTTGCTGCTGTATTCTTTCTGTAATCCAAGTAAGGGAGCAGAGTGAACATGTTGCTTACCTTGTATAAAGGTAGTTGTAAGGCAAACCTGAATGGAAAATTCCTGAAAATATTTACTATACCTAATATTCACCTAACTCAGAGTAGTTATTTTTGCAGACATCTTTTACATGTTTCACTTAAACCAAAAGGATAAAAAACACCAGGATTTTTTTTTTCCTGTCCACTTTATTATTTTATATTCAGAAACCTGATATAGATAAAAGCATGGTTTCATGTTACTCTCAGTGTGTGGCTGGGATTTGTGTCCTTTCTATTTCCACAGTATTCTTTTCATTTGCTAGCTTGCCCCCTCCCCCCACCCCCCAAGAGCATTAAACAGTTTATATTTCAACTAAGCCAGAGGTAGGTGTGGATAATCATTTGAGAATAGCTTTGCACATTCTGATTCACTTTCTCTAACTTATGTTCATAAGTTTGTACATCTTTGCTTCTCAATGAACTTTGTGTGTTTGTTTCTTTGAAGAGTACAGAATTCCTACTCTTTTAGCAAATACAGTTATATATGTAACACCCATGCAAGTGACAGAATTTGGCAAATGCTGTACCAATGTTACTGTATTTAGTGTTACTACATGAATCAAAAGTTCTTAACTTTGTTTATAGTGCTTTTAGAGATTTGAAAGCAATGTGTTTGCCAATACATGGTCAGGAAAACATTGATAGACAAGCTCCAGTAGGTCTTGCCGAACCAGTTAAATCAGCCTTCTTTCAAGAAGAAATGCCTCCCAGTTGCAGAGCTGTCAGAATAGAGCATTTTACTGCACCTCAGCTGTTCCATTTTACAGTCCTGTACATGAGCTTAACTTAGCAATAGAAGTTGTGTTGTAGTAAGACACCAGATTATGAACTGGAGCAGCTGAGGTGCAGCAGGTTTTGCTGTATCTGGAACAGGAGCAAGAATTTCTGGCAAAGGGTCAGTAACAAACAGCTGGGATGGGGGGAGAAAAAGCAGTAAGGCCTTAGCCACCACAGCTGTTTGCTTAGTGAATGTGAGTCAGAGCCTTGAGAGAAGCATATACTCAAAAATAGTTGAACAGTTCATGAACCACCTGTAGTCTGAAATACATTCACAGGGAATATTTGTTTGACAGCTGTAAGTGATGAGTAAAAGTAACCATATCTGCTCTTGGATCATTTGCACAGAGAAAAGAAGGCTATATCTGTAATATAAAATATTCTTTAAAAAGCTCAAGGTCTTGTACCTGGACTTTGGAGGTAAAATATTTTGAATGGAATTAACTTGTGTGTGTTCTCATAGCCAATATGTCCATATAATTTTTTAATGCAATCCATTTGAAGTTCTTCTGCAAATGGCACCATGGCACCTGCCCCTTACAGTGCTGCCAGTTTATTAGGAAATACCACGATAGAATTCAGAGCGTATTGAGGGGGAAAAAAGCTATGATGCCAGCCAGAAAAAGACTCTCAGTTTCAAAATGCTCTTTCTCTTTATTACCCCTGTTTTTCTGATCATTTCCTGGCTCTCCTTTACAGAGAAGCACTCACAGCTATTTATTTATTGATTGACATTCATATCTATAAAAAATGTGCCCACTGCCCAAGCGTCTGGGAGGATTTATTTTCACAAAAACCTAATAAATAATTCACAACATATTACCAACAACTGCTGGAGAAAAGAGAATCCTGAAGCTAATTAATATGTGAGAGCACAAAAGCCCTCTAGAAACTTCAGATCTAAGCAATTTCCCCACTAACTCTGATAAGACAGATAAAAAACCCCATGGATTTTCTTAGGAAAAAGCACGGGTAAACAGATAAGCTTTGCCCTGTGCCCTAAAGGCTAGCAGGAGTAGCAGTCCTGCTGTGAAATAAGTCCTAGAGCTGAGCGTTCTTCACAGCAATTATTTTTGCATCCATTACTGAAACTGGAATTGACAACAGAAATGCTGCAGGTGACCTCAGTGGCTTAAAAGATAAAGAAAAGAAAAAAACAGGTCCCAGACCATTTAGGGCTTTGTAGCTTATGCCAACACGTTCAATATTATTGCTCCACAAACAAACTTTATAGAGCACTTTCATAAAAAATGCGCTCGGAACTAAGAGTAAAATGTCCATGGAGTTCATTTATGAAGCAATAAAAGTAAATTAGTCATGGAGCAATAGAATAAGGTAAAATCAAATCAGATTTGCTTATTTGAATACTTTACAATCTGAAAAACAAAAGACAATAATTTGGAAAAAGTTTTATGTCTTGACAATAAAATCTTTAAACAGTCAGATACATCATCTTGCACTTAATGTGAGGGCAAGCAAGTTGAAACCTGTTTAGAAACCTGACAAACACATTGACTTATACAGTAAGAATTTGGCAGATGAGTAAAATTTATAGAGGTCTGCTGACATAGGCTGGATACTTATGACACATTCCCCAAGACTTTAAGCTCAAGAAGCTGACACTAGTCAGAGATTTGAAGGGTTGATTGGTGGATTGCGTTCCACAAGTGCTGGAGTTCCCTATGTACTTCAAGCCTTCTGGGTACAATACTGTTCCAGCAGCTGGTTTGCTCATTGGTCTCATTAGGAAGAGAAACCTTTCTTTGTCCTGCAGGGATACTTTTCCATACTTCCCTTACAACTATCTGCCCTTTCCCTGCCATGAATGGTTATGGCCTAATGGGAAAAAATGAGATGGTTTTTGATGGGGTCAAGATGAACAGCTCTTCCACTTCACCAAAGATGGTGGAAACTCTTATCATTAGTTCTATGCTAGAGTAACTGTGTTAGAGAAACATTTGTCAAAATGTCTAAGAGGAGCCTAGAGAACATGCTTGAATCTTGGGAAGAAGTATGGAGAATCTTTAAGTGTACAGAGAGAATATAATGGGAGGTGGAAAGCAAAAGTAAAAATATTCCTACCAAAGCCTGAGAATGTTCAAATGCATAACAGATCAGGACTCAGTCATAATTGTAATTCATGGAGAGCATTTTACTTGCTCATTCAATATCTCATTCAATAAAATCTCATTCAATAAAATCTCAGAACTCCTGCTGTCCAATGGCCTTTAAATTCCAAAATGTGAAAATCCAAAGATCCCCGATGACATTATGTCCCCAGTGGTGTAAACCTCATTATTCTCTCTATTAAACAAAAGACAAATCTTATTATTTATCTTTTCCCATGTCTGCTGACTAAAATCAGCACCACAGGTACCATCCCCACAGTGCAGATGGAGACAAGCTAAGGAAGGCATGCTGAGAGAGGTTCTGCTCTACTTGCTTCCCAGCTCTGTCACTCTCTCTTAGGTTTCTACTCAGCCAGCAATTGTCTCCCGGATTAAGAATTTAGAGATATATGTGCATTTATATTCAGTGTAGGACCACTGCTTAAAAATGACAGAACAAACTCAGAGCATGGTCAGAGTGCTCTTTGTATCCAAGCTTGTGCCTTACTTCATAAAGAAGATGACATGATGTTATTTATTATCTGTTTCCTAGAAGTAGAACTCATTGTCCTGACATCGCACCTTCAGAAGCTTGTCCACATAGATTTTATTGACTCTAACCTGAGATTTCGTCATAACCAGATAGGGGATATAAACACACTATCTTCAGCACAGGCATTTCTATTTTATTTCCTTCTTTTTACAGCCAAGTTATCATTCTTACACAAAAAGTAATAGGAGACAATCTGAGACATGTTCCTGGAAGTGTGAATAGCAAGGGTGTCTGCTTCTTCCCACTGGATGTTGGTTCAGGTTGGCATTGGTGCTACCTGAGGTGCAGAGCAAAGTCTGTCACCTGTGCGATCACCATCTGTCCTACCCTTGAATTCAGCAAGGAAGGAGTACAATTAAAGAAGAGAGAAACCTCTCATTGACATTCTTCCTGCTGAATTGCTTCATCAATGTTTCAGGATAGAGAAGGATCTCCTGCGGGTCACAGTGGATGGCACCACCAAACATGCAGACCTCACAGGTCCAGATGGGCTCTCAGGAGGGCACCAGCTGTCAGCTCCTCACTAGAAGGACCTAAGGCATCGGCAACCTTCCTGTGTTTCCCAGCATGCTCCTACAGCTGCTGTGCTGCCTGAGACTTCATAGAGGAAACTTCCCAGAGCTGCGAATGCAGCTCCAGGCTCTAGATCAGAAGTCTTTGTACTGGTGAAAAAGAAATGATATGCTGACTGAAGATGTACAATTTTTAAGCAATATTCACTCCTGCTCTCTTTCGCTTCTATTTTTTGCTGTGCAAATTTTAACTCCACAGACAGCATTTAAGGGATATACATAAAAGACTTCTGCTAGCACAGAAATGATCACCAAATCTTTCTTGTGCAACTTGTTTCTGATCCTCCATAAAATCTGTTGCTACCTGTGCTTCAGACTGTGGCACTGAGATCAGCAACCTTTCAAATCCCATCCCAGAGTTTTCCCAAAAGACAGATTAATCAGTCTACCAACACTGTGACAGTCACAAAAGTAAGCTTCACATCAGTAAATGACATGCACCGTGCTACTTCCAATAGGATGCTTGTACAAGGCATTGAATGTCCGTGCCAGTATGCTGTCATTATTGTCACTAAAACCAACCAGAATATTCCAGTATTTGAGAACGTCAAGCCATCTATGTTTTTAGAATAGCATGGAGAAACTAAACTATGATTAAGATCTTTGCTCTTCGTAGAGTCATTTCCAAAGCTTGTTTTATATAGATGCATACTTGAATTTTCCAAATCAGGTTTTTTTTCTTTTTTGTTTCCACAAAAGGCAACTAACTATTAAGTTAAGTGTACTTAAAGTTAAGCGTAATGACAAAAAGTGGGCAGATGGGCTGTCTCCCTGTCAAAAGAAAGGAGACAAGTCTAGTTGGCAATTTGTCTTATTCTAAACTGGGTGTTTAAGTTATCCTGGCAGAGTACTACTCTGAAGTGCCTCTCTTTACTGACTATAGAGGAGTTCCAGCAAATATAAGACCTACTACTTGACAGATTCAGTCAGTCCTAGCTCTAATAATCGCCATCCTAAGTGTTTAACACACTTAGGATGTCCCAAGCATTGTTTCTAATATTGTATCTCTGTTTTACTGGGCTAGATTCAATAGATGTGAAACTTGGTGCAAAGACAGTCATGAGATGGTACTAAAATGAGTAAGGATCTGATTCTGAAAATTGCTAAGTGCCTGAAAGTTTGTGTGGAAATGGTAGGCTCTGTGAGAAACATGCAATGCTGTGCAAAAGCTCCACTAAACAGTCTGTCTTCATGGCACTGCCCAAGGGACTACATAAGTACAACAGCTGCACTCACTTCTATTTGTGCTTGGTTTTTCTTTGGATCCTAAGACTAAACTGAATGATAAAGTTTGATGCAAACACTATATTTTCTTTCCTTCAGATGCTTTTTGATATATCTGCCAGTGCTTAGCACGGTAATAATTTGTCAGTAAAGAAAAAGAAGGTGTAGTATTTTAGACCATGCTGCAGTATTTCTTTAATCAGGTTCTTTGCTACAGGAAGTTCGGTGAAATGTTAACTACTATCAGCTACTGAAGTGATAACAAATACTGTGGAAAAGCTTTCCAGCTCCAGGATCAAGTCTATGACATTTCTCCTTTGTGACAAGTCTGGTTCAAAGGTTGTAAACAGCTGACACATTAGTGAAATCAGGTAACTAGTTAGAAAGAAAAAGTCTCATAATTGTTTCACACCCTCTCATGTCTGCTTGCAGCATTTTTCTGTTTCTCTCCTGCTGTAGATAATTAGCATATGCTGTAGGTACAGAACAGGCAGGGCATGGAGTAGATACCTGAGCAGAAGCATATTACTGCAAACTAGTGTTGTGCAATCCTTAATATTGCTAGGGGCAAAAGCAGTAGATCTGGTGAACGACAGCAATGGCTGTGATGCAGCTGCTTCTGTGCTACATAGGTTGCATTGTTGGGACAGTAGTGTGCCTTCCACCTTTCCTGCTTATATTTTACAGAACTCCACTTCAACATGAGAAGTTTTTTATCCACACTGAGTGAAGTTTGTTCTAGCTTGTCTCTTGTTATTACTGTGATTGAAACGACGTATGAAATTTCTATTTCTCCATTGACTGAAGACTATATTTCTGTACTATCAAGCAGATTATTTTGTGCTGCTCAGAAACACGGACTAACTTAAGACAAGTTCTCAGAACAAGTTAACATTTCCAGTTAAAGCTCTCCACTTGTAAAGCTGCAGAATTATTACACCTTGTATTTACACATACTATTTATATCTCAGAGATAAGACAAGTTAACTGTAGCATCCAAAATAACACCATCTTTCCTAAACAAAAAATAGGATCTACTGGCAGTGTCTCAAATACTTATTCTTTACTGATGGAAAAATGTAAATTGCTTAAATGGTGACAAATATGTGCAGTTCACTCTCAGCTTTCTCCTGATGAGTAGATATATCTACAGTAGCAATTAACAACTTGTTTTATCACTGTTTTTATTAGGAAATGAGTGAGATTATTTCCACTTGGACAGCAACAAGAGATCATGTAAATTGGGAGAGCTTCTAATTCTTCCATTCAACTTGACTTGTACAAGAAACTTGAAAAAAGAATAAAATTCCTGAGCTGTTTAAGCATCCACAAAAAGGAATAAAATTTAATTTTTGTTTTCATGTGAGTCACTGTGTAAAGACAAGAGGAATCATCTTTAAGACTGCCTCAGTGACTTAGGAATCGTAAAACTTATTTTTAAAGGGAACTGGGGCATGCATACTTAATGCTGTGGCACCCTGTGCAGGGACACCCCAAGTATGGGCTTTGGGACCTAAGCCAGTATCCTCAAGTAGCAATGTGCTGCTTTGCGAAGATATAGCAACTGGTATGGGGCTACTCCAGGGATCTCTCAGCTGAGTTCCCTTGACAACACAAAATGATGTCAAGCACTTGTATGACTAAGTATTATGAAAAATCAATGGGATACTCTTTTCTGTTTCCAGTAAGGATTTATATTTCTATAGAGTCTAGATCTATTCCTTCATCCTTTCATAAGAAAAAACTTATATACTATTACTTTTATACTATGACAGCGCTATATGCCCAAAGTTAGTAGCAACTATACTGTGGTGTGGGGTAAATGTTTTTTCCATGTGTATAATTATGTTCCTGTTTATTTTAATTTCTTTTTTCTGTCTAATCTGCTTATATATCTGTATTTTTCTTTCTGATGCCCTGTGTCACTTAGCTCTGTAGTACTTTACTTTGGGGATCAATACACTTTTTGACCAATTACATTTTGGAGACCTGCCACTGATGCACAGGACAGAATTTCCCTGCTTCCCAACTGCTGGAGGCTATATGTCAGGTAATGACTATAGTCAACAGAAAGACAGGCAGTTTTAGAGTTCACTTCATCTCCCGGAGCAGAAATTTGAAATAGGCTTGATGAATGAACTTGCCTTTAGCTCTTTATTGACAAGCAAGGATGTGAATGCACTCTTTCATAGAATCATAGAATGGTTTGGGTTGGAAAGGACCTTAAGATCATGTAGTTCCAACCCCCCTGCCATGGGCAGAGATGCCTCACCCTAGACCATGTTGTCCAAGGCTCTGTCCAACATGGCCTTGAACACTGTCAGGAACAGAGCATTTACCACTTCTCTGGGCAACCTGTTCCAGTGTCTCGCCACCCTCACAGTAAAGAACTTCTTCCTTATATCTAATCTAGATCTATCCTTTTTCAATTTAAAGCCATCCCCCCTTGTCCTATCAGTATGTGCCCTTGCTAAAAGTCCCTCTCCAGCATTCTTGTAGGCCATGAAGGTACTGGGAGGAAGCTTTCCTTATCTTATATGTGGATGTGTAACTTTAGATGTCATGAGTTTTGTTAATTGAGGCTTATTCTCCATAGCAATTTTTTTGGTTAGTCACAGGTTTAAAAATGTTTCCAATGAGGACAACAGTTGCAAATGTGACTGTGAGCCGATGGGAGGTCAGGATGACTGTGTCTGATGTGGGCTAGATACTTATTCAGTCTCCCAGTTTCTTTTATGTGGTTCATACGACCAGATTTCAAACAGCGGCTTCTTTGTCCTGTTCCAGACCCATGCCTACTAAAAGTGGTTTTATTCTTGGTACAGTAAATATTCCATTTACTTGGGATCAGAAATCTTTTTGTTCCTCTTACTATAAAGAGAGATTACTGGTAAACTTAAAATTAGACCCATCAGGGTCTTTTTTTTTGTTTGTGAATGTATACATAATTGTCATACCACTCCTCTGTTCTGCCTGTCCACTCAGTTCTTGTAAGCATACAGTCACAGAGATTATGACCACTTATTCCTCTGGGTTTGCTGTGGTGAGGATACCATGAGGAAAGCTGAATTTTAGCAATACTCTGCTTTGTCACAGGGAGGAATCTTGGTTTTATAGGGCAGTGGACAAAAATTGCATCCTCAAATGAATGGATGGTTAAAGATGGGACTTGCCATTCTAAATAATGTCAGTTTAAACTCAGTGTTTCTCCCGAACATGTGGAAATATGAATGACACAACAGATTCACATTTAATTGGTGGCTGGCAACCACAGTGTATAGAGGCAGCACCTAATGCTTTGTTGCAATGCAACTTTATTACAGAGCTGCCTAATGTTATGCAGGGAACCTGGAGGGGGGAAAAATATCACAAAAGGTATTAAAATCAGGTCTGATGGGAAGCTCTAATTATAGCTGTTGTACAAAATGTTAAGATATAAATCACTTCTGAGTGCTTGTACCCCTTGCCAGGAGAAAACATAAGAACTTTATCTCTCCTTTTTCCATTTCATTGTGGTTTATAGAAAGGTAGAGAGCATTGTTTATAGAGAAACAGGCTGCTTATGTTTGTAAAGATTGGAGGAATCATGGGCAGTGTTCAGCCTTGTACAGGCTTGAGGCTGTGTATTAAATGAAACATTTAGAAATCTATGAATCATCCCCCAAGCTCCAACGTATTTCTAAAAGCACTCCAAGAAGATCTGTAGAGACTTAGAAAAATTGCCAGTACATTTCCAGGACAATAAAGGCAGTCTGAGAGATAATATGAGAACTACCAAAGATGGTTTCATGTATGAGCTACAGACCAGGCAGTCCTTAGAATGGTTTTTTTGTTTGTTCGTTTGTTTGGGTTTTTTTTTTTAATTTATTTTTCTTGTGGTTTTGTTAATGCTCTGTTGGCATCCTCCCCACCTTCTCACCCTTTGCCTGCTGAAAGATCAAAATACAATGGCTGGGATTACAGAGAGGTAACATACAGCCTTTTTGTTTACTTGTTTTCAGCACTGGACAGCAGAGTGAATGATTAAAGCTCATTTTATGAAATTAAAATGATCTAAGGTATAAAGTAGTGTAGCCTTTTCCTTAAACAGAAATCTTTCTCATGATAGAATGAGAATGATTTGTAATTTCTATAAGAGTAGTCTTCCAATAGCAGTTATTCACCCACTGGTAATATTGATAGGCAAAACCAACTTTAGACCATGGCATAAATATAGCACGTATGGCAAATACAGTGAGTTTAAAATTGTGTCTTGTGTATCCTCCCATGTGATGACAGTAGGTATGTAAGATGCCCACAGTAGGGGCAGGGTCTGAAAAGGCTAGACTTGGGGAAACACTTGTTTCTTGTTCAACAGGAAAGACCAAATCATAGCTTAGTGACAAAGAATATATTAAGAAATTCAGCTGCAGTTTTTAGGGCTGTAACTGGTTCACCAGACATGGGAAAAGGAAGACAGCCAGAGGGTTGCACAAAATCTCAAAACAGGTAAATCTAAGGGCCTAAAATACAGAATAAAAAATGCAAGCAATCTTCTCCAAAATATTTAAAAACCAAGAGTTTTTACAGGTACTTTCTCAATTAGGTGACCATCAGAGTATCTGGCTCTTACTTATGCCAAACCCTACAGTGCACTGGTGATTCTAGCTTACACTGACAGTAATGGAAGAGTGACACATGCTTTGTCTGCCTGCTGAGGAGTACAATTGTATGGAAATCTCTGGACTATTTGAAATATTTATGTTACCCCAAAATATGCTATTCTCAGTTAAATAATCCTCTCCATTTGCTAGGGAAAGGGAAAAAATGTGCTTAATTTTGAAGTGAAAGCAGGCTTTGCTGTACCACACCAGGAAACCAAAACTATATTCTTGATGAGAAGGACTCCCTGTTGGGCACTTTAACAGCTCAAAGTCAACCACCATCTGCACGTCTCTGAGGTAGTTTTCTTCCATCAGACAAAGACAAAAATCCTGCAGTTAAACAATCTCATTCTAAGTGAGGTTGCTGCTAACACACTGGAAGCAATATTAAAAGAAAGGGTCTTCTACCACACTGGTATCAAATGTTGAGTGGAAGAGGATACAAAAATAGTGGAATATATATACTAAGAATAGCCTTGGAGTATAAGAAGTCACCTGTATAATGTTATTCTCCCACTCCCATTGAAGAATGTCTACTGAGTTGTTAAACATAGGCAAAACCATGTAGGGTATCTTTCTCTCCAGTCACACAATCTTATCCTGGCGAACTAGTGAGGGTTATTCCCAGGAAGGTTCCCTTTACTGCAAGTTGCTCCTGAAAGGAAAAGGAAAGATGAAGACTTAGTTCCTGAAGACGGCAATCTTAATGAGAGAAGATGCTTTATTGTGTCTACATTAACTTGATTGGGTGTCACTTAATGACTGCATTTACCTATTTAAATTGCCTTGCAAAAACCTCTACAAGCTTTATACTGGCAAATGAAAGGGCAAGGACCTCTTGCTAGTCACATGGGCTCTTATTGGATCATAATATATTTTGTGACATTCTTCAACTATACTCTTCCATTGACAGTGAGCAATGGTCGTCACAATGGTGACCTATCTAAAACCAAGACTAATTCAGACAAAATTAAAACTAGATTAATGTTTTGTTCAGAGATTTCCTCCCACTTTCCTCAGACTTGTAGCAAGGTAAGATAAGGTGCAAGTACAGCAGAACACATCTGCTTCTTGCTGACCTCTGACTCCTACAGGCCATTTACAAGTGGGAGCATTTGTCACCTCCCTTCTCATCCCTACTAGTCAGTACAGTCATGGAAGATGTTAAGCATACAGCATCCTCCTCCCCGCTCTTCTTATATCCAAAATACAGGCAACCCTGATGTGGGTGTGCTGGTTTAATAGTGGCTACAGGAGATGAGACTTCAGCCCTCTAAGAGGCAAGTATCTTCTTGAAGGGCCCTATATGTTCCCTCTCTAGATAGTCAAGAAGTACAAGCATTTCTAAAGGATGATTCATACAATCAAAAATTAAGTGTGTAGAATAGATGGGATGAAGCCTCTAGAGGAACAATTTTCTCTGCACTGTCTGTTCAAGTAACCTCGATGACAATCTCAGACTGAATGCTTGAATTTTACAAGGCTACACTTGGGTGAGGTGAACTCTACCTAAACTTAAATTCTAACCAGACAGTATCTAGAAGAGCACTTTAAACCATAAATGTGACTAAGCTAAACCCATGTGCCTACTGAAATAAAATGGGATTTGGCTGTGGAGATCCATAAAAAAATTTTGGAAATACTAGTTTAGGTAGTGGAAGCTGGCAAAAATCATCAGTCTGTAATCAGTGTTTTGCTATTTTTTTTCCCTGCAGATGAGTCATTTACATGTATAGTCCAAGAACTATAGTCTTATTTTTTCCTGTTCGAACACAATCTCCATAATCCTTTCAATTTCTTTTGAGGAACAACTTCAGTGCTTTCTGTTTTTTCTGTTTGTTTTGTTTTTTTTTTTAATGCAGTTGCTGCTTTGGTTAATGATTTAAGTGCTTAAACAGTTTGAAAGGCTGCCTCTAAGCTAGGCCCTATTTAATGAACAGCAAGAACGAAGAAGCTGCAGTATATGTTACAGAATTAGTTTCATTGTGGTGGCTCTGGTGAGATCACCAATTCCCTTGTCCACCTCTGCAGTCTAGCCATTATTTTCTACGGAACAAACTCTGCCATCTGTACTCAAATTTTAATCATGAGAAAAGACACAATAATGGCACTCAGAACAGCTTCTGGCACAGCACTGCATAACCTGAAGCTATTTTGCCCTCCCTGCAGTAGCATGCTCCATTTTGCTTGACATGATGATAAAGCTCAGCAAAAGACAGCACTGTTGATCCTGAAGAAAGCCAACCCACATCCCTGTCTACTCACTCTTAAAAGTGTGATGAGAAGGCTTTGCTCATTACCTTTAACTCTTTTAAGAAAGATAGCAGCACGAGAGGGTTTTTTTGAAAGAAACATTTGCATTATCTCTGTGCTTTTAATCTTAAATCCCCTACTCATTTCTTTTCAGGTGACATTGGCCTCCTTATTTCACAAAGCCTCACCCTGTTTTATCTCCCCTCCCTTCCCATATCTCTTCTTCTCTGCACTGACCTCTTGCCACAATGATGATCCTCTCGGTTCCATTAACTGAACTTTGATGGTGTCGAAATAAAGAAAGTATCACTGTCCTGGTGTACTGCTGTGCACCACTTTCCATAAAAATACACTTTTTTCTTTCTTCTATTCAACGCTCCTGTTACTTTAGTGCTGAGTGCTGTTATTGCCTTACTTGCTTCCTCACAGCAGAAAGTGGGAAAGGCAGTCAGCTTTTAGCTCAGGATGACCACTCAAATATATGGAAAGATCGAAAGCTTAGTTTCATGATATGGAAATGTTTTGTTCTTTTTCTCAGAATCAAAAGTGCTGAGAAATGTAGACCAGGCGCCGCTCAACTCTCCAGCTCACTGTGAGCTACAGTTTGTTGGTCTGATAAGTGGCTCTCTGCTTGCACATGAATAGCTCATGATAAGAGAAGTGATTCGATGCTCAAATGTCCTATTATCAAGAATGCACAACATGTAAAGTAAGTGCTTGCCCCTGAATGAAGATAGTGAGGTTGTTAAAAACACCCAAACAAAATAATTCTGACTATGTAGCAATTAAAACCACAGGATATAATGTGAGCAGTATGCATTACTAGGACTATCAGCTGTAAAACAGACACTATCTTCTGCTTTATAGCATGGCTTATTTAATTTGCATCTGCTTAAAAAATACTCATTAGGGATGAGCTACAGGAGAATGATTTTTGGATGGACATGGGTCAAAACGAACACACAATGGAGGGTGACCTTTCAAAAGGGAGATTACCTATAAATAGCAATGGTTATCCCACACAGCCTTCTAACATAAGCCTGCCAGGAGTATGAAAAGGAGACCCCTTCCAGGAGTTCCTCCAACATCATTTCAGATTGGCATGTGACAAATTTTGGCCACGAATAGCTGACGAGAATTTGCAAGGGATCAAGCAAAAAGCCTTAGCAGCTGCTGGCTGGTGATATTCCCCTGGGTTTAAAAATTAGCTCAGAGCTTCCTTCTCTTTCCCCATGAACAATGGCACACACTTCACTTGAAAGGAATATTAAGATTTTATGTTTGAAATATGTCACTTTGGGAGCTCATTTATTAAAAAAAAATTAATTGTAGCAATTTTTAAAATTAGCCAAGCAGTGTCAGCAGACTTTATTCAATCCCAGAGGGCTTTAGTATCAGGCTGCAGTTCTTAACTACTGCTTTAACTTCTGCTCTGCAACATGGATCTCCCAAATCTTTTATTTGAAATGAGGAAGAACTGGTATTGCTGGTCATTTACTATTGTTAAAGTGAAAGAGGTCAGTGAATTAATCGGGAAAAGATATGGTCTATTCTGTTTGTAATGTATGTTCTTTGCTAATTTGTCCTGTGAAATTGTCATAAAATAATATTTCGGAGTTCCTATTTTGCAGACCTTCATATGAAGGTCATTCTGCAAGGAGACAGTGCATAGGTGATAGTTTTAAATAGTCAGATGTGGTCAGTCTCTGAACACTTGTGTGTTTATTGCACACTTATGTATCTGTATTGTGTTTTCACATTCATCCTATGTAGCGCCAGAGATCACTAGCGGCCCCTCCACAACAGGCAGAACTGCTGTGTGTTTCTGACTCCTGTGGCCTCATGTGCTTAGGATAATGGTTTGATAAAAACAAAACCAAAGCAGCTTGACTATTGTCATTAGATTCGTATTGGATAATTACTATGTTTATCATCACTATTAAAATAATGATTATTAGTGACCAGGATCTGTATACAAGACCAAGCCCATGTACCACATGCTGTTGGTAAACAAGAGACGGTCTTTGTTGGAAGGCATTTACAACCTAAATAGACATGCAGACAAGAGGTGTTATTATCTCCACTTCACAGATGGTGACCAAGATACACTGATATGATGTGCCAAGGGATTCACACAAAAGTGAGGGGGCAGGGAGGGAGTGAGCCAAGCGCCAAAGCTGGGTTAGCAGGTTGCCCTGACCGTGACCACACTTCCTCACTGCACCCACTGCAAACCCACAGCCACCGGGTTTCCCTCTGCTCACAGGCAGGCGAGTGCATGACAAGCAGCTTCCTCTCGAGCTGCTCCACCCCGGGTTTTGCCCCCACAGTTGATTTCTGCCCAGCGGTGCCAGGTTCCTGTTTACCCAGGAAGTATTTGTTACTGGTTGGCTCCACAAAAGAGATTTTTTGATTCCGTCTTGCAGATGTTTTAGCGCACATTTGACAGTTGTTTTTCTGCTGTAACATCATGATCTGGAAGCTGTTCACTTTGGATGTTTACAGCTCGTGTTGGTTTTAACAGCAGTGCTGCATTCAAACCTTGCCGCAGCCCAGAATTCTGCCCTGAATTTATTGTGGGGAAGTGGAGGCTTCAAAAAAAAAAATCAGGGTTCTTGAGGATGAGTTAGTGAAAAGGGTTATATAATACCATGCTGACACTAGAAACAGACTCTGTGACCCAGAAGATAGCTTGCAGTCCTGTCTTGCTGCTGCCTATGATACAATGACTTATTTTCAGTGCAACACCACTGAGCATTGCAAGTTCTCTTCTGACATGAAAATTGCTTGAATGGTGACAGAGAGCAGATCTCTCTTTTAATATTGCTACCCTGTATTTATACTTGCATGCAACCCCAGTCCAGGACTGGTGTCCAGTTGTGACCTCTTCTACAAGGACAGGTATAGAAAATGGTCCCTGTCCTGAACTACCAGGAGAATAGGAAATGTCAGCAGAAGCTACCTGCCAATTTACATCTCCTGGTTTTCCTACCAGCATAAAATTGAGGGTAGCTTTACCATGCAGTTGCCTTACTGCTCCACTCTAACTGCCAGGTTAGTTTTTACATGTGATTTATAATGCGGATCTTGTTTCCACGTTGGAGTGCTTTTGGATTACAGCATGAAATTTGAATGTGTCTAAATAAAGGGAATGTAGTGGCAGTGGTGGCGGCTGGGAGGCAGGGATTATGTGAAAGCTTTCAGGACGCTCTGAGCAGTGTGCTGCAGCAGCCAAGGGATTTTTATGGGCACAAAGGCACAAAGTAACCCCTCTAATCCCTTTCTCACTGGCTTACGGACTCCGAAGAAGATTAATAATTACAGGGGAATGCAGTCAAAGTGTTTTTAAGGACATATGTGCAGAGGCTTATTTTAGCCATTTCCTAACAGCAAATGCACTGGCAGATTCTCAAGGAGAAATGTGAGTGCAAGTTCTCCCTTCTCCTACCCCTCCCAACAAAAAGATGATGATTTACACTTGTATCAAAAAGAAGCTTAACCTGTGAGAAGCTGGGGGAATATTTCCCAGACTGCAGGATTATGATTTTTCCACAGCCACACCACTCACCCCACTCTTTCTGGTGAAATACGAAGCATAGTCCTGTTCTGCTGAGGTCCCACAGACGGGCTTATTCCAGTGAAAAGGCCAACAGAAAGTTTGAACACTCCCTTTAAAATATTGGAATTCTGGAGAAGTATTTTACCTTCCCTGAAATTGATGTTTCAGCTGATGGTGACTCTGCTTACGTATTGCTACCCATAAGTATGTCCCTCTGACTGTATTTGTACATATATATATATACACACATATGCAGGAGGTGTCCAGGAACTGTTTATGTGCTGAGCTTTTAGTTTCGCAGCTATGTCATTTTTGGAGGAATCTGTGCCTCAAAGGAGAAAGATATGTTTTTACTCTCTCACACTCTTGCCCAATTCAAAACTGATGGCATGGATTTTCCTTCATTCTTCCTCAAATGTGACCGCCGAAGAAAACTGAGCACAGAATAATGGCAGCAACATGAAAAGTTTTCTGAGTGTTAATGGTAGAGGAGGATAGGAAATGTATACTTGTTTCACGGTGCATGCTAATGCAGTGCTTGGCATTCCACTGTTGTTTGGGATATAAACTGCAATAGGAATGAAAACACTTATATCTTATTACTGCATTACTAACTAAAAATAGCCTATTTTCTCAGAGTTGTAAGGATGAAAGTTTTGTCCATATACTTGCCATTTCTGTAAGACACTCTTGAGACCTGTAAATTCGTATAAAAAACACATAAAGTAAGAATTAACCTCAGCTGCCTAGAATTTCTTTTTCCAGTTTGCAATATTCTGCCTGCATCATCAAAAAGACCCTAACTAAAGTCTTGATCCTTTTCTGCTAGGGAACAGATTGCTCATGTTAAGATTGCAAATTAACTTTAGTTTGAAACATTTAGCATTAGTTAGCATTTGCTGTGCTAAGCCCAGTTTACTGTGTGCAAAGCTTTGAGATTAAACAGTATAAACTAATCCAAGATCTGCCTTTCCTGTTTTGACATTGAAAACCTGTTGCACTTTTTGAAGAGAGGGAGTTTGCTGAAGTGATATGAACCTTAGTCTTCTCTCCTGTGCTTCCAAACTTTTTTTCCAGGAGGAACTGACTCTACTTTTACTTGGTGCTTTCCCACCAAAGGGAGGGCAGCCTGGTTTGTGTGCTTTAAGCAGTTTAGATGAGAGCTGATTCAACAAATATCTGGTTTCAAGGTGGGAATCCAGACACCACTGTGAAGCAATGGGCACACGGGTTCCAGTGTGTGCTCAGACCAGGTTGTTTCCACATGAACATGGGTGTTACTGCACTTGCATCAGCCTTCTGCATCCTCTCATACTGCTTTCTCTTGCATTGCACAAGAGATGCTAGAGACTTTCTTGAGACCAAAGGGAAAGAGAGAGCCTTCACCCGGCAAATGGGAAAGTCTCCTTCCCTGTGTGGTGGCTACACATCCGTTCCCCAAACAGAGATTTAGAGTTTTCTGAGAACCTTCAGCCAGCCACAGCACCTTCACTGAGTTTTTGCTGGTGGCGTAGAGCAACTTTGCCGTATTTCAGGTGGGCAGTTCTATTCCAGTCTAATACATCCCAGCTCATGATAATAGAGTGTGCTACAAATTCTTAGACTGTGCTATCTGAAAATTACTCACGCTGAACGATGTTTCTCCCATAACTAGTTCAGCAGACTTCTGTGGAATGACTTAGTGTGAACACAAGTGGCATAATCTGGCCTTTCACCTTTATAGTGAGTTATCAACTTCAAGAAAACCCCCAAACTTATGGGATTTGGATCTCAGATGCCATTATCCCAAGGTGCTGGCTGTAATCAGGTTTTTATTCTCTTGGAATGTTTCCAGGAAAAGCTGTTTCCTGAGCATAAGAAACATGAAAGATCAGGAAAGTGACTAAGAACATGGAAACCTTAATGCCGCCTATCAAGTGCAATAACTGAGAGCACTGCAGATTGTGTCAAGGATAACAAAATAGGCTGCTTAGCACAATGACTGCCAGCTATTGTTTTTCAAGCAAATGACTGAGACTTGGCGATGATTAGTCTATAACCAAAGGAGAGGAAAAACACAAAACGAGAAAGGGATAGTATAAAAACCAGGGAATAAAACCCACAGGCAAACTTTATACAGACATAAATTTCACACCAGAAATAGTCAGTCATGAAAATGACTTCTCGTTTATGTCAATAAAGTCGGCATGTTTGCACTGTGTTAAGTTTAATCTAATGAGATTGATCACAAGTTAGCTCTCTTTGGCAATATATAATTATCTTTTGCTGCTTGAATATGTTCAGCCCGACTTTGTACACCTTCATGTTGCCCTGTTGGCTTTATTGATAGAATGAATAGAGTTGGCATTTCCTGAAAGCAAAAATCACCACTGATGACAACTCTTCATGCTGAAACAAATGTAATCCATAAACGCATCCATTTCTGTGGTGTCTGTCTGCCCCAGCAAGGACCTCATGTTACAGTAGGAACACAATCTAAAAGGCAACATGTCAGTAAAATATTGATGGAACAATGTTAGTAGGAAGGGAAATGCATATTTAATAAGTGCCTAGATGCTTTTCATGTACACATGTGACACCAGATCTCAGGCTAATCAGAGTGAGGTTGGGTCAATTCTTGCGAGGGGAAGGTTCCAGACAATACATGGGGATATCCAGTTGTAGCTGGCTTAAACATGTCTTTCAGTACCCTGACAGGAGGCAAGGAGCAGGGTAAGTGATGTCTTGAATCTAGCTTTCTGCTGGGACGCTGTGCAGGTACCTCCCCTCAGGTGGTGTCTCAGAAGGCCCATTTCCTCCATGACTATCACCTTTGTGAGAAAGCACATGTTTTGAGATGCTGCTGTTGTAGCCTTCTGTGGGCTGACAGGAAGGCTGGAAGACATAACACTCATTGTGGAAGCTGGGAGGTGGCAGGACTCCTGATCCACTGACGCATGGAAGTCCCACTCTGCCTAGAGAAAGCATCTGAGGGGGTAAGACAAAAAGCTCACTGTGTCCTGAACACCCCCTCAGAGAGAAAGGTCAAGAACAACATAACCCAGGCTATTAATGGCAACAAGCTGTAAAAGCTGTGGTTTCTGAATCATGAAACTGTGGCTGTGACTATGGTGCACATTAGAACCTGCAGTTCTTGGTCTGTGCTGGGCTGCCATAAGCAGGACCATGAGTGAAAAAGGGTGTGCACATCTCCATGTTCTGGCTTCACAAAGATGTGAGCTGCAAGCAGCTCTCATATTTTACAGATGACACACAGCTTTCAAATAGCTGTTCATAGATGCATAAACGTTAGTCTTTGAATTGCAAAATTGTCCTTTGTGTTAGAGCATGTAAGTAGCCCCATGTGTACTGGTGTATGTCTGTGTATGTGTGGTTAGGTGCTTGCTCATTTATTTGGTTAAAAATGATTTACAGCACTTACAACAGTCGCCATACGTTTTTATTATTACCAGCTCTTCTTTAGCTCTCACACCCCATGCATTTGGTATGAGCAATAAAACTTACTTAATTGCAGCAATAAAGGCAACTTTGTATGCTTGAACTTTGATTTGGAAGGATTTTCCATTATATAACTATGCAGTTTTACACATAGACAATAAAGTAATGGCTTAATATGAAAGTTCTTGGAAACAGTGGTAAACCTTATTACGAATGTCATCTATTGCTGCCTAGAGTGAGTTATATATTGCTTTTTAGTCCTAATCACAGCCACCGTGTTTTTCCATCTGCAAGTGCACATTTCCTCTTAGGTAGTGGTGAGGAAAAAAATCAGCTCTGATAAAGGAAGAGAGTGTTTTCACAGAACCTGGACAAAGCTAAAGCACACTACAGGCAATTATTTGTAGTCCGTTACATCCCAGGCGAAGCATACTCACAAAGCATTAACAGTTACATGGGCTGAGCCAGAATGATGCTTTGGTTGTAAACGTACTCCATGTTCTGGCACATTGTTGCAACCACAAGTCTCAGAATCATTATGTTATCACAGAGTTCCCTTCAGATTATAATGTTGATTATAAAGAACTTTAGGAAAAGATGGAAATACAACTATTAGGCCAACTTTTACATATATTAGTAATTTATTATTTTTAGGATCACTAAACTTGGGTTTGATTCATTTCACAATGTTTTGTTGGTTTATAAAATATTAATAGGAGCAATAGAATTTGTCATAGAAATGCTGGAAAGTAAGATTAAATAAAACCATACCGGAACATAAATCTGAAGACCTGGGAAACTTCTCTAGCTCTGTCTTTCACCAGGATATTCATGAAGAATAAAGTAAAAGCCATTAGAAATAACTGAAAGTAAAGGACTTTTGAGGACCAAGTTGCTTAAACCAGTAAAGCCTGATTTAGAGCCTTTCCTGAAGTGAAGGCAGCACACTGAAGATATTTAGCATATGTATGAAAACAGACAAGCAGATACTAAAAAGGGGCTCACAACAGTATCTCAGCTATTTATTGAAATCTACAAAAGTAACAAAGCAGCCTATACAAAACACTTCCAAATGTGCTGGAACAGTAAAAATACATATAATTTGGAGTATTCAATGCAAAATACACACTGAAGTTCAGAGAACTATAGAGTAACCACACTGAATTACACAAAAAATGCCAGTTTGGATCTCTCTTTCTCGAGCACACACCCGTCACAGGGAAAGATGCATCTGCATTCCTCTCCTGGGCTTCTACTGTTTTATTTCCCGGGGCAGGCTGCCTCCGGCTGAAGGGGGAAGGGTGACAGTGCCCATGGGGAAGCCCAGGGTGATTCCACTGGAGACCCTTTGCCTCCAGCATTACACCTGTGGCCTGTTGCCCCCAGACTTTCTCCTGGGAGGCAGACATTAAATGGAACCACTGTTTGCAAGAACTATTGACCTGGCAGATGTCCCTGCAGTCCACTTATATTGACATTCCCAGAAAAGAGCTGGGATGACTTTTGCATGGATTTCCTTTGCAAAGCAAGGTGCAAAGGGAGAAGACATACCTTCATATTCCTTCTTCCCTCTTCTCTGGTCCTATCCCAAAGACCTAGTGCCTCTCAAGCGTATAGGGGCAGAAGGATCTTTGGCAGGATGGAGGACCAGGTCTGCTCACAGAGGCTCCTCTTTATGTGTCGATCATGAGGAAGACTGGCTCAAGGGGGAGCTGAGCTGGCTGAATCTAGACGAAGGGCTGCATACACTAATCTCCCTGAATTTAAAGGATTGGACAGTATTTTACCCTCTGCAGCTCCGGATCAGAATAATTAGTGAATTAAAATGGATTTTCCACTAGGCAACATGTTGCTGAGACTGGTTTTAGAAGGGTTTTCTTCTCCTCCTTGTTAATAAAAAAAAAAATAAAAAAAAAATATCCAAGACAGCTGTCTTGTGAGGGATTTGTATACAATATTAGAAAGCTACACAGCTGTGGAGTCTGGATGCAATCATAAAAATTGAATAGCAGAGACATGGCATTGCTCGAATACAGCCCACTTTGTAAGTGTGCTGGGTGCTTGGAATGTGCATATCACACAATAAAAGTGCTGCTCTTGTCTGTGTTCAAAGCAAGAGCACCAATAGGCTTGTGGAGCTGATGTAATGAGATTCAGACTGCCCTCAACAGCTGAAATATTCAGTTCAGCAAATGGATATTCAAATGTAAATATTTATATGGGCCAAGGGCTCTTTGTTGCTTGCTATTTTGACATTTTCAAATCCCTCAGCTTTACTTTTGTTACAAAGATGGTCTATTTGCTGACGAGAAGAACAAAGGTCAGTGGCTTGTTATGCAGAAATGGTGTTATTATTGCAGCAAAATACCACTTCTCCCAACCCACAAAGCTGTGATTCCATATTAGTTCAACATCAAGACCTACACATTCATGGAAATAATGCATCTCTGAGTTGTTATGAGGAAATCAGATAATAAAAAGAAAGAAACAAGTTATTTCAGGTCCTGATCAGATAGAATTAATGGTACATCAGGAAGAAATGTTAAGTGCATTCACCTTTCACTTCAGAAACATTCCGCAGCTGCTCTTAATAACCACTTGTTACATTTTGCAGGACTGGTATTCACCTTTAATACCACTGCTATTGCAATTCTTCATTCATTTAACAGTGTGCTCACCTTTTGGGTTTCACCCAATTTAGAGTTTTAGGAGAGGTTTAGAAGAGTTATACTTTAGCTAAAATTAGTACTATTTTCTGATCTCTAAAGCTTTAAAATCAATACTATGTTCTTCTTGATTTTACCTATACCAGTGATTCCCTGCCTTTCTATAGCTATGTCTCACTGCCATTGCTTTGTGTACACCCCATCCTTCAATCTTCTGTCTCCTCACCCCTTCCCTACTTCCCTTACTATGCTTTCTGCTTTCCTCTCATTTTCTTTCCAGTTCTTGGGTATCCTGCTGCCCCCAAGCAGTGTGCCTCCTTGCCTCCTACCTTTTTACTGCCTTTTGCCATTCTCCTGGGCTGCTGCTAGCTCCTTAGCCCACTTACACCAACTCAGATCCACAAGAAAAGTTTCTTAGTTTGGGTTTCTCCCCACTCAGTGCTAAGACTGATTTTTCTTCTTGCCATGCCTCATATGCGAGAACTGTTGAATTATATATAACAGCTTCTTGGAAACTTGAAACAAAGATTGAATGCTTACCAAACTGCTATTTGGCAGATATCCAGATTTAAATTCATGTTGTTGGACTTCTGCTAATATTTTTTCTATAAAAATAGGATATCAATAGTTTTCCTGAGGAATATATACATCTGTAGGATAAATTCTTCTAAGATGATCAAAGAAAATACAGGGTGATATGGCCTTGCTGCTACCTGCTCATGTGGAATAGGTCAAGAGCTGAGGATATTTATTTCAACACACTTAAATATTTGGGTCTTCAATATTGCTGGCTACTTGGTGCTGCTTTTGAGAAGGAATGTGTTGAGACATCATTATTCATTTTTGGTTGTGTTCACTACTCAGTTCAGAAACTGAGAGTCAGACTTTCAGCAGGAGTTTAATTATGATTCAAGAGTTGTATTTGACTTGCAAACCAAAGTAGGGTGAAACTGTTCCCTGCAGGATTCCTTCCTCCAGCCTCCAGCATCCTGTGTTCACAGACCTCTGTTCATTTCCTCCACTCATCACCAAATTCTCATTCCTGGCAAGTGGTTTAGATTCTCCAGGCATATTTTTTTATAGCATTGAAACATTTTTTTTTCAAAGCAAAAACTGAGCTACATTAATTGCCAGGGAAAGGAAGTTTCTAAGAAATAGCTGTAGAATCAGGCTACTGTGAAAGTACATGGGAGGTCATGAGCATGCAGATGTCCTCAGAACATATGGCAAAGGTTGGGACTGTGAATACATGTATTATAGGGTAATACAGAATGTAATACAGACCTTCAGTGTAATTGCAGAACTCTACTAGCCTCTTCAAAAAGGAGGCTTGAGGTAAATGACCTCAGTTCTCCTCTAGTCCCTCCTATATTTTGCTCAGTTTTCAGATATGAAAATGTATGTCTTAGCATTTGGACTATGACTAACAAATGCTTTTTAAATGAGGGTAGTTGAATTTCCACATGGAGCCCATTATATATTTTGTTAACATCTTACAGTACTCTCAGGTCACAGTTTGTGTGTATCTTCTGATGGGACTGGATTTGGAAAGCTGTGCTGGTGTGTGTGTGAGCAATTCCCTAACCGTTAAGTGTATCATGGTTCAGTCAAATGAAAATCTCACTTGCCACCCTGCTTTGCCAAAGATGAAGTAAGCATTGACAGCATTGCTTTCATCAGGCAAAATGTTTCTTGAGAACATTCTTTCCAGCTCACTGAGAAGCTCAGGCAGAAGCTTCGTTATTTGTGTGCTTTCACATATTTTCCTATGTGGGCATACATATGTACATTTCAGCTTGCAACTTCCCGAAAAGAGTTGCTCAATGATAATTTTTACCTGATTAGAAGTAGAAAAATCTTGACTTTGCGATAACTTCATGCTCCTTTACCAGTTTTTTTTTGAGCCAACCGCATTCACAAAGTTCAGAAGCTGTTAGTCTTTTATCAAATTCCTACAGTACAGCACTAAGATCTTGAGTTCTCTTGGGCTCCTTGATGTACTCTGCTGTCGGATATTTTTTAGTTTATCCCTCATGTCAAATTATCATCTGTTTTGGCAGTAATTTCATCCTTTAAGTTGGTACACTGACTCCCCCTTGCCTCATTCAGCCCTGGTGAGACACAGCTGGAGCGCTGGGTCCGTTTATGGGCTCCCCAGTGTAAGACACTTGGACATACTGTACTGAGTCCAGTGAAGGGCCACAAGGATGTTTGGAGGATTAGAACATCTTTTGTATGAAGAAAAGCTGAGAGAGCTGGGACTGTTCTTCCTGGAGAAGACAACACTCAGGGGGCTCTTAACAATGTGCATAAATGCCTGATGAAGGGCGATAAATGAATCCTCCATAAGAGGGAGGACAGGGCAAGACTCTTCTCAGTGGTGTTTGATGAATGGAAAAGAGCCAGTGGGCACAGAATAATTAAACACAGGAAAACACTGCTGTAAAGGCAATTGACCACAGGGCCAGTTTGCCCAGACAGGTTGTGGAGTCTCCATTCCTAAATGTTTTAAAAACCTAACTGGGCACAGACCTGAGCAAGCTGCTGAAGTTGACCTTGCTTTGAGCAGAGGGGTTGAAGCGTACATCTCTGCCAGCCTCAAACTTTCTGTGGTTATGAAAATCTCCTTCATACTCATATAAGATCCTATTCTTTTTTTCTCATTTTTTCTCATGCCTTCATGGTCTACTTTTTTGAGACATTTCAGATCAAGAGCTTTTGTGTGTACCTTACATGATGGGGTGATTTGGAACAAGGCCTTTGTTTTGCCGTAGGTCACATCTTGAGAACAATTTGCTTAGTGATTTTCTTTCTTTCACATCTGTTTATGCTCTTAAATAAAAGTTAAGTTCTTTTTGATCAAGGTTTCTGGTGCTTTTTTGGAGCAAATATATCTTGTTATTCTAGAACAATTTACTCTGTGCAATTTTCTGACTTGTTTCTCGCTGGCATTTTATTTTGCTTGTATGTGTTGCCTAGCTAGGTTTTATGGCATGCAGTGCCTGGAAAATTGTATCCTTATGAATATCGAAGCATTACTTTGTCTCAGGTCCTGCAGTCCCACTGAATTTTACAAACAAACTCTTCACAGAGTCCTTTCTGCACATTTGGGTAGAAAAAGAAAACTCTATATCACCATCACTACCTAAATACCATCAGAACCACACACCTGCACCTGCACTAATATTCATTCCCTATGAGGAAGTCAGAGCTTTTATGTGGATGGCTGTGAATCTCAGCTCCTTCTCTGAAGGAGGGATAGAACACAAGTTAAAAGGTAGGGAAGTAGAGAAAGAGGGAAGGAAAGAAGGGAAGGAAAGAAAGAAGAAAAAGAAAGAAGGAAAGAAGAGAAAGGAAGGAAGGGGGGGAGGGGAAGGAAGGAAGGAAAGAGGAAGGAAGGAGGGAAGGAAGGAAAAGAATCTTAACAAAATCAGTGGAAATATATTTTCTAAAGAACAAGACAAAATCTTGGTGAGCAGCAAAATTGCCAGATCCTTCTGAGAGTCCATGGTTTTATCTCACTCTGCCTCACATTATCTCCCCATCTGTTTTATTCTTTTCTAGGCTGTCCACCATGCCCTGCCTTTCAGTACTAGGAATATCCTTCTCAAATCACTTACTCACTGCTATTTGTGAAGCCATTTCCACCGTGCAGTCCTTCAGAAAGCGGGCTGGGAGGTAGGCTTAGCTCATCCTTACGAAAACATGTATCACAAAGGTGACCAGAGTCTGATCCCCCTCTGTCCCCCTCTTTTTTTTGGGTGGGGTCAGAGGGGATGCATATGTACCGAGCAGGTCTTTTTCCTGCTACAGGCACTTTTGAAAGACAGGGTGTTTTCATTTTCTTCGTTACTATAAGCTGACAACTGAGCAAAACGAAGAGGGGAATGAAGCCCTTCTGAGCAGTGGCAGCTGATAATTACGTTGCTCTGTGCAGGGCTCTCCATAACCCCAGCATTGTGAGAAGAGTACTTGATTACAGTGTGTAAGCCCAGCTCGATGTGAGAGTTCTGCTTCATTAGGGAAATAGAGCTGCAGTGCTTTTGCTGATCTCATTTCCATCTCCATTTTTTGCCCTTGTAAAGCTAAACTACCTTTATGCTCAAGTAGCTATCATCCTTTTGTCCTTGGCAAGCCTTACAGGTAAAGACATGGAGGTAAAATGATTGGTGAAATATTTGCGAAAGATGCAAATACTATATATAGGGTGGGGAGGGGATAACCTGGAGGACCACCGGGTACTCTCCAGAAAAGAAAGAATACAGTTGTGTTAGGCTTTCTCCAGGAAAATAATAGTCCCTATAATTTGAGTGGGTTTGTTTGTTCAGTCCCTGAAGGAAAAAAAAATAAAAAGGAAAACCAACCTCCATCCCACATAGAAAGAGGAATGATCTTGTGGAGTAGGCAGAGATTAAGTACAATGATAAAGATGATGATGATTAGAGGCCTTTCAATTTAGGAAAATGGGCACATTGGACAGGTTCAGCAGCCTGGCTCCAGCTAGGTGTAGGGAAAGCCTGTGGCACTCCAAAATAAAGCAAGAATGGACTTGGAGAATGTAAGGGGCTTACCTGAAGGGATTGTTTTTTTACAACAGACTGATATTTGCCAGAATGCATGTTGGGTTGTTCTTTTCTCTGTCAGTAATCAAGTATCTAATTTATAATTGTGTAGATTTCTGATTTGTCAGTATTTCAGGACACTTACAGTGACATTTGAAAGGTATCTCGTCTCAGACTTGGAATTGCTCCTCAGCATTCAGCAGTGAGTGTGCGACCCTGAGAGCAAAGCAGGGATTTCATCTGGACAGGAAAACTATTTAAGCATCTTTAGACCTAACTATTTATTCTTTCAGGGCCACAGTGTTCAACCCTCAAGGAGTTTGTGAGTTTAGCTTCATAGGCATTCAAGGGATGGCATAAGCTAAAGGATAATAAGGGTGTATGTACACCTTGTAGTGGAGCAGAGGGATCCCTGAGGTAGGGCAGGCTAGGGCTAATGCGCACATTGTACAGTGCAGTCAGCAGCAACTAGCTTGGGTCTGAAGGCAGATAATATCCTCCTAAGACCATCTTGCTTCCAGCTAACTCAAGCACAGATGGCAAGTGAAGGTGGCAAGTAGGAGTAAGTAACCCCCTCCAGGTGTGTTACTCTCATGCTGTTATGTTATGCTGATGCCACATTTTTTGTGGCTGTCGGGTCCCTCTGGGATCAGGACTGGGTACCACCACAGCTGTTGCAGATCCAGCTTGACTGTCACCCTGCTGCTAGTGTAGACATGCTGCTAGCTTTTCAAATCTCATGCCCATGTTACACAGACTATGAAGTAAGCTACTCCATCCGGCTGTCCTTACTCACGTGTGTCTTCAGCTGATATTCCAAATACTGCAGTTCAGCTCACAGTGATTTTTTGGACGGTTTTGAAATCTGTAGCTACAAAAAGCTGAGGTTTTGAGCCTAATTCTTTTCCTCTTCTACATCATTAACTTTAAAAGAGCTCGTCACAGTTAACACTACAAAGGCAAAAAAGACTCTGATCTGACTGTCAGAAAATATGGACTTTAGCTCTCATTTACATGATCATTTATAACCACTACAGGGTTTAGCTCTCATTTACACGACCATTTGTAACCACTCCTAAGACCCCTTTATAGCGATGGGTCTGATGTGAATTCGGTTTGTGCTGTGCTACAGCATACTGGGCATGATAGAAGCAATTAAATGGGGCTTGTTCCTTTGCCAGCCACACATGTTCTTTTTGGTTCCCTGCACTTTCATGGCACGATGCTGGTCTTCCCCAGCCTGGTACAATTCCCATGCCTGTATACTCAAGCAGCCTCCTCTTTTTTTAATGTATAGTAGATCCAACACATGAAACCTACCCATAAAGCTACTATAAATTGAATATTGCTGCTTAAATGAAGTCACCGCAGAAGGAAAGAATAGTCCGTGCTACTACAACACAGAGTGAGGCAGCATTACTGGAAATCAGGTAAAACAAACAGAAAGCTCTCATTGTAAACAAACCTGTAACCTACTTTTTAGCATTTCTCCAAAGAAGAATGAGTTTTATTTCCACCACTGGCTGAGGTTTAAAATAGATCTTTCCTATTATGCTGCTTGTGACCTCCTTAGATCTTGTCTCCAGTCATAGTGTGTGGAATGAAATGGAGTATTACGCTGTTGGCTCCCAAGGGATGCTTGCGTCTTAGTTACCTTTTGAATTAACTAAACCTTTTGGAAAGATTAAGTCATTCCCATGCTACTGTGTTTCATCTGGTCATTTTCCTGTTTTAGTTAGCATTTTATGCTTTACCAACTTTGATCAATATTGTCAGGTCTCTGTCTAGATCAGAACAATCACAAAAACTGTTCACCTGATTGAATTCTTCTCCCCTCTCTCACCTCGGTACACTGTCATTGGCCATGTCACACGCAGCAGACATGGCTCCTGATGCAGTCTCTTCTGCCTTATTGTCAAATGTGCTGTTTTTCTAGGACTTAGGATATTTATAATGTAAGGGCTGCTAAAGGTGTCTCAATAAAATCCTTGCAATATTTTCATCTCTTTCTACACAGTAAATGTGTTGGTGATCTTGACTGCATACTGCATTGTATCTGCATTAGAGTATTGGCCCTATGCTTTGGTTATCAGATAAGATTCTCTGCTTTGAATCAAGAACAGACAGGGGAGATGTACAGGCTAAACTGGGTTGTTAAGGCTGTTCTGAGGCCTTTTCAAAGCAGTGCCAAGGCTTGCCTGCCTTATTTATACCTCCAGCATTTTGAGTTGTTTTGTGCTAAAGCAAAGTCTGCTTTCTCTGTCCCTATCACACCTGAGGAGCTGAGTGTTGCCAACAAGGCAGACTTTTCCTGCTCTCTGCCTGAATCCTCCTTTTGTCTTCTCTTGGACCCACATTTCCCTGCACAGGGGACTAAACTTATCCAAGGCTCTTGTATGGAATCTAGGATGGCTGAAACTGCTTTCACAGAAACTGGATGTTCCCTTGTTTTGCTTTCTTAAAAGCCCTCTTTTGAAGACAGGGTTCCAGAGCAAGTCATTTGCAGTACATGCTTTTCTGTATCCCCTTGGGATAACAGACCCTTGTGGAAGGAAATATCAGGCTGAAAGAAAACTTTCTAAGAGCAGGGTAGGTTTTGCTCCATTTCCAGCTGACGATATTGCGGGGGGGGGGGGGGGGGCGGGGAGGTAAACTTGGCACCTTAAGACTATTTTCCTAGCTTAGTAAGGACTTAAAATCTGGTGGGCAATTAAAGCATCTGATCATTCAGCAATTGCATTAATTTGATAAATAAATTAGTAACAGTGCTTAGGTAGGCATTTTTGTGTGAGACCCATGGCAACCATTGTACATTTGACAGGGGTTGTGCCCCTCATATGTCTAAATTGCAAGCTACAGAGATCCATGATATGTTTAAATCAGCTAGCTTGACTTTGGGGAATGGTCTGGCTGTGGTTAGAGAGGGCAATTTTGCCTGGCAAGAAACAGAGAAAGAATCACAGTAAGGTTTAGGGTGTGAAGGCTTGTGCTATGCAGGTAAAAACCAATGGTGTTTCAGTCATGTAAATATGAAATAAGAGAGTGTTGAATCAGGCTTTTTTATTTTTAACCATGAGAAACAGGCATTGAAATGTGTATGGGAAATGCAGCAGAATGTGCTATAGCCCAGGAATCTGCAGAAAGCCTGCTTTCACATTCTGGATCGACTGTTAAGGTAGGAGAATTAATAGCATTAGCAGCCTCTGAGGAGATACATAGCTTTCAGATTTCCTAAGTGGGTGGGTGTTAAAGCAAGGTGGATGATGTCAGGATGATTTTCAGTTTTAAAGAGAGCTCCAGAAACAGCTTTAACAGCTCGAACAGCTCGCTACCAAGCTGAACAGAAGTGCTTGGGCTGGGGAGGAGGAATGGAGAAGGGAAGGGAGGGAGAGGAGCTGAATGGAAGATACAGCCTGCCGTTTACCATCAGTCCCTGGCTGAGTTTACTGAAATACAAAAGGATGACTGTTGATTCAGCTTCGCCTGCTGCTGGGAACCTTCTCCCTTGCCCTCCCTCACATCTGATCTCACATCTCTACGTTTAAGAGCATGTGTCAAGCACAGGGGAGGAAAGCTGCTGAATATTTGGGCACAGGCTGTTTCTTTGTGAATAGCATGAGATATTTTGAAACTGAACTATGTCTCCTGAAAGCACCTTTTCCTTTCCCTTTCCAAATCATATTTACTTTTTTTCCAACATTTATAATCCAAACTCAGGTCAATCTAATTTTAACCATAAAACCTACCTTGCTCTGTTTTCTTTCCTGGCTGCTGTTTGGTAAAGTCTTTCATTCACATATATAATTCACAATACTGCAGTAATTATGCTTTTTTCATCCTCAGCATTGAAACCATGTAGTCAAATATCCTTTCTGTAAAGCTGCCGCATGGGTATGATACTGCAAACAACAAGAGTACCTCAAATTTAGTTAAAATCTTCCCTTTCCAAAAGCATCAGACACTGGTAGGTAAACATTTAAGGTATCAGAGGAAGAAAACAGCCCCCTTCAAGAGCCCCTTTCCCTGCTGAGGGGAAGCCCTGTCTCCCCAGATGCCCCAGCCTGTGCTGGCTGGCCAAGGGCACTGCTGTGGGCTGTACCCCCATGCCCATCCTGCTGAGAACAGGCATGGAAGGGACACGTAGTAACTGTAACCACGTTTAGTTTGGGATATTTTTTTTCATTTTTATTTTTTTTGCTAAGCCTGGCAACAGCACACATGATGAATCTGCGCTGGCACGTGTCCTGCTTGCTGCCACCTCCTCTTTGTCTGTTAAATATCCTTGTCAATTTCTGACTTAAATTGGGCTGCAGCACCATGCGTAGGGATGTTCTCAGTTTTTGTGTGTCTGAAGCCACCAGGACTGCGGGACTTTATTCCTGACTAGGACTGGCTTCAGTATTACTCTAAAAGCAGGTCTTCTGGAGCCTCTGGCTCTGGGCCTGTTACTGCAGACTTTAGTCAAGCCCTATCCACAGTTACGGCATGAAAGTTGGAGTCATTTTTCACATGGTCTTCCACAGCTGTACTAGCTCATCTACACATTAATCACAATTAAAGTGTCTTTTCTCTCTTATGAAGCTTTGGAAGATCAGCCTGTGGTGACAATGCTGCACATGGTTATGCCACAGTTATGTCCTTTCTGCTGCTGGGAGCCTGGTGGCAACAGGTTGCCTAAGAGACCATACAGGTACATGAGACATGAAATCTGTGACCTTGGGCACTAGGTGTGTGACAAGTCACAGTTCAACAGGAAACCGAGTTCTGGTCAAGTGCTTTGAGTTGGGCAGTGCTCCTCACCCTCCCCTGGCTCTGGAGCTGTGTGACAATGGTCTGTGCCTGGTGCTGGGTGGGCTCCTTGCACACTCAAGGACCACCAGGCACCTCAAAGTGCCCACATGGCGTGGGGAGCACATGGGGCTGTGCTGCAGCTGGACGGGTGGTAGCACCATGCCACTGGGCAGGTCACTTCATGCTGCTGTGCTGGTTGCCCATACCAGGCAGGGGAGCGTACCCACACCATGCCCCATGCCACCTGAGGTGAATACAGACCTCCATGCTGCTCTTGTGCCGCTCATCACTTGGGGAAGCTGGTGCAGGGAGGCCCTTCTTCTCCTGGGCCATGCTGGGTATAAATAGCCCTAGCTGAGGGGCAGCCAAGAGGAGAGAGCCAGCAGGCAGAGGGCTGGCAGAGGTGGTGGCAGCAGCCTCCCTGCCACGCTGAGCCTCTCAAAGCCTCCTCTGTCTCATCTGGCTCTCTGTGAGCAGTTGCTAGGTAAAGGCAGGTGTGTCAGCTGAAGTAGTGGAAACTTCTATTCATCTTATAAATAGTTGAGCAGCCCGACTTGGTGAAACGTGAAACGAGCAAACATCCCATCTTCTCTTCAGAGGGCAGATCGGGATTCAGCCTATAGTGCTGTCATGTCAACTGTGTCAGCGCTGCTGTTCATGATGCCAAGGCCCTATAAGTTATTCATGTGAACACAGCAAACAAAGGTTTAGCTTAACTGAGGGATGAACATTCCTCCACCTGCAGCTTTCTCCACAGCTAGACACAAGAAGTGCAGAGGTCACTTAATCTGTGACAGAAATAGACTGCACCATCTTTGGGGTCAGTATGCTTTGCAAGTATAGTAATATGACTGCAGGCAGGCCTGAGGGCTTCTGGCACAGTGTCCTTGGTAGTAAAAGAAAATGTCATTAAAATCCTAATGCAGCTTGGCTGGTTTACTTGAAATTTGCTGGGCAAAATTATAAATTTCCCTTATAATCATGTTTATACCCGAGGCCATTAGAAGGCTTTTTCCTTCTGCTAATTCCTCATGCTTCTTGTCAGACTATGTTGACCCTTGTTCTCTGGTGAATTAAGATAGATTGCCACCAGAGGTTAATACTCCCTCTGAGACTATAGGAACTTTTCAGGTCTTTCTCAGTGATTGAAGAGTTTCTGCTCTTAAAAAGATGAGACTTCAGAGCTTGAATTTGAAGCTATACGTCAGCTTGGCAATATATTAAATGGAGCTTATTGTAGCATTTCAATTGCAGTCAATTTTAAAGAAAGGAGAAATCTCCATGATATTGCCTGGAAACGGATGCTTGTCTGAGCATGCTTTCATATAACCTCAAAAAATCTAGCCATGAATTTCATCTAGCGGTCAAAGCAGAGGGCTGGGAGTAAAAATATGTAGATCTCAGTTCTGCCATGAGCCCTTTAGCAGGACTGACTAAGCCAATCCCTCCTGCACCTTAGATGATCAAATTACCATGGGGACACTAAGAATAACATTTAACAGCAAAGCATGGCATGCTCATTAGATAAAAAGGAGTCTGTAAGAACAAGTTTTCATTTTCTTTTATTCCCATTTATTCTTGTTAACAAGGATTGTGCCAGTCCATAGATGATCTGTGCTCAGACCTCCATATGGAGGCAAGGACACTGCAATGGCCCTGAGTAGCATGTACTGACAGTTAATGCAGTGACAGTGACTAAGCCAGATTGTCTGAAAATGGACCAACATGACGTTTTTGTGCAAACCTGAACATTTCATCTGACCGGTTTACTGGTGAATGATAAGGCACTGCTCTCATTTGCTCTGTGTAGCTGCTTCTGGAAAGGGGTGGCTTGTGGTGAGCTAAAGGATGAGACTATGATGGAGAGCCAAAAGGGGTATCTGAGTGAAAACCAAGCCATTTAATACCAGCTTATGTCCCTCCTGTGCTCTTTTTTGTTAGACTCACATCCACAGAGAAGGAAAAATTCAGCCATGTCATGTTAGCTTTTCCTCTCCATGTTTGCCTTTGACCAAATACACACAAAAGGAAATCAATCAAAATTAAAACAGATGACAATGATCAGCACAGAGCTGGTGCTTTACCCCTTAGTGTGTGATGTAAGCTGTAAGTGAGCCTTGCTACCTTTCTGGGAGATAGGTAAGTAAGCAGAGCAGTCATATTTAGCAGATGTAGGAACACGAAAGCCTATAGCTACAGCATGAAGGGGGAGGATAAACAATTTATAAGTACTTGTAAGTGATGATGGCACAGCTCTGTGTTGCAGTTCTAATTTACTGCTCTCTGCTTGTCTCCCCTGCAAGCTTCAGCCAGCAGTTTGCAGGGCCATCACTTTTTGAGCTCTGAGCAATCTTAGACACATGCCGAGGGCTACACTGTATGAACCAGACTTGCATTTTCTAGATCGTACAGGAATAGCCTCACTAAACTCAGTGGGATGCTTTGCATAAATACTCTGTGTATGGCTTACATAGCATAGTGCTTATGAGGTGAGCCACTTAGCCACAAAACTTAGCAAAGGCATAAAAATACAAACACTTTTTATATAGAGCTACTGAAGCCTATTGGCCTCGAAAGTCCTTGCTTTTAACATGATAAATGGCTAGCTCCCAAGAGTAGTCACTAGTGTTGTGGAGTACAGTCTGACACCAAATGGCAAACAAGAGTTTATTTGATGCACACTATTGTAAGTGAATGATTTTGAAAGTGCCTCCTTTGCTGATTTCATCAGCACCTGGATGGAAGTATAAAGATTGTTTTGAGGAACTTTGTGTAGACTAAAGGCTCTGTTTGAACTGCACCTAAGTATTGTTGAGGCCTGGGAAATGAATTATTATAGGAGATGTATTTAACTGTGAGTGAGCATGTATCTTACAGCAGGAGAAAGGAAATTGTAGTTTCCTTGAAACTTCAAAGGGCGGAAACTTCATAATGAAAACCTAATATACATCTTCACACAACAGTTCGGATTTTGTGTCTCCTGCCTTTGTGTAACCTTGCATCAAAGGATACTTAGGTTAGTACTTGAGGGAAGCCATCAGCAAGGACAGCGCACAACCTATGGAGGGAGTGAGAAAAAGAGCTATCAAAACATTCTGGGATGGAATAAAATGAGCAAAGGACTGAATAAATTATGTTTCTCCATATTAAACCTTTATAGATGAAGAACAGTTTTAAGAAGCTGTTTAGACATGTCGTGTGATATAGTTACTGTAAATAAGTCCATAAATATTCATATATTATCAAAGTGCTAGCTTTGACTGTTTTATTGTGCTTGCACATTGTGTGGGATTTGCTTCCCACCAATATTCATGAAAGTTATTAGACTCAGCTACTTTCAAGCAAATCTTAAGAGATACTTTCGATCACCAAATTTTAAATCAAAAATATATTTGATCTAGTAAAATTCCTAATAATCTTAAGATCATTCTTGAGGGAGGATAACAAGGTACGCAAGGATGTGGCTCAGTTTTGCAATAGAACTACAAGTACAGTTGAAGTTTTGAATATTCAATACCCATAAGAAAATAACATATAGAATCATAGAATCATAGAATAGTTAGGGTTGGAAAGGACCTTAAGATCACCTAGTTCCAACCCCCCTGCCATGGGCAGGGACATCTCACACTAAACCATGTCACCCAAGGCTCTATATGCCTCATATTGTTCAAAACAGATCATTAAAATAATTTTGAATACTTAACGAAAACTTCAGTGTGCCCAGGGGCAGTTTGAGTACAGAAAAAAAAGGCCATATTCATTTAAGGAATTATTTGTTGGAGAATTTTTTGGCGAGTTTAATTGATTGCATCTTTTATTTTGTATCTTTCATTTTGCATCTTTCAGTTTGCATTTTAGTTCAGCTCTTCCACTGGGTATATACTTTGTTGATGAAAGTGTGGAACAGCAACTAAAGATACATATAGGTAGTCAGAAATCACCTACCTGATATGTTACTAAAGTGATTTTAGTGTTGCTTGAAATTTTCTTAAGGAATGCCGAAGTCATACAGACGCCACATAATGTATTCTGCTGTTCAGTTAATACAAATGAACACAAAAAGCCTATGCAGAGCTATGTGAGATAATCCTCACTTTCTACAGATGTTATTTTGTACATAAAAATATAGATTTTTCTTATATCTTTGAGATTAAATTGGTGAGCAGCAGTAGTACTCAAACCTGACTTTCTATGGATGTGCATGTTCAGCTCATAGATAATATCTGTGATGGCGAAGTCTGAGCACTCATTTTAACTTTTTCCTCAGTGAGGTTGTCACTGAGTTTCTCATCCTTCACTTGCTTTCTGACAATTCAATAAATTTGAGAAAATTTCTATCCACCAAGGATGGTAGAAAACCAGTAAGTAGTGGGTTCAGTTATTAAAGAGACTAAAGCATAGACACTGGCATCATATAATCCTTGTTTCTTTCAGCAACCAGACAGCAACAGACAACAAACAAAATATTCTTTGGAAGTATTCCCCTCTAGGTTTTTTCCTGGTGTCTGCAACAAATTCATGCCCCCTAAAACTTCAGAGATCACTTCTAAAAATTGTCTGAGAGGTTCTCAAGTGTGCTTAGTAAAAGTGTAATAAGTACTGGAGTGCAAATGCTGATTTCAAGAAAGCTGAAAATATGCTTGATGCTCTCTATCTGAGTGAGAACAGAAGGAAGCCAGGCCAGCCCCCCCAAAGAAGGCTGCTAGGCTGAAGGTACTGACCGTATGAGTTCAGCTCTAACTTAACAGTAGTATACTGTTTATCTGTTGTACTATATCTTCTGCATATTCCCTTTGTCAGCAGTAAATGGTAAGTTTTAACTTATGGAGATTAAAATGTAACACTGCTGTCTTATTCACAAACGAGGGAGAGAGGTACACATCTGTCATTACGAGTAGCTTAGTATTCACTGTTGGGAATGTGATGTGGTGTCCACCAAGTCCTTCTGAAGTGCAGTGAATGTTTTGGCATCATTCATGTTGATCAGGGTCCTACAAACAACATCTTAAAAAAAGATGGGATGCAATACTGAAGATGTGTATATGTTATTCAGCTATTTGGCTGTAAGGAGAGCTCAGTGTCTTATGAGAGAAGATATCCAAAGCCTTTTTTCCTCTCCCTTTCTCTTTCCATAGTGTTGTGCAATAAACCAATATAGCCTGAGGTCATGGAACAGGAGAAGGGACTCCATTTGCAGTATGCAGCTGTGCATCTGTGAGGAGTGAGTGTTGTAACAGCCTAGTTGGCAGTCAGTAACATGCAGTTAGTTCCCTACCTGCAAATCTTTAAAATATCCTGACTATAACACTGCAAAGCTTTAGAGCATGTTGGATGACAGGGAGTTTGATTCTGCCTTACTTGACTGCAAGGGAATCTGTGTGAAGCATCTGTTTAGTACACTGGCAGTGCACTGCTCTCTTGAGGGTTTTTTTTTGGTGTACAACCCCACCTGCTCACAGAAGAGGCTGTGATGTTTCCTCAACACCATTTGATGTTTCTCTCTGGACCATAAGAAATTCCCCTCCCAAGGATCTCAGCTGAGTCAGAGCTCCATTGAGATTTATGGCTTAGCATGGACACATGAAGGACAGAGAAAGGGGATATTGCGCTCTGCTGCACTGTAGCTCTCAGACTAGCCAGATCATTTCTGGAAACTGGGACAAGTCAGACTAGGCACTAATACAGCTCAGAGCTGTATCACATCCTTATGGGGCTCCTAGATCTGCTGCTGAGCAGCTGCAAGGGGAGCCAGATGAAAGGCAATGAACATTTGTGTGCTGCAAGGAGGATGGGATGCGGCGCTCCACTGAGACACAGCTGCCCATGATAAAGAGGATTCCAGTTTTGAGGAAGCTATTTCCTTTGAACTGCTTAGGTCTTGACATTATTGTTCCAAGGGTTTAAAGAATGCCTTGCATGGCTTTAAACATGAAAGCCCTGCTCTGTTTTGTTCAGAAGGAGAAGGAAGTGAAGCACCCGACTGTTCCAGTGCTCACTGACAGTAGCAAAGGGCCATGCAAATGGCTGCTTACTCTGGCACAGAACATGAGTTTTGTTGATGTAAAGAGAACAGAGCTTTCCTCAATTTTTTTTTTTCTCTAGTATGGAAATTGCATGGCTGAAGGCTATACATTAAAAATACTTAACATGTACTTTAAAACAAGAACCTAGGCCTACAGGAATTATTATGTTTGAATGAAGATATAACTCAACATGGGTCATGTCAAATGATGGCCAAAGATGTCACTAAGTGAGCTGAGTATGTTGATTTGAGCAAGTATATGTTCAAATAAGCTAGTCATAGGTAGCAATCTAGTTCTTGAGATCCCCCTGGGCAGTGCCTCAAATATACCACAAAATGTATTCTTATTGGTGGTCAAATCTGATGTGAAAATCTGCGTACTGAACATTCAGAGTAGCAGCCATCCTTTTACCATAATATGTCTTACGACATGGAGCTGGCGTGTTGATTGTCCAAGCAATGTAAAGTCAGAAGTTTGGGGGTAACATTGAGAACTGTATACAGAGTCCTGGCACTTGGTGAAAACAGAATTACTCCAGTTAGTTTTATCTCATCTTCTGTACTGAGTCATAAGGAATGAAGAAACAGTGCCACAAGGTCAGTTCCTGCTGTAATTATTTAAAAGTATGTCATCTCAGGAGTTATATGTTTTTTTTTTTTTTCCCCATTGTATCAGATTTTGTTTTTAAGCAGTTATACCCTGAATACTCTGATGCCTGGTGAACTGTGTGCCTGGTCTATCTTTCTGGCACTCGTTCAAAGTATAAGAAATTATCAGTGCTTCTGGTAAGCTAACAAAGTTAATGCTGATGCCTGACATCTTAATTTTTTTTGACTTGCCACTTCACAAATCATTTTACAGAAGAGTTCAAACAACAAAAAAATAACACATACATTTACTAAAATATTCTGCTATATGCAGTAGATGTTGAATGTTACAGGGAAAAATAAGCTAAACTGGGGTTGTATGTTTACCTATCATTTGAAAGCATACGTAAAACTCAATAGTGAACTGACAGATAAAAAAAAACTTACCAACCAACCGCATGATAAAACTGTATTACTCTTATTAACAGTAATTCATTCCCCCCCCCCCCCCCCCCCTCCGCTGGAGTTAACACAATTGATAAAACCTTTTGGTCTTCACAGTGCAAGCACTTACAGTAAGAAAAATTATGAAATAATAAATGCATGACTAGAAATAGCATTTTCTTCATTCCTGCTTTATGAATTTCTGCATGTAACATTGGCAAGCTCCTGTTCTTATGTTGATGATAACAAAACAATGCTGTAAGAGAATAAGATAATAGTAATAAAAAAATATATATCCTGGCTTTAGATTTCCTTCCTGTTATTTTCCTAAATGTTTCTCCCCCCTCCTTTTTAGAGGCACACAATGAACCTTTAAAAATGTGGAGCTGCTTTCAGAATTGCTATCGTCATCCAGATCAATTTGGAACAAAGTCCTGCCTCCCAATCTATTCTAATTTCAATGTACACATTCTGCTGGCTGGCTGCCAGCGTGGAGCTCAGGAAATGATAACTACCCATTTAGTCACAGACGCAAAGATTTCCCTGGGATGGTAGGTTGGGGCCACTTTAATATCCCCAAACTTACTTCACATTTACACATTCACCAACGTCACTCAGTGTGATATTTATATGCTGGGTGTAAGAATGACACATGGTGGGGGGAAGCACATAACTTAGTTATGCTTTTCAAGGGGACAGAAGCTCAGAGTCTTGTTTGCCTGACCTGAGCTGATAACCTTCCACCTCAAATAACTGTACACAACATGAATAGAAAATTAGCTTGGACTAATCTAATATGAAACAAGCAGAGCCAGATACTTTGAATCTCAAAAGCCTTATGAACTGTTTATGATAACTATTTGACATGCCTACTGGGTACTAAACGTATCTATCTTTTTATAAAGTGCAGATTACTATGCAAGGAAAATAAGCCTCATGTATTGACTTGTTTGTTTATGGGCTTGAGGGTTTTTTTTTTGTTGTTGTTTTTTTTCCTCTTCCTGAATTCTGGGAGAAATGGTTTTCTGTGTTCATCTGGGGTATTTCCAGAAAAGGGGTGAATTAATAGCTTTGGATGATTTTTAAGTGTAATTAAATCTTATATCCTTCTCTCCACTTGTTTGAGGACTGGATGCTTTGCAAAGGCTGAATCTAAAGTCAGGGTAAATACTTTCCAAGATGGTTTGAATTTTTTTGGTGCTTCTCTTGCTGATACATTAGGTAGTGGAATGCTGTTAAAAACATCATCTTTAGCAAATCCTGGTATAAAAGCTGGCAGCCTACAAGGCAGGAGACCCAAATAAATGGAATAAGATTAACAAAGAAGCTCAAATTTTTCACTTACGCTAACAAGTCATTGAAAGACCAAATACTTGGTTAAAGAGTAATTATGGATATTTACTACTGTAGGCAAGAAAGGTCTCCACAGTTAACTCAGAGCCTGGTAAAGTATCTGATGTACAATGGCAATGTTCAAAACATTCTTGTTTTCACCAGCATTAAATACAAACATATGTTTGCTTATACAGATGATATATGGGCTGTACTCTTTGCTGTTTTGAGTTTCTTCTCAGCTTACTAACTGTGTTGTCTCAGAGATATAAGGTCACAATAAAAATAAGGGAAGTAAGTACACAACTTGCTCTGGCTCAGTGTTGGCTGTTTGAAGAGATTCATGTTGAGGTCATTTCAATTAGAGGTATATGGTGCAATGACTACAGGTGAGCTGGTTCCTCTCAGCATTCTGTGTTTTCATTGGGAAAAACAGGCATTCTAGAGCACAGTTCTTAAGATTTATTTTAGACAATATGGCCTGAATCACACTAAAGACACCTTTATCTATTGACGGGAGTGCAGGGACACTTGTTCAGACATACGTGTCTACATGATAGATACTTAAAGTCAGTGAAATTAATCTTATGCCTCATTCCTGGTTAGGGAATAATAGAAACAACTACTTCAAAAATCATTGATTTTGTTACTTAAATTAACTGGATGTTTATATTAGATGAAAGGGAAGTTTTAGTTTCAAATCTTGTCACAAGATATTGCTAAAGTGAGCCTGCTTTATGCAAAGTCAGTATTTAACACTATGACTATGATCAAAATTTGTCAGTAAAATAGTTTAGACTCAAAGTGAGTTCCTAATGTTTTAACCAATAGATATGGGTTTCATAAGCACTTGTAAATTTAATGACTTTGGGATATAGACAAAATATGTAGACAACATGTAGACCAAAAGTAAAGAAGAAATCACTGTGAAGTGTCCTTTTCCATGTTTCTAATAAGATAGATGCTCAAGTATGGAATTGTTAAGGATGTGACTTTTTTAGGAAACTTACTTGATAATTAGTATTAACAAGTTCAGAATTTACGTATGGCTTTTTTCTGTGCAGGCATACAATATTCTTTCAGTATTTCATAGACCAGTTTAGGAGAATGAACCTAATTAGGAACAGGTCTTTAGCTAGGGCAACCTTATCTCCAATTCCATCCTATTCTAACAGAGTTATTAGTTTCAGTTGTCAAAATTTGCCAACCAAACATGAAATCTATAAATCTATTTTATATGACACCCTTTCACTTCCGTGCAAATCAAATTGTGTGGATGGACCTGAGCCTGAAGAGAGCTGAGTAGCTGTGTGACCAGAGGCATGCCATGGATGTGGGATGGTATGCTTGTCAAATCTGACAGTGACACCTGGGGGCTATTGCAACCTGGACCTTAGCTTATGCCTAAATGTGTTGTGTGTGAATAATAGTTAATTAAGTTGTACTGTAAAAATTCATATGCAATGATAATGATGGAAACAAATGGGCATTTGCTTTGCAGAGTGTCTGTATTTCATAATAAACTAATCTCTAAAGTTGCACTAAGCTATATTTTCTTGTTCTATCACATGCCATTTTTTTTTGTCTTATAATGAATAAACACAAAGGCACAGTATATTGACAAACATTACCATTAGAGAATAAAAGAGGAAAACAAAAGTTCTTATCTCAGAGAATGAAATAGCTGAGAAACAATAAGTTAAGTTTAGCATTCACTCATATCTATAGAGGGATGTTTGTTCTTTCCTAGTATTGGTCTGTGAGTCACTGCATCCTTTATCTAGTAATATGGTTAAATTCCAGGGTTATCTTGTTTTTTCTTCCTCTTCAACAGAGACGTGAAGATTTCCTTGAATGTTATATTCTCCAGGGTCAGCAAAATGTTGTTTTCTTTCAGTGATCTGGGAAGGAAAAGCATTCCTGGCCTTTAAAAATATGTATTGTCTACTACAGGATTTGCAAAACAAGCCTTATGAAATCTATGTGAACTAGAAAAGTTGTTTTGCATTTAAAGCTGTTTAGAACACAATCTGTGTTAATAACATTTTTAAATGCACAAAAGTGCATGTGAATAGAAAGCAATATCTGACACAGGCACTTACATGGAGATTACTTCAATTTATACACTGATCACTAGTGGAGATAACACATGTATAGCTGTCAAGGCCTAATGTCTTTGAGAGTACATCTCCAACCTGGCATAAATAAAACAACACCATGTTTTGCTGCTTCCTGTTCATTCTGCTGAGAGGGAGACCAGAGAACGTTTGGCTGAATTGTACAAACAAATACAACACCGTAGTACTAATTCCAATTTAAAATGGGACTTGCAGTCCATTTGCTTACTTAATTTCAGAATAAGTTTTCCATGGGTATTTTGTTTGCTGAGGGTAAATTCCAAATATGCTTGCAGGAGGGGGACTGTAACTTTGTGTACTAATGTGCTTATAGGTTGTTCTCTTAAGAATTACACACATTTGGTGTTCTGGTGGTGTGAGCAAAATTCTGCTAACAGTACCAATAATAAATAACTTTCTTGAGGTGTCTGGTTGTTTCCCAGATATGAGTTAAAGAAACAAAGTCTAACACTTGCCCCCAATTACTTTTGAGTCTGTAATTAAATCCGTATGAGAAGAACTGCTTGGAGGATTGGGGTGAATAAAGTGCTAATAAAAACAACCCTAATTTCTTGGCCAGTCACTGTTTTCCTTCCCTTGTGCATCAGTGGCTGCTCCAGGGATCACTGCCAGATCTGCAGCCATGTCCCCTGGGGCTTTGGTCTTGACATATCTTTAAAAATAAACAGGACAGGAGATGTGGACAAGCAAATCAGTTACACTGAACCGAATAAAGCTTCAGAAGCACCACCAACACCCTGTAAGTCTTCTTGCACCTTGGAACCCTGTTTTTACCATGTATCATGGAATAAGGATGTGGACATGGGTACTTCCCACCCTTACTTATTTATGGGTTGTTTCTGACTAAACCTTAAGCTTGATTAAAATGCAAGCCCTGATGTTTCTCTCTTTAAAGTTATCTTAAACATTCTCATCACCTTAATGAAGTTGAAATCAAGACTGTAGATTGGCATCTCAGAAGAAAATATGGGCACTACAATAAAATGATGTGGGTGTATCAGTAGGTGTCAGATTGCTGAGTCCATAATGAATAATTATCTCAGCAAAATTATGTGTGCTGTTTTTTCAGACAAAATGTAAAACTAAAGTCCTTTTTTCTCCTGATAATTAAAAACAGCTCTCTTGTGTGATTGCACATTGTGAAAGAGTCTCTCTTTTGGAGAATATGGTCTGCTAGTAGTATCCAAGGTTGGATAAGGAACTATTATACTGATAATTAGAATTGTCTGTCCTGTATAAATTTCTTTTCCAGTGTCTGATACTAATTTTTTGCATTTTAATTTCAGTTTATGCACATATTTTGTAGAAGAAGCTCATATATTTTTTCTTTGATGTTTTTTTTAGTTGAATGTATATGGAGAAGGTTTTGATACCCACCTGCCTCCCCAGGTCATCTTTGATATAATTTTGGGTTTCAAAATCAACTGCTGGATTTCAAAAGCAACTGCATGCATTCATGGGATAAAAATACATGAAAGAGTGTTAAACACAAACACACAACTTCTGGTTCAGGAAATCCTTGAGTTACAAAACAGTAAAAATTGAGAGAATATTCGTGAGATACAGTCCTGAATATCCCCTATGTTCTTAAACTTTTTCCTCAGTATTTCCTGTTGATCACTGTCAGAACAAGATGTGGGGCTAGACATACCTTTGATTGTATCCAGAATGGCCATGCTTAGATTTCTATGTAATATAACGTAACTGCTGAAAGCAAATTAGGATTTCTTACCAAGGCAGGGAAATAAACCTTGGGTTTCAAAAAAATATTGAAAGTTTAAGTAGATTATTTTCTTTTGAAGACATGTTATATGGAAAATATTTCTCTATAGGTATATTCCTGATCTATTTTATAACCAAAATGGGCATCTCTTATCAAGATGTCTTGCACTTTATGTAAGATATGGTAATATTTTGGGATATTAGGCCTTGGCCTGCCCTTGAAGCTATTATGGGAAATTGGATGTAGGATAATAATTTCTCATGCTCCATCCAACTTCTTCAGCATATCTTCTATTGGATTTGCTTGCTGCCAATACAATTATTTTGAGTGGAAGAGTCATGAGAGAACAAATGTAGATGAGGCATAGCTAAAACCTCTTTCACACATCTATCCCAGAGATAACATTTAAAGGATACTTTTGTGAAGTCTGCCTAATTAAAACTGGATTTCAGACATGCTGTGCAGAGTCAGCTGAAAGAATTGTCTTAGTGTATAGTGTCAAACCAGACATTTGGGATTTTTCTAAAACTTTTCCTGTGATTATTTAGAGACCATAACCAGTAAGAACTGCTTTCAGCTTTGCCGTTGCCTGCCCATAGAATACACGTGTACTGCCTGTTTAAGTGTGAATTTAAGATGAATGTATTTTTTTTCTTCTGGTAAAATTGGAGGAAAAAGGGATAGAATACCTGAAACCTCCAAGTCTGAAGCTAGGCACAAAAAGTGGGAAGCTGGAGATGAAATCTTGGCATTTTTGTATCTTCATAACTGAGACATGAGAGAAGAGATGGTCTGTTTCATCTACCAACAATGGGGAGAGGGAAGACAGCAAATAAAGAGCGAAGAAGATTGCTTGGCCATTGTAATGGCAACTAGGAGATGAGAAGAAAACCACTAATTATTCTGTGATTGATATCCTGGAAAAAAAAAATTGCCTCATGCTTTAGCAATTCAGACATCAGAATGTCCTGTGAGACAATGATAACATGATGAGCTTCTTTTGTGACACTACATGATGAAATGGCTTTAAAGAAAACAACAGTTATTTATCCTGGCTGAAGTCTGACTGATCAGTGGGGAATGCAATTTTGATCTTATCAAGAAATTGTCAAGATAGCTGCGTCTTTAGTTAGGTTTTTACGAAGAAGGAAACCTGAAGCATTGGAACTAATGCTTCAGACTGTTTGGAAAATAGCACTATGTATGCCCAGGTCCTGATCCTGCTGCCATGTTGTAAGTAGTGAATAATGAAACAAAAGATTATGACTTTATTACATTCCAATGTGTCTTCTGGGCTGGTGAAAGTGTGGAGTCAGACCTAGCAAACAGATTCCAGGGGTCTGCAGTGAGCTACCCCTGGGGCTCAGGTGTACCCTGTGCTGATCGAATTCTGAGACCTGGGCTTGCCATGAGACGTTGTCAAAATAGAGAGACATATCATGTGCTCGGAGAGGTATGGAATAAGGCAGTTCTCAAGCAGGAGGCTGAGGTGTTTTTTTCTCCAGTGTTTGCCAAGTGCATTTACACATTGAGTTCTTGGCCGCCACTTGTGCAGACTTCCCTCGGAAACATTTTCCATCTGTCATGCTCACATGCAAAAAAAAAAAAAAAAAAATCCCTGGAGATTCCACCCCCAACCCTGAAACGAGCCTCTCTTTGTCTCTTACAGCTTTCAGCAAGACTTTTATTAAAGAGACAGAGGAGAGGGGAAGAATGCAAGCAAGGTGCTTTCTAGCATTTCATACCAGGAACTGCAGCCAGCGGGATCATAAATGCCTGGGATGGAAAACAGAAGGGTATTCAGTTTCACCTTTACTCCTTGTTTTGTCTGTTACCAATCCTCCCTTTATCTGCAGCACTCTAAGATCCATGAGCTGCTCCATCCAGGCCTAAGAATTAAGACTCAGCTGTGGAGGACAGTCAGATGAAGTGCAGCCAGAAATTCTTGATGCTGCCTTCTCCTGTGCTTGGAACTGCACATAAAATCCCAGCCACCTTCTTCAAAAAAGTATAAGAAAATTCTTTTAAAATAAGTTTTCTAACAACATTCTCTCTTTTAATACTTCACTGACATCAACAGCAAAATGACCAAAAAAAAAAAAAAACAAACCAAAAACCACTGAAAAAAATACACTGCTTGCACAGGCATCCTAAAAGTGATCAATAATGACATAGGGGAAATACATGGATCTGTTATGTCTCCTTTCTTCAAAACTGTGATTATTTTGCAAACAAACCACTCCCTTGTCTAATGATTGTCATTTGCAGAAGTCAAACTTTGTGACAGCAGCTTATAATTTGTACAAGACATATACTGAATAGGTTAAAATTTAAGGCATTAGATGGCAACAAAGCCAACTGGCATTAGGGTGCCAGACTTTTGAACACATGGGTCTGTCATTATTAGAATTTTCTTGATTTAAATTTTTGCTTCATGTACCATGTAAAAGAAAGCTGTATATTGAGAAAAAATGGATGTCAAGGCTTGCTCAAAAGACTGGATGCATGCCTGCCATTAACAGTGAAAGTCTGAAATTTCTATTTTATTTACATATTGGTGATAGGGACATTTAAAATTATTCTTTATAAGAATATTGGAATAAGAATAGCTCCAATTTTTCAGAAAGATTTTTTTGCTTTTTCTTTCTACTATCCCATTCTAACTCTATACAAGTCATTTCCCCCAAGGCACTGGAAACAACAGGTTAACATAGTCTACATGCAGATGTATTGGACCACCACACATTAACTGGGCTTCTTCAGCTCTCCTGTGGGACACCACACAGTGCCCCAGGCTGTTGCTGGGCTGACAAGGCTTTGCTATGACTCATTACAATAGGAGGCAAAATCAGCTGGTGCAGTGAAAAAAACATATAGGTTTATCAGGGATAAAGAAAACAAGTTATTCAGGAGGAAATGATCCATAACTGCTTGTTATTAAAGCCTTTAAGAATTACTTGTATAAGAAGAATGGAATTGCTTAAAAAATTTAACTCCCTGGTTTGTTCTCAGAACATGAGTGAGTCAGGGCAAAACTATCCTGGGAGCCAAAACACACAAGTGCTGAACGTGTTTCTTTGACAGACCTCTTAAAGGTGTTTTTTTCCTGAATTTAGTGCTATTACTGATACATTCTGTATTGGGGGAAAAAAAAAAAGGTGGCAACCATATGAAATTTTCATTTCTTTTGAGAAGACAGAAAACAACTGGAGTTGGAAAAATTCCTTTGAGACCCCTCCCCTCCCAAGTCCAAAAAAATGAATAAAAGTCTAATGATATCATGGTTAATGAAAAACATACAGACACAAGAAAGTGCTCTCAGCTTACCAGAGGCAGCCCTGTTACAGAGATCATCATTGTGTTCTTTTACGCATCCCTATTCAGTTTTTTTCAACAGTTACTATACGCTGTTATCCAGCATCCATGTTTTACCACAGAGGTGACTGCAGTTCAGTTTTGGCTGAGGAATTCATGGTTTGCAGGGACAAGAGGGGAAAGGGTAGCAAAAAATGGCAAAAAGGCAAGATAAATCTTGCCTTGTAAAGCCCTCTGATCTCCATGGTCTGCTGCCTGCCAGCAGTGACCCCAAACAGAGTACAGATACACACACACGGACATATACTGCCAGCCTCTCCCTTCCCTGCGTTGTGTTGCTAGCTGCCCTCATACCCCAGGAAGATATTCCTTATTCCTAAGCCTCCAGGAAGGAGGCAGATAAGGGAAGGAAGAGGAGGCTGATTCCAGGATGCGGGTGGGGGCAGAGGGATTCTGCCAGGTGCCTCTCCAGCCTCTCTACAATGACTGTCTTACAGTGCCCACCCCACCTTGGGGGAGACTGTTGGTCACACACTAATATAGGCAATTACATGGGATATGTCATGTTGTGTGTGTCTGAGGGACAAATTGCCATGGTACTTGCCTATCCATATATTATATACACAGAAACTGGTAGATTCCTGCTGAGCAATCTAGACTCTGGACAGAGTAGGATAATAGACATTCATATGTATGTGCACATGCAATTTAAGTTGTGACAGGTCGATGCCATCTTGTTCTGGGTGCCAGAATAGCTTGTTATGGTCACAATGCTGAGCTTACATCATGTTTATATTCTAATATCCTGCTCTTAATGGCTAATAACATTCAGAACTTTTCTCTGTTCCAGATGTGGTTTCTCTCTGTAATTTTATTTGGAAAGTTTGAATAAGAATGGTCTCAGTTTTTATTTCCTTTTTAACTTGCTTTGAGTTTGAGCAGGATGGGAAAATAAAATTGCTTTTAAATAAAAAAAAATATCAAGTTCTGTATTTTAGTCATGGGCTGATGAAAAAAGGATTTGAATTAGACTAAATCCACCTGCTTTCTGTGGGGGCCATGCTTAGGGAGAGCCATCAGCAAGCCTTCTGTTAAAACAGCCTCCAACCTGTGTACATCAGGGCTTCATTCGTGTACATTAACTGAGGGCAGGACAAAAAAAAATCTCTGTCAGAGAAAATGCAAGAAGTGAGGTCAGTATGCGAAAAGACAAGGGATGTGGGTGAAGGAGGGATGTGTGACATGCTGTAGCTGGGGACATTCGCTGAAAAAGGGAAGGAGGACAGAAGGATGGATTATTCATATTTCTGATCAAAAAGGCATTACTATGTTTTGGTGGTTTCTCATTCTTCTCACCACTTCTTGGCAGTTGCCTTGCCTCTGGGAAGGCCCTTGGCATCATTTCTTATTTTGTTCCCATGAATGTCTTTCTGTCAGTTGTGGCAAACACTGCTTGCACTCCTTGACCGAGTTCCTTGCAGTGCTTCTCTGTGGGTCACAGAAGTGTCAGGTAGTCATGTATTTTCTTTAGGTTGCCAGCATCACTTGCACTGACTCATCCATCAGGGAACAGAATGGTTTTTTGCTTAACTGCTGTCTCTCGTGCAGTGCTACTTGAAATGTGAATGCACTTTTTTTACTGCAAATAGTCCATGATGCTGCACAATCTTTTGTGAGAATGGACAAGGCTGTGTGAGCCATTTCAGTACTTCTTTTTTGCAAGTACTCCATGTGTTCCATTTCCTGTTGGTGTCCTTGTTTTTAACAAAATGTTGCAGGAGCTGTTTGGTGCTGTGAATGTTTTCACTCCTGCACTATCCAGGTCATTCATTCTGCTGCTGACTCAAGTCCGCTTATGGTTTCAATGGCTCAGATTAAACCCTTCCTGAACATTTTCTCACTTGTATGGATGGGTTTCCCACTGTGTATGAATATTGTGTCAAATGGCAAAATTTATTTCTAAAGTGTTTCTTTCCCTATCAGTTCTGTGTGACCAACAACCATGTTCTTTATGTGCTTATTATCTGACTAACCTCAACAGCTGTACCAATTCACTCTAGCCCAAATATCATACAAACTCTCCAGATGACCTTTGCAGCATCATACCAGGAATCAGGACCATGAGAATTGTTTTGGTTGTGCTTGCAACCACCACAGCAGAGATCTTCTCTAGCTCCCTAGGAAATTACTTATGCATTGTAATTAATTTGGAGTCTATGAAGAAGCAACATGTTTGTGAAATGTGATATTACAGATTTTCTAATCTAACCATTAAGCCCTACATTAGATTACTGTCTTTGATGCAGGGAGAAGAAAGTTCTTTCTGAGTTAGGAAGTTACGCCCAGAATCTTAATAAGTTATTTGATTTTTGCTTTTTTGTTAGCCAATATTCCACAGTTTGAAGATGTGAAATCACTTTCTTTTTTTTATTCTGAGAAGCAATTTAGTGATCAAGCAGTGGAAAGTGGGATCTATGGATACTGCAAATGTTTGCAAACGGGCACAAGGAAAAAGAAGCAGCATCACCTAACAGTCTTTTTAGATTGTTTTTTGTCAGTGTATTTCCATAATGCCAGTTTTCTCTGGCTTATAGTTGTACAACCTGACATGTGGCTTAGTGTAAAAATGTACCTGCCCTTTTGAAATCACTGAGTGAAAGGTGAGGCAAGAGGTAGGTGCAGTGAACCTGACCAGGACACCATTGTATGCCAAGGAGTGAGTGACCCACTTAACAGTTATCCTAAGCAGTCAGAGATCTGTACTATGCTGCACGAAGCTTCTGTGCCATGCTGCACAAAGGCTTTGGCTGCAAGACAGACGCCCCCAGCTCACTGCAATTGAGGAGCCTGCAGGCAGCTCCCCTCCGTACCAGTGATTATGCCTCCTGGGCAGCCTCACCTTTCTCTAACAGTGTAGTGAGATGTTCTTATGGGAGCATAATTTCTGTTTGCTTGTAGCAATGATGAATAAAGATGTTTTCTCATAAGAAAAGCCTTTAATGACGCAAATGGCTGAAATGGTAGGATCTCTTCTCTGGATGGGGTCTGCCTAGCATTGCTGAACATGGATCGGATCCCTCTCGATGCTGCACCACCTGGCGTCCCCACTATCTAAAGGGATGTATGATTGTCTATTTCATTCTCTCCTTAGAGTGTTAGTTCTAATAAGGAGCATTTTAAATGTTACCTTCCAGAGCCTGAGTGGTTTCTTACCGGGACCATAACCCGCCAGTACATCCTGTTGCAAACGTTAGTACAAAGAAGATTTGTTGTACAGATCTCTGTATGCATCAAGATAACTTCTGATAAGACTGTATATTGATGGGCCCAAAATATGCCTCAATTTTAACAGATCCTTCTGCTCTGAATCTCGAAACAACAAATTTAGGAGAAGTGACTGCCATAGGAAAACTGCAGTGAATTGGTGAGTAGTTTAATGTAGGAGATTAAAAACCTACAGATGAAGGAATAAGTCAGACTACATCAGCTCAGCTTTTATGTAGGGTTAAAAAAGGAAAATAAATAGAAATTTGGTGCTCCTTTGAAGATATCAGCTGGCAGTGACTCCTTTATATAAAATGAAACACTTCAAGAAAGAGTTAATGAAGTGGCTAACAGATTCATGCTACTGTTACACAGTTCATGATCAAAAGGGGGGACACGGTCTTTACAAACATCAGAACATTTGCAGACCCCATGTTGGGGAAACTGGAAGTTTCTGGGTGCAATGGAGACACCTTCGACATCTTTGGAACCACGTGAAGAGCTTCGGAGAGACCCCTTCTCAATATCCGAAGACATTAAGGGCTGGAAAATCACAGTGCAGTTCAATTCAGAGCCTGGAATAAATTTAATTTACAGCAAACAGTGCTGGGGGACAAATAGTGCAAAAACCTAATTGTCACTCAATAATCTCCAATCACCATACATGTAATGGGAAATTGAGCTTGCACTGGATTTGAGGTCTGTGCACACTTAAGTTCTGGAGTGACTCATGAGATGAATTCATTCCATCTGCTTGCAGCACTCTGAAAACCAGAAGAGATAGATTGGTTGTTAAAAAGCGAGGCTTTTGAAGATGGAAAATTTGGAGGAAACCAAATATGTGATAGAAGAACTGCAGATACGCATGCAGAGCCTATCGCCTGTGTATGTTTGCTCTAAACAGGTGTATGTATACAGTAGTGTCCTGCTACCCTCATTAGCTTGGAGCTGCACCTGTGGAACACCAAAATGGGCATGCTTAGCACAAAAAGTGTGGTATGCGGGTGATAGATGTGAAAATCAACTGTGGTGTGTGGCTTGCTGCATCATCAGGAATGGGCACCAACCTCAGTTACGAGAGTAGCTCTGCTGACAGAGATATGACTCATATGGTTCATTGCAGCTCAGTGATGTGACTAACAATTCGTCATAGGAGAGGAGCAGAATTGTTTGCCAATGAGCTTATGGGCAGCAGTAGTAGAGCATCTTCATTATTACACCTTGTGTTTCAAGAGACCTTTTCAGGTCAGTGTGGCTGCAGGTGTGAATTCAGAATACCAAATTTTACTTGTTTTACCTCTCCAGAAAGAAATGTATGACAGAGAATGCAACTCCATTAGAGAAAATGTCTCTGAAATGTCTCTGCCTCTGAGTTCATCGGGAATGACTTTAAAGGGCTGCTCTCAGAAACACCAACTGGAGATCAGCCGGTGCTGACAGCATGTGACAGCTTCTCCGAGTATAAGATAGAGCAGCCACAGAAGCATAAAAAACCCCTGACAGTTAGAGATACATTACATAGTCCTTGTTGGCCTTCAGCCATGCTTTTTTTTTTCTTCACTGGATTATTTTAGGACTACAGGAACCTATGCTTCCCTTTAACTAGATCTCTGTAGCTAGGCGCTCTGGCAGTCCAAGGACTTCAGAAGATGGGAGAGCAGAGGAAGTGCAGCCAGGGAGCCTCTTTTAGAAAGACTATGTGTTGATGCTGAAAAGGCAATAATGATGTGAACATCCAGGACACAGAACAGTTGTGGTTAAGCAGCAAGAGAAATCAAGGTAGGGGGGAAACCCTAGAATATTCCCTTTACTGTTATTTTACATATCTGACATAGTTGTTATGAATCCAACAGCTTGGATTCAGAAAAACAGAGCCTGCTCTTTTCAGCACATTGAAAACTAGCTTACAATTTACCTAGAAGAGAGAAAGGCCAGTAAAATGAAAACTTGGTAGTTAGAGGGGTATGAAAGAAACATAGAAATATTCTGTGAATTCTCTATATCCTAGTAAGTCTTGTTGCAATGGAGCAGTTTGCAGCAAAGAAGCAATTGCTGTTTTGCCTCCTGAACCTAAACTCACTGCAGTATATATTTGCCCAAAGGGTAGGCCTGACTCTGCAAACAGGGGACCTGTGACCACTGAAAATACGGATGTGCATTTAGACAGTGACTTAGAGGCTGAAGTTAAGGAGTGAGCATGTACTGTTTGAGACTACCACATAAACAGATGAACATGTTAATTCCTAGGGGTTAAAGGAGTGGTGAGGGCTTATGAAAGCTGTCTGGATTGGAAGGAGTTGCAATGTTCAATGCAGAGAGCACAAATAAGTGTTACCAGTTTTAAATTCTGGGCGGTTTTATGTTGTCTTCCTGTCATCTAAGTTGTAACCTGCCTGAATGTGCTGGCGTTGGTACTTGTGTTGTCAGTTTAAATAAGATTGTTCCTGTTTATGAGTATTAGACTATCCTTACAGGAGTTGAACTGCTTGTTTTTTCTCCATGATATATTGCCACACTTCACATGGCTACAAAACTGCACTGGACCTGGTAACTGTATGTATGTATGTGGGTATGTATTTCTTCACTTAAATTTACTTCAATGATGGCTTGATGCTCTTTTTAATTTAATGAATGGTGCAGTGTGTTCAGATGCTGGATCCTAATTTTTATATGAGGATAAAGCTTTCAGAACTCCTATCAGGATGTTTGATATTAAGATAAACTTTATAAACAAGAGCTCCATTGATTCAGATTAAATTGCGATGAATGGTGTGTTCCATCACTCGCTATGATCTTTGCAGAAATATGAATTAAATGACATTTGGAAATGGTTGCAGAACCACAGCAATGTACATCTGAATATTTCCTCAATTAATAGTGATTTAAAAAAAGATATTGCTGAGTTTATTAAGGTGGAAATGTCCCCCCAAAATCCCAGGAGGATTACCTGTCAGTGGGGCAGCCTAGGTCCACAGAGTAAGCAGAATTTTCTGTCTTATAGCATTGCTTCTGCCCATTTTTCTCTAGCCAGGATATCGTTGCTTTTCTTTCTTTCTGTTGAGGCTTTCACTGATAGACAAGAGCAATTCCTGGTAAACAGAAGGGTGCAGCAGCTGGCTACCGCAGAGGCTTAAAAGTAGGCTAAAGAACAAACACCTTTTTGTAAAGGTGACTTTGGCTATCAGGACAAACAAACTGTGGAATCAACAGCATTCAAGGGATTGCGGCACCTTGTGCACAGAAACATGGAGACAGAGGAAGCTTTTCTGATGGCACCAGAGCCAGCAACAGCTTGCAGGTCTGTGGGATGAGCTCCAGAGATGGATGCCAGAAACAACTAATTGCCTTCTGGAAAATGAAAAGGGGCAGTAAAAGGGGCATAGGATGTTCAAAAAACACCTGAAGTCTTAAAAATTACTGGCTTCAGTTTGAGAAACTGTCTGGGTTATTTCCTTGAATTATTTCTTCTGCTATCACTTTCAGAAACACAAAAAGAATGACTCAATTCCCTTGAATCTTACATGTGTCTTAGTCATTGTCAATCACAAAAAAGTTACAGTCTGGTTCTCATGTTGAATCGAAACACTTCCTGAGAGAATGGGCATACTTGATGCAATGCTGAGTCACTCTCAGCTGCTCACCATTATTAGGTATTCAACATTACTAAATCAATACAATTAATTTTCCTGAAGTCCCCTAAAAGTCTCTTTATCCTCCTGACAGTATTATTCCTTTTCTTTTTATTATGGTAGTCAGTGTGCTGATAAAACAAGGACAAGCTAGCTTTTTCCCTTGCTTTTCTATTTGAATCTCACAAAGCATTTTTTTTACTCTCATTTTTGTTCATTTGCTTGTGAATCACTGCATCTTTCAGAATATGAATCTGTAGAACATCATGCTTTTAGATATAAAGTGAAAAGAAAAAAAACCCTTCAGCCATCGCCTGAGAAATCATAGAAAAAGAATCACTGAAGAGGCTGACCTACATACCACACAGTGTCCCTTAAACAAAGCAGAGTTTGAAATACTTTCCATGAAATACCAAGGTATTACTGTTGAAGACAGGACACACAAAAATAGTCCAGAATGCTTTTCATTCAGAGTTTTGTTCTTCGGTTCACTTGACAAATGCCAAGCCTTAAGAAGTTATTACTTACTCCTCCCATTTGCAATTTGCACACAACCAGCCACAGAAAGTGGGCTTCAGAAAAGAATGCTGGGGCCAGTTTGTTAGACCTGCCTTAGCTTATCTCAGCTGCCAGTCTGATTTACTGGGAGAGACTGATTTCAGGGGATTCAGATCCCAAAATGCGGCTGGCCTCATTGGCTGAATCAGCAGGAAACAAGCTCTGTACATGACTAGCACAGTTCAGGGATCCCAGCTTGTCACCTTTGCACTTCCTCTTAGCTCATTCACTTTCCTCAGTGTGCTTCCTTGACCTGTACTTCTGTGACTTGAGCCATGCAAATTTCCAGGTACAGCCTAAAATAAAGATTGGAGCTATGACACTATGACTGATGAACAAGATGAACATGAAACAGCATTTTTATTATGGATGATGCAGAATTTGCATTTAAGAGTCATAGTCTGTGTAGAAGCTTGAGGCAACTCAGGCAGTGAGCATCAGCGGTTCCAAGAAACAGGATAGTGTGTGTTGTAAAAAGTATCCCAGAAAGAATGGTGGTTTTCTTGTATGTAGACTGTCACAGTCTGTTCAGACCAACAAAGAAGCAAATGGCATGACAGCACCAATCTTTTTTGATTAGAGTTTCTCCCTGACACCATTCATCTGTCTAATGCTGTGCCAAGAACCTGTTTTCAAACACAGACTAAATATTGTCACAACCCTTGTTACGTGGGACTTTCCGCATGTAAGATCTTAGATTACAGGGCCCTTGATAGCTTCTCTTGAGTCATTTTTGAAGATAAACAAGAGTAGACTTTAACGTAAGTAATCTCAACTGGGTATTCTGGATTGACAAGAGACCCAGATTCATCACTTTCCCCAGTGTAAGATTCTGGACAGTTATTACTGTTTTTTTCTATTTATTTTATTAGAAAAAATATTAAAAATGTGAGTAGTTTAAAATTTTTAATAACAAGTTTGGGACAGCAGAGGCATTTAAATACTTGTAATGAGAAATTTGCCATATAAAATTAAATGTATTGCACTTAACTAGGTCGTTGGAACTTTCTAATACTTTTATACTTTAGAGACGGATGTAAAACTCAGTAAATGTGAGGCTGCAGCTCTCTTAGGAAAACTGGTGAGGTCTCTTAACTTTTAGATGTATTGTGTTGCACAAAACATGAGCCTGACCACTAGATTTTCTTGTTCTCAGTTATCTGCGGGGCTTTTCGTGATTTTTCCCTCCTAAGGAAGGCTGTTGCTTTTGTAGAATACTGCAGCAGTTTTGTGATATGGATACACACTCAGTAGTAACCAAAGGGAGAATTTCAGTAGCTATGTTGGTGGCCTAAGTTTGCTTTAGGCAGGAGGGATTTTTACAACTGAAACCCTCTTACAGCACTATGACTTGTCTGTATGATGTAGAAGATATTCACATTAAAACTATATAAACCCCAGTAAACCCCACAATGATTCCAAGATTCACGTGAATTTGGATCCTCATGTGAGTTGGATCCTCAGTTGATGTAGATGTGCACATCCTTATTTGTGGCAAATGACTTTTAATATGTTGATTTAAAAAAAAATTAAAATAATTTCAGTTCAAACTTCTACTTCCCAAAGCCTCATTTTATCATATTAAGTAACAATCAGAAGCTCAGCTATAGCAGTGTTACATCCCAAACAAGCATTTTGGTGCCACTGTGTAGAAGGCAATTTTCCCCTTGTTTCTTTGCTGGAAGTTTGCATGCATGAAGCATTAACTTGCATCATCACAGACATCCTGAGCAAAGCTCAATAAATCTTTCTCTTTTTGCTAGTTCTGCTTTGGGGGATGACACTGTTGGTGCTTTGCTGCCAAAGCTTCACATTAAGACTACCAAAAAAAAAATCATTTCCCACAATTAATTGATGGACTTCTGAAGAACTTTGTTCTATATCTGTACTGACACCTTGAGGGTAACCCAAGCCACTTGCTCTGCATTTTAAAACCTAGAGAAATGACTCATATTCAAGTTCTGTCAATTTGTCAAAAGAAAGAGAAAAAAAAGTCATCGGAAGCAGAAAATGCTAGATGGAGGCTCTGGTTGCCCTCTGTGCCCATGTGCTGAGTTTTAGTCATGCTAAAGGCAGTCTTGGAAGCTGATAGTATTCTTCTAAAAGAAGGTAATGGGGGGAGGACAGCCACTGGTAATATTCCTTATCTGACAAAGAAAGTCCAGTTTCAGTTTCTTGCTCTGCCATGACCTCAGAACTTTCAGTCATCCTAAAATGATTCCTTTTTCTGAGAATTAACAAGCATCCAAACCTTTTGCTTCTGCAGATGTAGATGTCTTCTTTTGATCTTGCCTGTTCCAACATAAATTCACTGCAAAACTGTATTCTGATACATATTTTAATAGCTTTTTTATGCAAGCACTGTAGATAGGCAAAATGAAATGGCTTTGTGGATTGAGTCTTTCTAGCAACTAGACAAGAACATGGGGTCCTGTATGCTTTTATCATTTTGCCAAGTCTGTGTGAAGGACAGGCAGAATTGCAGGCTCTATGCTAAATGTGGAACAGGAATTGTTCTCCATCTATTACCTCAAAAGAGGCAGAAGAGAATGGAGAGCAGTAGGATGAGGCCTCAGCACCAGTCTTTCTTGGCTGCCTGCAGGAAGGGAAATATGCTGCAACAGTCCTATACAGGTCTTGTGCTTCCTCTCTCCTAGGCAGAAATTATAGGATTTTCTAGTTTGGTAAGGGTCTAGTGGAAGGTGTTCTTGCCTGTGGCAGGGGGGTGGAACTAGGTGTGTTTAAGGTCTCTTCCAACCCTAACCATTCTATGATTATGTAATTCTGTGATTCTGTACCTGTTGCCGCATTGAATGTCCATACCTGTGAGATAAAATTTAGTTCACCCCTAGATAGAATGAACTTTTTTTCGTGTATATGAATTATGTTTGCATGCAATATATACTGTGCATACATACATAGAATATGTATTTATTCCACTGTGGGTTGTAACTGCAAAAGACTGATTTCCTTTTCACTACATCTGGGCATGTTGATTTGCAATGAGATACATCAGAAGTCTCATTCTTATAATCATTTACATGTATCCAGTGTTTCTTGTTGATTAGAACAAATTTCTTCGACATTTTAGACCCTTGGGAGTCTGGAAGTGCCAGACTAGTTCTGACTCTGGAGAGTGCTTTTGGTTCTAGAGCACTGCACAAAGCAGAGCTATCCAGACCAGCTGGGGCATGCAAGCTGGTGTAGTAATTTTATTTGTTGAGGTAATCAGTGATGAGCATTTAAGGGACAGTGAAGATTGTCCCTTTTTCTCCATATTACCACTCTGAGCGCTACATCTTTCAATGATAACATTGGCATAGAACATTGCTGGGGACAGACAAACTCAAGTGGGGATGATGTACCCGGAAACTGTAACAAGAGAAACATGACCATGTCACCGTCTCCATCTGTTTGAAAGTACAGCTATGCCCCTGGTTTACAATTCAGTTGCAATTTCTTCAGTCTCATGCATCCACCAGTCCTGCAGTTGCAGTGCATTTTATTGGTTTTGCTTTTGCTAAAAAGAACATAATAATCATAATGAAAGCAATACATCAAAACTCACTGAAAATTAGATATTGTTCTCCTTTATCATATACATATATTTCAGTAAAACAATGTTTTTCTGACATTCTTGGGAATCATCAGCTGGAGCCGTCACTAGAATGACATATCATTTGCTGTTGTGTCAGACCTGCAAGCTGTTGCAGAAGTTAAATTCCTTCTTGGCCCCTAGGGATCTTTTAAATATCTGAATTAGAAAGGAAGACACTGACACAGTCTCAGTTTGTTTGCCCACTGATGTGTTTTCAGGGACTAAATGACAATGTAGATTTGGGACTGTTTCTCCTGCTCTATGTATGTCAGATGTGCCTTTGCAGACTGAATAAAACTCCATCTAGCATGCCATTCCCTAGCAATCAATGTTCATTCTGAACACATCTGCTTGAATTTGGCTTTAATCCTTCTCTGCTTCATCCATATTTATCAATATTTCAGAAATTTAAGTGTCAACTAGTCTCATATTCTAGCATGTCTGCAAAATTGACGATAATCTGAAACTTTGAGGAAGATCAACAATGAAATAACATAGATATGACATAGATCTGACAAATACACTGTGATTAAATGCTTGTTGTCATAGCTGTGTCATTTTATAACTTAGGTTTTCTAGTGTCCATTTAAAAAAAACAACCACATTTTTATGAAAGAAAACTTCCTAAAAAGAATAATAAAAAATATTAAATTGCAGGAGCATATATTTTTAAATCTATATTTACAGCATTGCAACAATAGACTAAAGCAGTTACTACCCCTGGAAGACTAAGAAGAATAAGCATTCTATAATGATGTAAATAAATGTTTATTAACCAACATTTAGAATTATATTTGTCTTTGTAATTTGAAAACCTTAATTCTTCTGGTGTTAGAAAATACAGTAAATAATTATACTAAAGTTGTTAATAAATATTATAACCCATTAAGTGTTCAAGGCCAGGTTGGGTGGAGTCTTAGGTGACATGGTCTAGTGTGAGGTGCCCCTGACCATGGCAGGGGGTTTAGAACTAGATGATCTTAAGATCCTTTCCAACCTTTACCAATCTGTGATTCAATGATTCTATGATCATGATGATAAATTTAAGAAGTGTAGTAGTGGTAGCTTTTGTCCAAAGTGAGACACTTCTTGTTTTTTTTTCTGAAGGTGACAACCAGGCCACAAAGCAAACAAGTCACAGGGAAAGACATATTTTCTGACATGATGGATACAATCTCTCTCTAAATTTTGATGATAAAGTAGTTCAAATATCAAACGTACACCACCCTTTACATTTCATAATAGTTATGTGATAATTTTTTTTCTAATCAGTATAATGTGGGAGGCTGATCTTCCAAAGTTTTACTATCTCAAAAGAATTCACAATTCATTATTAAATCAGCAATTAAAATACTTTATAATCACTGATGACTTACTTAGGGTGAATTCATACTTGTGTTCCAAAGACAAATGATCTCTGTGCCATTCACAGCCCTTTGAACCACCTCTAGTGAGAATAAGCTGAAAGAGTGGACAAATATGTATTCTGTCAGAGGAAATACATGCTACAGCAACTGGCATGTTACTGAGGTTATGTGAAGACCATACAGGATTAGCAGTTTTATCAGAGCTGCAACCTATTTGTTAAAAGGATATGGACTTGTTGAATTTATTTTAGTATTCAGGACAGATGGAGCTCCTGAAATTCAAAGTGTTGCAAACCTTTAGAACCAGTTTCTGGGCTTACAGGATGTGCAGAGCTAATCCAAGTCTATGAGCTATTCCCTCTCTAGCACATCAAGATTTTATTGTTTGTTTGTTTGTTTTCCACTAAATACTTTTTTAATTTTCCTAAAGTGCAGCCTGTTTTATATTAGAACCTGTGATCCTTCCAAATGGTGTGCTGGCCAAGCAGATACAGTGTTTCCTCTAGAGCATATACCTAGTTATTCACTACTTCCCTCTTCTCCTTCAAGCTCGTACAAGTGAATTTCCTGGGGAATTTAAGAGTCATGTACTTCCCCATTCACTCATTGTGAAACGCCAGCTACGAATATTTCTCCAGTGAAAGTCTAAAGTCATAAACTATTGTCTTCTTTTCAACAGATGAACTCAGATGTCACAAAAAGAGCAAGAGGCATTATCCCAGAATACGCACAGCTTCTCTTAACCACTTCTATGGGACTCTCTCATTTTCTTCCAGGGTTCAGCTGAAGTTGGCATGATTAAAGCATTAATATTTCAGACCCTCCAAAACATGAAAGACTCAATGTTAAGCAGTAGAGTTAGCTATCTGTTAGCTAGGATTTTCAGTAAAGTTTCAATACACGTAACAATGTTAAAATGCCTTAAAAAATAAAGCTGTTAGAGGATTTACACCAGTAAGTGATATAGTTGGAATGTGGCAGGCATCTTTTTTACATTATTTCAGCCTTTGCATTGATAGTAATCTGTCTGTTTGTGCTATCACAATAAACTTAATTTTATGCTGATTTGTGATAGCAAGGGGACAATTAAGATCAAATAACAAAAAAAGAAAAAAATAACTGATACTCTTAGCTTGTCTATTTTTGCTTTTTGTTGTTACTGGTTTTGATTTCTTTCCCATAAAGCTTTTCTTAATTTGTCTACTTTTTGAAGATTACCTCTCCCAAATGCTTAACCCACTACAAATCTTGCTTTTAGAAAGTCCCCTTAAAAATTTCTTTGGACTGCCATTCTCATGGAGTCAGCAGAATAGGAAAGGCTGACATCTCCATGAAGCACCGTCCCTCCATCCTTTGATGGGACTGTGAAGGGACCCTGATGAAACCAGCTTAGAGTATCTTCCTGGTGTGACCAACCCCTTCTTTTCCAGGACTGAAATATATAGTCACCCTGGAGCTATGGCAAATGTTCTTTTCCAAGTAATTTTCTCTGCTTCATCACAGTAGTAACTGTTCACAACAATGGGAAGTAATTAGGATTTGAAATTAATGGATTTCCCATCTCAAGGTGGACTTTTGCTTCTAGCCTTTGATATAACAGCTTTATTATCAAGCTTCTGACTGCTCAATATAGCTAGTGTCTCAGATTGGATGCTGGCAGAGACCTATGAATTTTATTAATGATTGAATAACTAATGAGAAAATGCTGTAGACCTTGCAGATTTTTAAATTAATCACACTTATCTTAGAAGACTTCTGCTCTCTTTTTCTGACTGCAAATATAATATACTTCAGCAGAGACATTTTCCTACTGATTTCATTTCTGTGGGATACCTTTTCTGCTGTTTTGGAGATCAGTTACTTGGATGACGTAATAGGCCCCTATTAATCTGTACGTAGCACAATACAATCTGTTTCAATTCAAGCCAAGAAGACCCAATTGATGTAAATTATAGAGTCACTCAGTTTGTTGCTATTTATAAAATTAGTCACCTGCAGCATCACCCTGGATGAAGTCCAGCGGATGAAACAATGTTGGAACAGTTGTATCAGCACTTAAAATATATAGGACATGGTGTTTCCCTTTTGCGTCTGGAAGTTGCACATCTCTTTGAGGATGGGAAGTCCCTTTCCACTCATTCTGAGCCAAATATAAAGAGACAATAAAAGCATTCTAAAAATTAGATATTCTATTTCCCTAGCAAAATTTTATATATCTCCGTTCCCCTCAGATATTAAAAATAACAAAATTAGAAACTTGGAAGATGAATATAAAAATTCTTCAGGCCTGCAGGTTAGAAGAAAAGTAGTTCTATTTCTTCTTTTGATGTCCAAAATCTGTCTAGCATATTATAAAAATTATACAAATCAAGAATAAATATCCTCAGAAAGTGATGGGATTAATCTGGTATATGACTACTCTTTACCCAGAGTAATCATGACTTAAATTCTTATGTGGCTTTGTAAGCAAAAAGCGTTATGACTTTCTTGCACCTGATTTTCTGTTGATAAGATGAAAAAGAAAAAGATTTTGCTGTTTTGTATTACTCATGGTGACTACCACATTAATAGTTTTGTTTTTCTAGAGTCTGTACACAGTGGTATCACAATGAGATCAGCTGTAGCATTAACAGTAACAAGCCAATGTAAAACTAGAATAATCCTCATTCAGTGATGGTAAATTTACACTCACATCAGTAAAAGCAGAATTTGTCCAACATACTTCTCATGCAACACAGAAGTTCTTTTCCTCTTAGTGGCTGTTTGACCTTATTAAGGCTGAAAATGCTTTGCAGCACTGACAGGAGCCACTTTCACCGGGCATGAATTAGTTAAGCAGGGCCATGTTAGCAATGCTGTTAGCATTAAGAAGGCCTGTCAGCTGATTTGGTTCAAAGCAATGCAGCTAAAATGTCAAGCGTGTATGTGTATATATGTATATATACTTATACATATACATATACATTTACATCTATAATTTAGGAACAGAATTGTTTAGAGACAGCTTACTGTAGCCTTGCACAACACAGACCTGCAAAGTGAACTGATGATGCAGACATTGCTGGACTTGTTTTAATGAACTTATTTAATGCATGGGTGATTCTCAGTGTCAGGATGTGTTTGTAAGGGTTTGGGATGCGTCCAGCTGATTCCTGGCAAAAAAAAAAAATCAATTCTCATTTGACTTAGTGCTGCTACTTGCTTTGTGAATAGGCAATATCTCCTCTCAAGAGAAAGGGGATTCTCCTGGAGAAAGTTACTTTATCATTAATTTTGATTAAATTACTTATATCCTAAAAATCCTGGATCTGGTAATGGAATGCAAACAGCCAGCAAGTGTTCATGGAAGTCTGAAATATGATGATGACCTGACACCATTTTGATTTGACCCTAATTTATACACTATCTCACAGGATCTAATCCAAGATCCTTTCTTCAGCTGTAGCTGAATTCCACTAGTTGGAATTGACTAATTGATAGAATTTTTGTTCATGTTTGAGCCACGAAAAATAAAGGTATTTAAAATCCAGGATGAATCAAGTCAAAGCAATCTTCTTAGCTTAACAAAGAAGAAACAAAGAAGATCAAACAAGTATAACTAATTTTTATTTTGCATTTGCCTGACATGTTTCAGGTAACCCTAAATGAAATGCTGCCCATTGCTTTGAGGTTATTTACCATTTTTGTATCAAAAATACACACCATTTTAAAAATAAAAAAGAAATGAAAATGCTTAAATTGTTCTTTGGCAAGTATGTGAACTAAAGGAATATCTGAAAGAGTTAGTTGCATTCAGATTGCAGACCAATTAAACAATGTTCTCTTCTAATACACAAGCATCCAACTGTGTACCAAACCTGCAAATCATTTCAAAGTAATTTTCTGTTTGCAAATTATATGGATTTTTGTTTGTTTGTTTTTACCCATCTTTATGAATATTCCCAAAAGGGCAGGTACAGAATTGTCTGACTGTGGAGAGAGCTTTTTCTTAGCTAACATTTTCCATCTGCATGATTGATATTTGTAGATACCTTTTTAGAGTTTCCTTTTTCTGTAGTATACCACCTTCTTTAATACTGAGGGAATAAGACAGAAATATTCCACCCACCACAACAGATAGCCTTCACACTGCAAACTTTTTACTTATACACAGAACTAACATGTCATATAGCAGCAAGAATTCACTTATCAATGTGCCTGAACTCAGGCTACCATAAGGAGCAAGAAAATTGTTCATTTTACTGGCCTGTTTACTCAACCTTAGGCTTATCCAGCAGGGACATCAGCATGGTTTGAAGATTCACACACTTGACATAACAGCAGCAATTCCAGTGAAGTGACACCAACTTTTGGTGCATTCCTCAACACCTCCCTGTCCTGGGTTCAGCTCAGACACTCCCTAAAGTAGATAGAAAAAAACATCTGCACTACTCATGTCAGTACGAGTAAAGAGAGCATGGAAAGGGACATCTCATCTGTTCTGTACCGCTTTTAGGAAGGAGGTGTGTGTTAGTCTCCATTGCCCAGAAAGAGAGCCTGCATAGTTACTGTAGTCCTGGCAACTAACTGTTATTCTGCCAAACTTATGCTGTGTAGGTCTCATCCTCCATTACTATTGTGAAGAGAAAACTGGAAATCTGGATTTTAAAGCTTTGTTGAACAACACCAAAAGACCTTTAACACTCATACCATATTTTGGTAAAATCTTCCTGATTAAGGCATCTTTAAGACACTCACCTGAGTCACAGAATCACAGAATCCCAAGGGTTGGAAGGGACCTCAAAAGATCATCTAGTCCAACCCCCCTGCAAGAGCAGGGTAACCTACAGTACATCACACAGGAACTTGTCCAGGCGGGCCTTGAATATCTCCAGTGTAGGAGACTCCACAACCCCCCTGGACAACCTGTTCCAGTGCTCTGTCACTCTTACAGTAAAGAAGTTCTTCCTGATGTTAACGTGGAACTTCCTATGCTCTAGTTTACACCCATTGCCCCTTGTCCTATCACTGGATAATACCATAATCAAAATCTCCACTCTAGGAGGGTCACAAACAGTGGTCTCCAAATCTTTCCTGATATCTTTAAAGATTTTATTTCTATTAGTATTTTCAAGGTGCAACTGAGACAAAATGATGAAATTGTAAATCGTCCTTAACCAATGGAAATCAAATGCTTTCAAGTTATCACAATTTAAATACTAGTGTGATAGATGCCTAGTTTTACTGCTAAATGCACCTTTCTTTGCCCCTGAAGATATTAAAGTGCATCTATTGTTATTGCTACTAAGAAGGGGAAAGTTAGTGCCTATTCAGTGGAAGAATGAAAGAAAGGAAAGGAAGAAGGGGATTAGATCAATCAGTTTAACTTCAATTCACAGAATAGATCTGGAACAGTCTGTAGTGCTTAGAAAACAACAGAAGAGGAGCAGAAACCAACATAGATTTGCCAAGAACAAAATGAAGTATATGAAACTCACTCTTTCAATGACAAGGTAACTCCTCACGGACTGAGGAGAAGTCATGTACCTTTACTCAGGTAAAGTTTTTGACCCAGTCTCGGTTGATATTCTCATATCCAAGCTAGGAAAAACATGGCCTTTGTTCTGTGGGCAGAAAACTGATCAGATAACCACACTATAGGGAAGTTAATAAAGTCTAATTATGCTCAGGGTTCTGTGGGGGGTTTGCTTTAGATCTGTTTCTGTTCAAGGTTTTCATTAGCAAAACAGATGGTGGAATAGTCAGAATGCTCATTAGTTTTGCATATGACACAGTGCTAGGAAGGACCCCAAATGTGTTGGAAGATAACAGTAAAAATAAAAATCTGGAGAAATAGACTGGAAACTTAGGATGTAACTCATCCTAGTCAAGGGATGATGGCAAGGTCAAGAGACAGGGACAAGATACTGCAGGAAAAATCAGTTATACACATTCAGGATAGTAAACATTAAGAAGCAAGTTCTTCACAAAGATCTTAAAATTATAGTGGATCACAGATTGTGTCTGAATCAACAATGTTCGATTATTTTCAAAAGACAAATATCCTGCTCATGATCTACAAACAGAAATATAGCCCGCTGTATGTACACTCTGATCAGAGATTGAAGAAGCCATGAAGACATAAGATTGGAAGAATGGATGCCATCAGGCCTAAAATAAAAAAGGCAGAGAAGGATGGTGGCAAGAAAGTTTAACAATCCCTAAGCAACTCCCGTCGCGAAAGGGAAACAATACTGTTCTCTGTATCCGCAATGAATGGGACAAGAAGCAATGCAGTTAATTGACACAGGAAAGATTAAAGGAATTAGAAATGTTTTCTAATAATAAAACTAGTTGAGCATGGGAACACATAGATTGGGAAGACTGGACTCTGTCACTGGAAGACTTTAATGAAAGTTTAGTTATTAATCTTTCAGAAATTAATATTGCTAATCCTCATTAGAACATTGGGATGGATCAAATTGATTTGTGTTTTTGAGTCTGACGGGAGGTCAAAGCACAGTTGGTAAAACGAGGACTGTTTTTTTTCTCATGTGCATTACTGTAAGTCTGAATTTTACTTATCTAATGGGTCAGTATTGGACATTAGTGCAGCATTTTAGTAAGAATGGACGTTTACATTTTAGTGTATTTGTTTTCAAAAATTCCTCTTTTGCTTAATTCTGATAGAACTGAAGTTGGGGATTACAATTTACCTTAGTAGCAGCAGCTGCCCATCAGTGCTGGTCCTTGACTCTTCTTTTAGAAGTGTTTTTTCTGTAATTAGCATTGTGCATACTGCTGTGTGTGGTCTATTGGTTTTTATATTTATTTTAATTGTTTGTGCAGCATCCAAATCTGGTGGCCAAAGAATAGGAGTAATTAAAAAAATTTAATTTGTCTGAACACTGGTGTTTACAGCTACGTGTAGCTGCAATGACATTATCTGAAAATTACTAAGAATTTTATCTCCATTGGACTAGAATATGCATAAGTGACTGATGACTTTACAGACATTTAGAGGCATTATAATCCCACTCTGTTCTGTATCTGTAATGTCTGTCTCCTTATGACAACCTTGTTCCATGGGGTCCAGGACTAATGAAACCATGGGCTTGTGTCTTGTAGCTGGTCACCTTTTTAATCAAATTAATGCTAGGGTTGCAGTGGAAGCTTGTACTCGGTCTTTCACTTGGGTAAAGATCCTGACTGAAAGAAGCAGGGCCTTGAGAGCCCTGTAAGGCATGCTGCCTGACTGAGGTTTTCCCAAAGATTTTTCCCAAGTTGTCCTTGTTTGGGTCTTTTTGTATCTAACACAGGGCAAGGTTACGCTGCAGCTTTTCCCTCAGAGAGTTGTTTATTTAAACTTCTCCTCAGTCAGGCCTTTTTTTTTTTCTGCTTTGAAACTCCCAGGACAGGGTATACTAGTCAAATATATATTAGAATGCATTAAGGACTTCCCTGTATTATTATTGGACTATACACTTCCCAGAAATACAGTAGTCTTAGTTTTCTCCAAACTATCTATACCACCCTGTCAAAATATACTCAGAACGTCACTTCTGTTCCTATATGGATTAACCTCAGTTCTCTCTCTTTTCCTCTATTCCCCATGATAACATTTTTCATTCCTTCCTGTATTCCCTGCCTATGTTTAGCCTGGAGTCCGACCAGGACGTGATATCTGCTATGGGTAGCCCAGACCTGTGTGCTTCTGAAATAGGCTGGTGCTTCCGCTCACAGGGTAAATACCTGCTGCCTTTTCAGTAAGGATCTCTGGCAAAGATTTAGTCCCAGGAAACTGGCCCAGGAGCTGTGTGCACTGACTGATCACAGCCACATCTGTGGGTAAACTTTCCTTTGACAAGCTGGAAGATGTGGTCAAGTCTTGAGAAGTTTTTGGATGGGACTCGCATATAGGCACACCACTCCTTCAGACTGATTGCGAAAGAAATCTTTTGTTGGGGAGAACAGGCAAAGTTTTCCCCCACTGCCTCCCCATCTTCGTACATAAAACTGTTTAATCTGCTAGCTGTAGGCCATGCAAAGAACCTAGTAGCAATCCTTCCTATTCCCCACAGATCTGTATTTGCCATGTCTGAATTGCTGTGCATTTTAATAATTAGGCAGTACCCCTACTGGATAGAAGAAGGACAAGTCTACTTCCAAAACAAATCCACAGTGGAAAAAGATCAGAAAACAAATCTGGGATTAATGAAGACAGCAAAAATCATCTCCAAAATTTGATTAAATGGAAATATCTGAATGCTCATTAGCAGTTTTACTAAATTTAAGACTGGTCTTTTTTTGCAAATGACAACATATTTGAAACTAAATTATTTGGTTGAGTTTCAATTAAGAAAATAAATAAAATAAAACAAAAGATGTGTTTTATATATTCTTCCCCTGATGTCTATTATTTGGTGAGTCACAAGCCTTTCATTTATAAACAGAAATGTTCTTAGAATTTGAGAGACAGAAGAATATTTTGTGCACAACTACTTTTGGAAGAAAAGTGCTTTTGACTAGAAATATATCCCAAACACTGTCTGAGAAACAAACTAACCCAAGGCAGTATAATTTGCTTATCATTAGCCACAGAACTCTTTCAGAGTAAAAGAACTCTTTTACTCCCATTGGCACATTAACTAAGGAGAATTATGCCATAGAAAAAGGAAGAGGCTAGAGGACCTCTTCTTTTATCTACAAACTTCTGCCATCCTATTTGTGAGTGTTTCCTGGTCCTTTTTCCCCAGCTGGATCCCATGAGCTTCTTTTAATCAATGGCTGTGAGAGAGGTCATGGTACTGTGCCATGTATGGATGTTATATTTGGTTCTTGTAAGGGCTCAGTCATGTGTGTGGAGCTCTTAGTCATGGAACACTAGTTCAGCATAAAATTTTCTGGTGGACTTTGGCGTAATTTGAAGTAAAAAGAAATTTCTTGTAAATCTTAATCCCTGAAGCACAAATTGTCTCAAATATTGCTCAGCCTTCACCTAAGAAGGTGAAAAAAAAATAAATCCTATGATGTGTCATTTGTACATAGAGTAAGTAATAATCTCAGTTTTGCAAAGTAATTCCAATGAAATGCAGATTGGATCAGTTTCTTTTCTTTTCACTATCCATGTTAGGACTGAAAAAGGATCTTTGACCAGCTAATGCTATGAACAAACAAAAAGCCACCCAGTTTTAATATTTATCCCCCAGAAATTAATTTATGGAAATTATTCAAGATATAATTGTTATTAAGTATATAGAATTAATTATTTAATACTGGGGCCTGAAATATTTGTATCTTTTGCCATGGTGAGAAGAAGGATTTTGGTGTTTCCTGCCTAGAGCTCTGTATGCGAATTTTAGACTGAGCAGTTCATCCCATGACATTTCCTCGCTTTCAAACAGACAAGGTGACACATAAAGCCCAGGGGCAAAGGGAAACCTGATAGCTATATAGCTGAACTGCAGTCGGAAGTGGTGAATTCCCTGGACCACAGGGAAAGCTTCCTGTTCTTTGTAGATGAGCCTATTATTGGAATACACTTGCCTGCAGTTAATCCTCAAAGTAATTAAATGGAAAGGAAGCAATTAAATCACTAAAAAGGAATTGCATCTGGTTCAGAGGGAAAAATCCAGGCCTAGGAAGTATTTCAGTGATAGCTGGATGTACTCAGTATAAACAGGTATCTTCCTGTTTGCACAAATGATTAATATTTATATGCTAAGAATATCTTGTGGTAATCAAATGAGGTCAAAAAGAAGAAATTCTCATTATCATGGCCTATGAAGTACCAAGCAGAGAAATGTCGATATACATTTTTCATATGATGGGATAAAATTAAAACCAGTGCCCCATACCCCTACCTTGCTTAAATTAGCCCAGCACCTTGAAAGCTAGTAAAGCAATGTACATTTACATTTTAGCAACTGCTGGGAGCCTAGCTCAGCATTTCAGTAAGCACATCCCAGAGAAGAAAGACCACAAAAATGAAAGTGAGGGACATGATTCAGGCAAGTCTCCAAAGACAGAGATTATCCAAGTTCAGAAGGAGCTTGGAGTACGTCCTTAAAACCAAGTGTCAGGACTATGCGAAGCAAGACAGTATGTTTTAAACATAGACAGAAATCTTTAAATAAATACAATTTTAAATGTTTAAAGTACTCACTGCTTTAAAATTCTCTTTTATGCTTGTTGGTTGAATTTTACTAATTACTGCAAGATAGCAAATATCAGTATATTTTTAAGGTGCACCTTTTGCTCTGAGTGTAAGAAGGGATCCCATATATTGCTCCATTCTGTATGGTAATTTCTGGAAAGCCAGCAGGAGGGTCTTGGAGGATGTATTGGTCAAGGCTTTGACTGACAGTTTTGGTTTCTCAGTGCTAGAAAACAGGTAGTTGAAAAGCAACTATGTTCATTAAAAATCTATGGTAGCGAGTAGAGATTCTGTTTTAAAAGCTTAAAGCATAAGAGCTTCTCTTCTTTTCTTTGTCTTGCATATGTCTCTTATTTTTCCTTTGCCCCATCCCTGGCACACTCTGCTGTTATGCGGGATCTCACTTCGCTGTTGCTGTTACTTAAGAACCTAGAAGATGGGCTGGCTGAAAGCAAGAGATGATGTCTTGATAATGGTTGGATGAACAAATGAGTACAGGGAAGGTAGGATAAGCTCACTGGGACACTAGCAGTGACTACTGGTAAGTGATTTGCTGAGCAAAAGTGAATGATGCAGAAGAAAGTTGACATGATTGAGACAACAGGCTCAAAATCATACTTGTGGAAAAAGAATATTAAGAAAGAAGCTGATGAATTAAGACCTGAAAGGATGAGGATATGGATAAGAGTTGTAGGTGTTTAATTAGACAGAAAAAAGGTCATATCTGACAGGTGATCCAGCAGCAAAGATGCAACCTTTTTGCTTAGATAAAGATAAATCTGAGCTGAAAAATGTGCCTGGATTGTTGATCTGAGACACAAGTATTTGCTGCAGGGGCAGGGAGATGGGAATGAGGATTTGGGGGAGAACAGCAATACTGGTTAACCTTTGGCAACAAATGTTACATACAACACTCTTCATCACCTGAGGTATTTCACTAGCTGGCAAGAAAAAAATGTTACCCTGTGTTACATCTGAAGGACCAAACTTTACTTTTGAGTACACATTGGTGTGCTGTACATTCCATTAGCCTAAATCCAAACTAAGTCCCTGCTGTAGCAAGACCTAGAACCTTCTTTTTTATCTTCTATCAGTCTTTACTTCACTTCAGTCTTTCTCTTTCTCTTACAGAAGCAAATGCAAGGTGTCAGTCAGCTACATTATAATTTCCTTCAAGATTAGCCCCCAGAGCTGTACAACTTTTTTGCTATAATACAAATAGTACAGTACTTTGATGCTTAGTTACCCATAAACTACTGCCTACCAGTGTCAGACTTTAATAGAAATAAATTTTAATAATCGGATTGCATAAAGTAGAATTTATTCAAATGGGACATATTAGTATGTTAGATAATTCAGTTGTCTGGGTCTCAATGTAAAATATTTACTTTCATTCTTAGAGACTTGTCTGGTATGATATGTACAATCGAAGTTTACGTGATACTTCTGAAAAGGTCTAATTGTTGGTACTCAACTAAGATTTGTTAGTGGAGTTGACATTTTTTGTGTTCAACGCTGCCATGGGCTGTTTTGATTTGTTTTCTATTCAGATGCTTGCAAAAGGGGGTATGTCTGTGGGAAATCAAGTTCTTCAGCCCATGCTTGAAAGATTCTTTCTCAACAGCATCAGGCTTCTTATATTTCAGGCAAGAACTAGCTATGGGGTGGTGGGCAACCTTTGCATCAAGAATCTGCTTTCAGCGGTCTGTGATTTTTGCCAAGCTGGAAGGTTTCAGGAAAAATTCTGTTTGTTCAGTAAAGACTGCTGAGACTTTAATGAGCAAGCCCCATTCCTCCCCCATGCCATCTGCAGCAACATGCTAGAAATCCACTGAACTGCCAGAAAATTATGGTCTCCATGTAAATGCAGGTACTGCAGCTGCCTACCATGGCTCAGTGGGATGCTGGGCATAAGGAAGAAGAAGGGATGGAGAGGGGGAGACGGGAAGAGAGGAAACTGCAGGATGTGGCAATTAGGAATGAACTGGGAGCATGGAGGAGGAATGGGACCAGAAACAGGGAATGGAATCAAGGTTACATCACAGTATATACATGAAAAACTGAATTAATTAAAGTTGATCAGGCAGCCTTAATAATGTAATTTCTCAGTTCTGGTGTCCTGATGACCTTTTAGGTTTATTTCTGCTGCCCATGCTTCAGAATTTATTACTATTTGCAATGCCTTGGACTATCTTCAGCGAGTTGACGGGTGTAACAGAGGACCCACAGATTTGTGCAGTTCTAGCTAGAGCCAGTCAGAATACCCTGGAGTGTTTCATATGGTACCAGACACCTGTATAAGAGTACATGAATTGGTCCCTCAGTGAATTTTTGTGGAAGGTAATACATGTTCTCAGGGTGTTATGTGCTGTATTTGTATTGCTCACAATCAACAAACAAGGTTCTCCCCTTGCACTGAACTCCACATCTGGCTCTGCTGCTTCATGTCAGCATTTCTAAGACATGGCATGGCTGAAGGAAGGCTGCAAACATCCATTGTGTTTAATTGCTGCTGATGCAATGGATTCAAGGTAACTGTTGTCAAGTTAATACAACTGAATACTGCCTAAGGTTATTCAAGTTTATGATTAGACCGCAACTACTTAGTTTCCTCTCTTTTCTAGATTTGTTAAGAAATAACCCTGAGATAGCTCACTGAGAGAGGAACAGACCAAGATTGTACCACAGAGAAAGAGATATTATGAATTTGTCTGAAGGGCTGAATTTAGCAATCACAAACTTTTCTATGTAGATTCTTCCATGTACACCCCTTATCATGTGAATTTACCAAGTTTCAAAGTTGTGTCAAACTTAGATGTTGACAAAATTCTAGTTGTTTATTTATTCAATACTTTCTTTGTTTTGCAGCTCTTTTGGACTTCTGCATCACCTTGAATATATTCACTCCTACTGCAGCTGGACTGTTGCAAACAAACATCACCAAAGCAATTTTAAAATGAGTATTCAGCTGTTCTACTAGGAATGTTATACACCGTCCACAGGAACAAAAACCACAAGGTTTTATCGGGAACCCTAAAGGGTCCTCTAAAAGGCTTGTGCTGGGTGAGAACACAGGACTATTGGATGATGTAAGTCAATTATTTTTCTGTTCCAGAAGTGTTAGTCTTAGGGCTGAAATTGCAGAGAACAGCGGGTAGTTCTCAGTGCTGTTAAACTTTGTTTAGTTTGGAGTGCTGACAGTAAAAGGCCAATTTCATTTACATTTTTGGCCATTTCTGACTTACTATACCTGAAGAATGACTTCCCAGAGGCATGTGCAAAGCATTTATCTCTGCAGTATACCATTCTGGCTATTGTGAAGAGGGAACAGGAGCACATAAACTGCCAATTGGTTTGCTGTGGTTTTGATAACTATAGAGTTTCTCTTACTTTATGGCAGGAGACCCTGGGTTCATGCTGCTGCTTTGCTGTGTGTGGAAGGCAGAATGCTGGAAATGTTGAAGTTAGTTGCTTGGCATCTTTGAGAGCAAATGAGTTAAAAAAAAAACCAAACCCAAAAATGTACTTAAAAATGCCTCAAAACTGTGGCAACACGTAAGTGATTAAATCTCAGTCAATATATCAGTGACACTGCAAAATCCTCAACTCTTTCTACATCCTGCAATCAATGAGATTCTTGCATCCTCAAAGCATAGAAAACTTACGATTCAAAGTTGTTTTTTTTTTTTTTTTTTCCATAAGTAAGTGTTTGAAGAATATGGTGAAGCTGCTAGGCAAGTAGGATAAAGCTACAGGACTAGTGAGCATAGGAGTGAGTGCATCAAGCAAGCAAAACCAGGCAAGCTGCTGTGTTTCATGCCCTTATAAATTAGAACGCCTGCTCAGCCTTTGTTTTGTGTTTTAAGGGAGGATATGATGCATAGCAACGAACAGATTCCCTAATGAAGCTACAATATTTTATAATCAAGTTCTTTCCTGATCTATCTATCCATCATACTTTATTTACAAAAATTTAAAATTAACAAAAATGAGCTGTTCTGTGATGTCATTTGTAGAAAAATTCAACAGTGTTGCCACAGATAAAGCTGGGCAAGAATAAAGACAGGGGCTGGTACACTAGGTGCACTGTAATCCTACATGGGAAAAAGAGCAAGGCACAGCAGGGATACCTTCTGCTTGCTGGAGAAGTATCCCGGGGAAAGACCCAATAGAAAAGATTAAAAATCATGCATGCATGTTTATAGATTGAAATGCACCAAATATAGGCATCCTTCATTCCTAGCCTGTCTGGTAAAATGAGATGATCCTTGTAAGGGTCCTTTAAGCCCAGGGCTGGTGTGATTGCACAAGTCACACCATGCAGAGTCAGGCCCGGTGGTGACATAACCTGCCAGCTGCAGGACTTCCCCCGAAGGAGCCCATGTCATCACTCACTTCTCACAACACTCCAGAGGCTTTCAGGGACTTCTGGAAACTGGATATAGCCAGGAGCAGCTGCTGTAACAGGTGTGCTGTTCCGCGATCCCTTGGGATTAGATCCACCAGGGAGTGAAACCTCTGCTAACTCCCAAGTTTTAGGGCCCAGCCTGTGAATCTGTGATCCTCACATCCTTTGTTTTTCCCAGCTGTCATTTGCCTTTGGAGGTCCTTAATGCCCAGACTGGGGTAGGTGGAGGAGGCTGGCTTGTCCCAGCAACACAAGGCCTGAACCAGGATTTCCTTCTCCCTGGTGGTGGCTGCAAGGGGTCAGAGGATGGCTCCTGCTCCAGCCCTTGCCAAGCAAGGACTGTATGGCACAGACCGGAACAGCCTTGGGATGGGAGGTGCCCAGTGCAGCTTCTCCTTTTAGGTGGCCTGCAGCAAGGTGAACATCCTCCTCCTCCATGCAGTGGCACAGGTTGGTGGCTCTCAGATGAGAAGAGGGGGTGAATCCCAGCATGGCAGCAGAGATCACAGTATGTCATCATAGATGCAGAGTTACTGACGGAGGCAGGCACAAGACACACCTCCAGCCCAGTGGATCACACAGGGGAAGTGTGATGCATTAACTGTGAAATATGTCTTTTGGTGATTCATGCTACAAATTAAAGGTTATCCTAATTCTTTCAGTACAAAATGTACTTTAAAGAATTACTCTTCTGGTATGAATCACTGAACCAGTCCTCCCTCTACATTAGCAACTACAACTGGTCAGGGTAAAGAATTTAACTTAAATTCTCTATTTATTTTTAATTAGGGAATGTATTCTGTATAAGATAATATTTTCAAGGGAACCAGGTATCCAAAAATTGAATGCAGGCACCCCTAAATGCAGACTTTCAGGCTTGCTGTTCAGTATGGATAACTCATTTGGCTGTGCAGTTCATGGTGTTACCTGAGCTTGTGCTTTGGGGGGTGGAGGACTGGCAGCATGAGGAGCAGCTAACTGGAGGAACCATGGGCTCATCCATTATTCAGAGTCGTTCTCAGTGGGAGTGGAGAGTAGGAAGCCTTGGAAGCTCCACTGTTGTAGGGAGAAGTCAGACAGGCAATTTGTGCTAAAAAAATGGTGGGGCATCCAGAGCCTAGAGGTCCCTGGCATTCAGCTGAGGCACTCCTTGAGGTGGGCAGCGAGAGTCAGAGAAGTGGGTGAGTAGGGCAGGTCTTCTTCTAGGCTGCCTAGTTTTAGCGAAAGGCTTTGACATAACTGCATATTCCTGCAGAAAACTGAATATACAGCTCTTAACAAAAGAAAGCTTTTGACCAGTCATGTCTTTCATTTCTCGAGTTTTGGATCCTGGAGTCTTAGATCCTTAAATGTAGTGGTAGAAGCCTTTGGTTAGAGGTATGATCTTCAGCTCATTCACAGGTCTAGCAGTGTATTGTCCCTGAAGGTTCAGATCAGGTTTGAGGTTTGGAGCATGGGGAGACCCCTTGATTTAACCTGGAAAGCAGCAGATGAGAGGAATAGTGGCAGGGAGAACTACCCACACACCACATTGAGCATGAATGGTATGTTATGCACTGAAAGTGTTTTTAACAGCCAGGTCTACTGAACGCTACCAAACTAGCTGCAGCTTGTCCCTAAACGGTTCAACATCTGGAGAAGGATCTGACTCTCACTGGTGCAGTGTGTTACAGAACCACATACTTACCAGCCTTTGAGTAGTGATGGGCCCTGGAGTCTATTCCTGGCTCAAGGTGAGGGGCTGGGTATGAGGAAGATCAGGGAAGTAACAGGGAAGCCATGGACAAGATCTTCTCTAAGTTAATTTAGAAAGTTCTGATTTTCCCCAGCCTTTGTTTGTTAAGGTTTTTGCATTCAATCAATGATAAGGGAAATGAATTCTCAAAATTTTCAGGAGAAATGAGAAGAATATGTACAAGTTTTGGTCTATGCAATGTTTTCTAAAAATGTCTACAGTTCAAAGCTGCCAAGCGCTGCCACTGTATAAGCACTAGAGAAAAAACAATGTGGTTTAAGAACAGTAACCAGATACTTTAAACATCTTTCTGAGAAAAAAAAAATCAAACCAACAAAAACCACGACTTATTAAAAATTTGCCAAAAGTGCCAAATTTCAACTTTCACTTTCTGCAATGTCCAAAACATTAAAGTTTTTCTCAGACCACCAGAACAATTTGAAAATGTTCAGGATTTATAAACCATGTTTTAAAATTTGCAATAGCAACAAGAATTTTATTCAGGGAAAGTTTAAAGAGCTGATGAAAACTATATTACTGCCACAGAACCATAACTTAGAGGAAAGGACCTAAACTATTAAGTGCACCAGAAATAAATGACAAGGTTTTTCTTCAGTGAGTTTATTGTTCCTTGTACTTGGGATACAATATACAAAATAGCGGTTGTTACAAGCAGCTGCCATCCCTAACTGCCCTATTATTAGCACTTATTGCTATCAAAAGTCTCAACTGATTTACATTTTTATCATAAAAGAACACTGTACTTTTCTTTCTAAAAGTAGATCTACTCCACTCTATCAGTCTTACTCTTCAGTTTTCCAAGCGTATTTCTTAAATTGATGTGATATTTTTATTTCTTTCTACTGAACTCCTTCTGCTCACAGTATTCTAAAAATGTTTTTGAAATTCAGTTTTCTAGATGAATTTTACACAAAATCGTTATTTTCAGCATATATGTAAGCTTTTCAGTGTGACATGTAAAGTCAATGTCACCTAAAAATGTGAGAAGAGAGGTAGCTCTTACTATAAAAAAGTGCCTAGGTGGGCAAATACTATCTTCAGTTTTATGACTTTAGTTTTGAAGACATCTTATTATATTTCAAATAAAATGCAGATAATTAGAGGAGAAAAACAATTTAAAAAATTCTGAACAACTTTAGAGAGTAAGAAGCAAAAGAAGTATCTTACTGTACATGATAGTTTTCATATGACTAGAAAAAAACTTTTTTGCATAAACATTTATTCTTGAATTGTTTATGTAAAGTCATTCACATTTATTTTTGTAGCCTTACTGACGTGCAAGTTAGGCTTGAGATCAGTATGCAAAGCATAAAACTAGAAATGCCAAATTGCATGTTAAGCTGCTATTGCACCACATGGTGATTGTGAGGACATGTTGAGATGCTCATATCAACACACAGAATGATACATGGCTATACTGAGGGTAGGAGATGTAGATGAAGAATTGATTGACCCTCAAAGAAGAATTTATATTCCTTGGTCTCTTTTAATGTGTGTGATTATCAGAAGTTTCCTCATCTGTCCTTCTGTTCTGAAAAAAGGTGTTCATGGAACTGACCAGCAGATTCTTCATTATTGTTAAACCATTGCCAGAGTGGTAAGGAAACCGTGGGACTGCTACATCTCTGTATGATTTCTTGCTTTCCTTGATTTCTTTCAGGTTTAAAGCTACTTCAGAAAAAGCAAAATAACAGAATTGGCATGTTCTACACATGTAAGATGAATATTACTTTTATTGTACTGTTGGTTCCATAAGGCTTATTCAAAATTCATATAGTGATAAACATTGTTTTTCACTTCTGTTTCATTTTCATAACCTGATCTGTTGTTCTCTGCAAACAGCATGAAAGCTGTACTACATCCAGACCTGTATTTTCATACATTTATTTCATGTAAAGATGTCATTATGTTGCTGCACGTGGTCTTTAGCTCAAATAGATAAATAGATATTTTGATATTGTAGAAAAATGAGAAAGGATAAATTTCTACTTTTTCTTAATTTGCACAGCTATTAATATGTTCAAAGGATCTATATCTCATCATTTCCATGAGTGTTTTACCATTTTAACTATCCAAATAGAACTAAACAATTTTTTAAAGATAATTTTATATTGTGAATATTTTTCCTAGATTTATCTCAAATGCCAAAGATTGGCCTCTGTATCTTCAGTTTTATTGTGCTATGGATCTACACACCTGCTGTGAAACACAAGCACAATTTCATGCTTTCAGAGAGGACTGGAATTTATATACAACCATCTGACAACCTAATAATTCTCTTAGAAATCATCAGGTTAGAGTTTTCCTTTACATTTTTCATTAGTAGCCATTAAAACAGCAGGATGGATTTCTTGGCATGACTGTAGCAACTCCATCACTGGCGCCCTCTTAGAACTTGTTAGACAAACATCTATTTCAAGCTTCATAAATGAAATTAATCTTACTTTTGGACAGAGTGATGAATTAGATGGCCCTTAGCACCACTTCCAAGCCAATGATTAGATCATGTTTCCTGAAAAAGAGCATATAATATGATTTCTGGCACATAAGGTTTCTGAATTAGGCTATAGATTGACCCTATTGACCAGATGGTCACTTCTTAGCAGAATGGCAGGGGGTGTGGGAAAAAGAAAAAAAATGTAAAGGTATTTATAGGTGGATGTTGAATAAAACCTTATGGGGAAATTGATGAATAGCTGAGGAACATAAAAAATTCTATCATCTGAGAATTCAAGAAGGAACTTTTTATCCCAGCATGTAGCCTAAGACGCCTCACAGAGATTAAAAAATGGTGAAAGAACAAATTTTATCTGCTTATTTGGAGTGGGATGAAAGAAATTTTAAATGTGAAGAAACATAATTTTTACCATTCTTGCCAAGTTTGAAGAGGAAAAAAGCCACATGCAGAAGAGGAAAAAGCCTTAACATAGCACTAAGGTCTTGGAAGTAGAAAAGAACAATAATCAGGAGAGACTAGAAAATTTGTTAGAACATTTGTTTTTCACCCCTTCTCTGTCTGCCCGTGAACACTGAGAATTCGATAACATTTTAGAAGTTCAAAATCCTTCATATGCATTAGAAATTATTGTGTTACAGCAGCATCTGAAGATTCTAAAGGAGTTTTGAAAGTAAATGCGTACCTGCACTCAGAAACAATGCATTTCCCACAGAGTTCAAATTCCACTCAGAAAAGTCAGGAAGGGCATTTCTAGTTTGTGAGGGGGTTTTTATGTTTGTTTCTTTCTTTGTTTGTTTGTTTTTTATTATTTTTAGAATTGTAGAAACTAATGGAGGCAAAGAGTACATCTGCTTGAAAATCAGCCAGGAAACCTATCATACACATTAGAACTGAATCTATTGCTGCCAAAGGTCCTTCTGTAAGCATATATGCATTTTAATTGTAAGCATGCAGTAATTCTACAATCAGATCTGCAAGCTGCAAAAGATCACTTGAAAGGATCCAATGGCAGGCTTATGATTTCTGTCTATAAACCATTTTGTACAAATGTACAGCCATCAAGAATGGTTGTATATTTGTATGCTTGTTTGCATACCATGTTGTATGCATATGAAACTGAGTTACTGCTAGTGGAATGTGTGGTTATTTAGTACATTTGTCAGAACAGTTTCAACAGGGCAATATGCTGATGAGAAAAAAATGAGTAACTGAAGTAGAAGGCTACTAAAGAGAGAAAAATAAATCTGGTGATAGCTTAATAGATACAGAGGTGAGATTTTTATATAAAATGTCTTAAGTACAGTCTCTAGACAATGCAGAATACTGAAAGAGCTATGTTCCCATCTTGGGTTTGTCAGGAATAAAATAAAGATCTGCTACCACATTTTATGAGATAAATTTTGGAGTGAAAATCTGCCTAAGATTAGACTGCGGGCACTTGGCAGTGAATCTATAATTTTGTCATTCTACAAGGTCATAAATCACCATGGCATCAACAGATCCCAGAAGACTTAGCTTGGATGACACAACTAGGAAGAATATTAAATGATAAAAATAAAAGAAAGACCACATGAAGGATTAATAGGGAAAGGCAACAAGACAAAAGTGATTCTTGTAGTCACACATTGCACATATTAGACAAGGATTTTTGCATGTAGTCAAACCAATGCAATCTGCTTGATGAAGACAGGATCACATGCAGTAGATGAAATATGAAAAAACTGAATAATGTCTTTTGTATTTTGTGAATTAAATAAATATTTTTTCCACTTCCATTCAGTGTTAGAATGATCAAACAATAAAATCCACAATAGACACTAAGCTTATGAATGAAAAAAATATCGATTTTTACTAATCTGATGGCATTTCTTGTTATACTGAAGGCAAGTTTTCTCTAATTATAATAGAAATATTTTACTATCTATTGTCTACCTTGTAAAATATATTGCTTGCAGATAAATGACTGCGTATACACTCCAAATATGAAGATTCATTTTTAAGAAACCTTACTGACCATTAATTTATTATTATTATACCAGTCACACAATTAGAAATCGGCTTCAGTTCTTTAGTACTATCTCTCTAAGTAAATTAACACAATGAATATAATTTTTAGAATTGTCTCTCTGAAGGAAAAAAGTTGCTGGAATTAGTTAAAATAATGGGAAAGAGCTTATTTACTATTGTATGTAACACCTTCTATTTACACTAGTGCCTTATAGCACTTCCACAGACACATTAGCTTCATCTCTGGTAAATTATATTTGAGTTTGCTCTATAGGCAGTGCCCCTGGCAGTTGCCAGGCACAGAAAGTTGTTGAAACCAGTCATATGCTTGTTCACTGTTCAAGTATAGGGCTCCTGAAGCAGATCTGACCTGTACTGGGGCATTGGACTATTTATATCTTGATGCCACTGGGCTCCCAGTTGAGAATTCCTGCCTGGCTGCCAATTGATGGGTTACATTTTCCAGCTAGTCTCCACTGTGTCTGAGACCTTCCCAATTGCTCTGTCAGTTAGGGTGAGAATCAGATTACACAAACATGGCAGGAAGACTGAGCGCAGTGGAGAGGAAGGTGGAAACGCTGGCTGTGGAAGGACAGGGTCCGTCCAGCTGGAGGGACTCATCAAAGGAAGCTCGGGTTTAGCAATGACTTTGGTTGACAGGGTACATTTGCAAAGAATTATAAAACTTCATGTTATGTTTAGAGCACAGTGCCTTCATTCCTCTTGGCCAGTGGGGAAAAAATCTCCTGAACAAAGTTACTTGCAACTCTTCACTCAGCAGAGGTGTCCCCACCCACTACTGCTTGCCACCAAAGGCTTCTCTTGGATAGAAGTCTACACTGATGTTTGACCAAGGAAAACAGAAAAAGGGGCTGAGAAATCTTACTCATTCCTGCTTCTAAGCTTCCCTCTTGAGGCCTTCAGTAACACTGAACTGACTGCTAAACATAGATAAAGGTGAAATTATTATGCAATGGAACATTGTTCAGGTACTGTTACCTATACTGAAGGTTAAGGAGAAGGAATGTGACAGAATAAAAGCAAACCAAAATGAAACAATACCCCCTACACCTGCAATTTAGTAATTAGAGTGCCTAGCTTTTGGACGTTTCCTGAAAGAAGGCACAGGATTTACCTGACCTCCCGATGCAGTTTGCATGGGGGGTTGTAAGCCTTTGAAAGGGAGTGGTTAGTAGGTCAAGAGAGGTTCTCCTCCCCCTCTACTCAGCCTTGGTGAGGCCGCATCTGAAATATTGCGTCCAGTTCTGGGCCCCTCTGTTCAAGAAGGACAGGGAATTGCTTGAAGGAGTCCAGCGCAGAGCCACAAAGATGATTAAGGGAGTGGAACATCTCCCTTATGAAGAGAGGCTGAGGGAGCTGGGTCTCTTTAGCTTGGAGAAGAGGAGACTGAGGGGTGACCTCATCAATGTTTACAAATATGTGAAGGGTAGGTGTCAGGATGATGGAGCTAGGCTTTTTTCAGTGATATCCAGTGATAGGACAAGGGGCAATGGGTGTAAACTGGAGCATAGGAAGTTCCACGTTAACATCAGGAAGAACTTCTTTACTGTAAGAGTGACAGAGCACTGGAACAGGCTGCCCAGGGGGGTTGTGGAGTCTCCTACACTGGAGATATTCAAGGCCCGCCTGGACAAGTTCCTGTGTGATGTACTGTAGGTTACCCTGCTCTTGCAGGGGGGTTGGACTAGATGATCTTTTTAGGTCCCTTCCAACCCTTGGGATTCTGTGATTCTGTGATTCTGTGAATGAAACATTTAATTGTGACTGAGGGACACCCTGAGATGTGCAGCAGAGAAAACACAAGCTGTCAAGTGAATCTGAGATTTCACTGCTCCCATACAGGGCAGAGAACCAAGAAATGCTCTGTCACCTCGATGCCCAGGGCTTGTAACCTTCTCAGAAGGAAGGAAGCTGAAACTCGTCTTCCAGAGAAGGGATGCTGTCTGCTCTGAGCAATGAAAGTTGCAGGGGAGCTGCTATTGCTGTGTAGTAACACTATGGCGTAGTGGAAAGGTCCAGCCTTTTTGAAGACTTCCCCATCTAAAGACTGAATTGAACCACAGATCTTTCTGCCTGGGCGAAAACCTGCCAGCGTGAGACTGTTAAACTAGGGGACTTCTGTTCTGCATCTTGTGCAAGAAAGAGTGTCTCCCACGATTTCTTGGAAGGAGTTGTTTCCTATGAGGTTGTTTTAGGAACACTCCAACTGAGCATCCCAGAATAGACCTCATGTTAAATAGTGAATATTAAGTAGAGGAAGCATGCTGAGTAGAGGAAGGCCCAGTTTCTGAAAGAAATAGGGTTTAGGCATGAGCTGCAGAGAGCTGTGAAGCCTTAGGGTGTTTTAGGTTTGCCCAAGTTTTATTTGCTTCCTCCTTCAATTCTCTAAGTATAGTTATGCCCTGTAACATCTTTTAACTTCCATATACCTTCTATTGAACCTTTGGTCTCACATCTGCTTCTGGTTTGTTCTTTGTTATTTGCCCCTTGAATTAAGCTGAGACCCAAATTCCTGACTGCCTGCTTGAAAGTAAGGTGAGCCTTCAATGTTGGCTACACTTAAGCTCACCTGGCCTGATTTTCCCCAAAAGGCCCTGCATCAGGCTACATGTGAGTAGGGATTGTCAGGATTGCAATTATGGCTACAAGTGCCTAAGTCCTCCTTAAAGCCCCTACACAGCTACTGTAAGGTTGAAATCAATGAACAAAAGCCATGAGGTTCTGAAACAGATAACAAAAGTGTGAGGTAAGGAGTTAAAGTAAGTGCCTTGTTCGTGGTTCATTTTCATATGAGAGTAGGCATTCATTCATGCTGGAAGCCTTTGTGCTGGGAATGTATGAAGGCTTTAATTAAAGTTGATTAAAATGGTAATTTTGAGCTCTGATAGTTTAGAATAACAATTTCTTTCTCTCCTCACTCCACATCTCAAAACCTTTAAACTACTTTGGGGGACTGCAACCTAAGTAATCCTGCTCCTATTTTTAGGGCTATAAGCCCTGGCTTCAGCAGGGCTGTGGCAGTTAGAATAAGAAGATTTTTTAAGCGTGGAGGATTAGCCTTTGCAGCAGTTGTATGACAAAGCAATATAGTCACCAGTGATAACATGGGAGGAGGAAAGAATTTATAATTTATTACATATTCATATGTGCCTTTTTTTTTAATTCTGCATCCTGCCAAAACCTATCCAAAATTTTTTTTTTTTTTTTTTTTTATTTTTTATTTTTTATTACCTCAGAGCTTTCAGTTGCAGGCGTGTTTCACCTCACTGCAGAGCAGAATAGACGAGTACTGAATGCCAGCGCTGTCCTGGAAATGAGAACACTAAGCATCACAGTTTGGGTCCTGTCTAATCCTCTGGTGTGGAGTTAACCTGCTGAGACCTAAAAGCTCCTCTCTTCCTGGGTACTGAGCTTTGTAATCATGAGGAAAGCAGCTAATTAAGTACACAGATGAAGGGACATTTTATTATTCTTAGATATCTGTACTAGCTTTCCTCTTCCTCTAAAATCCATGCTGCATCTGGGAAAATGAACTAGTACCCTTAAGTTTTATGACATCAGTCCTGCACTGGCAAACCTGCAAGATGACAGAGGGGAGAAATTACAGAAACAGCAAGCCTGAAGAGGATGGCACAGGAGGCTAGGAGGTGAAACTTATCACCAAAGCAAAAAAAAAAAAACCCACAGAAAACCTCCCTCCTCATCCCCCCCAAAAAGAAAAAACCCTCATCAAACCAAACAAAACTCCCTGAGCATCCAAACTCAAAATTCTGTTACAGCCCACACAGGATTTCAGGACTGGTACGATAAAACAAGGTCAGAGATATGTGGCTCTCTATTTTCACGGACTTCGGATAAATATTCCTTTTTAGTTGCAGATATTTTCAATGTAAAGAGACAACAACAGGGTAATCTTGGTTTCCTTCATTTAAGTGTTGATCTGGTCCCACTTACGTCATCTTGAAGTTCACTCACTGTAGATTTTTCAAAGATCTTTATTGACACAAACGTTCACAGACAGGACACTTCAGACTCATAAAGTGTTTACAGCTTCTGTGGGACACATCTCTCTTCCACTTTATGCCACCCTATGGCATGAAGAAGCCATCAGTTCACACCATAGGTATCCTGAGAGAATACCCTATTGCCCCCATACTGCAAGCTGCTAGAATGCTTTTATGTCATTTGCCCCTCTTGTGATGCCTTAGGTCTTCTCACAAGAAGCTGTTGTGTTCGATGAGAAAATAGGGCAGCCTTAGAATCTGGAAGTCTTCTCTAAATTAAGGTAACTGCTAGTGGTCAGATGCAACAGCCAAGCAGAGATTTCTGGAAATGAAGTCCTAGGCATCTTTCCATTTCCGGGCCAATGCTAGCTGCAGGGTGGTAGAAAAGCACACAGAAAGTCAGTGTTACCACACACAGTTTTTATTTGTATGGAGATATTAATTTTTTTTTTTTTTGCATGTTGATAATATAATATTCTATCTTAATCCAGAAAAAAAGATGGATACTTTTTTCCATCTTTTTGGAGAAGAGATACTTTGGGTTTTTCAACACAATAAAAACAGCAAACTCAGGTGAACCTTTTTTAGTGAACTTAACTGTGATTTAGTATGAGCAATTATGATCTTTAAGCTATTTCATTAGTCTGGATTAGCAAAATTTTCATCCTCTGATACAGACACGTGATCAACATTATGAAGGTATCTGTCTTTGGTGCTAGTGAGAGATGTGAGTAGTAGGATTTGCAAAGCACCTAAGGAACGTAGGCACCAAATTTCAATAGCTTTGGCAGAAATCCTAAGAGACACACACTAGATGACACAAACATCTAAAAATGAGTTATGATATCTCCCAAATTTCAGGTGTTAGCCCTACCATCCCCTAAAAAGGGTCCTGAATATTGATGAAGGAATCTACAGTCTCTACAGACTTCATGGGAGACTCAGGCACTTCTGTTTGTTTTGCAGCAAGCAACCTGTGAGTGCCTACACTTAACTCATTAAAGTTTTAAGAGAAGTGCCTGAGATACTGATAATCCTTGTGGTTAAGGCCTCAGATTCAGACCTTCAGGATCTTTTGATTAGTTCAAAACCCACAAGTTGGTGTGGTTTTTTCTTTCCCCTGAGAGTAGATTTGTCCAGCCTTTCTTTTAAAAGAAGCAGAGTTTGCTGTTAGAACTGTACCCAACAGCAGCCTCGTTGTATTAACTTGGTTAAAAGGCCCAGACAGTCAAAGCCTTCTTCAGGTTCAGCTTTTTCCCTGGGCAATACCCTGAGCATCAGCCTACATGATGCTTGGGCAAGGCCAGACTTTAAGCTATAGTGAAGTTATTTTGCATGTCTAAGTGTTGGATAACACAAATCAGAAAGAGACAATATATAAGGAAATGCAATAAGATATTCAGCTTGAAAAGCACATTTCTCATCCCAGCTCCTGCTGTGAAGACTTTTCTAGAGTTTTTAGTCCATTGGCTAACAAGAGTGTGAGAAAGTGAGAATTACTGCCCAGGATTCCCCAAAACCACTACCCCCGATGGTCCTTGCAGGATAGCCTTTTCTGTAAACAATGTCACCCAAGGCTTTTGCTATGCAATGCAGGAAAGATAGTGTGTCCCCAGGCTGCTCGTCCCATCAGGGTAATGTCTTGGATATGTGGATTGGACTCTGCTCAAGTTGCAGAGTCAGCAGAATTTAGGACTATATTTCCCCTCTGTTCTGGCACTGAAAAACATCTACTTCTGTTGCCTCAGTTGTAGAGAAATGGATCCATTCATTACTTTGGAAGTGTGATGAATGCCTCTGCTGGAGTGGGATCTTCATCAGGTCTGAGGTGTGTGCTAGCCATCAGTCTACACACCATGGGCAGTAGGCACAGCTACCTAAAAGAACTCTTAATTAGGAAGTAGCCAATGAAGTTTAGATTCACCAAAGTTTAAGATGAGGGGGGAAGGATGATGGCTTCTAATTTGGGATTAGAACTTTCTGTTCCTGTAGTTACTAAAGCCTTACTGGAGAGGCAGTTTTCTGATTCTTTGAAGCCTTGTAAATTAGGTTGTTCTGCCCTTCAAACCCCAAATAAATAAGTAGAAGCTTTTTGTTTATTTCTACTTTCACTAGCAGTACTCTGTGAGGGTCAGTTTGTCCTCTGTGGGGCCCTGACACTTCACTCACTGTCATGGCAGTCCAGTCTGAGATATTTGTTAACACGAACATCAGCGTGACTCTGAAGCAGAACACTGATGATTCAGGTGTAGGGTAATTCTAGTTTGGTTTAGTACTCATAAAAAATAAAATCAAGGGAAAATGTTGCAGGGAAATTTCATATGATATCACAGACCCTATTCTGGCATAATTCCATGCCCTCCAGAATATCCTTCCATTAAACCGATTGCAAAGCTTATATGCACTAGAAATTGAAAGGCAATGTGGGTTTATCACTTAATCTTCAATATTAGTTTTTCTTTTTTTTTTTTTTTTTTTTGCACAGGACACTTTAGTCAAATCTCTTCAGAGATAATGTAATTTCTTTCCTGGTTTTCTGTTTAAGATTTGTTAGTGGAACAAGTATTCATTATAGATCACTTTGACCTGAGGTATAGATCATTTTGACCTGAGGTCTTCTCAACAATGTACACATCAACCATATTCTGAAATATACTCAGCTTGCTTTTGAATCTGTCATGAATTTGCTAATCTTCAACTCACCCTCTATGTCATTCAGATAAATTATAAGCCTAGAGATTCTGCCTATTCTGAGCAGTATCTCTCTATCTCTCTTTTTTATTACTTTTTCCTTGCAACAGAGATTTGTTTCATGCACAATTATTTTAATTTGTTTATCAGGATATGAGTGAGGCATTTTGAATGAGATAAACACTGAGCTGAACTTTCACCCAAACAGGAACTAAATTAATCTCAATGTTAAGAAAATAGTCTTTAGAAATACTAAATCCCTGGTTTGCAGAAATGTGGCAATTTATAAATAAAATAAATGAGATATTTACAAACCATTTACATGATACACTCAGCTGATTTCTGGATTAGAATAAGATTTTAATTTTCCAGGTTTCCCCATTACTGCTTATATTGGTTCTGTCTTTTTAACAAGGTGCATAAAAGTATATGTAATTTATATAAATCAGGTTCACTGGTTTTGCTACTCTTTTTCACACTACATTTTATATTACTGCATCCTAGCTAGCCCCTTTTCTAAGTGAGGTAAATCCCATGGGAGCTGCATTTAGATCAGACTATGCATACACAATATGTAGCTGACATTTTATATGAAGTGCTGGTGGAAACAGCTGATTTTGCTTCTAGTGAAGTCCATAGTTGCAGAATAAGTCCTGAAATGAGTATTTATTCATAAGTGTTGTTGCGCACACATACCCTTATTTGGCAGATGTGCTAGGGACAGACAACACTGCTAAGAGATATGAATATGAAGACAGCACAAATTTGGGAAGAATTACAATTCCTGAACTGTAAGAAGAAGTAATGGTTTCATCCCCTCAGGTTACTTATGCTGGACATAAAACTGAAGTGCCATGGTTAATAGTATATGTGTCTGCTCCTAGCAATATCTTCCTATTCTGAAATACAGTCTTAATGAAAGCAAAAACAGATGGATTTGCTGATTTCACTGAAACCTGGGAAAAGGGATAGGGAAAGGGCTTTTATATATATAAGAAAATAATACATTAAAAATATTGTATTTCCAGGTCTGCAATATTTTCATTTTTCATTATGAAATGGCTTTTGAATTTTAAAAATCCATAGAATCAAAGAATCACAAAAAAATTCAGGTTTGAAGGAACTTAATCCACTCTCCTCTATTGGCTCAACATCAGACAAGATTAGAGTGTAAAAACTGTAGGAAAAAAACCCCACAAGTGTGAGACAAAGTATTGTGATTAATCATAAACCAATGAAAAAGAATAAGTTATGTTTTCAAGACAATTTGAAATTGTCTGCTTTCTTTCTGGTAGGTTATGATCCAATATTGAAAATATGAGTTTCCCAGGAAGCAGAAACTCTTTTATAACTCATTTATAACTTTTGTTGACAGCATCACAATGTACCAAATCTAACACAATAATACGTGAATCAGATTCAGTAACTGAAAGCCTCATGTGTCTAAATTAGAGCTGGTCAAAGGGCTACACTGGTGTAAATATTGTGGTTGATTTACTCAGAGTGAGTACTGACTTTCCATATATACAAGAATATGTTTGTATCCTAGAGGAATAGCAATCCAACCTGCATGCTAAGCTCAGACACAATTAATGTCATTGCAGTATCGAATGGAAAAGTTTATTCCAAACAGTGGGATCACTTGACCTCTTGTTTTTGGATTCCTCTGTGACTCTGTAGCCATATTTTAAGACACAGCTGAAATTCCAGTTTCAGTGGTCCTGGTTCACCAAACATGCTAAGCCCCTTCATTCATCTGGTTCTCACAGTCATGCCAAACTCCACCTATGTCCTGTATCAGCTTCTTGCAACAAATCAAACATTAAAAATGAACCAAGGATCAACTCTTGTCCAGAAACATGTAAAATGAAACCGAACAAGCCTTTTCATATCCCTCTTCCTCATCTAGTTGATACTATAGGTTGAGAAAGGAATGTTGTCTTTAACAAGTCATTCTTCAGGTATGGAAGGGGTGGATCGTATTCAAGCACATAATACAATCCAGAATGCTTCTTTTTAGTGTTTTGACATTCTGATCAGACAAAATACAGCAGGTAACTTTGTACTTAGTATTTTAATGGAAGTATGCATTAAATAAACCATTCCCTTTGCCAGCATGAAAAAAAGACAGGAAAGGCAAGAAAATAGAAAATAAACATGTATGTAAAGAGACAGAATTAAGAGGAATCATAGTAAAGAAAGTAATAACAGTGAAAGTGAATAAAGAAATACAGAAAATTAAATGGGGGTAGAAGGAAATTAGAAAACTCAAAGATGAAAAATGCAGTGAGGCAGCAAAAGGGAGAACCCAAAAAAATAGAAAAAAAGGAAAACAAATAAAAATGAATTGAAGAGCTCTCTGGGCAATAACAGTGCATAGAAATAAACAAAGTATAACATCTAGGGAGATAAGGAAACAATCCAAGAATAAAAATATGAAAGTAAATTGAATGCATGGGTTTGGAAGATGGCAACAGTAGACAAATTCTGTAATCTAAATTAGTAACTGGGAAAGAAGGATCCAGGCAATGGATGAGTGCATGTACACCTTGGGACACCAGGTCAGAAGGCAAATGTACTTGGCTTGGAGGACTGGCAGGGAAATCTAAGCGACTGAAAAACCTAGGACTAGGATAGCAGGAAAAATGGTGTTTTCAGCAGAACAAGGGGTTATAAGGCAGAAGGAAGGGAATCAGACCTGTGCAGAGGAGGATCTGGGGGCATTTTTTGCTAGATGTTCATCTTTCTTCTTAAATACCCACAGTAATCCCTTAGGTGGGTCCTACTACTGTACTACTTATTTGAGTACCTCACAATTTTAAATACAATTAACTTTTGAACACTTCTGTGACATAGAGAATAATGATGCCCCAAGAGGGCATCTTGAACACTTTGTTCAAGTAAACAGAAGAAATTTGTTCAAGATCACGCAGAAACACTATAGCTGAGGAAGAAGCTAACAGGGAGGTGTCCTAATCCTGCATCATAGACCACTGTTTTTCTTATGATTCCTCATGCTTGCTCCCCTTATTCCTTTAACCCTCAAGGAAGATTTGCACTAACTTTACCTAGTTGCTGGTTTAGTCTTGTTTCCTTTGTCTCTGCTCTTTCATTTGTAGATGCCATGTTGGTGCCTGTTCCTTAGCAAAGGTGTCAGCCAGAGTTTAGGAAAAGCATCTTGGAGCTGTGCAGAGATGGTCAGTGAGGAAAGCTAGGCTAATATGCAGCCAGGGTGTTGTATAACTGTGTCAGGCACTAGTAGGGAACCAGAAGTGGTGAACGTGGATGAACAGTATGTGTCAAAAATGCTTTGTTTATAAATAAGAAGAAATCGAGTGCCCGAAGGCCACATTGACGCTGACTTGCTGTTGTAAAGGGATTGCTCATACCCTTCCAGAAAGTGAACATTGAAGCTTTGCAGTGCTTAGCAGTGTTATAGTCTGCATGTTAACATGCAGAGTTAAAACACATGGCTTTTCCCTCTGCACCATGAGCCATGACACCCGTAAAACAGATACAGACACTTGCTGTGGTAGTAGGAAGCAAAGCACGTATCTGCAGAAAATCAAAGCATTGATTTTCCTGAGGCATAACCTGTATTTATGTGAGTTGCCTTGAACAGCAAAGCCTCCACTCTCCCTGCATGCTGGTCACCCAGCTATGCCACAAGAGCAGCAAGTAAAGGACTGCTTTTCCCAGCCAGTTCTCACAGGTCACCACTGAATTTGCCGCAAGTTGCCCACCCCCTGCCTTCCTACCAACTGGCTTCCTCAGCCAGAGAGCCTCATTTTCTGCTTGAAACACAGCCTGCAGAGCACAACGTGTGCTGTGACAAACCTGGTCATTCACTCAGGTCGTATTTTTAGCCAGTTCTAAGGCAAAGGCCACATGGTACGCAGTAGCATCTGTAGTGTTTTGTGTCTGCACTAAGATCCCACAAAGGCACTGGTCTCCTTGGCTCCAGCAGCTCCAGCAGCAACCATGGATGTGTGGCTTTTGGAAAACAATTGGTACCCAGCCAGGCATCATGAGGGTAGTAAGCGTCAGCCTGCAAAGGGTCCTGTAGCTATACCCTGTTTCCTCTTATCACAGTCATAGTCCTGGAAAATTGCTTCTATGAATCCTTCTGTCATACAGTTGCCTTTATCCAAATATATGCAGCTCAGTTTGTAGCTTTCAGCTGGATTCCACAGACTCATATGATGTTGAGAGGTAACAGACGGAGTAGCCTAAACCAGCTCCCCAAGAAAGGGTCTGCCATTCCATCAGAGAACTGTTAGAGGTTTTACAGCTCCCAGACTGCAGATTTAGGTGACAATTTCATCTTCAGGGAAACATTAGTACACATAGATTTCAAAATCAGAGTTAGCACTAGCTTCACTTTTTATGGCATGGTTTATGAAGCTTTAATCTGATTGACACACTATTTTGTGAGAAACTCCAATTCCAACTTTTGGTCAAAGACAAGCAGAGTTTATTGAACAAATATACGCATGCATGTATGCATATATACACAGAATCATAGAATCACAGAATAGTTAGGGTTGGAAAGGACCTTAAGATCATCTAGTTCCAACCCCCCTGCCAAGGGCAGGGACGCCTCACACTAGACCATGCAGCCCAAGGCTCTGTTCAACCTGGCCTTGGGCACTGCCAGGGACGGAGCATTTGCCACTTCTTTGGGCAGCCTGTTCCAGTGCCTCACCACCCTCACAGTAAAGGGTAGTGAGGTGCTAATCTTGGGTTGATAATTATTGAAAAACTACCCCCAAAGCGATGATGACATACTGACATCTCAGCCCCAATAAAAACCGAATAAAATAGTCTACCAATTTCACAGCAATGAAAGACTTGCCTTTTACTCAATGACAATTTTGTCTTACCAGTTACTGGGATGGGAAGCCTAGCTGCAGCACACATTACTTTGCTGCACTCTTCTAAAGGTATGTAAAAGTATTAGCTTGTGGAGTTTCCTCAAATCTGGGAACAGCAGAAAAGGAGCAATGGAATTGTCTTTAACCCTATTAAAAGCTAAGGTAAAGGGTATGAAATTGTTTTAATTAAACCAAACCTTTCTATCAACTTATGCCCTAAACAAGGCCATTTTAGCAAATTCTGTCAAATGAAACCCAAGTAGGATGAAGTGCCAATTATTTTACTGCCAACTCCATAAATGCTGGCGACATTACCCTCTTGTTTTGCCAGTGTAATAGAGGATCAATTGTAAGATGCTACAGAGGCCCAGCTACATAATTATCAATTATGGTTTCTGTATTAACTACATAGAAAAAAACTGATAAAACCTTTTCTGGTTTCAAATGTCAAATTAAGCCTGCATGAGGCTGATAAATGTCCTGAAGATCCATTGCTGTTGGCATGATTACCCATACAGTTATCACTGTTGGTTACATTAAGTACAGTGTTGTTACATCTGGGAAAAAGTAAGGCAAGATATTGTAGAATATAGTAACATGAAATGCTGTAGCACAGTTTACAGCAGTGTTCAAAGACATAGTTGTTCTGGAAAGTGGAACTGTATACTACGCAGATAATATGAAAACATCTTGACTGTAAGAACCTGAAAACAAAAACTCAAATCCTCTAAAACTGGAGTAATGCTCTGATCCTAGGTTTGATTATTGAACATAACATTCCACATGATCTGAAGATACATATATTTGCAGATGTGAGCCTATTATAACCTATACATAAGTAACTGCAGCAGGCATTACTTTATCTACTAAAAAACCAAGGGAGCCCCCTTTCATACATAACCCCCCTTTTTTTTTTTTTTTTGTTAAGCTGAAGAAAGCTGTTTGAAAAGAAAAATCCTGAGATCCCTTGAGAACAATGAAAAAGAAATTGCACCTTCTTAGTAAAAGCTGGTGCACAAAATGGGAGTGGGGCTCTGAAGTAATAGTAGCACAGCAGGGGGAACTGTCATTATTCAGCAAGGTAATAGTTGTCCAGTTGCCTTTTTGTTAAGATAAGGCTTGCTTTTGTGCAGAAAGGGAAATTCAGACAAACCCACAAGTGCCCATGGCTTTGTGATTTTTATTGTTATGCTTGGGGTGAAAAGACATTTGTGGTCTAACCTCTGGGGGGGATAAACCAATGTCCTTGTAAATATTACATCATCCATTGATTTGCAGCTTTATTTGTCCTGCAGTTTTCTGGGCAAAGAAAAGTTAAACCAGCACCCTTTCTTTTGAAAATGTACTTTGTATGTACCTTTCATTGCACAGCATTTCAATAAGAGAAATAAGGCTCGATGACTTGAGGCAATATGCTATTTACAGATAGGTTTTTTTTATAATTATCTTCCTCCTGTAATGCTTACTGTCAGACTACATCTTCTCTGCACTCAGACAGATCAGTAGTGGCTGAAACAGAAATAAAATGGTTTGAGCTTTTTCTTAAACCCTTGGCTTTTTTAAAGCTTCACACCGCAAATGGAGAGCATAAGATTACAACTAAAAGGTTTTGCTATGGAAGGCTGTCATGGAATCATAACAAGTTTATCAGAGTTTGGAAACTAGTGTTTTCCACTGATGGCAATGGCTGCTTGTCTGGATTTCTCAGCTGAGCTGTCTCCATGGTTATTTTTCCACCATAGCTAGTAGAGGATGATAGCACTGTCTGAGCTACATGTCTCAACGAAGCCTGATTGCCTTTTCAGGACTGGCCAGTTTTGCTTTCTTAACATCTGGAGGGAGTGTTATATGATTCCGACTTCCTCATAAATCAGATTTATTGCAATGTGCATGTAGCAATTTGTATTTATGTACCAAAGTTTAGATTTTAGGATATTGCACAAAATCCCAGACTGCATCATTAAACAGTTACACTATAGTATTTATTAGCTGGTTTTCTACTGACAGCAGTTTTATCATATATTCATAAGGAGGAATTGTACTTCTGGCATATATATGTATTTTTTATAATAATCACAGAATGTTCCAGAAGGACTATTAAACTTTCACGTTTCCACAATCTGTTTATGTAATGCTTATTATATGTACAGCATATATCTGATTTTCAAGGAAACTGCAATAAAATGTGCAAATTGTAATCTCTTTAAGGCAAGGACTTTTTATTCCAAGTCCATTGCCAGCAGTCTGCAATGAAAAAACAGAGTAAGATATGTATAGCATGTTGTCACAAGATGCATCAAATGTGATCACTGCTACAAGTCTCCTTCCCCCAAAGGTATTTCTTCTTAGGCTGTCCTGAAGAAAGAAAGTCTTTTGAATAGGCTTCACAGTTTTCTCTGCAGGGTCAGGAGATATGCAAATTAAAGGTTGCCAAAAATATTCCACAGGCACACACAGACTAGGACCTTGTCTTTAAACAGACAAAGAATCTCAAGTCTAGCAAATAGATTAGAGACATGTTAAGTGATGAAATTGAATGTGAATGTAAAAGCTTTTCTCTGCTAAAAAGGAACACAGCCTTTAGATTAATATTAGCAAACCCTACTATGTCACATTGCTACAATCAGCATCTCTCTGGGAAATAATACATTAGTTCAGGTCAATATCTGCACTCCCATCAGACAAAATTACCTAACTGTCTTTGTCTGGTAATGATAATGACATTGTTAGCCTCCAGGGAGTTGACGTCACACAACTAAGCAACTCTGGAAGAGCAATGTGTATAAGTGAACCAGCAAAGACCTCCACAGGCATGGACTGATTCAGCTGACAGATGCTGTACCAACACTGTTGTGCAAAAATCCAAATACGCCCCAAGCTGCACTTGATAAGAAAACAAGCAAATTGCGAAAGAGCATTTTAGGTATAGAAACAGTTGTAAGTGACCCACTGGAAAGGAAACATTTTAAGAATAGGATGGCAACTGAATCAAATCTACTATGCTCAACTCATGCTCAGATGTTGCATTTGTGATGGTTAATACTCCTTTCCACTGAAAAAAAAATGAAATCTGTTGCCTCTTCTCTTTTGCCTCTTCTCTTTTGCTGTTGGTATCTACCTGCTTATCTAGACACATCTGCCTTACCTACCTGAGTATACTCAGGTTGTCCAAGTACATCTGGGAAAAGGTAACTAAATATCAAAGCTTGTGAATAAGATTGGCATTAAAGTAAAGGTGGCACATGAAAACTTTTGCACTAAATGAAGAATGACTGTGCACTGTTTGCACACTCTGTCTATTTTATAAGGAACAGTCAGTTTATCAGAGTGATTGTTGGGTCTAGGGTAGGAGGCTTTTTTTGGTATTTGTTCAAGGGTTTACATGAAGCTAAATTTCTCTGTATGTTGCATTTATTTAATTAAAAGAGAGGCTCAGTCAATATTGCTGCAGCAAAGCCAAGGCATGTCTGAACTCATTAAAGTAAGGTTTGTATGCTGACACTGATGAAAGACCTGCTGCTGGTGCTTCTGCAAGTCCATTTAGTTTTTATTTGACATCAAGTTACCTTGCCTGTACTGCCAGAGCTTGTATATGAAGTTATAATACCATGAAAAAAGAGCATATCTGACAAGGAGTCAGGGCTTTCTTAGATGATACCTAGATATTGCCTCATTTGCTTGGCATGTGATGTAAAAGGTTTGGGCAATCTGCTTTTCGCTTTCTTTCTTTCCCATCTCAAAATGGTGCCTGTGCTCTTTCATCGGTTTCCTCCAAATAGCTGCATATGGGACTAGATACCTGCAGTACAGCTTTTCCTACCCACAATCTACCTCACATATGTCTGAGATGGGAAAAAGAAACGGGGCAGTAGCAGGCATCTGAACTCAACACTTGTGAAGGGAAGTAGGTCTGCTAGAGCTAAATCTTCTGCTGCTGCCAATGGTTTTCAGCCCACTGGGCTGCCAGGAAAATCTGCTGCTAGTGGATGCAATTTACCTAACATCACAGCTGTGTAGACAGTCTTTTGAAGGGTACTCACAGAGGCTGACTTAGCCCACTCGGGCTCATGTCATCAGACTGCCTCTATAGCCAGGGCATAGGCAGCTGAGGGTGCAGACCATTATGGGATCCTGTTTCTCTCTAGTAACTGCAGAGGTGATTAGCCTCACTAGGCTAAAGTTAGCTTCCATGAAAACTCTTTTAGTTGGACTTCTATCAAAATGACTGCTTCAGGGTTGGGCAGATTATTCTTTACTGTGAGGGTGGTGAGGCACTGGAATGGGTTGCCCAGGGAAGTTGTGAATGCTCCATCCCTGGCAGTGTTCCAAGGCCAGGTTGGATGAAGCCTTGGGTGGTATGGTTTAGTGTGAGGTGCCCCTGCCCGTGGCAGGGGGCTTGGAACTAGATGAGCTTAAGGTCCTTTCCAACCCTGACTATTCTATGATTTTATGATTCTATGATTCTATGATTCTATTCCCAGAGCTGCATTTTGACATGCTGTTTTGCTTTATTTCTCTCTTTTCAGTGCTGTGTAAGCACTGCCCAAAATTTTTAGAAGCTTCAGATCCAATCTGTTTCATCCATTTTGAATAGCCTGGCAGTGTTAGCCAGAGAAGATCATTTTTATTCTCTTGTTTAACCTGCAAGCTAGGTTTCTAAAAGGATCTGTTCCACCCTGTTCATCTGAAGGATTGTACATCAGTTCACTTTAATGACTTCTGAGCACACTGGTCAACTCTAACCTTATTTGCCAGGGCACAGAATTTTCAGAAATATTAGCTTATTCAAAACAAAACAAAAATCCCCAAACCACTCCCCCCAAAACCTCATGGAGGCTGGGGCTTGATTAACCTGGAGAAGAGCATCCCCCCAGTGCATATGAAGAGGTCATCAAGAAGATGGAGTCAGGCTCTTCACAGTGTTGCAAAGCAGGAAGAGGCACAGAATGAAATAGAAAAGTTCCAGCCTGGATACAAGGAGAAGCTGTTTCCCCAGAAGGATAGTCAAGCAGTGGGACAGGGGCCCAGCAAGACTCTTCAGTTGTGCCAGAGGTGTCACGATCCAGCTGAACGAAGTCCTGAGCAGCTTGATGTGATTCCAGAACTGACCCTGCTCTAAGGCATTGAATTAGAGATCTATAGAGATCCCCTACAACCTGAGTTATTTTGTGCTTCTGAGTTTTATCCACAGAGGGCGTTAAGCACTGCTGCACTTCGGAGGGAGTGCATGACCAAACCCAAGTTCTTTTATTCATTATACTTAAGATGAAATATTTAAAGATATTTTTTTTTCAAATAAACTCTTTCAGACTCTATACATCTATATGCATTAACCTGGAAAGACTGAGAGATAGTATTTTGAGTTTTGTGTGTTTATGAATCTCAGAACTACTTGTGCCTAGTAGGTTGAGATCTATTCTTGCAGTGGTTTTCTGGGACTTAAGGTCCTTGTCTTCTCCTCAGCACTGTTTCCATATCATTACTCCATCTGACCCTAGCAAAAGAAGATTTATAGTCCCTCGTCAGGAAGCTGCTGAGCCCCACTTACTTTAATGACAAAAACCTGTAACAGCTTCACTCTGTGTGCCCAGTCTGGGAAAGCCCAAATCCTGCTGCAGGCACTAAGCAATGATATCATCCAAATGCCAAAACAAAACCTTTACCGAAAGAGGCAGTAGCAACACAATGCTGCATCCAGTATCAGAACCTGCTGGGGTCTCAGCTCTTTCTTGCTTGCCAGCTCTTTCAGCAGAGGGCATATTTGTACTAGACAGGAATCAATTCTCCTTATTAAAACTTGGAAAATCTGCTTCTACAAGGTACAGTGTCTTCCAGACAAGCCTGACCTGCTTACTCTTATGCCCTTCTTTTGAGCTCCACTTGAGCACATCTGCTATCATCAAAACAAAGGTTGCTAGGGCAGCTTCAAAATTGTTCTTTTGGCAGTAAAGCTTCTCTGCCCTATGAGGTTGCTCCCATGCCTTGTGGATAGAAGACCACTTGGAGTGAGATGAGAAGAGATGTTCACAGAGTGACACCCACTCAGCCTTTACTACAAGGACCTTGTATGGGCATCCTAAGCATGTGGAGCAACTGTTTATCCTGTCATTTTTCCCTAAGCAAGCTTTTTTCTTCAACCCTTGACAGACTTTTTGTCTTGGTTTGTCTTGAACAGCAGCTCCCAGGGTCCCTTTCTCAGAGGCTTGTCCCCTTTCAAATCCTGGCGGAATTTCTTTTTCTTATTCCACCTGGAAGAGATTTGGCAAAAATCTAGGTTTGGCAAGTGGAAAACAGAAGCCATTTTAAATGAAATTTTTAACTTGAAAGAAATCCAGCTAGACAATCTACCCCAGAGTTTCTGTTTACCCCAATACAAGATAATGTTACTGCGAACATAGTAAGCAATTTATGTTATTTAGCTGAAAATTACATTTTGAAGGCAAGAGGATAAAATTAGCATGTTGAAGGATTGACTGTGTAATGTTCTCTGCACCAGTTAATGGCAAACATGCTCTGGCATAAAGATATGATGGGCAGACTGTTTTGCAGGTCCTGAGCTTAGATTGCCAGTAAGGACACTAGATGTGCACACAGATTAAGAATTAATAGGACTTATAAATATATTCTCCCAGTTAAACAATATTAACTGTAATTCATTCTGTGAACAGGGTTTGCATGACACATATGTCTGTTTATATGTGTGAGTGTTAAAAATCTGCTAGTTAAATGGACAGGAAAGCATTTCATATCTGGTAGTAAATTAAGAAAAGTCTCATTTTGCTTTTGCAAGTACTCATCCAAAAAGATTGTTAAAAAATTTAGGCCCATATTATTTTCTAACTGCATCCACATCACAGATTTATTCTTACATGAAGTCCCTGTGGTCCTTCGTTATTTTTGAGTGTTAAATATTGTTTTGGCTTTTATTTTTTCACTTCATAAACTATTTTTAGAATTAAGAAAAGGAGCCCTTTTTTTTTTAAAAATGTATTCTTTTGAAATAACCAAATTTTCTTATTTAGAGATTCTGCTCAGTTTGTTCGGCAAATATTTGTGCAAACTCAAAATGAAAGTACACTTCAATATTTGTTTTAACGGAACACCATTTTGGAACGATAACTTGAATGGCTTCCCTGCAGAAGAGCTACCCTACAATAGCAAATACAGTTATGCCAAATACATTCATTACAACCAGTCTTGAGAGAATTTCAGTTAAAAAACAAAACCCAAAACTTTAAACAAACTTGGTGTTTATCTACACATGGGTACACATGCCTAACTTTCCTACTGACAAGCATTCATCTTTTCCTCACTGACTCCTTTCTGGTGCTTTGTGTTGATTTTTATCAGTTTTGTTATAGTTTTGCCATTTGTATCCCAAATTTACTAAGTGATTTATAACCAGAAGCATGATGTCTGGCCTAAATAATTTACATGATGAAAGCACCTTTAGACTAATATGCCACGGGATGCTGAAGCACTTCACTGATTTCTACACTAAAATTCAAAAGGATTAATTGTGTAACAATTCCTTCAGGTCACTAGATTGCTGTGGCTGGTGCTGTTTTATTTGAAAATTCTAGCAAAAGAGCTGGTTTCCTGTAATACAAGATTGTAAGGATGGGAAAATTACAATGCCTGGAATATTTCTGCAACATATCTTGGCTTCTTTATTTCCATGGGATGGGCAAGAAAGTGAAGAACCCGTAGCAGACTGTACTGTACTGTTTTGGGGAACAGCGAGGAGAAAGTGCTTGCAAATGCTTCTGAAGTGTTTGGTATAGAGTTGATTTTATATGTAATCAAATCCAAATACAGTGTTATCGATGCAATTCTGGAAGCTAATAAGATCACTGTTATTTGAGTTAAAGTCAGAATGTTGATGGTAAGAGGGAAAGAAGATGTGTTTTCATGGAATATCTCTTTTTTGGTATCTTTCCATAAATATATATGTATGTACTATGCAAATCTATACACTCAAGTGGGCAAATTCCATATCTGATTTCTATTGTCTTTGCTACAGAGACATGCACAGTGGAATGACTCTATTAACTGAAAATGCATTAGTTATTTGCCAACATCAGATGCCTAAAACTCAGAAGAAATAACAAAAAGGAAAACATCTTTTCCAAGTTGACCTCCTGTGCTGATCACTATAGTATCTCAGTATATTTATAAAAACACTGATTGCGGTGTCTGTTCTCACACACGTGGCTCTTTTTTCCTCTCCTCTCTTCTCTCCACATGCAAGAGTTAGGGGGTGGAACTGGATTAATTTCTAAATGTTACTACTCTATATAATACGCAATGCGGTTTTCTTAGTGAGTCATATCAAGAAAAGGCACCTTTTATTTTGAATGTACAGTAGCTTAGTTCTTGTGAGAACAGTCCCCATAGTCTTTCAGGGACATATAAGGAAACATGAAATTGGGAAAAAAAATGAGTTTTTGAGAAAAGTTTCATTGCTGAGGCACTGAGAATGACACCAATCTGTCACACCTTTAAAATGTCCTCCATGTCACACCTTTAAAATCCAAATGAGACCTGTAAGTGTATAAAGTGACACAGCAGATGAGTAAATTACAGTGACTTCAGGATCTGGGCGTAATTACTCAGTGCCGTTAGAGAGAGTAGAATCCATCTGGGGGACCCAGATTTGGCAGTGTTGACTCTGTTAGGGCATAACGCCATGGCAGCATTAGAGTACGCTCGGCTCTGAAAACAAACTGGGAAGACCCATAATGCCTCCTTAACCCAGTATTAGCCACATAGGTTTCCCTCTGAAGTGTAGCAAGCTGAAGTGCATCTGTTTCCAGTGTCACAGATGGTTCTTGTACAATCCCTATAACTTCTTTCAGGCTCCTATTCCCTTCCCGCTTTTCCTTCCAAAATGCCACTGACTATGAATAATTTAATTCGCCTGCCAGAGTTCTCCATCACTTTCTCCATCCTTAACAGAGTAACTTTCTAACGCTGTATTTCAATGTCTTCTGGCAGAATATTTTCCATCTGCTTTTTAGATGTGTGAGTGTGGGACGGGCAGAGGAGGCTGGGATGGCGGGGGTGGTGTCAAGGAAGGACGCCAAGACACACTGCTCTTGCTGAAATGATCTACTACTTCCTTTCTGCTTCCACAGGGCTCGGTACACTGCTCTCACTTCCCTTCGGTGTAGCTGCTGTTCCTCACTTCTCCCTGAGGTGAGGATAAAAAGCAAAGAGCGAAAGAAAGTCAACACTTACAGATAACTTTCAGAATGCGCTGGGATTGTAAAAGTCCATGAAATAAAGCTTCTATCCCTTTATTCTAGGCTTTTTGTCTTAGTTACCAATGGAGCTTGCATGAAAAGTATTTGAAGTATGAGCACCGATCTGAGTGAACAGAGGGAGCTGAGCAAGAATGTGGGTACCCAGAAGGAAAGGAAGCTGGACTCCATCCCTGTCAGAAATTGCTCCAGACATTGTTCTGTGAACTGGGAGGACAAGGAGTCTTGTTATCATAAAAGGAAAATAGCATAAAAAGTTAGCTGTTTTGCAATTAATAGGAGTAACACAAGTTTATTTGCCATATGGGTTTTAGGTATTCGCCTTTATAGTGAAGATATACCTACTATAAGCAGTTTTCCTTTATTCGGGTTGGGAGGAGCTGATAAATCTTAAGCCTTCCTTACCTGTAGACATGTCTTTGGAGTCATTTTCTGGGACATTACATAAACAATGGGAAATTGTAAGAAACATCTGAAGCAGCCTCTAGGATTGCATTGCAGTACAGTTATGAAACAAGAAGCAGCAGCTTGGTTTAGCTTGTGAAAGTCAAACAACATGACAGCAGGCATTATGCTTAGAGTGGAACATATTAATGATAGATTAAATAATAGAGTATCCTGTTCTCCTGAAAGACCAGTCAGGCAGTTAGATGCCTGTGGCTATGCCTGATGTGGCACACCCTATCACATTCAATCATGGATTCAATCAGTTTGGCTGCTCCTTAGTGTAGGGCCCTTATGTAAATGGAGGCCTCTTGGTAATCCCACCCACCTTTTCCACAAGCCAAAGAACTGAACTCATTCTGTGGAGTGACACTAGATCATGGAAAGGGAATACAAAAAACTTGGTGCAGCTCTGCTGTTGCTGACGCACAGTGTGGAAAATTGCTGTTTATTGCTCCATTTAGTTTGAGATCTTGTACATTTATATCTTCTGAGTTGTGCTAAATACATTGGCATTTCAGCCAAGTTTTATAGCTTATGAATGGATAATTGATTATTAAATACAGTAGTGTTTTGTCCAGATTATGTATTTTCTTTAGCAGATAACAGCTTTAGCATATCTGTATGACTGACAGGGGATTAGATGAGAATTTTCCATTCTTGAAAGTTGAAATGAAAAATTATCATACTGAGATGTTCACAGGATAAAGAACTGACTTTTTCTTTCTAAGCATTATTAAAGCTGAATTAGCATGTTTTGCTATTGCAAAGTAGAAAATTTAATTGCTCTCTATTTGTTAATGTTCTATTATGGACATTTTAACACTTTTTTCTCAATAGTTTTAGCTCATTTTGACAGGTGAAAAGCCACATGCAGCTGAGTAATTAATTTATACTTAGTCAAAGTTAAGAAAAAATTTGAATGGCAATTCAGAAGAGCCTCATGCAATGCTCAAGTTAGATCATTGCTCCATGTACCTTACAGTGTGTACAAGACAAAGGCTGAAATCTACAGCTTTGTTCTGTTTTGCATTAAATTGTAGGGTTCTTTTCTGGTTTTGTTTTTTTTTTTTTCTTTTCCGTTTTTTGAGCATATGCCACCAAGCATGCTAATAAACCAATCAAAGAATCAGCTGTGCTAACAGTTAATGAGAATTCAAAGAGATTTATTTAGCCTAGCATCATCATTTCAGTGAAGATTCAAAGAGGATTAATTTGATTTATGTCAAAATGGAGGAATCTTTATATAATCTGCAGTCAAACTTTCATGAATATATTTATGCAGACTTGCAGAGTTCTTCAAATTCATATGTAAAAGGCTATGGGAGAAGAATACCGTTTATTTATATGTAAATTATTCTTTTTTGTGCAGAAAAATCTATTTCAGGTTTCAAATGTTTTTATATCTTCTCTTTGCAATGCTTGGGAACTTACAGGATAAAATTTGGAGCTACTGAAATCAGTCAGCTTTATATGTGATTTTAATGGACTCCAAAATTCCTCTACAAAAAACTGATGGGTAAACACAGATAAGAAAGAACTGTACAACATAATTCTTAAGGGCATTCTACTATACCTCAAAGCAACGTTGTCTGGAATACATATCGCACATACAGAATACACATTAGTGTGCTACCAACATTTCATCTGATCCTTTTTGGAAAAGCTGCATGACTCATATCTTTCTCATACCCAAGCAAAAAACTCGTGCTAATAACGTCATTACAATGCACCAAAACCTCACGTACAACTATATTAAGTATGGAAAAGACAGTTTATTTCAGCACCAGCAGGATTTCTAAGCACATCACTGTTCTTCAAACCCCATATCATCACCATTTCCAGGAACTCTGCATGGCATCCTGAAGTGGCTTTTCATACACCATGTCTGTGGCCCTTCGTGCACTACTGCTTTCACATAATGACCCTATATCATGCATGATGATCCTGTGAGTCACAGATGGCTTTAATACAAAAAGCCTTGTGTTGAGATGTTTTCCTCACATACACATTGAAATCCAAATTATTCATGAGTAACTGTACTTTTGTTAGGCAACTTGTGCTATCTAAACTCCAAGTTCACAGGATTATTCATGCATGGCCAGAAAAGAAAGAAACTATAGCATGCAGTATCAAATGACCTGACCAGCTCTTACAATGTCCTTCTTTATTTTTATTTATTATTTTTTTAATTTGCTGTCTAGTAGGGCTTTTTAAGCAATAAGGAGAAGTACTTCTGATGCACATGAATGCAATCCTTTGTCTAGCCTGCTCTTTCCAAGGCTTTAGGTGGGGCTATTATTGGCAGTGGAAGTTACTCCAAGAACTACAGGAAGCAAAAGTATTTTACTTAATCCGAGTGGCTAGTGGTAACTGTTCTTAACATTCAGAATAAGAAAAAAATCCAGCCGATATGTGTTTAGACTTATAATGTGAGGGAAACATTGGGTGTAATCTTGTTTTACACTAAGATGCCGCTTTCCCTCTGATTCCACAGCACAGACTCTCTTTCACTTCAGTATCCTTTCATGTTCAGTACGGGCATCTGCTAAAAAGTTTTCTCTCCGAAAGGACTCTCATGCTTGCTGGCTGTGGCCAATGTTCTCTGTCAGATATCATGTTCAGCACATATTAATAATGTCATGCTTCAGTAATAAGGACTGTATGGATCATTGCTTAGAAAAAGTAAGGTAGGGAAAATCCTTTTTATAGTCACCTTATTTTTAAATAGTCACATGTACTTGCTATACTAACAGAATAAAGAAGTGAAGAGAGATGCAGTATTTTTGGCCAGGGAATCCTGAAAAATAGTAAGCATAAGGAAAGAATACAAGGCTGATCTAGAGCAGCTCCCATGGGCATCAAGAGACATTCTGTGACTGTCATTGCAGTTGCATTGTCTGTGGAGCTCTGGCCACTTCAAAATCTAAAATGAAATTTCTGGGGAGAAAAAAAGTAATTAGAGGCTTGTTTGACAAAAGTAATAGAAGTTAATCCTCCCTAGACTGAACCTTAATATGAAAAACCATGATAGAAGATGCAGTAAATCCAGCAGGATGGAAGAAATCTGGCTTCCCATGAATTTGTGTTCTCTGATCTTCATCCCTTACTCACCCGCTTTTGTATTCCTACCCTCTGTATTCTGTGTACCATAATTGCCTTAGGTATTTCTCCGCATCTGTAAACCTGTTTTCTGATACCTCCCCTCCTTCCATGTCCAAGGGCTCCTGAACTAGTGTTTTGCAGCTGGTCATCCTTGGGTCACTAGTAGTCCACATAAATTCAGACAGCTGCTAATAAAAAACCCTGAAAAAATACCCAGACACCCTTGCATATACAACTAAATTGTCACACAAAATTGGGGAAACAGAAAAAGTTAATTAAAATTCAGAGCCAACAATAGTTTTAGTTTAAATGTAAAGAAGTAAAAAAACGCTTTTTGTCTGTTCTGCAAGAGAGGAAAATGTTGGGTTTTTTTTCTGACATGGTTAAGCAGCGATGGAAATAAAACTAGCTAAGAAATAATATCCTAACCATAACAATTTTTTGCCTTGTCCTTTACCTGTCATATTAGGCTAGAACACAACTTGCCATGGTAGGTTTAGACCTAGCCATGAACTGTCTGACTTAGCTAGTGATGAAAAGTTGACGGGTGCTTCAGCAGGGCAAGTTGATCCCTAAGCCTCGTTGATACTGCCCTGGGTCCCTCTCTTGTTTCTAGCCACCAGTCTTCACAAAAAGTACAGGAACATAATATCTTTGAGACCTCTACTTTTTGTCATATCCTGTTGTAACTGGCTAACTAATTAGGCAGTTATTAGGTGGTATTGACAGATGAATTCAAAGACCTTATTTATTAAAAAAAAACTCAGCTGAAAATAGAAAGATTATAACAATGTACTAAGTGACAGTTTCAGCATGATCTTCATTAAAGTGTCACTTTGGTGCATAGTATATTCAAACTAAGCAATTGGGTCCCTTCAAATTGGGTCCCTTCAATGTCATTTAAAAGGAAAGAAGAATGAATTTAATTTCAACAAAACAGGAAAACTTAGCATCTGCATAGAGTAGTTAATAATGAGTTGGTCTAAACAGTGTTATAGCAGACTGCAAGTTCTGTGTTCAGTCAGTTGTGCTATGATAACTCTGTTATGTAAAGGCAGGTCATGTGAGTGTAATGCATTTAATGAGCTGGGTTATAAAATCAGCTCTCAACAAAAATCCATTACATTTCCCATTCTTGGCTTGACAAAGGATAAAAACTTCATAGTGGCCTGCATTATCTTAGCTCTAAACATACAATGATATTATATTCCCTGTTAAAAAAATTAATTTACTTTTCCTTGACCCGGAATGTAATTCTAAACAGCAGTCAGCTATACTCTCTTATGCTGTAACATGTATATGCTACAAATATAGAGAAGTTAATTTTAAGCTGTACAACCTGCAACCATTGGCATGGCAGCAGTATGGGCCTCAGCATAAACTAACTTCTCAGTTATTTACTTTACTTTTTCAGCTTTTCACCTCTATTGAATTTAACATTTCTCTGTCACTTGTAACTAAACCAGCTAACATAATGCTAACTCAAGATAGTTCCTGTTCCATGCAGTGCAACAGCATTTTAATCAATAAAATAAAGAAGAGAAAAGGCCCAAAGTTTGTGCCTTATCCCACTGCAGAACAGTTAAACATGGAAAATAATATCTTCACAGCTCACGCCACTTAACAAAAGGAATTCCCTTTTATTCCTGTTGTTTTAGTACTGAGTGAGAGAAGTGGCAGGTTCCCCCTCACACATGCTATCTGTGCTTCCAAGTCTGAGAACCTTGTCTCACAAGACAAAACACAAACCGAGATCATACCCTCCATAGATTGACCTAGAATCACTTCAGTTTTCAGAAGCCTAATTAAAAAGCTTTCTCTCTTTTTATGGGGGAGAGAAAGAATAATCATTGTATTAGAGGGTTTGGAGATTTTTGAAACCATTTACCCTGAAACAGAATTTCCCAAATATCAGGTGTAGAATGTTTCTGCAGGATATTTGCAAAACAGATGACCACAAAATAAATAAGTAAAAAAGCTACTATAAAAAACAGCAAAACTTTTAAATCAACCATGAGCTAGAGCGTTGTTAGTGTCTATTCACAACAGAACTTTGAATATTTTTTTCAATGATGTGCAGTGAAAGGAGTTATGTCCTTCTGTAAGAATGTACTATATTTTATTAAATACTGACTATTTGACATGCCTGTGCTATATAAGTAAACTGTAGAAAGAATAATATATTAATTACTAGGAAAGAACATCATCCACTTAATTATCATCTCTTGAACTTCCTTTTAACATATACTCTGAACGGTATCAAGTTCTAATGTGTTAGATTTATAATCTGTTCTTTTTCTAGAAGTAAAAATGAGACTTGAATAGCATTTTGGTTATGGAGATTTGCTAAACAAATTAGCTGTAAGGCTTCCCACATAATATTCCTTTGAATTTCAGACTGTGGCCTCACTTTTAAAAAGCATATGCTGTACATGGAAATACTTCATAATTTTTTGGAAGCGAAATGAAAGTATATTTTAAGATTTAAAAATGTCAGAATATTATTTCCTGATTTTTCTATTTCCTAAATTGATGCAAAAGGAAAGATTCACAGCTGCATTTGTCAGAGGGCCAGGACAGTGACTGAGAGTGTGTAGCTTTTTCCTTCCCCCCGCACCTTTCATCTTTTTACTAAGTTTAATGGAAAGCATTGTATGATTAAATAACCTGAGAATAGGAAATTAAGTCTGTTATATCAACCTTTACATATTGGCTGATTTCCCTAAGGGGACTAGAAAACTTAAATCACATTTTACTAATACTGCATGTACAATGAGTGCGTTACCCAGGACTCCAGGACTCCTGGTGCTGCCCATATTTTTTAAGAAACTACTTATACTGCATTTCTATATCACTTCATTTATGGTTGGGAAATTTCATCTGGAGAAGGAGTATAATTCACTTGAGTGGTGTTATATTCCCTCATGCCTCAAGTACAAAGATAACCCCACTAATTTAAAGGTATAAGATATCCCTCTTGCCCTCATTCTTACAGCCAGACCAGACCAGGCAGGCAGACATTTATTTGTTTTGCTGTAATCTGAAATCTGCTTTCTAGTATCATCTGGAACCCTATTTAACAAAATCTGGATTATTTTCAGGCCTTAGACAACTGGTGGTTGTCTCACTATCACAAATTCTGTTAGACGGATGGGGTAAGTTGGGCATTTGGTCTTCTGCTACAGGCTTTCACTTTGGCAAGGAGGGTAAGTAGCTCATTGGATCTGCTATCTATACTGCAGTTGCCAGCAAAATATATATGCAGTTGCTAGGTCTGAAAATCTTAATGTTCCCATATAGTAGTCTTATGTTTTTGTGTACCCCTGATTCAGAAAGATAGGGTGAAACAAATACAGGCAACGGGAAGAAATCCGTAACATCTAGAAGCCAAATTTCCATGTCTCCTTTTTTCCATTTGCCCTGAAGGTCACACCCAGCTGTGATTTTTATAGCACTTGTGAAGAACTTGCATAGTAATTTCTAAACGTATCCTGGATCAAGAGAATGAACAAGATATAGATTTGAATTGCAAAACCAGTATATATCAGTTTATAAAGAGAAAAAAAACGTAATGTTGCACAAATTAACTTTTCAGTCTTTTTCTCCTCTGCTCCTCACCAGAGGCAGTAAATGTTACTTTTTCTGTAAGATCTCACTCAGTCAGTCCCAGATGGCAATCTTGCTTTCATCACCATCAATGATGGCATCTTCACCGTGCTTGCATAAAAAATTAATTGAAATCTTTCCAATTAATAAGCACCAAGCAAATTGTTCAGGATTATTCTCCTTATGTAGAAGTGTCATCCTACGCAAAAGATTCAGGGCTATTTGACCCGACTCTAGAAAAGAGGAATGGTAGTGCTCAGGGTCAGCCTAAAGCATTGGTGAACTTCTAAGATGTCTTTTCCCTTCTATGAACCTGTTTTTCCTCTAGGATAATCTGTCCTGGATTATCTGAAGCAATTATTCTATTTGAAAGCATTTCACTGGAAACCAATTATTCACTTTCATTCTTTCCACATTTGGCTTATTATTTGAAAGAGTTTCGAAGAATTTCTGAGAAATACATCCTTTCTTGGTCTCAGTCTTCAGCCAAATGAAAAATTTCTTAAAGAGTGTTTGTCTGATAACATTCTTCCTAATAGAAAGTATATTGTGAAAATTCAAACGAAAGAAGGGTGTTGATCTTAACGTTTGATTATCTGATGGTTTAGCATTCTTTATTCACTTACAAGTACTGTGGGGTGTGTGTATGCTTATTTCAGTGCAAATAACAACCATTACTCATAGAGAGTAAACAAAAATCACAAAGCAAGACCTTTTTCAAGTAATAAAAAGTGGAAAGAATGAAAGTGAATTATTTGTTTCTATGCTTGGTTTGAAACATTCAACTGTAGTAGTTATGGCTACCATAAAGGAACTCCATAGTGAAAAAACAGAAACACTGGTAGTGTTGTTAGGAAGTTTAAATATAATTCTAGCAAAATAAAATATATTTTAAGTATTTAATTTTTTTCTTCTTTTTAATTTTAAGTCAAACTTCACTGAGAACTAACCTTAAAGATTATCAGGTTACATTGTTACATTGTGTAAAATCACGTAAACTTTATTAAAATTCAAAAAACGTAAGATTCCCCATAATGCACATGAAGACATTTTCTTAAACAATTGCTAAATAATATTTTAATTTTTGTCACCTCTTTGTTCCTTTTGGTCCACACCACACTCATATAAATACAGCCATTGATGCCAACTGTGCAAGTCAAAGCTTGTCATTATATCCAAGTAGATGCCCCTAGTGTAGCTTCTGTAGCTGAATTCTACATTTCAAACACATTGACCTAGAAAGACAAAATTGTTTTTATTGTTAGAAATCACAAAGTTCCGTATATGTTTACAAAATGGAGATACCCATCAGACTTTGCAGCCCTGATAGAGGAAGTGCAGTGTCACCACAGATTATAAATACTGTATAGGAAATGCTCCTTAACCGTGTTGTGACAGTGAAAATTTGGAGAGCTAGTGCACTCAATTTGGGAAGGCTAATTAAATCATTAGTGTCCAGGTCTCTAATGAGCAAAAAAAGTGGTTTAGATATAGGGCATTAAAATTTTATGGTTACCCCATACTAGTGTGCTGTCTTAGAAACGCTCCTCTCTATACAGAGAGAAACAGAGAGAGCTCCTTATAGTGACAAACGTATTTAATAGTTGTCTATACATAAACTTACCTGGTTATTTATAAAACTATATAAGGTTTCCAAACTATATTTGTATCTCTTTCTCTCAGCCACCATGCCTTCTTCTATTTTGAGGTGATAGTTGATACCGAAATAAATCCCATTTACTATATTCAGCTCATCTTTATTTTTGGTCTCATAACTAATGGCTGTGGGTCTCATCAGTTTGGCCTTGAAAAGACCTTCTGTATGCTACATAGGACAATATAGATCTATGCTGTCAGTTATGGTAGGCATGATATGCTATGAAAGGGTAACAGAAGTCAGAAATCATGGGCAAGAAATGAATTCAAATTGAAGTCTTCATATTATAAATGAGGAAGAAGACTGGACAATGTGTTCCCTGTGATCAATCAAAAAAATCAGGAGAACCATATTCTAACTCTTCTACCAGCTTCCTGCAACCTGTGGCTCTGCAAACGGGCTGTAGATTTTCATTTTTCAGTGCTAAACTGGACAAGGAATGACATTAATCTCACCTAACTTTAGACCACTCCAGTGGAGATGCCAGTAACTGATCATGTCACCCCAGAGTGCCTTTACAGTCACACAGACATAGAACTGTAGCAGGGTGAAACACACACTTTGTATGAGATCCAACTTATAGGCATGTGAGGAATTTTGTCTTAAACCCCAGTTTTTAGATGCAAATCATCTTCACCATCAGAACGAAGATACTGCTCTTTAGCATAACACATAGAAATAAAAAATCAAAATCCTTTTTCTTTCTCTGTAAAACTACATATGTACTCAGCTTACTCTATTGCTGTTACAGATGTATGAATTGAAAAGGCTATCTTTGGCTAATTCCAGTAGACTTAACTGTGATGCTAATATCCGTGTGAATATGTGGATACTTGAATGTCAAAAGAGTCAGTTCCTTCCATCATAAAAAAAATAGTAGCTTATTTGATTTCATAAGACAGAAATACTGCTGAAGGTGGTTACAGAAGCTCATAAAATTGGATTGGGAAAAGCATACACACATATTAAAATGGTTGTTTCGATGGAGTAGATGCTAGTGAGATGTAAGACCGTTCCTTTATCAGTTTTGCCAGGCGAACTGTGTACCTAAGGAAGAAACTACAATATAAGAGAAAATCAGGCTTTTCTCTTTAACTGTTGCAGTATATATATTTGACCATGAATTACACGCAAGGAAAAGCTTTTTCTCTGAGAGCATGGTAAAATATTTGAAGAACTAGCCTAGAGAATCTCTACCCATGGGAATTCTCAAAATTCAGCAAATCTCTGACCAGCCCAGTTCAACTGAACGCCTTCAAGAAGGGGCTGGACTAGATGCCCACCAGGTGTCCCTTTCAACCTCATTTATTCTATGATTAGAGAAGTTGAGGGTGATTGTACACCTAAGGCAAATGTATCAACTTCTGTGTGAAAATCAGAGTGAAAAGCAAGAGAGACATCTGCACTCAGAATATATCACAGAACAAGAAAGCTATTTTCTAAAAGATTTTCCAGACAGCTGTGCAAAATATAGTTAAAAATACTTGCCTTGAGCTCAGAGTTATTTTTCCACTTTAAGTTTCTGATTTATTCACTATTTGCTTCAAGTTATACTAATAATTAAATAAAAGACACCTTTAAGATAAAGTTAGGTGAAAAAACACCAGTCTACTGTTGCCTCTCTTTTATTCCATGCAGGACAGAAAGATGGAAATGAAAAATATTGAAGATCTGCCACATTTCTGGGGTGCCATAGGTTTGAATTCTGACTAAAGCACAGGTATGATAAAGACTGGATTTCAGCAAAGCATTTGACAACTGTTTCCTGCAGCCATCTCCTGGACAAACTAGCAAGATACAAATTGGATGGGCGGTCTGTGAGATGAGTAGGAAATTGGCTCACAGGTTGCACTCAGTGGGTGGTGATCAATGATTTTTACTCAGACTGGCAGCCTGTCACAAGTTGAGTTCTCCAACAATCTACACTGTACAGCATCTTCATAAATGGTCTGGATGATGGAATTGAAATCATCCTTACCAAATTTGCTGGTAACACTAGACTGAGTGCTAAGATGGACATGTCAGAAGGAAGAGCATTCTTACACAGCATCTTGGATAGGGGCTGAAAGAGTGGGCTAGCAAGAGCTGTATGAAGTTTAACAAAGACAAATGCAAAGTCCTGCAGCTGGGGTGAAATACCCAAAGAGCCCAGAAGAGGCTAGGATCTGTACAGTGGGAGAGCAGCCTTCCTGAAAGGAACATGGGGGTCCTGGTGGACAGCCAGCTGAACAGGAGTCAGCTGTGCACTGCTGCAGCAATGAAGGCAAATTGAATCCTGAGCTGCATCTGTAAGGGCATTACTAGTGGGGACAGAGATGTGATCATCCAATTCTGCTTAGCACTTGTTAGGCCACAGGTGGAGTGCTGTGCACAGCTATGGTCTCCACAATTCAGAAAAAGATGTGGACAGAGTAGATAGGATCCAAAGGAAGGCCGCAAAGTTGGTCAAAGGGCTGGAGGACCTGCCCTGTGAGAAAAGAATGAAGGAGTTAAGCATTTTCTGACTGGAGAAGAAAAGGTTTGGGAGGACCTCATCACAGTAGTCTATTACTTAAAGGGTGGTTACAATGAGGATGGATGCTCTCTCTTTACAAGGAGACACATGGAGAAGACAAGGGGCAACAGGTACAAGTTGCACAGGGACATGTTACGTCTTGATGAAAGAACATAATGTTCTACAGTGAGAACAGCTGATCTCTGGAGCAATATCCACAGAGATGTGGTAGAGCCCTCATTGTTGGAGGTTTTCAGGATGCAATAGGACACAGTGCTACATAACCTCATCTAGGCTTCCTTTCCCACAAAAGATTGGACCACATGATCTTTCAAGGTCTGTTCTAACCTGGGCTATTCTAAAATTCTATGAAAGACAAAAAGATAAAAGCATATTTAGCATCACCTGGAATGCACCAGTGTAGTAAGATATTACTTCAGCAGGGAGTATGTCATCAACAGATAATTTCAGCAAAGACTTGTCAGGATCTGCCCTCTGGCTAATGACTATATTGACTGTTCGCCATGAGCTCCCAAACTTACTGAACAGCTCTCACACAGCAACAAGCACATTCTCTTTCTTTGAAACAACTTGCCATGCAACTACTTCTCTGGCACTAAACCTGCAAACAAATAGACTGTCTTTCCAATGCTCCTATCACTGTGATCCTACTGCAGAGCTTACAGAAGGATCATTGGGATCTCTGCAGTTCCATGGCACAGGGCCTTGAACTATGTTCCTTGTTAAACAGTTGAAGAATTTAATCTCAATTGCCTTGATTTCAAAGATTATGTTTGTGAAGTTGGCTCACATTTGCTGGCCCATAGTATTTTGGTTCCTGCTGTGACTTCTGTGCCATTACAGCTGGGAAAGCTAACGGAATTTTAACTGTACCTTGGTAAGAAGAGCTCACCAGAGGTGAATACTAAGAGCCTGTAGATCACTCAAATGAAGACCACCTTCTCATTTGTGACTAACAGAGTTGCATATTGCTATGAACTTAAGTTTTGCTTCAGCTGTCTTTATTTTTGTGTAGGTGAGAGATAGGCTTCAATGGCTAAGAGTCTCAAGAAATTATTCAAAATTATTGTTGACAGAATCACAGTGTGATACACAGCAATTTACTAGAGAAACCAGAAAAGGATGCACTTTGTGTCTGTGGTAGAAACTTTCTGGCAACCAGCAACCTTTTCATGTTGCCTGTTGTTTAAAAAAAAGCAAACAACCAAACAATCAAGCAAAAAGCTTCTGGAATTATTTATTTATTATTCTAACTGAGGGCTGAACCACCCTGGAGAGATCCTGCCACCTCCTGAATGAATTGCTTTTGACATTTTGCTTGCAATCTGAAACATGGAACCAAATCTTGTTCCAGGCAAGTTTTACTAGCTGGTTTCCTGCACTAAATGGATATTGTATAGAAAAAGCAAAGGTTGGGAATGGAAAACCAAGCCCTACATTTGATATGGATGTCTGGCCTTCTGCTACTCTTTCTTGTTCTCATAGATTGGTAATTACACACAGGAGGCTGGATGGTTTTGTTTTCAGTTTCATAGACATTTAAACTCTTAGTTAAGTGAAGTTGGTATAGTGAGTTCAAGCAGATCAGAGCTTAGTCAATTTGAACATGGAGGTATAACACAGTCCCACCCTCCTTTGCTTTTATGTGAGACCTAATATGTCCCAAGACCTGAAGGTACTTGGTGTCCTCAGGCCTTACAAAGGGAAGGTGAATCTGTGATACTGAACTCACCTCATCGCACCTCCTGTTTAAATCGTGCCATGGCTCCACATTTATTTTGAAGCATGAAAGAATGTAGCTTTTTATTAACCTTCTGAATTTCATTAACTATTATTTTTTTAGGTTAAGACTGGATATTTGGGGTCTAACCAAATTACTGTAAGCCAGGAACACTCAAAACATATATTGTGGTGCTTTTCAAGTTTTCTTCCTAATTTATGAAGACTGTGTGGGAGAAGACAACAATCTGTACTCAGGAGAGATGCAGTGAATCAGCCTGTTCCTTATGGTGAAATGTTCTTTTACGCAGCTGCTGTACCTTGGAGAAAAAAACAAATAAACTCCAGATTCTGCTTTAATCAATCTCATTCAAAAAAATAAAAAAAAAAATAAAAAAAATAGTTAAGCTGTTGTTCTTAAAACAAAACAATGGAATCTACACTCTAGTCCTAATGCAATATTTAGTATTGCTTGGAAACACTGTATAATGCCCCTCTCCCTTTCTCTTTGGCTGCAGGAGCAATACTAATTAATCACACTAGACTATTATGGAAGTTAGACAAAGGCACAGAGGGGGAATAGTGCAAAGATCTATTGTCCCAGGAACTATCTGGGAAGGGTCCTTCTTCCCTAAGTGCCCTCATATGCAAATAGTGCTGGCTGAGAAGCCTTTTTAGGAAATTCAGAGTGTTATCTGTATACCCAGCTGCCCAGCAAGAGGCAGAGAGAAGCAAGCACAGCCCTCGCTGCCTTTCTGTCTGTTGTGCAAAACACCTGTCAACAATAACCATGTCTTGCCTTGCTCTGTTACTGCGCAGGGACATAGGAGGTGACAGAACAGGTATTTATGCAAACAGAGTCACCACAAAGGTATGTAGAAAAGTCAGTTATTTGACCAGAGTTGAATTGTTATCCTTTGAATTGTTATCCTTTGTCCCTACTCTAGGAAGTAAAAGACAACATGAAAATGGGCTGGTAAACTCAGTGACAGCTTAGAGCAGTGGCTGTTCCTCTACAACTTTTCTGGAACAGAAACTAGCTGAGGAATTAACACAGATGTCCTCAACATGACTGAGGACTGACACTTTTCAATTTCAGCCTGTATTTACTGTTTTACCAGCAACCCTGTGCTGTGAGTATAACGACATGGACTTTAAAGGTCTGGGAGCCCGGTGCATTTTGGGATCCCATGACTCAGAAGACTTCTTAAATGGTCATGTACTCTGATATCTCTTCTATCTGTTATCTCAGTGTGAGAAACCTGAGGAGTAAGGCTAGAAGCTCTCCATTCCCAGAAACTCTCACCAGTGATGTCTTTGCTGGGCTTAGTCGTCTGTGGTTCAGATCTCTTTGAAGGCACAGTAGCATAATGTTCCTTTGTACATTCTCACTTCACCTTCTGGCCTGACCAGATATAGCAATGGCCCAGCAAAGCTGGTAACCTCAATAACAACTGTTCTTGTTCACTGTAGTCATCTGCTGCAAGTCTCAAGGGGCTTCTAAGGCTTTTAGCAGTGCCTCCGTTCCAGATTGCTTTTATTGACTGAACCTATTTGCATGTTAATTTATATGAGGAGAAAGGGTTTCTGGCATTTTTTCTTAGTGGCAGACCTAGCCTTGGTCACTGTGCCTTACATGGCTATTGCAGCCACAAGGGGATCCAGCAGTCAAAAAAGGCCAGCTCCTATCATTCACATGCCAGAGACCACCAAGAACTTCATGTTCATGCTAAGGACTCTTTCCTGGCTCTGGCAACTGCTACTTGAGGTATAAACCACTAACTGCACTAAATAGAAAATGACCACTCACCTTTTCATAGACTAATAGAATTGTTTAGATTGGAAAAGACCTTCAAGATCACAACTGAGCACAGTGTTTGACATGCAGCCTCACCAATGCTAGGTACAGGGGGAAAATCACTTCCCTAGTCCTGCTGGCACACAGTTTCTGATACAAGCCAGGATGCTCTTGGCCTTCTTGGCCAAGATGCTCTTGTCCTTCTTGCCTACCTGGGCACACTGTCAGCTCATATTCAGCTATCTGTCAAACAACAACCCCAGGTTCTTTTCCACCAGGCAGCTTTCCAACCACTCATCCCCAAGCCTGTAACATTGCATGGGGTTGTTGTGACCCAAGTGCACTTTGCCTTGTTAAACCTCATAAAATTGGCCTAAAGCCATCAATCCAGCCAGTCCAGATCACACTGTAAAGCCTTCCTACATTCCAACAGATCTAGGAAGAGACTAGGTGGAGGTATGATGGTAGAGCGGTAGATGTAGTTTTTCTTGATTTCAGTAAGGCATTTGATACTGTCTCCCACAGCATCCTCACAGATAAGCTAAGGAAGTGTGGGCTTGACGATCAAGTAGTGAGGTGGATCGAGAACTGGTTGAGAGGAAGAAGGCAGAGAGTTGTGGTCAATGGCGCAGATTCTAGCTGGAGGTCTGTGACTAGTGGAGTTCCTCAGGGGTCGGTGCTGGGACCGGTGCTGTTTAATATTTTCATCAATGACCTGGATGAGGGAACTGAGTGCACCCTCAGCAAGTTTGCTGATGACACAAAACTGGGAGGAGTGGCTGACACACCAGAGGACTGTGCTGCCATTCAGCGAGACCTGGACAGGCTGGAGAGTTGGGCGGGGAGAAACTTGATGAAATTTAACAAGGGCAAGTGTAGAGTCTTGCATCTGGGGAAGAACAACCCCATGTACCAGTACAGGTTGGGGGGTGACCTGCTGGAAAGTAGCGAAGGGGAAAGGGACCTGGGGGTCCTGGTGGATAGGAGGATGACCATGAGCCAGCAATGTGCTCTTGTGGCCAAGAAGGCAAATGGCATCTTAGGGTGCATTAGAAAGGGAGTGGTTAGTAGGTCAAGAGAGGTTCTCCTCCCCCTCTACTCAGCCTTGGTGAGGCCGCATCTGGAATATTGCGTCCAGTTCTGGGCCCCTCTGTTCAAGAAGGACAGGGAATTGCTTGAAGGAGTCCAGCGCAGAGCCACAAAGATGATTAAGGGAGTGGAACATCTCCCTTATGAGGAGAGGCTGAGGGAGCTGGGTCTCTTTAGCTTGCAAAAGAGGAGACTGAGGGGTGACCTCATCAATGTTTACAAATATGTAAAGGGTAGGTGTCAGGATGATGGAGCTAGGCTTTTTTCAGTGATATCCAGTGATAGGACAAGGGGCAATGGGTGTAAACTGGAACATAGGAAGTTCCACGTTAACATCAGGAAGAACTTCTTTACTGTAAGAGTGACAGAGCACTGGAACAGGTTGCCCAGGGGGGTTGTGGAGTCTCCTACACTGGAGATATTCAAGGCCCGCCTGGACAAGTTCCTGTGTGATGTACTGTAGGTTACCCTGCTCTTGCGGGGGGGTTGGACTAGATGATCTTTTTAGGTCCCTTCCAACCCTTGGGATTCTGTGATTCTGTGATTCTGTAACAGATCAACGCTCCCACCAGCTTGGTGCCGTATACAAACTTAACAAAGGTGCACTTGATGCCATCACCCAGATCATTGATAAAGGTATTAAATATATATTAAATCAATATTAAATATTGGCCCCAGTACTGAGCTCTGGGAACACCACTTGTGACCAGCCGCCAACTGGATTCAACTCCATTCACCACCACTCATTACTCCTGGTGACCCAGCCAGTTTTTTACCCAGCGAACTGTACACCCATCCAGGCCTTGAGCAGCCAGTTTCTCCAGGAGAATGCTGTGGGAAACAGTGTCAAAGGCTTTACTAAAGTCCAGGTAAACAACACCCATCTCCTTTTCCTCATACCCTAAGCGGGTCAACTCGTCATAGAAGGATATGAGGTTAGTTACTTCTGACCTTACTCTCCCAGAGGCAAAACTCACTGCAGCTGAAAGCAGGACCTTCATATTTGCAATATGTTCCTCCCACTCCCAGTCTCCTCCAAAAACCTTAAGAGCGAAGGGATGTAGCATCAGGCAACAAGAGCTATAAAACACTTTCCTCAGAGCAGGCTCTGCTTTGCAACAAAATATGAAATCCTAGTTCACGGAACAGATTTGTAAAGGCACTCTGTGAAAAGTCAGTAGGAATTAGGCACCAAGGCATATCTACAAATCCAAGTTAGTGAGGATTTGTGTCCGGGCACCTGAAATCTTGCTCAGGTCCTGAACTTCACCCAGTGGATTTTGCCCTGTTTCTTTTTCATCTGCAAGGTGTGGAAGAAAGGCAACAGTTTTCTTTTGTCCCATTTCACAGACGTTGTAATTGCTCTAGTTCTGTCAAATATATGTTTTTCCCATCAGAGCAAAGCAGTTTATGAATTCAGATTATTGCAGTTGTCTCTACTGCCTGGGTTAAAGTGTTTCAGAATATTGATCTGAAATGCAACAGGAACGAAGTGATGATTCACCTACTTGTGTTCACAGCTTCTTTTACTGAACACTGCAATAGTTCAGCTTCTCTCAGCAACACTCAAATATGTTCAGATGCAGATGATATTGTGCCATTGTGAGCTTTGGTTATTTTGTTTAAATTCTTATGGGGGGTTCAGTTGCAAAGTGAAGATCTAGATAAACCTACATACCGAGGTCAGATGTGTTTAAATCCCTAGGTTCAGTCTGGGAAAGTAGAACATGGGATGGAAGTTTATTCCAATGTTTTCCTTCCCTGACATTCAGAATGGAAGCAGTTGTTAGTGTTGGTATTAATGACTTTGTGCCCAAAAGACTCAGGAAGTGACAGATTGTTAATGATTATGTAGGGTGATCATCTTCCAAATTCTTCTAAAGTATCTCTTTATTATTATTGGTATCATTCATTGTTGTGTGTGATAGCACTGACCAGATTTCAACTAAATCACCTGCACATAGCCCTTCACCTGAGAAGAAATTGGGCTGCTTGGTTTGAGTATCAAATCTCTCACTGAGGGGATGGGGAATTAATTCTGGTATTTATGTTAGACATGGGAAGAGTTTCCTTCAGTCATGGAATACAATACATGCTAGTCATGATCTAGCATATTACTACTTTTATTTTTTTTTAATTTCTGCACATTTACATATTTTCTTTCATTTCTACAAAAACTTTAATTTCTACATATTTGCTGATATTCCAGAATGACTAAAACATGAAAAACAGTGGCCAAAGTGTTACAAACACACAGGTGTTGAATTTTAGACATGTAGGTAGTCCAGTGAAATTTTACAAGGATAGTAGCATGCGGCAAAAAAGTGATGCTGATATTAAGAGAGAAAAAAAACAGACACTACTCTTCCAGTTGCTACTCAGGGTTGTGGGTTAGTAATGACATCACTGATCTAAGAGCATGGTGTGCTCCAGAAGCTGGCCACCTCTCATTCAGTTTTCTGTTAGAAATTTGACAACAGAAATATGATACATGCTTTTGTGGTGCATGTGGGCCTCCCTTTCCCCCACATTCCATTCCTTTTCATTTGTGCTTTGTGCGCATGTTGGGAGTGAATTTGGGTCCTGCTAATGGCTCAAACAAACAGGAAGTTCTGCTCAACCCTGTGCCACAGAGAGGCTGGGGGTGAGTACCAAAGATGAGTTAATGTGCTCTGAGAGATTTAGTGGGAATACATCAGCATCAGAGAAGTGATGGATGGAAATGTATCTGTGCTCTAGGATGGACTATTTTAATGACAAAAAATTAATTGTACCTCACCTTAGGATTAGTCTGCAGTTTCGACACTGCAGTGAAAGATATGATTGTCAAGGACTGGGAATAAGCATGTGAATGCTTCAGGCTAGCAGAGCTGGGCTTCAGATCCATTTTCTTTTCCTTGGAGGCTGGCACCCTAATTGCTTGGCTCTTTTGGAAGACATGAAAGGGAGCAGCAGGGGGAGGGAGGGGAGCTAAAGCTTTCACTTGCCTTTTCTGTTTTTTTTTTTTTTAAAGTTGAAAGGTCTCACTTTTATCCCAATATGGAATGGAAAACTATTTCTTGACTTGAACATATTCCTGGAATGGGAATAAATGGTTTCCTACTCATTTCTATTCATGGTTCTTCATTCTATTTACAGCCATAGATTACAGATTATGAAATCTAAAGTCCGAACACCTTTGAACAGTTATCCTCCCCGGAGATGCTTATTATGGTTGCGCATGGGTGAGTGAAGATGGAGGGCAGATACTTTATAAAAAGCATCTGACTGCTTTCCTACCTTCATTTTCACAGTATTCCTTTGGCCTTCAACTAACACCAGCCATTTAGGAGAAGGAAAAAAAGCTAAAAGCTTGTCATAAATAATTATATAGTCCTGTAGTTCTCTTAGCAATGTTCAGCAGTTATTTTTGAAGCATGCCAGCACTAATACACAATCGTTAAATTGCTTCAAGTTATTTGCTTTTTGTGTAGTGGTGAATTTTTCCACTGATGTTTTTTATTAGGTGAAAACAATGAAACTGACTGGGAGCCAAGAAGATCCTGTTTTTAATCCATGTGAGACAAGGATTTGACTAAGAGCTTGTCATCGTAAGTATAGTTGCCCAGGCCAAAATTAAAAAAAGGAAACAATGTTAGTAGATAAGGGGAAAAAAATGCACAAATGTCCACTGATTGTATAATTGACACCTCTGTTGAATAAACTGGGACAAAATGATTAATAATATGATTATTTTATTAGACCAGGGATATTGCTAATTAAGTAAGTAGCCATTGCAGCCAAGTGCTTCATCTTCTGTGAAGAAAGTGCTTTCTCTTTTTCTCACTGGAATCCTACCTTTAAATTAATCTAACATAATATGCTGCATGGCGATCATCTGCCAAGACTTCTGGGAAATGTGCTACTGCAGTGTATCTCTTGCCCCTTACTGAGCAGCAGAGAGCTTTGTCTTGGTGCTCTGTGATTGGCACCATTACTTCTTCATTTCCATGCAGCATTCAAAGTGTTGCTTTTTAACCAGTGAAACTGGAATAGGCTTCTTTTACCCAGTTAACTTAGGAAAGTATCTCTGTTGTGCGATGCTATCTCTAGAAAAGACAAAAGCTAAAGTATCTAAGTCTCTTATAATTACCATCAAAATTTAATATCAGGTAAGTTTGACTTAACCTGACAAGCAACTTTTAATGTCAAGATACAGAACTTGCTAGAAATCCTGAACTGGAAAAAGAGAAGAAAAGAAGAAGGATGATAAAATCTTTATTATAATACATTATTTTTACACATAGGTAAGTTTCAACATTATGGGGAGCCAACAGTGTTGAAGATGTTTTGCTAGTTTATCTAATAAAAAAAATACTAAGAAGTACTTATTATTAGTCTTTTATACAATTCTTTGTGAGACTGAGCAAAACTGCGTAAAACTGTCTTCCTCATCACCTGGCTGGGAATAACTTGCATTGGTTGTAGGTTACATCTGCAAGAAAACAAAAAGCTTCAATTAGACCAGCAGAGTGCTCAGTTCAATCCTCAGAGAGGAAGAATTCACTTCAAATTACTTCAGCACTTGCAAAGAGAGTCAAGGAGCAGAAAAAGATTTTCTATAAATCTTAAGTATTCTGAGTGGCAAATATCTGCAAAATATTTGTGAATGCTACTACATAAACCACATTTCACTTCCAATTTTGGTCATGCAAGTAATGTGAGGTCCTGCAAGTAATGGTGAGGCACTGGAATGGGATGCCCAAAGAAGTAGCAAATGCTCCCTCCCTGGCAGTATTCAAGGCCAGGTTGGAGAGAGCCTTGGGTGACATGGTTTAGTGTGAGGTGTCCCTGCCCACGGCAGGGGGGTTGGAACTAGATGATGTTAAGGTCCTTCCCAACCCTAACTGTTCTATGATTCTATGATCAGATTAATGGTTTCAGAGAGTTGTAGCTTCACTCCATTTCCAGAGTCCAAGTTGCAGTGAAGTCATGCAAGTAATGGTGAGGCACTGGAATGGGTTGCCCAAAGAAGTTGTGAATGCTCCATCCCTGGCAGTGTTCCAGGACAGGTTGGACAAAGCCTTGGGTGAGATGGTTTAGTGTGAGGTGTCCCTGCCCATGGCAGGGGGGTTGGAACTGGATGGTCTTAAGGTCCTTTCCAACCCTAACTATTCTATGATTCTGTGATTCCAGGCCAGGTTGGAGAGAGCCTTGGGTGACATGGTTTAGTGTGAGGTGTCCCTTCCCATGGCTGGGGGTTTGGAATGAGATGATCTTAAGGTCCTTTCCAACCCTAACTATTCTATGATTCTATGATTGATTCTATGATTCTATGATCAGATTAACGGTTCCAGAGAGTTGCACCTTCACTTCATTTCCAGAGTCCAAGTTGCAATAAGCATTTTAATCTAAGCAGGACAAAATACTTTGGACTGCATGGTCTACAGCCAGATTGGAATTCAGACTGAATGGATATATAGGTCTGTACCTATCTGTGTAGATGTGTCCTAGCTTTGTTTACTTGCCAGCACTGTAACAGGTGAGATGCAGGTAGCAGAGGAGCTTCAAGTCTCAGGTAAATGCCTTTGTATAGGAAGTGTCATTAAAAAAAAAAAAAAGAAAGATCACCATACAAAGGACACATAAAGATTTATAGATCACTAATGAATATTTAAAGGTTACTTGCCAATAGGAAGAGAAACGTTTGCTTTAAAAAATTACTACATCTAAACAGACAGAACAGAAACAAATTACCTGAGTGCAAGGGCTATCATACAGTTTGTATGCTAAATTAGGAATGAACTGGAAGCTAAATTTCATGGGTGAAGAACAGACAAGTTCTAGTTAGAGATGTTTAAAAGTTAAAATTAGACTGTTGAAGATGATGTGTGGCCTTCAGAGCAAGTATAGTGGGAGATAATAAAGTGGAAGATGAATATACCAGAGGTCTTACTGGGAATATCAGAAGGATGGAAATTAGCAAGTAGCTAGAGTCAGCAAGAGTCAGCTCATGGTACTTCTCCCAGGTGCTTAAAACATTGTAAATAATTTCCACTTAAAATTTTTATTTTATTTTATTTGAGAGATTATATTGAAAGTCTGGGTAGAGTTTATTGGGTTTTTTTTGTCCCAAATGATTGTTGATCATTACATATGAGCAATAAAAAATGTGACTGTGTGGGCTGGCTGTAATGAAGCTGGGATTTTGTGTTCATTCATCACAAGATGTAACTCTTAAGTGCATCTGTTATCTATGTCAAGATCTTCTTTCTTACCATTAGCTTTATGGATAATTGAGCTAATAAAGATCTTTCTCTGTAAAAAAAACATCAGGAAAGAAGATACATAGGAGCTTCAGCGTGGTGTGTTTGTGGTGGGCTCAGACATGACAGAAGAATTGCAGAAAAATATGGTTTACCTCATACAGATTTAGTCACGCAATCTTAAACATACAATTTCAGACAGTTGTCAGGGCCCCCGCTATTAAATTTGCATGGAAATTCATCTCTTATACACCTGTCTTATGATGTAGAGAATTGGCCTGTGAAGGTGCTTATCCGCCTCCAATTACAGAGAGCATAAATAGCAGCTTATGTGAGGCACTTCCAAATGGCTGATAACATAAATCTCACCTTGGGAATACAATACAAATCTCTCTGCTTAGGTTAAAGCTTTGAAGAAGTCCTCGAAGGAGAGAGAAACATGCAGGTCCTGAAGACAGCTACTGGAGGCTGGGTACAGACCTCAGCAGTTACCTGCAAAACTCCAGTCTCTGGTGTTAAGCTGTCCCTCTTACCTAGAAAAGAAGCCATAGGTGACAAAAGGCTGCATGCAAAAAAGCCTGACCTCATCTAAACTCATGTGCTGCTTATATGTAATTACTGTGTACTTCAGAACCAACATAAGCAGTGAGCTGCTGACACAAGGGGAGCGAATGGAGGTAGGAATAAGCTTGAACATTTTTACATGTGTGACTGACTACAATCAGGGCAGAGCATAGAGACTTGTATTCATGTTCTCTGTGCTAACAGCAGAAGCTGTTTAAGGAAATACTTTCTCAGCTGTTTGCTTACTTGATGTTACTGTTCCCGTAACTGTGCTGGTAGAAAGGAACATGTATGCGTCAGCAGCTCCCACTCACAGACCTACATCTTCATGCAAGACCACTTTTATTACCAGCATCAGCTAAGATGCTGGACCTGATGTTCATGTTCCCCACAGGGAGATGTGGGCATGAACCTAATTATTCTGACTCTGTCATGAGGCAGGAGGAAATGGTGGGCAGTGGAATGCTGCAGATTAATAGCCCAACATTCACCAGAGATGCTTTCTCAAAGCCCTAACTAAATTGGTGCAGAATTTGATTGTTCATCTCCTCCAAAAGCCTCTGTCATTCATTCACAAGTGCTGTAATCAGAGGTTTGCTTGTGGTAGGGGACATACATCCTGCTAGAGCAAGCTGTCAGTGACAATGGAGGTCTAAAGGCATAAACAAGGATTAAATACCTGATTCCTATTGACTTTTAATGTAATCCAGTGTTTAGTGTAACCAAGTGTTGCACTCTGCACCTTGCAAATGTTTCCCTGTGGACTTCAACATGCTGGTTTTCAATACTCTTCTGAGATGTGTTTAGTCTTCTAGAAATTGCTGTGCTATTTTTGCATATTCAGATCTCTGTACCATTGCAGTTTGGAGAGGCCAACTGTTCCCTCTGTTTTCACATGAAGATAGAATGAATCAGTGTTACTTCCACCCATATTGCTGTTCCCCCAAATGCTTTCACAGATGTACTAAGAACATGGAGTTCTGTGGTCTATAACGGTATACCCCAGGCTGGGGTGCCTTCAAAAACTACCATGTAGGAACCATACAGTTATAAGTAACTTAAGGCTGGTAGGAGTTATCACATGTTTCACAAGGAAAGATCCCATGAGGGAGCTCAGGTGATAGCAAATCTCTAAAAGGAAAAGAATTTCACAGAAGCAAACAGGCTTCAAATGATCTGATTTACATCCTTAGGGGGAGAAAGTTACTGTGTCTCCAAGACTGGCCAGCTCCGTACTTACTAGATGACAATAAGAAAACTACTGATTGTCATATCATCTCTTTTCTTTTGTTGGGCACGTTTCAGCTTACTCTCAGGAAGCCGGGTACACCTCCATGTATTCTTTTCTCTTCAGAAATATGCTACAAATCTAGCATATACTCCTAAGGAGACTGCTGATTTCATATCCATCCTGCTGTGAGAATGAGTTCACATCACAGCATCACTGTGCATCACTTGTACTAGCTCAGCACAAGTATCAGTGTGAGCTCAGAATGAAACAACTAATTAAATTTATATTCCTGATGAGGGAAAAGGTGAGGGAAGTATTAAAGATAACAAAATACAGTGGCCTGGTGATGAAGAAAGGAAGGAGAGAAAGGTCTTCAGCTGATAGAACTTTAATATCTGCAAGCCTGGGATTTTTTTTTCTCGACACTGTAATAGCAATAACATCAATAACTGTTAAGAATAAAGTGAAAAATAACAGTTAAGAATAAAATGAAGGCCATGTAAGCCTTCAGTATCTGTGAGACACTTAGGCTCCACCAGCTGTGCTGGCTTTCTTCCTACATCTGGGCTCTAAAATGGGTAACAAGAAAACTCTGAGAGAACTATTTTAAGAACTGGCACCAAGCGGAGTGGGGAAAGGAAAAAAAAAAAAAACCCAAGAAAAAAGGCCCCAACCCTCCACTTTACTGAAATCAGTCTGTTGAAAGCATTGCTGTTTGGCTGCCACAGTTCGCCAAGCAGCCTAATGTGCCAGCTATTAGTACCCAGCAGAGAGCATGTTTGCAGCTATTCAGCAAAACTATCACATGTCCCTAGCCAAGGAAAGAGGGATCAGCTGCCGAGCACTGAAGCTGATGAAGAGCAGAGCTATTAAAGCAAGCAATAAAAAAAAAAAAAAAAAAAAAAGCCAAACCCAAAAAACCAACAACCCCACAACCCAGAATGGAGACTGATTTTTATTATTATTTTTTTAACCTAATGGATGACATTTATAAGTGGAAAGTATGAGTCAGAGAGTGCTGTGCCAGCACGGGGTCTTTATGATGTTTTCATCTTGCTCGTTCTTCTTCCTTGTCTGGGACCGTTCTGTCTTGTTGATTTGAAAGTTTTAGGTTTGTTGCAGTGCTTAGGAGATGGGTGGACATGCATGTTTGTGTGCATGTGTAAGGACTGACCACAGCACAGTGAACTGGAAATAAAAAGCTAAACTACTCAGAAAAATGCCAGTGAGTGGTGAGAATACTCTACAGCGCTGGGACCTCTTGGATAAATTATTGCTGCCAAAGTGTTATTGCTGCCAAATGTGGCAGTGACAGGAGTGTGGGAGGCAACCACCCACTTGCTAGGGAGGACAAAATGGACACAAGTTCCATCTCCTCAACCACTAATCTCATCCAAACAGCTTTAAAAACAGAGAACTGTTTGTCCTTTTGTAGCACATGAACAAATAGGATCCATTTGCCACAGAGCTTGTCGGTAATACTGTATCTCTAGCATGTAACCAAGAAACAAGATTATACTACTTGATGACATTAGAGTCTGGTTACCTCAGAAACAACATACCGGATTTCAGATTCTGGTTCCAGAAAGTTCTCCTTACACTGCAAGATCAGCCTGGCAGCATTTTCTAGGGAGAATAAATATATTGAGGAACTCCTGGTATAAAAGAGGCCTGTCCTGACATAGAGCCAACTTTGTTTTACAGCAGCTGTCCTACCCTGCAACACCCTGTCACAGGATTCATACTGGGACAAGCAAACTCCTGCTCACAGAGTAATCCCCAAGATCATATGCAAGGCAACATCCCATGGCCATGCCTGTTTGGGCTGGCACAGAGGCTTGGATCCCCCCGTGGCTTCTCGAGGACACAGGGAGGTGTGAGGTACCCGCAGTGCTTTTGCTTCCCTTTTCCCACAGCTGATATGGGTCATGCTCAGCGCAGCTGAAAATTGAGCCCTCAGGCGGGGAGCTATAATGAATTCACTAGATTAGGCAGTGAAAGCCAATGTGAACAAAACAACCAGCTGGCTCAAGAATATTTTGTGCTAGCATAAAAATCCTACAGGATGGTGGGAAATAAGCTTCAAAACTGTCCCCTTTCATTCCTCTGAAGAGCAAGCCCATCTTTGCTTTTATACACACTGTTACAGCCTACATAGAGCTCTGAAACCAAAAAGAAATAAAGGTATTTACATCTTCTATGTACTGTTACGTTATAGGCATTAACAATTGTAGACTGTGTTCTCATGTAAGAATGTGATGCATCTTGGTAAAAGACTGTGAATGGAAGAAATCTGTCTGAAGCTCTGGGATGTCACTTTTTTTCTTTTCTTTTTTATAATGGTTATTGGAATCCAACCCAGTTATTCACCTCATTGTGGATATTTTTTAATTCTGGACAATTAAAACCTTCACAAGTATTTATAATCATTAATTCTAAGGAATTGAAAAAGTAAAATACCACTCATAGGGTAGCAAAATTCCAGAATCAGAAACTGAAAAAGTGTTTTATTTTTGTTACTGGAAGTGGAACTATAATTCCAACATAGACTAGTGTGAGAGTAGACTAATTTATTTTTTTTTTTGCCTTTGTCCTACGTATAGGGTTGTTTTAAAACCCTATGCTTTAAAATGTTGTTTTTTCCGTTAGCTGAGAGATGCCTTTTCAAATGTGAGCCAATCCACCCACACTTTTCCTGTGATTATCCTCAAGAAATGGGAAGAAAATTCCATACAATGTGCATACCCAATAACATCGCATTTACACTTCAAGGGTAGTTTCACTTGATTAATAGTTTTCCTTCCTTTCTAGTTCCCAAGAAATGTGTATTCCCTGAGGTGTTTTTTTGAAAATTTATGCAATTACTGTACTGGAGGAATCTCTCCTATGGAAGGCCACTCTTACCACAGAAGAGATGCAGGTAAAAACAGCCTCAGATTTGGCATCTGAAGGAGTGCAAGACAACACTTAGGAATACCCGTATGGCATTGCCCTTAAAATTTCCAAAGGAAATGCACTATAAAATACAGTATGTGCTGAGAACAGGCTGGGCCACCTAAATACAGATTGCTTTTGGCTTCAGCTATTCAGAAATCCCCAGAACAGGTGCCAAATTAAGTTACCTTACTAGCTGCTTTCCATGGCTGAAGGTCAGTTAACACAGAGAGGAATTTGGATAGCACATCCTGCAATTCAAGAGCACCTCAACTGCTTTGAAAACCCAATGCATTCCTACCTCAGAAAACTTCAAGTGTAGAGCAGTTTAGTTTTCCTTTGACATGGAAGCAGTTTACAGCTTGTAAGGAAGGAAAACATTTGTCTTTCGCATCAATGTTAATTTATGCCATATTTCCCATCTATTTATAACTCAAACATTCTAAATTAGAACTATTAGATGAAAATATATTATAATCTGACAGAAGGCAAAATATTCCATAAATCTGATTTGGAAAAGAGAAATATTCATTCACATATAGCTGACTAATGGTTCTACAGTTACAATTTCAGGACCATGATTTTCTGAGAGAACTGCTGACAAACGTTAAACTTTGAAGATTAGTATGTTTAGCTGTAATTTTTGCTCCCATTTGAATCCTACTTTGTTGTCTGCTTGTTTCTTATTGCCTTCTTTGTTGCTTAGAACACTTGCATAAATAGATAATTTTTGTTACTTGAAAGCTTTTTGATCTCCTTTTCATTTCCCACCTGCAATTATAACGCTTTCTTGGTGACATCACCCATTGGATTCAGTGAAAAGAATTACGCTAAATGGCTGAATGAAGAATTATTGACACGAAGTGGAAAATAGCCAGCTGGAACAGATGAACTCTCAAAAAGCCTGTTTGCATGTAAGGATCATAAAAAAGGATAAAAATACAATCACAGAAATATAGAAAATACTTCATGCAAACTATGCAATGTGAAGTCAATGCACAGAACTGAAAATCGCATTAGAGTGATTGGTGATACAAAGTTAAAGATGCAACCTAGTGAGCTACAGAACACTCATAAGCATGAATATAATAGTGATATTGCCAAAGAAGCCTTTTTTGGTTCTTTTTCTTCCACATCTACTTAAATTCAGGCTGGGTGCACTTTTAAGAATATCTTTCTGCACAGCTCTATTTCATTCTCCAATGAACCAAACAGTAAGTGTATGGTAGGCCCATATTTCTATTGGTTTGCTACTTTACAGGTTTTTTTTAATATTTCTCAGATTATTAGTTGCAGTATATTTAAGTCCAGACTCTGAGCAAGTATAAAACAGTATAATCCTCTGAGCTGCCTTCACTGTGCCATTCAAGAATCTAACACTTTTCTGAAACACGTGGTGGTATACACTAGTGTTGGAGGGGTTTTTTTGTATGTAAACTGGAGTCGTATTGACCTTAAGCACTAACTTGAATCATAATTATAAAATGGAGATAAAAGTATGGATTGCAACCCACTTCCCTCTTTTATGCATGAAATAATCTTTTAAGAGAATTAAAAAGCAGTTGTTTCTCTTGGGCTTTCTCCACTCTATTGCAGTGCTTCATAATATTCATAGCATAAAACTGAAGGTAGGGAAAATAGCATGTACCGGTAATCCTAGTTTCGGCAGCTTCTTTTGAGTGAATTGAAACAGAAGAGATTGTAGAGGGGAGTTTGAATTAATTTACACTTTTGCCTGAGTGGACAGTAGGGTTACCTAGCTTAGTTTTGGTACTCTTGGTTTGCTGTGTAGAGAGGATGTGATAGATAACGAATATTCTGGAGAATTCTCATGTTAGCACAGAGTGCAGTTTAATTCACAGTGATAATCTATTTTCATTATAGCTGTTTTTTAGACAAACCTGCTATGACTCTGTTTACTGAATAATAAAAGAATTTACTTGACTTCAGAGTAGGTTGAAAGAATGTATCACATAGAGATTCAGTAATAACCCTAAAAGAATAACAACAGGCAGCCAGAGTTGGTTTATGTCCACAATCACAACGGTATTCTCCATAATTCTTATATGAGCACTGCGTATTAATAAGTATGGCTAATGTTAAGGCTTTCCACTGTACTTTGAACTTACACAGCTTATCACTTCATAGCAGGGATTATCCAAATGCATTCTCTGGTTCAAAAGCTGTTGCCCTCTGGAACAACTTAATAGGTGCTTCTACTTCAAACCCTGTTGAAGTCTAGAAATCTTTTTCATACACAGGTTATATCCACTGTAAGTCCATCAAATCTATTGTGGATTTACACCACTGTAAAAGCAAAAGTTCACTGTCTCTGCCTGTTTGGAGTGGCACTTTTGGGAAACCCATGAGCAGCGTGAATGGACCAAAACAGATTTGATTTAAAGCAGACTTTCTGAGAGTTTGGACAGACAGTGTATGTAAACGAGATGGTGGAAACCAATTCTAGGCTATTCCCAGTCTTCTGATAGTCTTACACACAAAGAGATTGAAATTAGAAAATGGATTTAGAAACTCTGATTCTGAGAGACGTTTTGCATACGACCCTTTAAAAAATGTCAGTGACACTGTATTTATCTTTCTAGATCTTTGAATCAATACCTTATGACCGTGTAAGATACTGGCAAATACATTTAGCGTCCAACCAGATTCTTTCAGAACTGTCAAAAGCGGCTTTTCACTGGAGCATCATTTATGTGACATTTGGAGCTCCTGGCAAAAGCAGGCACAGACATGCCTGAGAGTGCCACTCTTGTCCCTGTAAGAGGATGAACCTCAGCAAGGTTCTTTTACCAAAGAAAACAAACAATTTATTGCATGGTAGACTTTCATGTCATACATCTTATTTGAAATCGTATATGTAGTCACTGAGTCACTGTGACGTCTTTGACTGCAACCATCAGTACAGTGATGTCACTTAGCTCCACTTTACTTCATATTGTCTAGACACAGTTCCTCAGCTTTCTTCATACTGGGTTGAGGTCATTGGTTGGGTGAGAGTAATCACCTGAAGCACATCTGAGAGAAGCTGGCAGACTGTCTGAGAGATGTACTGTGTGAGACTGAAGGAGCAATTTCCTTTTAGCCAAGTTTATGGACTGAGAGTTAACTTCTGAATGGATGAACTTCTACCCTGGTGTGACCTTTATTTATTCACCTAATGTACTGATTATCAGTGAATAGTACTGATATAATCTATAACAACATGAGATTTTATTTAAAATAAAATTGTCTAGTTTATCCTGGTTGGGAGGTATATATTTGAAATTGTGTTGGTTTGGTTTTATCAGTAAAGCAGGTTTTTGTGTAATGTATACATTCATCCAGAATATTTGCCACAAGTGTATCATATAAATTGATAAAATAATTGTATAACTGTTGTAGATATCAGAAGCTGTTTACTAGAAAATGACCATATAATGGCTGGTGCAGAAACAAAGGTGTGACTGTGGTTTATCAGGCACACTCATCTGAAGGTGTCTCTTTAATCATTTGTGCTGTTAGAGAAGTTAATATTACTTCATTCCCCAGTATATGGGAATGAAGCTACTTCACAAGTTGATACAAACACAAGTAGTTAGCTGTAATAATTCATTGGGTTCAGTCCTTCACTGTTGTGCAGTGATAGCACAGCTGTCTTACCAGGTCAGAGTTCTTTTCTTTTTAGTTTACTTTAAGGGTACATTATAATCCTTGTATTAGTTTTCCTGAATGGAATGCATACCCATCACAAATGTTTTCTCAATGCATTCAGAAAACAGGCAGCACAGCTTATCAGTTTTTACAGACTATCATCTTTTGGTGCTGCTAGGGCAGGATGAGGACTGAGTAAGTGCTCTTCCATTGAGGAACTGTCCAAGATGTCACCTGCTGTAATAATTTCAGTTAAAGTACCTCTTAAGAGCATAACAGACTGGATAGCAGTACAAATGAAGCGGAGTTTTACAGTAGAGACCTGTTCCAAAGATGAGCCAACTCAAAAGTAGACTTCTCAGGGATTTCACAGTGATTTTGGGGACTTTACACCAGGCCTTCAATGTAAAACCTTTTCACACTATAATTTAAGAAAGTGAGAAGGCAAGACAGACATTTCAAATTTGTTTCTTTTGGTTGGAAAGCCTTATATCCCATGACTGTATTTTTAGCCTCTGCTAGTCAGGTATCATTTTTCACCATTGTGTTAACCTGCACTACCAATACTTTCAGTCCTTTGGTTTCTATGAAAAGACGGAAGTTTTCTATTAGAACAACAAATGTATGGTTGAGTATAAATAATGAAGACTGTTCTGCTAACTCACTTGAGTGTTAGTGTGTAAAGGAAGCCAGATATCCAAAATTTTACAGTACTGGTCAAGTTTGGATAAACATCTATGAGAATCAGCTTTCTTATCAGATTCCAGCACTTCCACTTGGCATCTCAGCTGGAAATACCAGAAGAAAAGCTTTTCTGTTTAAGCGCAGTCATTTCCAGCTCTAGTCCCCAGTGGAAATCAGAGGTGCTCTTGAAAGTACTTTTGCTCATGAAGGGTTCAGTGTAAGTTCAGTTCCAAGCATGGGCTAGGGTTTCTTTTGTATTTCTTCTTTGAAGCCTCTGTGGGAGCTTGATTTTTAAGTACCATGGGTTTTTTTTTAACTCAAACTGTAAATCAGGAGGGCCTTCACTTCTAATTGCTATCTGAAGTTGTGACTCTAGCCAATAGTTTGGAAAGGGCTCCTGATTTTCCATGTTTTAATTTCCAGGTTTTTTTGTAAAAGAGAAAGGAAGTGGTTAAGGTATTGTAGAGAACTTTCCTGAAGTTAATTACTGAGTCTAACCCTATTCCACAAAATGCATAACTATCTTCTTTTGCCTAAGGAGACCTGAGCAGCAGTCGTTTATATTCCCAAAAACTAACTTAATCACTGCACCTCAGCACAGTCTGGGAGTGGGAAGGAGTGTCTTCTTTAAAGAAGCCACTTTTGATTAAGCTATTTCACTTTGAATAAAATAATATGAATTAGATGAAGAGGTTTAACATACATCTCGTTATATGCAGACAAGTGTTTAAGCTAAAAGACAATTTTATTCTCAGTGTTTAGCTCAATTAATATTTAAATGAGTACATATGAAGTAGAGCAGTTTCAGTCAGAGTGGTAGAGCAAACCCTCTGGTCAAAATGTGCCACATCCAGATATTAGACCACACTTGCAGGAAATGTGAATTTAAAACCTCTGAAGCAGGTGAAGCGTGTGAGTTCAAGGCTTTCAAGACCCTTCTGTGTGCTCTAATGGGCAGCAGCAAAGACTGTACCAGCACTTCTTTCAGCAATTTTTCTGTGTATGATGACTGGTTCAGCAGCATGTTCTGAGAATTCCCAAATCCTAGCGGATGTTTAGTTGGATGCTTAGTTCAAGTGCATGTTTGGTTCATAAAGGCATAGTTTGGGTAGCTCTACACAAGCATATATTTGAGGTCAAACTGGGCAAATCTTGGTTAATTATCCTTTTCAGTGAATGAAGTTATTATCAGAGGGTCATTCATGCTGCATACCCTGAGCACACACCTTATAATAGGATGAGTGTTCCTGTGAAGTTTTCTATTGCTTTTCACACAGGAGGAACCT